>NC_135154.1:6497272-7122272 GCF_050948215.1 Halictus rubicundus
CTCGAATCAAGCAACGCCTTTTCACAGAGCGCGCGCACGCACACACACACACACACACACACGCTGAGTTCGAGCGAGGAGCAACTGGCCGATTCGGATCGTCATTATCTTCCTTACCTTTACCTTTATGGTTTGTAGAATCCGCCCTACATCCGGCTCTGTTAATCATTTTAATTGAACGTTTCCTTTAATTCCCATGATAATTCCACTAATCGCCGGTCTCGTTTGTCGATAATAATTACTATCGCTTTAATCGTCGTCTGCCGCTGCTAGACGCGTTACACTCGAAGATACTCGATTATCTTTATAATTGTTCTGGTGGGAATAAGGATTTTCCTCTCGTTTCCTTTCTTCTCGCGACAATAAACATTTTTGATTTCGAGAGAAATCTCGATGTCGAGGATCGGGCTAAAATACACGCCGCGTCGGGACGCCAAAAGACGGCGGGACGCCAGACGTCACGTGTTTCGCGTTTTCTCCGTGGCAATGGTAGTACTACCACGGAACACGGTGCGCAACGAGTGGCTTTGCCTCGCTGCCAAGCGTATTCCAATCTTTTTCATTTTTCTTTTCTTTTCTTCGCCGCTCATTTTTCACGCGGCACTTCTCTCTCTCTCTCTCTCTCTCTCTCTCTCTCTCTCTCTCTCTCTCTTCTGTTGGTCGCCGTGAATTTTAATGCTTTTCAGCGTCGCGCGTCGTCGCGGCTACGGAGAACGCCCGACGCGACTCGCACTCGCTTCGCAGCGAGTCCTTTTCTCTCGCGGTTTCCTTTTTTTTTCGACGCAGCGCGGTCTTTGAAAATTTCCTGCGGCCGGCAGGACCGGTCTTCCTTTATCTACCCGAGGAGGTGGTCTGCAATTCCACCCATGCCCGATCGGTACCAGCGGCAATTAGTTGGAGGGTCGTTTTCGTTTGTCTTGAGCGACGACGAATTGCTCGGTTGAACCAGCGAAATAGAGTGGAACCGACATATTATCGCGTTGATCAGCGATTCCGAATCTGTTCGGTAATTCGGGGGAGGATCTGTCCGCGTGGTTCGCAATCGATTTCTCGGTGTTTCACCGTAGGCGAAGTCGAACGCACGGGCCCCGGAGGCATCTGGGTCATTTTGTCTCTCCCCTCCTTTGTCCTCGTTGATCTTCGTTGGTCTTCGTCGGTCTTCGTAGGTCCTCGTTGGTCCTCGTCGAGCCTCGTTGGGCCTCACGGGCTGCCGGCTCGGCCTTTTCTTTGGCCCCCGTTGGTCCCTTTGTCTCGGGCCCCTCCTTCTGGTTAGGCTGACCGACAAAGGTCTCGGGCTTCGGTGTATACCTGGCGTGTGCACCGGGTAGGTACAGGGTACAGGATACACAAGGCATAGGGTACGGGGTACGGCGATACAGCCGTTGCTTTCTACAAGGTGTTCCGAGCGGACAGAAGAGAAAGTTGCGCGATCCGTGGACAGCGCAGGGCCTGCCTTCTGCCTCTCTCGTCTCTTCTCTCTCTCTCTCTCTCTCTCTCTCTCTCTCTCTCTCTCTCGCTCGCTCGCTTCTTCTACCTCGTTTGCCTGCCTAGCGAACCACCAGCAAACCAGACGGATTATTTTGTTTCGTTCGCGGATTGAATTTCGTTTCGCAGTTTCTAATTACCGGCCGGCCGCTTCGGACGATGAGAAACATTTTTCTTTTGCGCATACGCGCGTCTCCTTGGATAACTGTCCGACTCGGTTGCTCGATCTCTCCGGTGTTCGGGTGCTAGGGTTACGCTGATTTTTCTCGAAACGTGTCGAACCCTCCTTCGGACGAACGGCGAGGACGGTACGATTTCTAATTAAACGGCGTTCTTTCGTTTGCGAAAGAAAAATACGAAGAGGCAGGTAGATGACAGTCGTCGATCAATTTGTAATCTGGAAGTTGGGAAGAACTCTCGGCGAGACATAATCGGGGACCGCGATCTCGGTGAAAACGAAACGATTGTATTGTAATCGCGGGCCTCGAGCACATCCCCGTCCTCGCAGATTCGAAGCGTGTCGTCGTCGTCGTCGGTTCGTATGAATATGCACGCGCCTCGCCACCTAGGAATGCCGAAGGAAATCCGAACCCTCGGTCTCGTATAACGGCCTGCGTTCTAGCTCCGCCGTGGCCGCAGAAATACGCAGCATTTATGCACATATTCCCCGTATAGTTGGTTCGGCGAACGAACGCTTCGACTTCGGCGCGGACGCGTCGCGAACGCTTATTATTTCGCGACGCGTCTTCGGTTGAACGTTCTCGATTCTATTCACCTGCTGGCAAGAGCAGATAGAGCAGGCCTGTCTCGTCGCGACGCGTCCCTAGACACACCTTGCACAGCCAGGAGTCATCGTGCGTATTTATAGAACGTGACTGGCGATTGTGGTGCCATTTGTCGGCAACGAGTTGCTCTAATGATTCCATTGTGCTTCGCGCCGGGCTACACCTATCATACACCTTTTGCGCACCTGTATATTTTCGCGCTCGGCCCGGATGACCCACGGCTTTCGCGTCGATTACCGGAGGCGGGATCGTCGCTCCATTTTAAAGACGGTTACTCCGGTCCAGAGTTGTTTCTACAATCTTACGAAATTGTTGAACGCGTCGAGACGCGCGACGTCGTACGCATAATCGCGCCTTGAGAATCCGCGACTCGCGGCGAAACAGAGAATGTTTCTTGTTGTTGGACTTCATTAATTACGTTTAATGCGTCCCGTGATTTAATGTCGCCGTCGTTTCTGTGCCCACTCGTAAAAGCCGCGAACGTCGGACTCGCGATGCGCTGCAATTAATGGTCACCGTCGTCTCGCTCTTTCTCCCGACTTTTGTCTTCCTCCTCGTCGCCTTCTCCCGCCGTCTCTCTGCCTCTCTCGTTCTGTCCACCGAGAATTCTCTCAATTCGAGATGACGAAACAGTACCGGTTATGCCGCGAAGCCTCGCCGACGTCTCCGACGATCGTTACACGAGGCTCGCAAGACGCTCCGTGGTGGGAAAGAACCGCGCGAGACACCATGACGCACGAGCCGAGAGAGAGAGAGAGGGAGAGAGAGAGAGAGAGAAAGAGAAGACGTTCGCAAAAACGTCCGACGATCGAATCGGCTTCCGTCGAAAAGTATAATTGCTTGCGTTCAACTTGGTCGGTAAACTTTCGATGAGAGAGCGACGTCTCGAACGAGTTTTAATAAACCATCGGCGCAATTTTCTCGTTTAACTGACGACGAAGAGTTCGCGTTTGGGAACGTCCGTCGATGACGAATCAAGCGAACAAAATAAACGACGCGACGCCTCGCCGGGAGTAGTCGGAACGCCGAAGCGTTTGCAGAGTGCAGACGAGGATTCTGTCGGACGCGTATCGCGAGCGACTCGCCGGAGGTAGCCGAGCCAGCGAGACGCCAAGCTCGTATAACCGAGCCCCGTCGTTCGAAACGCGCATAAATATTTAAGATTGCCATCGGTGCTTCGACGTTCGTGTTACGCCGCAGGTACGATGTCCTCTCCGGGAACTAACGCGGATATCGACGCGTCATCCGCTGAAACCGAATGGAACGCAGCTGCACAACAGCGACTTTGGACGGACATCGCGCGGACCAATTTCTCTTCTCGCCGTAGAAAAGATGGACTAGGCTCTCCTAGACGCCGAAGACCGTGGCGAGTTCGCTATAGAAATCGTTAACGTTTAATTGCGGATCGCGATGAAACGTCCAGTTTGATTTCGCGGCAACTTTTACGTAACGCGTCGTTTACGTAAGAGAAGCGACGATCGAGGAACGCGGCGATAAACGCAAAATCGATCGTCTCGTCTCGGCGACAGGTAGTCTGCACGCCTCTTGTATCCGTACTCGCTTCGATGGACCGTGACCGACAAATTCCTCAGCGTGGGAACTTCCACCGGAGATAAGGACACCGTCTTCGTTCAGTCGGTTTAGGCTCTTCGGGCACAGCGTGCGAGCACCCTGATTCTTCGCAATCGTATTCGACGGAAGACTTTGCAGGAACTGGAACCGCGAAACGCAGGGCAAAACTTTTTATTTATTTAACACGTTGAAT
Source organism: Halictus rubicundus (assembly GCF_050948215.1). NCBI lineage: Eukaryota > Metazoa > Arthropoda > Insecta > Hymenoptera > Halictidae > Halictus > Halictus rubicundus. Next base: position 6,501,308 of record NC_135154.1, read on the forward strand.
GCCACGGGGCACTCAACTTGTTGATGGCACCGGTGACCGGTGCGCCCAGATTTTTAGAAATACATAATTTGGACAGTAGGGACTAGAGAAAGTTGGAAAACTGCTGAACACGATTTATGCTGTACGTGACTAGACAAAGCTATTTTTGAGAGAACTGTTTAGTTTCAGAGCCTTGCATGATTTTAGTTCGAGTTAGTCACAGTCTCAATAGCTGCATACGGGTACCATAAATCGTGGAGTGCCGAAGGACCTTCGACGAGAGGGCAGCGGTCGTCCGCGACCGGAAGAGCCCCAGGTGCGCAAGGTCTGGAGGACACCAGCATTATTTGGAAGAGATTTTACCCGTCCACAAGGACAGAGAGAATTATAGAAGTAGACAGAACGATGAAAACCTAGTCAGTTGTTAGCTACCAGTCCAGACGTCACTCTGTCAGTTGTTCGTTCTAAAATAAAATCCTCACAACAAATATCGCGTGTTCATTGGACAAGACCTTAAGGGGGCCGGCAGGCATTTGGCCTTGACTGTCACGCTATGTTATCCTGTGCCTTTTTTCTAGACATTTTACGTCTTAAATAAGTAAGTAATCAATTAAAAATGCATACCACCGTGTTTGTACATGTCTTCGCTATGTCTGTATAGAGCCCTTTTTTCGATACGAACACTAAATCTCGCGAAATTAAGAGAATCTCTCAGCGGCAGCCATCTTGTGACGTCATACTTGCTTCAGAATTCGAATTTTCTGCCGAATATTGTTAATTACTCCCCGATGAGGTAGAAATTCGAAATTTGGGCTCTATACAGACATAAATTGGACTTTTAGGAAACACAAGTGACCAATTTTAAACTGCTCATTGCAATATTGAAGCGATAGTTTGAAAAGGTTTTGACCCATGCATAAGCATATGGATTTCAAACCCTGCCGGCCCCCTTAACCACAGGACAAATGTCAATACTTATCAATAAAAACCGCACTCCCCCACGGGGGTCACCGATTTGTTGTAGGTAATGTTTCAACATTATATGTGTATCGTATAATAGAAAATTCGTCGTGGCGCCACGGGCAAACCCTGCAAAACTGGCGTGGCATTGAACGTGTTAAAAAAGAAGACGCGACCCCCGGGACGATAGGGGTGCTCGAAAGAAGAAGATTCGCGATCGCGTTCCGCTTTATTGATAGATCAATTCTCGCGTCACCGGCGCTACAAATTCCTTTCGAATGACGGTGTTTAGCGACGGTGACATGCATAAGTACCTGAAAGAGAGAGAGAGAGAGAGAGAAAGAGCATAACTCGCACGATAACTATATTTCACGATGCCACGGATACCGATGGTCGCACGGCCAGGGAGAATAGGACTTGGACATGGCGCCAAGTCTCGTCGCGTGCGACGATAATGACACTGTATTACGTAAACTCGTTTATTCCGACCGGAAGCATTGTCTCTAGCGCTCTAGTCGGTAGCTCGCCGTCCGTGCGCGCCTGCCTTGGGAGTCGGGAATAGCGCCGTTTATGCTCTATGCCCGAGCATAGTGACACAGAATCTCTGCGCGCGCCCAGGAATTTTCAACGAACGGACAATCCGAACGCTTCTCTTCGCGCTTCCAACTTTACGTCGATTTTCGAAATATTTTCTCGGAGACGAGTGCCGTGGTTCGGTTCTTTCTCTTGGCAGGAAGTTATCGACGATACGGTCTCGGTGGGTCGCAGGTTTTCTTTCCCGTGGGAAACGGTTCGCGAAACCTGTCCGAGGTACACGCAGACCGATAGACGGACACGCACGGAACGGATACGCATCCGATAACGATGTCCCCCGTGCCCCGATAAACCTCGAAGCGAGCCGACTGCGGGCTGTCTGTTTGCCCAGACGCAGAACGACATCGCGAGTGAACGAGCGACTCCGCTCGTTCACCGTGTCATTCGGTCAATGATCTTGCGAGCCAGGTTCCTGCCACGAGTGGGAGATCCGGCAAAAAGACCAGCGACGTAAGAAAAACTCGGTCAAACGGATCGAGAGTATCGTCTACCTCGTGTGCTTTCTTTTCACCGTCCCGTTTCCTTCCACCGAACGACGCGACTCATTAGCCGGAGACGGACTTTGCACGCCGCGGTCTCCACCCGCTTTTTCATTTCTCGCGACCTCGGATTTTCAACCGATTGATCGGAGAATATTCTTCGATATCCACCCGAGCCCCGATGATTGCTACGCGCCGGATGTCTTGCTGTACGATTTATCTTTACTGCTGCGGAGATTCGAACTCCTTCTCGCCGTTCATAATTTCCTTGGAGAGGAAAAGCGATATCCATTGTATGCCTGTGTATTAGAATTTGATTCCGATTCAGAGAAATAACTGACGATGTTCGGGCTCAAGTAGACCGAACGCGAGACATAAACACGGTTGGCTGCAATAGCCTGGACACTCGACGCGACGCTCCCAAAATCATTGGGTGTCATCCGACTCCACTTCGAGACCTCCGTGAGCGAGCCCATTGACAGGGCAATATACAAATATCTCGTTTTCCAGATCATCTTTCCCATATCGCACCCAATTCATTAGACAATCTAAACACAGTTCCACCAAAGCGCATCCCTACTCCGGCGACCAAAATTCACCACCCACTCACCAATTAGAAATCCCGTAGACACCCCATACAGTTAAAAACAGCCAATAGAAGAAGATTCAGAGTTAACATTATACATAACACGACAGCAAGACCTCGGATCTCGAAAGGTTCTCGAACCAGACACAACTCGCACTAGAACACAATAATCGCTCGCCTCGAAAACACGTCTATCTATCTCGACTCGAACCTGAACCTTGTAGAGTGTTAAGTTTGAAATGAAGCTGTTGTTACTCCAAAACGTCGAATTCGTTTCAATTAGGCGTTGTTACTTCGCAACATCGTCAGGGCCCCGAGTATCGTCGCGAGCAAGCGAAACGGGATTTATACGGAGTTGCGATATTTCGGACGCTTCAGACGACTTCCCCGTTTTTCGAAAGCGGCATTTCGAATCGCGATATCGCGACGTCACCGGTCAGCATCCCGTTGGATCGGAAGAATCGCGTGAAGGGTTGATTCTGGAAAAGAAAGGGGGAGGGAGAGAGCAAGCGGGAAAAAGGCATAAGAAAGAGAAAAAGGAGGTCGGGTTGAACGATCGCGGGGATCCGTTCGCTTGGCAGACGCGACACGCCAGGCGTAATGAACTGGTCTCCGCTCTGCTTGTTGACAAACATTCTGTTTACAAATAGCGCGAACCCGCCCCGTTTGTGGCTCGATGACGAAAATAATTACTCCGCTTCCGATGCCAGGGATTATGAAGTCTCGGTGCCGGGGCCTGTTGCGCGACAACGTTCCGGGGCGCTGACGTCGCCCGCGCGATTTCCGAGCAGTTTCTACGAGATCGAAGTCAGTTTTTCGAACGTTCGATCTTCACCTGTACATTTTTTGGCGACCCGAACAGCTGGCCGGATAGCGCGAAGCTAGAAATAAACGAGAGTATGCTCCCGAAAAGAAAAGCATCGGGGAATTTTGTGGTTCGTTGACCTTGGACGCGAAGAACAACCGCGCAGCGCGCGGAAGCTTTCGCGACATGCCTCGAGTGTACCGCGAAATTCGGTGCACGTAAATGCGGCTCAACTGCGTGGAATGGATGATCGATCTATAGATCGAACCGCTCGGCCACGAATTCCTTGCGGTGCGGCCGCAACCATGCAACCAGCAGAGTACAGAGACAAAGCGATGCCAGCAATGCTCTCGCGAGAGGACAGAAACGAATAACATTCCGATAAAGGAACGCATGCTCGTATATTCGTTCGTTTGACCATTGATCGTTTCTGTTTTTTTTTTTTTTTTTTTTTTACAAACGACTTCCCTTTTTCAAGCGTCGCCGCTCGGCGCAAGCAATTCTAAGCGAGCAGTTTGTCAAGCATTCGTTCGATAAGCTGTTAACACGCTTCATTCCCTGTTCTCGATTAACCATCCGCTTCGAGTTTCGAACAATTATCGTTTGACCTACAGTCGCCGTCGAAAAGGGAAACGAAGTCGAAGGAGGGCAAATTTGAAATTTTTATGCGATACGTAATCGAAAATAACAACAACGAGTCGCAGACGGTTTACCCACGAACACGGAGAGGAGAGGAGAGGAGAGGGGGACTGTACGTTGCGCGTTTGCGCCCTTCGCAAAAGGGTTAACCTGGTTGCGGTCTCCGCAAGCCTCGACGTCACGGGGGTTCGAGGGCTCGAAGGGAGGGGTTGCGCAGAGGTCGGCTGACGCAGAGAAATTGCATAACATTATTAATTGTAATTAACGTTGCGTTACACGCTCACGCAATGGAGAGCTGATTACAGCCGAGAGATCGTGTTCGCGCGAGCACACGCGAACGTTTGCTGGCCGTGCAACGTGCACCGTGCGCTGTGCACCGCGTACAACTGCGATTTTAGCGAAGTCCTCGACCGTGCCATTATAAATTTCAGGATTAAAGTCCGGGCGAGCGTGGAATAAATTTCACGCGAGCACGCTTGCAGCAAAAAGATACCGCGATGCGTCGAAACCAATTAGCGGAAATTAGTTGTACGCCTGGGACGATGAATTCAACGATCCAAGATTTAGTCGCGACGATCTCCTCTGTCCAATTTTACGTTTGCCTCTTATTCTTTTTACGTGGCTAACTTCTTTTTGATCTCGAAAAACTTCAAAGTGTATATCGGGCCAGTGGTTCCGATGCTTTTCGGTTCGATGACATGAAAATGGACAATTCAACATTTTGTGACAGTAGCGCTCTCTCTCTCTCTCTCTGTGTGTGTGTGTATTTAGTGGTCTGCGATTTTGCGAGTTGAAGGAGATGTGATGTAATGGGATTGTAACCCTGAGGGGAACAATAAATGAATACAAAATTCAACAATTTGTTTGATGCTTTGATAGTCCTGCGGACACAGGATTGAACGTCGCTCGAGCAACGAAGGAAAATGCAAGGAAATGAGATCTGGGTGGACGGTTCGTAGCCATCGCTGTTGCGATTGCATAAATACGGCGAGCACACGGGCACGAAGCGTAGTAAGCAGTAGACATAGTAGTACGCGGAGCGTACTATGAGTGGCCACTAAATGGAAACTTGAATGAACCTCGACGCAATCGTTTCTGCGATTCTAAGCGCGGATAAGGGAATGCGCTGATTACGTGGCCAGAAAGAAGGAGAAAGAAGGCGGCGGTTATTATGTTGTGTTATGTGACGTTACGTGCCCGCGCACGTCTTATCCTAATCTGCCGAACCGTGCTGGCGAGCGTACGCCCCGATAACATCTCGGTTCCCGTGTTGTTGTGCTTTGCTCTGCTCTGCTCCGCTCCGCTCTGCTTTGCTCTGCTCGTTGGTTGCCTCCATCGTCTGCCTTCTATCGCGAATCGACTATCGCCTGCACCACAGCAGCCATGAATGAAACGCTTTCATCGCGTCCACCGTTACTCGCGAGAAACTTTCGGATCACTTCGAGCTTCAAGCCCGAGTTTCGAGCCCGAGACACGCGCGTCTCGACGCTTCCGTGTCGAGTCGCAGCCGAGGATCATGATCAGACGCTTGCTAAAATTTCCAACTCGTAGACAATGATCTAGAACATGAGAATACTTGCTCCCTGCGCTTTTGAGTAGAGCAGTTTTAGCCTGCGCTACATGTTCATAAATTTAACCCTTCGCACTCGGCGCTATTTTAATTCTAAATTTTTCTGCCGTCTTGGAATATTTTCATTTTATTGAAACCGATCCGATTTCCACAGATAATATCTAAATGTATAGTAATCCATTAAATACAAATCTTGTAATATTTTTTTGTAATTTCTTTGAAATAACGCCACAACAATTTTTAGTGGCGCTCTTCAGAGTCACCACTCAAAACTTACCTGCGTTACGATTAGTCCATTGCATCGAGCGCATAATCATTTCTCCATTGAAATCGTGTAACTTCTGTTTCCCACGTAACCAGGCTCGCTGAATAGCGTACGAAGAATTTCTAGTCGCCAGGTTAGCAGCTGATTCACCTTATTAAGCGCTCGTTGCGTTAAGATGCTCGTTTATCGCTTATCGAACCACGAACTCGATTATTTTAATCGGACGTTGCCGTAGAATTTTCGAATCGTTTTCGGAGAGTTCGAGAGCGCGACTCATCGAATTATCTCGGGCGTTTCGAGCTCCGATGTTCTCGTCATCCATTACGAGTACTAAACAAACGGAATGACACAATAAAGATAAGAGCCTCGAAAAGATCGAGATAACGCATCGAATTGACGAATCTTAGCGAGCACAGTTCTCGCACGGAACAAAACGAATTCGACGCGTCCTTTTTGCGAAAGGAGAAGCGGTTCGGACTAGTCTTTTCGGCAAATTCTTACGAAACCGATGAGATCATCGATCCTCTTCCTAATCGGTGTCCAGCTGATTTAACCTGTTCTCGAAGGTCTTGCCTAATCGACCGGCCGCATCGTATCGCGCCGGAGAGGAGAATATTTTTCGGCAAGGCTCGCGCGAAACACGTGGACATTTTTGCACCGTCGAGGGAAAGTTAAGATGACGGCCGTGCGTTCGCTCGGTTCTCAACGAACAAATTAAAAAGTCGGCGCAACCGCGTACGTCATCGTGAGAACGTTCCTTCCATTCTCGGGTTCAAACCTGATCCGAGAGAAAGCTGGTTTGAACATGCTACACCGCCAGCCGGCACGAGTGCCGCACCGCTCTGCTCCGCTCCACTCCACTCCGCTCCGAATCGACCGATTTCACGATGTCACGATGTCCCGATGTCTCGATCCAACGTTATTACGAATTCGTCCCGTCTCGTCCCCGTCCTGTCTCGGAGCTCGGTTAAAAATCGCGTTGATTATTCGAATCGAATTATTTTTAGCTTGACGCGTGCACGTCCTGCTAAAACGTGCACCGAACCAGCTCGGCCTTCGTCAGCTGTAAAACTCCGTGTAAACGCGGACGATGCCGGTCACGCGTTCGAATTGAAATTTCATTGCAAATTATACAGTTCTCTCTCTCTCTCTCTCTCTCTATCTATCTCTTTCTCGCAGAACTGCCGCGGATATAACTTTCGGTAATTCATGCGACGATAATTTTATAGATTGACACGTGGACGCAGAACGCGCGTGATCCGTGAGTCATCGCGTATCGTCGAACATGTGCTTTACTTGGAACCGCGGTTATCGGATCGGATATTCTTTAAACGGCAAATTGCAACGTAACGTCGAAGAATCGATAAGATTCGGACAGACGCTTTGGCGATCGAAAATATTGTTCGGCTACTCTAAAATTGTTCCACCCTAAATATTGTTCGGGATCGGCTACTCTCGGTGCAGTTTTGCGCACGACATTTCAGCCGGCGTGGGCGGGTCCGGACTGCGTTTCACGAAGGTATCACGCGATTACGTTCTCCCCGATCATTAGGTCAGCCGCGAAAGAATGCAGAAGGGAGCTCGTTACCTGCGGAATGTCGGTTATTGATTCTGCAACGACCGTTATCGGAATCGGATGCAGTCTGCCGTGCATTCGCTTGTACATTCGCGTTCCGTGGATCTGGAACACGCTCGCGGGAACACGGTTTTGTTTCAACAGCCGGAAACGTTTAAATGCTTCGCGAAACAACAGATTTTCACGGATCTAGTGTTTCAAATGCTCGGCGACAACCTCGGATTTCGTCTAAGAGTCAATCACCGGAACGGCGCGACTGACTCGTAACGAGAATTCACTGTAGTTTCGCGAATCGGACGAAGAAAGTGCTGGTTGGAACGCGCGAAGGATATCGTACGCAACTCGATAGATTCCATTAATCCTGGTAATAAGCAGTTCGAGGAACGATCGGGAATAGCAATCGACGCGTGTAACGCAATTACCGTCTCTTCCTCTGGTAAATCTTTCATCCGGCGCGGCATAGCGCGGCATAGCGAGACAATTTCCTCTTACCGTGACGGCTCGAGGCTCGCGGCTGAACGGCGAATACCGGCTAGCAGCTAACAGCGTGCGGTGGTTAAAAGACGATAAAATTGGATTATAATGTATAGACGACGCGGGCTGGAATGCAGGCTCGCGCCGTGCGCCGCGACAAATGGCCGGTTCTGATTCCGCAAGCCAGTCACCCTCGTTTATTGCGGCCGGTACCGCCGCTCCGCTCCGCTCAGCTCCGCTCAGCTCAGCTCGATGGCGAGCCGAGCCGAGCCGGACCGAGTCTAGTCGATCCAACCAGTCGTACAGAGTCCGCCGGCAATAACATCGACAACAGTAGTTATCGTGGCGAAAATGGGGTCAAGTACAAGTTTTACGAGTCTGGCCAGCAGACAAGCCTTCGAATCGCTCCGTACCGAACTATTAAACGCCACGGTTTCGAATGGATCATGCGCCGCGTCGGAACCGCTCGATCTCCTTTCCAAGCCTTCCTCCTTCGACTCTAGTCGAGCCTCTTCATCGTTGCGTCAACTTTGACGGACCTTCGAGAATCTCTAGACCATGGTCGCCCAACCCTTCTACCTTTTTTGGCTCACCTCCGACAGTTTTGCCCGTTCGTCTACAAGGTTTCTCTTTGGGGAAATTCGAAAGACCGATAGGAAAAACGTGGGTGGTGTCCGCGGGATCTGGAGTAACGATGATGTCGACGATTACGACTGCGACGACGAGAATAACGGCGGCGACGCTCGAGCTGCGGTTGCACGGCCGCGCGTACGGTTTCAGATCGACGGATAGACGAATGAGAAAGGATGGGACTGACACAAACGGATAAGCGGAGAAACGGAGAAACGGACGGACGGGTCGAGCTAACTAGCGAGCAAGCGGCGGGAACGGAGTCAGACACCACATAGCCAGACAGTGAGTGCCGTGCTATTTTCAGGCCGCAGTCGTCTACCACGCTGGCAACCTAACCTTACTTAATCCCAACCTCAACCTTTCCAGCCGACCGAAGCCCCCTTCCATCGTCGCCTCCCTTCTCTCTTCTCTGTTTCTCTTTCTTGGTCCTGTGTTGTTGTTCCTCTTGGTCGATTTGTACGCGGGCCCTGGGCGTCGTTTCTCTCTTCCGGCGAGACGACCGATTTCTGTCTGTTCCGCCGACCGTGGAGCGTTGCGCCGTTCTCCATTACCATCGCGTATCGTATCGTGTATTATTTTCCGAAAGGTGGAGAGAGATTCGAGCCTCGGTGTCGGTAACATTCCGTTCCCGTTGTTGCACGTTTCTCGTTTCTCGATTCTCGTTTCTCCCGTGCCCACGTTCTCGATACCCGCGCGAATTCTCGTATTCTCATCTTCCCAACTTCTCATCTTCTCATCTCGGAGCAGATATTTTCGAGCATGGTGATCTCGCGAGAGGCTGCTTGGTGGTGGCGGCTCGCGCGTGCGAAATTAATTTTAACTCTGACACACGGCGAAGGCACGCGACGCAGAGTAACCGCGGGAGACATTGTTGCGATAGAACGTTTGCTTCGCGGGGACGAACGGTTGACGACTTTGAAAACTCGGCCGTGTCTCTTATCGACTTATTGTAGAGCGATCCAGCGACGCGGCGAGCCCGAGGGACCCCAGTCCTCGTCAATCCGCCGATCACCTATCTGAAACCTAGACCAGACGGTATCCAGGCTGTTGACTCTTGACCTCGAACCGCGGCAACCTCTTTGTCGCCACCTTTCGAACGTTGAGCTGACAGATCGGCAACGGACACCGGTCTTGTCCATTGGATGACGAAAACCTTTATGTCCAGACCTAAGGGCACGAGTACAACGGAGTCGCGGTACATACTAGCGAGGAGAGAGCGGCCCTTTTGATGATCGACTAGGCGTAGCTCTACTCGCCGCTTCAACGTCAATGCTTCCGCTGTAAATGTATGCAATCTATTTCTACGGTTCTTCGTTGGTATCGCGGATCCAACATACCCGTGCCTTGAGGGACTTTTTCAGTGTCAGCAGGTCGGTAACTGCTGTATAATTTCCATTCACAGACTTAAGATCCATCTTGGTCTTGATTCGATGGGTCTTAAGGGGGCCGGCAGGCATTTGGCCTTGACTGTCACGCTATGTTACGCTATGACTTTTTTCTAGACATTTTACGTCTTAAATAAGTAAGTAATTAATTAAAAATGCATACCACATTGTTTGTACATGTCTTTGCTACGTCTGTATAGAGCCTTTTTTTCGATACGAACAGTAAATCTCTCGAAAATAAGAGAATCTCTCAGCGGCAGCCATCTTGTGACGTCTCACTTGCTTCAGAATTCGAATTTTCTGCCGAATATTACAAATTACTCCACGATGAGGTAGAAATTCGCAATTTGGGCTCTATACAGACATAGATTGGACTTTTAGGAAACACAATTGACCACTTCTAAACCGCTCATTGCAATATTGAAGCGATAGTTTGAAAAGGTTTTGACCCATGCATACGTATATGGATTCCATACCCTGCAGGCCCCCTTAAGACTGTGACTAAACTTGTCACATTTCTGGTTCTGTATTATCGATATTACGAATTCCGACGCCAGAAACGTGCTTCAAGTTTTTGGTTTTATTTCGCAGAGAATCAGGACAAAATATAGCTGAATTTGTAGCCGGAGATATTTTCTAGCGCGCGCTGCTCTCGACTTCATCCAGAAAACTCATCCAATGGCGTAAAAATGCTTGGATTCCACGGTACGCGCATCGTCAATTTTTGGCCTACTTCTATCGCTTATGTTACCAAATATCTGCATAATCTGGTCAGCTCGTGACCAGCGCGCGCTGGATTGAACCTTCCTCTGTCGAATGAGCCCTTTCCCAGCGAAAAATATTCTAAGGACGAAAAGTTGAAGCGTGTAAAACCATTTTTCGCCTATTGTTGTCGGTAACGTGGTCACTCTACCTTATCGCGAACCTACGAAGACCGGGCCCTTAGCCCAGATCCAGAGGATATCGTTCGGATTCCCTCGCGAGAAGGATGTCGGGACGATCGGTTAACGTGTCCGGAGTGGACGAAGTCGTCCTGGTTCTGATCGGACAGCCGCGTTCAAGGCCGTAGAAAAAGTCGAAGCACGTTGCAAATGCAACCGCAACGGCAGAGGCAACGGCAACAGCAACGGCACCCAACGAGATTCTAACGCGATAAGTAGAAACCGCGTTGCGGGCCACACCGTTCGTTCGTTCGGGCCTTCTCTTCGTCCTATCTCGTCCTCCTCTATCCTCTCTATCCTCTCTATCTTCTCCGGCGGTAGGTCGATCCTGGGGATCCTAAAAATCCAAGGGAAAGAGAAACGGGAGGAGAACCGCTGTCCCGGCGGCCCATTGGCCAGAAATCTCGCGCCGAAAACCAGTTTTGCGAAACTGCACCGGCAACCTCGTTATCTGAACTCGAGCACCACGGTTTCGCGTCCCTGTGCACTCGCAGCTAAGCCAACCGGTTCCGTTCATGCACGCCTCCTTGGTATTTTAACGTCCTCCGCTTCTTTCATTCCTCCCCCTTCTCCGTTCCCCATCGGCCGCCACCCTTTCGCCGCTTCTCGCTACATTTCCGAGGGAGCAACGCGTATATTAAGTTCCGCTAAACCCGGCGAACACGCCAAACTTAACCCTTTAACCGGGATCGACGATTCGAAGCGTCGCGCGTCCTTCGAAAACTTTTCTCTTTCTTCTCGCGATCGCACGATTCGTCCTTTACAATTTCCATGCGTAAACTATCTTGCATTGTACAGTGAATTCTCGTTACGAGTCAGTTGCGCCGTTCCAGGGACTGACTCTTAGACGAAATCCGAGGTTCTCGCCGAGCGTCGCATTTGAAATACGCAGGGCACGCTGGAAACCTAAGAGCTCTGTCCGTCTACCTCTTTGGGGCTAGCTGGGTTTGAAACTATCCCACCTTTTGCTTAGCTTTTTATGCATGCTGGGATATATTTTAACCCAACTCGGAAAATTGAAGTTACTCGTAGTCATACAGTTTAATATTTTATTTAAAGTTTTTCATTCAGTTGGCAATGCTATGGGCCAATGGTAAATAAGTGAAAGAAAATGTATGCAAATCAAAACGCATCAGTAAGTTGTGTGTTCTGCTGTGGTTAAGCTTGGCGCAAAGTGTGACGCGGTGAATTCGCAAAATTCTGTGCAACTAAGGTTTTGATTTTCTTTAAAAGCGTATGCCTCAAAGAGCTACAAGTCGTAAAAGCCTATGACTACTAAGCGATAGTGACAAGAAGACTGAGAAAATGTCTTTCTCCGATACAATGTTGCGCGTAGCTCGAGAGACGGCTCTCGAGTGTTCGGCCTCTCACCGCGGTGGTGTGGGTAGTTCCACTGACTCCAAATTGTGAGGTTGCCACTGACTCGTAACGAGAATTCACCGTATTCGCGTCCACTGTCCACTCGTGTAGGCCGAGTCTCGAGTTCTCGCTTTCTCGTGCAGGTACATTACTCGCGATTACTCGGAAAAATGTGATCCGAAAGAGATGGTGTACGGGGAATCAGCTGCTCGGAGACAGCAGGAGAAGATAGTATCTTCTGGTACTCGGGAAATGGATAATAATGGAACGTCGGAGATTCGGGAAGCACGGTCGAATTTACTATGGGCTTCGGATAGCGGTCGGCCATTATCACACAATTTCTCTTTGGCCCGCGGTGAAACGTATAGACAGACCCGAATGTTGAGAGAAACGGAGAAAGAGGGAGAGAAGGGAGGGGGTGGGGGGATCTGCGTTATTTAGAAGGTGTACTTGTACAATGTAGCAGTCGTGTATCGTGGGCTAACAACCGTGTCGTCGCGTGCATCGAGACACTCGTGTACTTTCTCGCGTTACGAGAAAGATTTGTCAGGCTTTTTCTCGCAACGCCGCGTTCGGACGAGAGAAATTTATTCTCGGAAGATACGCGGGAATAGTTCCTGTCGGTAGTCGCGGTTTATCTGCTCATCTTCCCAACGATGGTCCTAGAGAGAGGAAGAGAGACCACCGTGTATTTCTATTCGAGATTCACCGGTTTCCTTTCTCGCCTCCGAGGACGAAAATGTAGCCGGGGAGCAACGCGACTATACTGCATCGATGCGTAAGCGGCGGGTACACGCGGTCAGACATCGAGGAGAAAGAGTGAGAGAGAGAGAGAGAGAGAGAGAGCGAGTGGGGTGAGAGAGAGAGAGGAAGAGAGGGGGAGAGAGTAGGTTCTGCTCGTAAAAGGCCAGCCGGAGGCTAGCAGGGCGCGGCACACCGCTCTGCTCGCTACTTTTATGAATGAATGCAGTTCGAGTGGGTGTGCGTAGTTGTGACTGCGCCTCCGCGCTTCAACTTCCTAGTGTCGGCGTGTGAGTGTTGCCCGCGCTGCGTGTGCACCACCTCCGTGTACGACGTACGACGTACGACGAACGACGCACGACATACGACATACGACATACGACATACGACACGCGTACACTCGACAAAACGCAGACCGAGCCGCAACGACGATGCCCCTTCGTGGACACCGGTTCGTCCTCTTTCTCCTCTGCCATCTTGTTTCGTCTTTCTCTTTGTCGCGTTCGCCTTGTTCGCCTCGCTCGCCTCTTTCTTCCGACAAGAGCTCGATCGTGAATCGTGAGCGTGCTGCTGCACGCACGCATACACATAGACGCGCGTGCGAAACGACGACGACGACGACGACGACGACGAAGACGACGACGACGAAGACGACGACTGTTTGATCGTGTGCGCGCGGTTAAACCAACCGCGTCCGTTGATGCAGCCACGTCAGACGATGACCTCATCCCCGTACGTTTTTCCGGCTACGCATTCTGTCGGTCGCCCCGTTACCTCAGCCGCGACCAGGTCGCCGTCTTTCTACGAACCGAATCCGGATTCGAATTTCGAGTCGAACGCGGGTACCGGCCCGATCCTGCCCTAATTTTCACTCTTTGTGACGCGGTTCTTGAACGTTTTATGCTCGCTTTTCGACCTTTGTCCGTCGAAACCTTTGTGCCCCGGACGCAAACTGTACTCGAGTTTTTCTACCGCCGTCTGCGATATCGAACGATAGGCGACTCGGATGTTTCCGATTCTCCCTTTGCTACACTCTGTTTCCCGAAGCTGTTACGCAACGTTCTGTCAGCCGCGAAAAAAAGGAAAAATCGTAGCACGTCCGATCGATCGTGTTCGGAAGAACCGCGAAACTTTCGACGAAGCTATTCGAACGAGAAGATCGATGGGACCGTGACATTTTGACGCGACGCTCTCTCGCCTCCATCGTCGTTTGCGACGAGTTTGTCGTGGGCATGAAACGAGCGGCGTAAATCACCGAGTCTCGAACAAGTTTGAAAGTATTTGAACCGGTGGCTCGGCTCGAATTGGCGCGGCATTGGCGAGTCCAACGTGTGGGCCCATCGCGGCCCGATCGAGATCGGTTTTGGTGGCTAGTCGTTGCCTTTCCACCCACCGGTCTGCTCGCGCGTGCACGCAAGTATCCCGACACATTCGTGGAAACGGCCGAAGCCTGTCTTTCACCACAAATATAGCCGTGAGCGGCCGATCCTGCCAAGGGAAAGGGAAACGGGAAGGGGAAGAAGAGAACACCACCTCCACTCGTTCAGCTCGCGGTGAATTTCACGGATTCCACGAATTCCGGGTCTCCCGTTGTTTTTCTTTGTTCGACGTGTTCGCCACCAGATCTCGAATACTATTCCTTCGTTTTCTTCCGTCGAATCGCGACGAACATTTTCAGCCGGATAGACGCTATAACAGTATCGAAACTCTGAAACATGTTTCAATACGAAACGGGAAAAGTTCGGTACGAGATCGTGTCGAAACGAAAATATAGCGTATAGATCGCCTCGTTTAAAAGGAGATTGAGAAGCTGGCCGTGCAGTAGCCAGCAAGGCGAACACCCCGATCGCCGACCAATTAGCGCGGGAGAGGATAAATAATGTATCGACGCGAGATTAGATCGCGCGTCGCGTTAATTGGACCGCTAATTAATCGAGGTCGATCGCTTACCGGCCGAGGAAAACGGTCCTCGTCCAGGGCAGAGACCGACCCTTTTTTTTTCCAATGACAAAATTTCGACGGGGTCGACGACGCGAAAGATTCGAACGATCGAAGCACGAGTATGTAACAGAGAATAAAACAAAGTACATAGGCAGAAGATGAAAGATAAACGAGAGAAGAAGAAAAAGACCCCGAACTTCTTTCCTTTGCCAACAAGCAAGATTACCGTTTTTCTTTGTTCAACGAGACGGTTAATAACGTCTTGTTGCGGTACCACTTTCTTTTTCTCGCTTCCTGTGTACCAGATTGCCTTTGCCTCTCTCTCTCTCTTTTCTTTCCTCTATGTTTAGCCCTGTCTCTCGTCCCCGTTCCGCTCGTCCGCTTCTTCTTCGCCGTCTGACGCACGTATCTTCTGATAATTTGCGATCAACCCTGGAATCCAGGGATTCCGTTCCGGCTCGTAGACTATTCTCTGGCGCGAATATCGTCGCGATTCGGAGGAAATCGTTCTTCTTCCACCCTGGTAGATGTCTTTACGACCTGCCCGAGAGAATACGATGATTCCGGCGTTGCGGTGTAGATCGCGATCCGCAATGGACGAATTCGAATTCGCTCGGAAGCAATAAATCTGTCAATATTTTATTGGCTTTTTGTCTTCATGGCGCGATTAAGGCTCAAGGCTTCGATATCTGATTTTCAGCAGTCCGTCCCGATCGTCAGGATCGATTATGCTTATCGTCCGGTAGCTAACAGATTTCCCGATGCGCAACATGTCCAAGAGACATCCTTGCGATCGGCGAGAAGCTCCTCCCTACGTTTTAATCCGCGACACGCAACGTTTCATAGTGGCACGATCTTGAAATATTAACCCTTTGCACTCGAGTGGCGACTCTGGAGCGCCACTAAAAATTGTTGTGGCATTATTTGAAAGAAATTAGAAAAATATTCCAAAATATTTGCTACATTACAAAATTTGTATTCCGTAGCTTACTAAACATTTAAATATTGCATGTGGAGATCGGATCAGTTTCGTATGAATGAAATGAAAATATTCTAAGACGGTAGAAAAATTTAGTATTAGAATGAAAATAGCGCCGAGCGCAAAGGATTAATATTGGATCGGGGCTGTGTCCCCGAGATCGATTGTACGCCGTTCCACGAATCCGTACGATTCTCATTCAATATTAACACGGCCGGCAGATTTAATTTCGTCGTTCGACCTTTCGGATCGGTTGATTACAAAATAAGCGAACGCGGACCGGTGGGGGAAAAAAGTTCGCGTTCGATTCACCGACGTTCGGTCAGTTCTCGGAATGGATCTCGGCCACTCGGTCAGGTCGAATCCTTTGAACCAGCTTCGGCGAGTACGTTCACACCTCCGAATGACTTTGCTCCAGAACGATCTGGTAGCTTTGCTCCATATCATATTTGCTTCATATCACCTCTCGTCTCGGCGTTCAGATCATGCTTCGAAATTTCCGAAACAGCCCCCGATCAACACAGAAAAATTTCTTCTCGGCCCTGCTCCGTTGTCTCCCCCCAAAAGCGAACTTCAATCGGGTCGCGCGATTTAGCTTCTCCGGGCTTCCGGATCCGCGGGATCCACGACGGAGATTCGATCTTGGATCGCTTGTTTGTATTGATCGGAGTTACCGCATCGATAATAAGGCTAACAATATTCACATTTACACCGAGACGAGCAAAACATTTTCAACTTGTTCTGTTTCGAAGGCGTACAAAATAATTCGTCCGTCGTACGCAGGGCCCGCTCTAGCGGTTACGACGCCCCAGGCAAAAAAACAAATTGTCGCCCCTTTTTAAGCACTAAGCACCGCGCTGAACAAAATGACCTTTTTTTTTTTAGCAAAATTGTCTGGCAAGGGTAGTCTGAAATTTTCTATTAATTGAATATTTAAAACGTCAATATTTTTCTCACACTTACAGCCAAAGCCAAAATGGCGCCCCGGGCAAATGCCCGGGTTGTCCCCCCTCTAGAGCGTTCCGTTGTCAGCCTTTTCTTTGGACTAGATTTCTGCGAAGAGGCGAGAGTCGAAGGAGGGAGAGGGAGAGGAGAAATGCCGAATTTTAATAGAACACGTGTAAACGATCGAGGCTGTCGCTGTACCGCGACTTATCGTTCGGATCCTCGAGTCGCGAGTCGATCACGTGGGTCCGTATACGTAGCCGCGCGAATCCACGTGGTTACGAGACGGAATCGTGCGAAGCGCGTGACACGAGTAAACTTGTTTGAGCGATATGAGCGATTCGTTGGTTTGTCGGTCGGGATTCCAAGGGAATCGCGAGGCTGGTAGGTCGTTGGCAGAGGAGAGACAAGAAAAATGATAGAGAGTCCGCGCGTGCCCATCGAATACTTGGCCGGGCATCGGATTCGCCGTGATCCCGTGACGCGAGTAGTCAGTCAGCGGATCAAAGGATCTCGAGAAAGCCATGGTCGTCTTCGAAAGCTCGTCGGTTGTGTCGTAGGTTGCGCAGACCGAGCATACCAGTCAGTCTGGCCGGTCGGCTGGTTGACTGGCTGGCTGGATGGCTGGTTGGATAGCTGGCTGGCTGGCTCGCTGGTCGGCTGCTCGATCAATATTGCCATGGCTACGACGTGCAACGTGGAGGAGAAAGAAGAGGCGGAGTAGGTGGCGGCTGGCTGGCTGGCTGGCTGGCTGGAGAACGAACGGTGGAGGGGTGGTTGCTCATATTCCGGTTACACACGAGAGGGTTGAGAACCAGGTCTGATTCCGAGGCGGCAGCGGGACGTAGGTACGTAGCCACTTGGTGTACGGAGGTTACAACGTTGGTAGTAGTAGTAGTAGTAGGAATACGTACTGCTACGTCACGAGACCTACACCTTGCCCCACCGAGCAAGCCAACAGCCAACAGCCAACAGCCAGCAGCCACCACTGTGTTCTACTCGAGCGATTCATGACGACGTAGAAACTGCCTCCTCGCGGTTGCGAAACAGAAACGCTGACACAACCCCCCACCCCGCGTTTCAACCCCATTGTCGTCGCGTCTTCCGATCACGGTCGATCTTGCGATTCACGAATTCTACCGAATTTTACGGACAATGTTTCTCGCTAAACATACATTATAAAGAGTAGTTGTCGTTTCGAAACGCAAATATTTTGGTCGAATTAATCCGGCAAATCGTCGGAGAAAATCGCAGCCTCCCGGAATCTGCGATCTACAGTCAGGCCGGGTCATCTCTGCGGAGTATCGAGTTGCGCCCGCGCACGAATCTCGCGATAACGCGTTGCTCGCTATATTGTGGCGAATAAAACCGCGGCTGGCTTCATTACGCAGCCGGGTATAGCTACCTCGCAACGTTGCGCAACGACGTTAATGTAGCGCGCAACGCGAGAAGGGATGCTCGTAGAAGGAAGACGACCCGGTCATCCGAAACAGAGATACTGAAAAGTGTCCTGAAAATAAAACCTGAAAAGTGAATCGATCGCGTCGAAGCACCGGTTCGACGAAGAAGATGTTATCAACGAAAGGAATGGTTAAAAACGAACGGTAAACGTCAGGGTTTTTCGCAGTGATTATGCATTTTGGAAGGTGGAAGTCTCGTACAGCCACGTTGCAACAATATCGACGGGGAGGAGCGACTCGAGTTGCACGCCAACGCGCGTGCAAGAAATCTCCCTTTTCCGGTCGTGGAACGCAACTCATAAATGCGATGTGTACGGGAACGTGCTCCGTTCCCCGTTCCCCGTTCCCCGACTCAGATGAGCAGAGCGCGATTGCTGTATTGTCTGTTGTCCACCGGTCGAAAAAAATCCTCGTGAACTCGGTTGCTGCATTGTGGAGGCGAAGAAAAATTTGAATAGCCTAGGAGAACCGAGATCGTTTCTGCGGATAAGTCACGTGGGCGGCGGTTACCGTTGCACGACGATTAATAACTCGTACGCATTCCTCGGCGTTCCGTTTGCAACTTCTCCCAAGCGTTCCATTTGTTTCCGACAATTTTTCTAAGGGCTATTCTTCCCGAGAAAAACCTGATCCGAGACACCGTGATCATGGTTTCGCCAGTTTTGCGGTTCCTAGACGGAAGAAGCGTGACAAAGCTAATGGAATAAGGGGATCGCGGAGAAAGGAAGTGCACGCGGACGAATCCGTAGTTTTCGCGGGGATAGAAAGACAAGAGGAGGATCGATCGATCGCGGTGGTTCACGTTCACGTTCACGTTCATGTTCGCGAGCGCCGCGACGCGACTCGAAACGACGAGACGCGCACCGGGCTGCTTAATCGATCGATCTTTCGCTCATCGACTCGCACACCGGGCCTACGTGGTTTCTTGCAGCCTACAATGTTGCGCGTTCTGCTTTCGCAGGCCGGCCAACCATGAAACAAAGGAAGTCGAAGCCCCGTAGCCATGACGACAGCTCGTAATTCACCAAAGCGTCCAGAACCGCCGCTGCCCATCTTCGCGTTCATCCTTTCGATCCGCATTTCTGTCGATCGAACGGTACTCAAAAATTATAGCGACGGAACGCGCAAAAATAATCACGAATTGGCCAACGATTACACAACGGACGAAAGTGATTCGCGATACGCGCAATCGCGAAAAGAAAAGAAAAGAAAAGAAAATCTGGGAAAACCGCCGCGGACGTGGAAGACGATTATTCGACGATTGCGCGAACATCGGTAATTTGCAAGTCGATAGTCCGCGATTATTCATTGCAACAATGAGACGCAATTAGCAGCTGTTCGCTGGGAATTATGGTCTCGCGAGGCGCGCGCAAGCAAAATAACGAAATCGTTGGTGAACGTTGTTTCGATAATTGGTGTACGAGTGCGAGATCGCAGACAGCGTCCCTGGAGAGATCGACTGGGTTAATCGTTAATTGATTCGCGCAACGCGACTGCAACAG
The DNA here is from genome assembly GCF_050948215.1 of Halictus rubicundus. Lineage (NCBI taxonomy): Eukaryota > Metazoa > Arthropoda > Insecta > Hymenoptera > Halictidae > Halictus > Halictus rubicundus. The sequence continues at coordinate 6,521,121 of NC_135154.1, forward strand.
CGAAAGTTCGAAAGTTCGAACCGTTCTAACGTTTCGACGATAACGACGAGATAGGTATTACGATCGAAAGCGCAATACATCACGGACGCGCCGCGGAATACACGCGTTTTAATGATGCGGCTCGCTACAAACAGCTACGAGGCATGCAACCGAGTTGATAAGACGCGATAATTCAGTTGGTAAAATTATTCGTAGACGACCGGATGTTCTCGGACTCGCCGGGAGATACGCGCGACGACAAAATTGTTTACAATTTTCCCAGCGTCGGTTAACCGAGGATAGAAAATTGGAAATGCTACGAAAGAAGAGGGGGGGGGGGTTATTTTTCACAGTCGTTGCGGTTCTCGAGAACGGCGGTCGAATAGAAACGGCTGTTCCTCGAAGAACCGTCTCGTTTCCTGCGGGACATATAATATTTCGCGGAGCGTGCATCGGGGCTTGTTTTTAATCGCACGTCGTGGCGTCGCGTCGCACCGGCTCGCGTACACGTCGAAGCGGCCGGCGGTTTTGCTTCGGTTCGCATTTATTACATCCGAAGCGATTAACCCAGTGCCTGCCGGTCGCTCCTTCACGCTTTCGTTGTTCTGCCGTTTCGCTTGCTCCTGTTACATACATACCTCGAACCTCGGAGCACGGTTGTCCGGCGTGATAATTCGCGTGCGCGTGAACTGTGCACGCGCGGTCGTGGCCGATGCTGCCTCGAAGATCGTACGAGCATTCGGCCGAGTGCAAAGTACGCTGACTGCGTCGCTTTCAAGGTCGATAACGAGCTTCCTACTTGGCGAACCCGTCGCGTACCGTCTCTCGCGCGAAACTTTACCAGAACCGTTTACACCGGAGTTTGTTTGTATCGCCAAGGCATATCTAATTTAGTAATTTCGATGTCTATCGTTTTCCATCGCAAAAGACCACCGAATTTGTATTATCCCGTTATCGTTATCGTTATCGTTATCGTTATCGTGATTTCTCGACGGCTCTTGTAGCCTTGACTAGAGCCCAGAGAGCAGAAGAGAGGAAAACAGAACGAGAAGAGAGAACAGAGTTTAGCAAAGCAAACGCGCAAGCAAGCGGAGGCAGAGTTGCGTGGCGCGCGCGTATCTATGTTTAGACGGCCGGGTACGTCACATCCGGTAGTCTGCGCTCCCTCTGATCGTGTTCGCCCACTCTTTCGCCTTTTATCCTTTTCTCCTTAGATATTTCGCCGTACTCCTTCCACCGATCGTTTTCCCCTCTCGTCCAGGTTCAAGAGCTGTCACGTGCCGTCGCGCGCCTCCGCTTATTACCTCGGAATTTTTACGGAACACGTACCATTGCAAATTTATGGGCAAATCAAACGAAAAACAATCGCCAGCGAGTAGTAAGGAACAAATGATAAGGAACTACGACGGGGAATAGTATTAGGGGTGCCGAATTTGTTTTGCCTTTAGTTCTGTACCGATCGTTGAAGAGGAAACACTTACTCTTTTACAGTTTTCGGTAAAACAGCCTACGTTCAAAATATTCTAAAAAGTATAATTTTCTTTTACAACCCTGTAATCAAATGGCGGCGTCCGTACCTTCCGAGGATCATATTCGTCATTGCATACTTTTCCATTGTCATGCGGGATTTAATGCAACGGTAACAACAAAGAAAATTTGCGATCTTTATGGAGATGTATGGAAGGTCAACAAGTGTCAACGTCGGTTCAGAAGGTTTGCTGCTGGTGATTATGATCTCTCTGACAGGCCTCGAAGTGGACGATCAGTTGAATTTGATAATGACACCATAAAATCTGTAGCTGACCCAAAATTAAGTATACAAGAATTATCGAGAAGCCTTTGGTCCACATTGTCAACTATACAAAGGCACCTACAGGAAATGGGAAAGGCATACAGGCAAGGAATATGTGTACCGCATCAATTATCTGAGACCAATATTCGTCGATCAATTTGCACTTCATTGCTATCCAGATTTCGTAGAGATCCATTCTTAGCAGAATCGTTACCGGAGATGAAAAATGCATTCTTTGTGATAACGTAAAGCGTTCCAAGCAATGACTTTCTGCAAATCAAACCGCAATATCAACCCCTAAACCCAGCTTATCACTTAGAAAGGTGTTGCTGTGCATTTGGTGGGACTGTCGTGGCATAATTCACTTTGAGTTGTTGAAACCTGGAGAAACAGTTACTGCTCAGTTGTATTGTCAGCAATTACGACGGCTGTATTCAGAACTATTGAAAAAGAGGGCATCTTTAGTCCACAGAAAAGGAGTAATACTGCAAATTGACAATGCCCGGCCCCGTACAGCGAAACTCACTCAGGAAAAAATCAAAGAACTGCAATGGGAATTTTGACCGCACCCCCGTACTCACCGGATATTGCTCCCTCTGATCTTTTCAGATCTCTGGAGCATTATTTAAGAAATAAAACATTCTGTAGAAGATGTAAGGAGGCACCTTGACTCATATTTTGCTTCACGAACCCTGGATTTTTATAAGAGGGGGATTGAAAATTTGCAGGAAAGATGGCAAACTGTCCTTGACAATGATGGAGATTATATAATAAGTTAAGAAATAAAAACCTGAATTTACTACAAAGTTTGTTTTAGATTTCAAAATAATTGATTACTTATGGATTCCCCTACTATCAGGACTAGTACTATCAGGAGTAGTACTACCAGGAGCATGGGGCCGGACCTCGTAACAATAGGATCGCGAAGGACGGTTCTTCCTGCGTATCGATAATTCTCCGAACCGGTAAACGTAAGCGTTGCGAACCCGGCGACCGAAATTTGCTAGATACGGAACGGCAAAGAGTGCGCACAGTTCATTCACAATTCGCAGTCGGCGAATAGTGGATTCCTCGGTGCTGGTTACGTTACTCGACCGAGCGAATCGTTTCCAGTTCTCGTGCAACGCATAGAGGTAGGTTAGGGTCCAGCAGCTGGTTGCCGAGGTTCGTCGTTTGTCATTACGCCTCCGACGATTACGCACGCAATCCATACACGTTGCAGAAAAGCCAGCCAAGATGTAGAAAGAGCGAGAGAGAGAGAGAGAGATAGACAGGGTGGGAGAGAGAAAGAGGCAAGAAGGGTGGGGGTAGCGCGAGCGAGAGAGAAAAAGTATAATATTGTAAAAGACACACGATCGCCGTGGCTGCGCCACTCTACGCCGCTCCACGCCGCTCCGCGCCTCTCCGCGCCTCTCCGCGCCGCGGCATAGATAAAGTCGCTGGAAACGTAACTTCTGATTCATTCACGGAAAGCCGTTACGTAACTACGCTGCGCTACAATGAATTACGCCCGCGAGTGCATTATCGCTGGATACGCCGGTGATCGTGCATCGCCGTTGCCTCGTTGCACCGTTGCATCGTTGCGCCGTTGCGTCGCCGAGCATCGGGATTCCTTGGTCGTGTTGCAACGTGCAGGTATGCGTTGCGTCGACTTTTTCCCTCGACGATATTGGACCAAACTGGAAGACCAATTAAGACGAAAACGGATCCGTCTAGAGAACCGTCCAGCAACGGATGTCGAAAGCGGACGTTGAACACCGTTTCCAAGTAGTTGCTACACTTGATCTGCATGGTTCGCGCTTCTCGTTATTATGAAAAACTGATAGCGGGCGCAGCGTTTATAAATACTAACGCGAGCAACGATATCCGATAATGGACAGACGCGCCAGCTAAATGGAGCCTGAGCGCGCGCGCGCGCGTTCTGCGCGATCAGCTTTCAAGAAGCGAAAGCGTAACGAAAAAATGTTTCTTTTACGCTTTCGACTAGTTTGAAAAATTGGGATTCCTCCGCGAGATAACCGAAGCCTGCGTGTCTTACCGATCCAGTTCCGAGGAAGGGCGCGATCGATCGCGGTGCAACGTTCGTCGCGGAACGAGAACAAGGATAACGGCAAATCGGATAGCATTTTTATCGACTGTGATCGACGATTCCGACGCGGGCCGCGGTAATCGAATTGTATGCATAAGGAATGCGTCAAGTCGGAAGGAAACAGCGGTTAGCATAGGCCTCCTCGAAGGAATTTGCATTACGCCGCGACGTTCCGACGAGTATAACGACACAATAAATTATACAGTGTTTTATTAACATCGATTACGCAACGAATAATTAATAGTCTCCCCGCCTCTTACAAAGTTGCGTCGCCGAGCCGAGACGAGCCCATGGCGTTCTCAAATTCTACGGCGAAAGAGGACAAGAGGCGAGACGGTGATTAAACGCCGAAAATGCCTCGCATTTAGTTTTACCAATTATCTTCTTGCCGCATCCGTTGGACCTCTGTCGTTCGATTAAATTCCGCGGCCGATAACAGAACGAACAGTTCGTTTTATCGTGCTTCCGATGCTCCCCGAAATTAGTCGTTAACGAGTAATAGAATCCGTCCGACCGTTGCCAACTCCGTTACAAAAAATCCAATGATTTTGTTGTTCGTTGATTACAGGTAAGTCCGCTTCGTTCTTCCACGGGTAGCGTCGAAGTTTCTGCCTGAGAAGCGGTGTTTCTCCCATGGAAATTTGTTTAAGCGAGTCTCTCCCGGTAAGTAAACACAAAAGGGCGCGACGGACGCCGTTTCGATTTCGGTTCCGATCGAATAGAAAATCGAGCGGATCGAGCGCTACGAATCGCTAACCGAGATTGGACTCGATCGACCGCGACGGCAACAGGCGACTGTAATTCGGCGATACGAAGTCCTGTTATATTATACGGAGACGGGAATGCTGGTTTTTGTTTATTTCCTCCGGGGCGCGAACAATTCGATTCGCCGGCGCCGACGAACCGCCTTGACCGCGTCCAACGTTTCGCATTGGCGCCAAAATTACGATACCACCTGCTCGAAGCAATCGATACAGCGACTCGGTAATTAGCCGATCGTGAAGCGCGTGGAGGATCGCGTACCGCAGGTGCTACGAGGTCACAGGCATTTTTCAACCTCGGTGGAGCACGTGCTCGAGTTCCAGTTGCGACGGGGAGAAGAATAGTTTCGCGGAGTACGCGTACGTGTTTCGCCAGCGTGGTTAACCGAGGGGTGGCACACGAGCAAACGAATAAAACGTATAAAACGAAATAAAGGCATTTGTCACATGCCCCCTTGATACCGGTGCTCCACCTACGGCTTGCTCCACACGTCCCCTGGAGAGCTGTAATGTCGTACAATGGCACCCCTCTGAGCGAACGGTCGGACGAATCTTCCCGCGAACCTGCTACAATTCGATCGGCTTTTTCCTTCTTCCGTCGCGTCGACCAGACCGACGTCAAATTCTCGAGATCGCCTAATCCCGGAAGCTCTCGCAGAACGTTATCGTTTGAAAGCTCCGTCGCACGGAATTAGCTGGGAGAAGCAGCACCCTGACCCGGTGCGGTTCAACCGGAAACAAATTCGAAGGTTGGTCAATTTTGCTGGAAGGGTGGGATAACGTTTCGACGGATGGTGACCGAGTCCGATGTTCTCTCGATCAGAATCCCAAAAGGAGGGGTTATCGTCCACGGAGGTTCACGGAGATCCTTACGGTCTAGAATCGTGGCACAGCCTCCGCCTACAGAAACCTCAGACGGGGAGCATCGATCTGGGCGTCGGCCTCAAGACACCCCCTCTTCGGCCGCCCCTTCTGTTCCCCTTGCCGCCCTCTGCTGCACCCTTGCTCCTTCTTCCTGTCGCGCCCTTTCTCGTCGCGCGCGTTCTATCGTCCTGGACTCTCCTCTTCTCCGACCGTCCTCTTTCTCTTCCTTTTTCCACCTTTTTTTTTTACCTTTTCTCCTGGCAACGAAACTTTCCCGAAGTGGACCAATCGCGCCTTTATTGTTTTATTCCGCTGTTCCCCGTCGAGTGTTTACTTTACCGACGAGATCGCGCGATCATTGTTATTTTTGCCGCGGCCGCGACATCGAAACTTTTACGCCAACGTTTCGCCGCGACCGTTTCTTCTTTCGGCCATTTTCCTCGCTCTGTCAGCGATCTCCAGTTGGTCAAAGAAATGTCGCTTCCCGAGTTCTAGAGCCCGATAGTTTTTTTCAATTCGAAACAGGATTACTGTTGGCTTTGGACGGTTTTCGGTCGAGTAGAAACATCGCGGAGAATCGGTGGATTGTCTTGCGAGACACCCTGTGCATGGGAGACCGATGGTGCAACCATCCGGATGGCACACTTATCCGCGACAGAGGGGAAAAAGAATGTCGCGGCTATTGGAACGTCGGCCGGTGGTTCGCTGCGCTAGCGCGGCTTGCTCGCTGGCGCTGGCAGCGTTCTGCTCGTTGTCGTCGTCGTCGTCGTCATCGTCTTCGTCATCGTCATCGTCACCGTCACGGTTGCATTTCGATGTTGCGAGACGCGCGAAGTCGAACGACCCTGGGGAGAACGTTCGTTTGCCTGTTGCGTCGACGGTTAGTTAGCTGGCCGACACGCCGGTCACCAGGCACCAGGCACCGGAGCCAGGTACGCGTACGTGGAATCAGAGTCTCCTGGAACCTAGTTAAGAATTGCGTAACGCGCCGCGGGTCAATTACCTTAGGCACGGATGCCATTGCAGCGACGGTGCGCAATCATTGCAAAGTGATCTCGTTGCAACGCGTACGCCGCTATTACGGTTGGCCTCGGTAATTACGTAAGCCACGCGTGTAAACAGTCTACGATTTCGTCGCCGTCGCCGTCGCCGGCGCCTCTCTCCTCTCGCGCTTGGTCAACGCTGTTTTATCTTGAAATCGAAAGGTCTCTTTTTACATCCGACGAATTCGAGCGGGTCCGTAAAGCGGATAGACCGTTCCCTCGTTTGGAAACGTTTATATAATCGCTACGGGTTCGAGGAGCTCGCGAGCGCACTCGGCGCAATTAATATCGTGAGAATCGAGCGGATACGGGGTCGAACCGGCCAATCGGAATCGACGGGGTTCGTATACCTAGTGGACGACGAGCACAAAGCGTCGCGTCGCCCTGTTTCGAGAGCAGGTATTCTCGATTTCTTCAGAAAATCTCGAGCACGATTCGCGTCCCCGATTCTCGCGGGTGCATTTGTTTATTTTGTCCCCGTGGAATCCTACTTTTCCCCGTAGCAGCTGCCGCGGCTCCGCTCTCCTAATGGGGACTTCCGTGACAAGTCCAAGATTTGTTGCCCCCGGTATAAATGAGAAGCGAGGATCGCGAGATCCACCGATAGAAACGGCGTCGGTGTTCTTTTCTGTTCTCTCCTCTTCCCTTGTCTTCTCTTCTCTGTCTCTAGTTACCTCGAAAACCATCGAGATCGTTGCGGACAGTGTCTCTAGGCCGATCGTGGCCTGAATCACCGGACATTCCTCAGCTATCGGTGAAACGAGACTCCCGACGATCCGAGAAATCCTGGCAACGTCTGTTTCGACGACGATCCGTCGGGTTCCACGAGGTTTCGCGATGTTCCGCGAGATTTCGTCGGGGTTCCATCAGGAGAGCCAGCTTCCTCAAGTTTCGCACGCCTTCTTACGCGCTGGAAACTCTTCAGAGCCCCACGAACGATCGAGCATTTCGGGTGTCCGCCGATTTTGAAATACTCCCGAGCTTTTACTACTTCCTGTTCATGCGTTCGAGATGTTGGTTTATCTGGAGCACGCGTTCGGAAAAATTCGAAAGATTATACTACCGCTCGAGAACGCTTCCTTCTTCTCGCTGTGCCATTCCCGTGGGCAACGCCGGGCCGAGACCAACCTATTATCGACGATAACCATAACGTGGAAGGGATAAGGATGCGATTATAGGGAGGAAATCCTGTACTTTGCTAATGAATTGGCAACGACGTGCAATCTTCGCGTCGGACGACTCGCGGTTGCCTTGTTAATCATTTTCTTTTTATACGAAACCTAATGACACCTTAGGGTTCGTCTTCTTTTGCCTATAGTTTCTTTGCCAACGTTCGAAGCTCATGGCACGAACTTTCTCCGTGTAGCGCGCGGTTCGGTTCCAAACGAGCCGGTTTATTAGAAACGATAAACTTTCGATAAAATTTGGGTAAATCGGCCGTTCGGAGAGCATCGATTTCGACGATCGGCAACGGACGGGGGGGACAGAGTCGGGAATTTAGTCGGCCATCAATTTTTAGTAGATCTTCTAATTAGCGGTGCCAGGCCAGGACACGGATCGTTTACCTGTCGAACGACGGCTGTGTCGATCTCGTTTCGTTTCGACGTTGTTTTATCGTCCTCGGGGTGAAAACGAGAAAAGTTGATGGCTGTATTTTAGGAGAGCAGCCGGAGAAGAAGTTTCTTGCTATTAACTTTCTATCGGCCGTATTTAGTTTCGAATAATCGAAGCGATCGACCGACCGCCGCTTCTGTCGGAGCAAACGTCGCGTCGCCCCGGTTATTATAAAATAGCCGTACGACGGTGCGCGCGGCGACGCGGTTGTCAATTAAACGCCGGTCGTGTAGTCTATTTGTGGAAAGTTACTGTGCGTTTGTGAAAGCGGGCCCGGCCCGGCCCGTCGATAAAAGACGTTCGGATCCGCGTAAACAAACGCGGAACACGCGCTCCTTTCCGTTGAATTACGCGTGGACACCGAAGAACGCGTCTTCGCAATTGCGCTAATCGAAATGATCCTGGCAACGCGCGGGAATCAATAGTTTATAACTATTGGACGTGGAACAAATCGTCGAAGGAAGAAAATTGCCCGACGTAGCGGAGAATATTTCCGGGTTCGGATATCATTTAAACGGAGCAGGATAATAATGGGACGGGACGGCTTTAAATACCATTCGTTCTTTCGATCGGCCCCCGTATCCCCGTTCATGGACGTGAATTTTTAATCGCGAGATTCGCCGATACGTTCGTCCATTTTTCTAATGCAATTTCATTCGTGGCGTTGTAAAGTGCCGGGCTACGTCGCGTCGTGCAGCCGTGCGAGTCGATCGCAGAACCGGCATGAATCGTTAATGCGCCGATGGCGTAAATATCGACGATACTCGAGAAAGCTGTACGATCGATGATGCTCTCGGTAAACGTGAGTTACGATTGTACTTCACGACCTATATCGTTTTGTGGCCGCGTGCGTTTGCGTGCACGTGTTCCCCGAGCGATACACACGAATTTTTCCCCGAAAAATCAATGCTCGTTTCGTGACCGCAGCGCGATACTCTTCTCGATCTCTCTCGAATTCGGTCAGTCATTAGCCCAATTAACCGATATCTGACCGGAAGTCGTTTCAGCCGGTCGTATACGATACTTTCGCGTGCCGTACACTATTTCCTGCACGTGGAGTATCTTTTTTTAAAGCACGACCGACTCCGGTTTGCCTTTCGAACGTCTATTTTCGAGTTTGCGGTCCAACCTACGTCAGTCGAAAAACGATAACACACCCATTTTTCATTTTTAACCCTTCCGTTCTTTTCTTTTTCGTATTTGATCGTTTCTCGTAGGAAAAGGAATATTTATTTCCATTCGCAGGGAAAGAGTAATCAACAATCCTACTCACGGAGTAGATTCTGTTCGAAACGTTGGTAGCGAGTCCCACTCGATATTAATTATGAAGGATTAACTGGAACTTTGATTTGCGTTTTTTCCCCCGGCGAAAATACCAAGAAGCGGCAGGAGCAAATACACGAGAACATCGTGTCTCGTTTTAGAATCGATTTGTCGGGAAAAACGAGCGGCCAAGTCGACGGAGGAGGAGCCGAAAGAGTAAACGCAAATAGCAGTAGGCCAGTCGACATTAAATTTGCATTTATATTGTATTCCGTAATTTATGACAGGGACTTATCTCGTGCGGTGGATGTACGTGCCTATAATTGTTTTCTCTGCGCGTACACAGAGGACTCTCTTCCTTGTGCTAGCGGCTCGCGGCTCTCGTGACTCTCACGGTCGCTCGAACTATGCGGACAAAAAGGGTATAACGGGTGAGCCCTTAAACAGGGAGGGACGCCGGCGGACGACCTGAAAAAACAAGGAGAATCTCGCACCGACGCGGTTGTCCGACGGGCGAAAAGAGCGCGCGATGACAAAGTGGCCGTCGATTCTCGTCGGTCATACCTGCGAGTCGCCTCGCGTCGCATTCGAACACGCTTCGATATGCGAAGGCACGCGCGAAGCGAACGAACACCGTAAATACCGCAAACACCGGCGTGTAACCAGCCCTCTGAAAAATAACGAGTTAATTAAGCGCGCGTCAAAAGTTATCGCTTCCCCTCCGCGTCTCCGTAATTTCCTTTGTCCCGATTGGCTGCTTGTTTCCGTGTTCGCTTTCGTTTCACGAGCATGATTGCGAAATATTTTCTTCGCTCCGAATCTGCGACGGCTCGAGGAAAAGCGTAGACTTTGGCGAACTTTTGCGGTCCGAAGCGTTATCAGGGTGGACAACATCCTGCAGGAAAACCGCGATGATTCGCGGCAAATCGGCGCTTCTGCAATTCCCAAAGCGTCGTTGCTCGACAGCATTGTCCGCACTTAAATCAACTACAAAATCAATCGCATGCATCGAAATGAAACGCATTGTGAAAGGGGTTTTTTAATGGGCGGCCGGATCGCTTTATGGATTCGTTCCTCTGTTCGTCCGTCGTGTTTCGCGGTGTTCATTGTTCCCCATGTTTGTCCCGCGATTCGACTCGATTAGCACGACATCTATTGTTGTGGTTCTTTCTTTCTTCTTCTTTATCTTCTACATCACCCCCTCCCCGTTCTTTTTCTTCCTCCTCTCTGGTCGCGATTTTATGTCTCCGCGTAATCTTGCGGCGGTTACGACCGTTTTTATCGTAGCTTTTAGTGCGCGCCGCTGGGGCAGTTGTAACGCCAATATTGTTTTATTTACCGAGCTAGTTATTAATCTCCGCCGGTGAAACATGAAATTGGTTTCCTAATATAGAATCAGAAAGCTGTCCCCGATGGGTTGATGGAAGCACGGGTCGCAGCTTCGATTAAATTGAAAACGCTCCGTGGGAATGGCGGCTGGAACGATTCCGAAAATTGGACTCGACGATGAAACGTGTTGTTCGTTCCCTTCGATCTCGAACGAGACGAACCGATCTATCTCCTGACGGGCGATCCGTATCGAAAATAGTCGAGGCTCTTCGCGCGACGCAAATCGACGAGTTTGCGCAAACCCGACGACGTTGCTCGACAAAAACAATTCCGCCTCGAGATTTCTCCCGCGACGCCTAAAATGTAAATTGATTCGGTAATTCGCCGGGTCGGCGATTTTGCGGAAAGATCGACCTCGCTGGAATCTGTTTTCTTACGCAAGATGCTGGTCCAGCGACTCCTGTCTCTCGCACGAGAACGCGTCAGACCGAGAGAAAATGAATCGATTGACGGGGACGATTAAAAGTACTAGATCCAATAGAATCTCCTATACTATACTTGTCCAGGTGTCTGTAGTTTTCGACCGCGAATCAAGATAAACACGGGGAAACGCGCTCGTCGTTTGCGACGTCAACGTTGGGGCATCTTGACACTTTTAATTATCGAAGAACGAGCTATCGGAGGAAAGTAGCGGTCGCGAGGTCCTTGGTCGTCGCGTGACACGTGTCCGCTGGTCGGATTGCGCGAAATGTCATTAATATTCCGAAGGACGGAAGATCCACAGGACCGATAAGTAATACGCTAACACAATACGCTCTCCGCCTTTCTCGTCGAGAATGGGTAATTAGACTGAAATTTATAGATGCTTGTTTCGCAAGACACTTTTTTTCGAAGAAATCTGATTTTTCAGCGAATCGAGCAAAAGGATGTAGCGAACCAAATCTGTTCTCGTATTTGTAGTTCTCCCGTTTGCCGACGCCCTGTTCATCGCGCTCCTCGTTGCGTCGACGTTAAGGGTAGAACTTGTTCCCCTTCCGGAAAGTCGCATCCGTCATCGCAGATTAATCTGTCGCGTCTATCGCGATCGATCTGGCCCCGGCGAGTTCTATTCGAACGGGATGAGACTCGGGACTCCGTTAGACCGACGACATTAACCGGAGAGAGGAGACGACCGCGTTTCCTCTTCTTCTTCTTCTTCCTCTTCTTCTTCCTCTTCTTTTGCTTCCACTTCTGCTTCTACTTGTCCGTACTTTTTTCGCCTGATTAATTCCCACGATATTTCTCGCCTAATCCCTTCAACCATTTATTTTTCCGTGCCAAGGTTCCCGGATTCATTCCCGAGGAAATAAATCGCCCAGAAAATTAGCGTGTCTCGCGAGATGCGAACGCTAGATGCATCGCTTCTCTGAATTTTTTTCACGGATTCGTTTGCTCCTCGGTCGAACGTTCGATGATAGACGACGTCGACGGAAAATATCATAACTCTGTTTTCGCCTTAGTCGCGCGTCCTTAGAAGATGAGTCTCGGTCGTCACTTTGCCGGTGCGTCGCGGCTAACGGTGAACCATGTCCGATGGGAGCCCCGCTAATTGAAGCGGTGTTTCTTCCTCCGACTCTGCTCGCGGTATTTTTCGACCTTGCTCTGGTCCCAGACGCCGACTAGGTTTCCTCGAATCGTACTCGAAATTCCTCTGCGAACGCGCGAATTTGCATCGGCGTCCGCAGTCTGTACGGTGTGCAGCGTATACCCAAGTAACCGACGTCTTAGGCTCGCGTGGAGACGCAGTTCGCCTTATGCCTTGTGACTTGGTGCATTGGTGCCTTGGTGCTTTATGCCTTATGCCTTATGCTTCATGTCTTATGCATTGGTGCCTTGGTGCTTTTGGTCTTATTCCTTGTGCCTTGGTGTCTTGGTGCTTTATGCCTTATGCCTTATGCCTTATGCCTTATGCCTTATGCCTTATGCCTTATGCCTTATGCGTTGGTGCCTTATGCCTTATGCGTTGGTGCCTTATACGTTGGTGCCTTATGCCTTATGCCTTTAGCGTTGGTGCCTTATGCCTTATGCGTTGGTGCCTTATGCATTGGTGCCTTGGTGCTTTATGCCGTTTGTCTTATGCCTTTTTCCTTATGCCTCATGCCTTATGCCGTATGCCTTTTTCCTCATGCCTCATGCCTGATGCCTGATGCCTGATGCCTGATGCCTCACGCCTTATGCCTGATGCCTCATACCTTATGGCTTATGGGGATCGGTCGGTCCTTTCATCCATAATCGGCGCGCACGCGCTAGATCCTGGAACGGTTTGAGCACATAACAAATTAATCGCCGACGGTCTGTTGTTTGTACGTCGGGCCTGTTTTTTGAGGCAAAGGTGTGAAGACTTTAAAAACGCGTGAACCAGTGCGAATGCGTTAACCTCCGTTCGGTTCTCGTCGCTCGCTAAGCGATCCGTGTTCCAGGTAAATAGGACGAGCGGTTTTCGTCGAATCGTCTCGAGTTTCGCCGCCATCTGGGGGGTACCTTATCGATAAGAGGAGAGCAGAGCCAGCGGATGGAGTACTTGGAACACGCAGCGCGTAAAATACTCCTCCGTTGCTCGTATCAACTTCGTCGCTTGCCGATATTAATATATGTATAAATATATCGCGGCGAGTCGGTAGTCGGTAGTCGGTCGGCGGCAGAGCTATATCGCACGCGAAACGCAGCGGTACGCGGCGACACGTTATGCCCCGAACGAGATTCGCGATAATGCGTGCCAGCTGCGCATACATACGCGCCGCATTGTTATGTCACCGTGATATCTCAATTGCCTGGAATGGTCAGCGAATTATTTACAGCGACGTATCGTTTCCTGCGACTTTCCTTCTTATCTACCAACTTGTGGATTTTAATTAATTCTTATGTCTGTTCTGTCTATATTCTATCTGTTTATCTATTTCTCTCTCTCTCTCTCCCATCACTGCGCTATTCACGGTCCGTTCCTTTTCACGCGATTCTCGCGCTGGACCACCTCTGACTCTCTTCCCCGTAATCGTCCTGCTCGTCTTATTACTTTTCCTCCTCTCTTCCTCGCTGCCCCGCACTTTTTCTTCGGTCCGCGTAGCTCGTTGCATTCCAGAGCCGCGAGTGGAAGGACCTCGCCAAGGTAAGCGGGTCCGTCCGTTCGTCCGTTCGTCCGTCCGTTCGGTCGGTCGGTCGGTCGTTGTTGAATGCCGGCGTGCTGTTTCGCGTGCATCCCGCGCGCGTGTGATCTCTTCCCCCGGATGGCGCGATCGTTCGAACGCGCGCACGCTCCTCGTCGGCGCGGCGTCCTCGCGTCCTCGCGTCCTCGCGTCCTCGTACCGATACGGGCCACCTGCCGCCAAGGTCCAACTCCCCAATTGCCCCCCTTCCCGATTTACATCGAGCAAACCTGCATCCTCGAGGGCCCCCGGTATTCGGGCTCGTGGCAGGTGGTCCTCGTATATTTCGCCCAGATCGTTTTCGGCTCGGCTCGCGATCCTCTTCGCGCGAAACCTCCTCCTGGATCCACCTCTGCGGTTCGATCGCCACAGATCGGCATCCTTCGCGCTGCTTAGCGTGCCACGAACGTTCACGTCGCTCGGAATTGCACCGATTGCCCCGTGAGGCGTTGCCCTGGCTCCGTCTGTACCGCGTGATGCATTTTGCGCAGAGTTTATTTTAGCAAATATCATTGTCAACTGGGAGCCGGGTGCAGTCCTTGATCGGTCTAAAATATTAACGGTACTGTAGTGAACAGAATCTATTAACCGTGTACATTATTGACACTAGGTTTACGGGACCCGTCAAAATGACGGGTTCTAATGTTTTTAATTTACGATTATTGAGATTGTGGAGATCCATCTACGTGGAATTACTCAAGAAACTTATTTCCTTAGGTATATATTATTTAAGAAATGGTTGAAAACTTGGATAGACACATTCTTCTTATTTTTATCAAGCAATGTAAAATACTCACTTTTAATGCTCCGTAAACCTAGTGTTAATAGACTGCGGATCTTTATGCAAAATAAACATTTTTTCGCCTAAATTGCAACGAACTGAAGTCAAATAGAAATTTGTTTTCTTTCTTATTATGCTTAGCGGATTGAAGATAATATAATAGTATTTTAAAATTTTCCTAATATTTGTGCCACTTAAAATTACAACTACTAATGTTTGTCATAAATGCATAAAATCCGCAGTCTAATTATTCATTTCCCTTGAACCGAAATAGAATTTTATAATTTTCGTCGTTGCCAATATATGGCCATTGGACAATTTAAAGACATTATGTGTTTATAAACTTTCTTCTTCTACTAAGAAATGAGGAACAAGACTGATCACTGGTCACTGTGGCCACAAAATATAATCGTAGCGTAAGGACCATCGGGCTAATTTCGTTTGCCCGGAAGCGTGGCCCTGGCGGGCAGTTGAAGGCTAACCCGGGGCAAAGAAGGCTCGTCGACCTCGTGCTGGACCCCTGCAAAGGGAAGCAGAAGGAATTCCCATCGCGTGGAACCGCGGCAGTTGGAGAGATTCGGAAACTATTCCTCGGGGCACGAAGCCAGCAGCCATACTCTTCCTTCTCTCTCTCTCTTTCTCTCTCTCTCGCGTGTTGGTCCGCAGGTGTCTCATTAACGCTTAGGCTCGCGCGACTGTTGCGCCAAATACAAGAATTACGCTAAGCGGCGAGTGAAACGTACGGAGACGGCAAACGGAACTGTCCTCGATACTCGCGGCCGCGGCATCGGGGAGAGTCGTCGGAACCCGGAGGAAGTCGAGAGAGGTTTGTTTGCCGAGGGACCGGTAAAAAGGTGTTAAAATTCACGAGACGTCTCTCCGGGCACAGCCGGCTGAATGGTTTTTGTCGTCGCAATAAATCTCGCGAGGACTTCCGCGATCCCGATGATATTTTTCCTGTTCGCTGCTCTCTCTCTCTTTCTTCCTGCCTCCCACCCTCCCATTCACCTGCAAATTTTCCTGAAAACCGTCCTTGCACCTCCGCAAACATCCCTTCTTCTCGTCGACTGTGAAATTATTTTCCGAATCGATCGCTCGCAGGGAAACGTGTCTGCCCCGCCCGCGTTTTCATTGACTCGCTCGCGATTCGAAGAGGCCATCGTTCAACGATCGTTCGTTAACAACGAATACCCGTTCGATTCGAAACGCGATCGAGTAAACAAACGTATTTTTAGCGACTCGTCGGATCTGCCGTTAGTCGATTCGCAAACACGCGCGTTTGCGCAAGGATTAGCGACACGGCAATAACGCCACGACCAATTGATTCGCGTCCGTCGACTCGGACGCCGTCGCAGGGAATTAGTCGATCGTTGGAATCGAACAGCTTCCGGGATGCCGATCACGGATCGGCAGTCCTTAATCTTCACGGTGGCTCTTCTCGATTTATGGTCCGCGCCACACGCGGCGATACGGTGTTTCGGGAGAGGACGTAACCGGAAATCGCCGATAAAGGCGTCGGCTTCCGCGCTCGAATCGATCGACGATCGAGCTGTCGCGTCGACCTCTCGATCCTCGGAGCCCACGTTGCATTCAACGGTCGTCGTTCCGCGTTCGTTCTCGGATTTTCGCGTGGGATCGATCGTTCGCGACTTTCTCTCGACAGAGGAAATCGATCCGATGCTAATAAGAACATTCGGATTTTCCAGTCCCACGGACAGCGTCCGGTTTCAACGAGGCCAAGTATCGCGGCATTACCGGATTACGCGGATTCTAGACCATTCTCGATGCATCGATGGCGGCAGCGCGACTCGTGCTCGAAGCCTGGATCTCGGAGAATTGATTTTCAGTTCCGTTTGCAAAGCTCGGTTGGATCTCGCGGTGTTTTTACGGTCGCTTGTGCGCACGTGGCAGCCAGCTCGTCGAGATATCGAAATTCGCGCGAACGCGAGCAGCCCGACCGCGTAACAGGCGGCGCGAATCGTGTATTTGAATTTTCATAGTGAATTACGAGGTCCGGTTGGCGTCGGAACGCACCAAGAATATCGATAACCGTGTAATCCGCGATTTCGCGGCCGGAAAACAATGGTTCACGGAACTCGTAACTTTGTCTTTAACCCGATTCTCTGGCCATTATCCAATGTGGCTACCCCGCACAATTTCCATTACGGACGCGTACAAGAATAACGGCGACCAACGCGACAATAAAGTGCCGGAAGTCCAGGAAATCAAATTCGCCGAGGGAATGTGCTTCCCCGCGAATAATGCTGACTATACTGTTGTGCTACACTGTGAGACCGTATGCAACGGCCAGTGTACCGAATCAGCATCGTAGACGTTTGTACGACGTAGTTCCGTTCCCACGAGCAGTCTCCTCATCGAAGCCGACTCTCGAGCACCGTTTAATTCATTCTTTCCGAACCGCCCGGCAATTTACATTTTTCCCTTTCTTTATATTCCTAAAAAATTTCGATCGCCCCTTCAAAGGCGAGCGCTATTTTTTCCCTCAACTCCGCGAACACGGTGCGCCTCGGGATCACAATTTTCCAGGAGTTGGTAGCACCGAGTTCCAGGCAAGGGAAAGATGGTACTCCAGCATCTAGGGACTACAGGCACTGTAGGATTACAGCGCTCCGATACCGTACCGATTACAGCCAATTTAAATATCCAACGATTCCCGCCGTGTATCCAGACAGAAGTCACGGCGGTTTCGAAAAGCTGGGTCACGGTAGATCCAGCCGCCGCCGCTGTGTCTATCGATGGTTAGACTCGGGATTACCGTTCGTGCCGTTCCCTTGTTAGAGCCAACGGCGGTCATTATCGAATGTCTACACGACGCTCGGGGTCGGTAATTCTTTTTTTCTTTTCTTTTTCACTAAGGCTTATCGATCCCGCTGTTACTCGCGATAAGCGAACAACCAAAGGTTTTAGTACCGTAAACGCACCGGACGGGCGTTACGGGAGTCCCGATCGTCGATTACGTAAGAACCCGCGCGAAGAAAACCGAAAGGCACTTTGTTCCCAGCGACGGGTCTCATGCATATTACTGCTTTCCGCGTCACGTCGTAATCAATGCTTTACCGATGCGATAATGACACGCCGCGCAGCGCCGCGTGGTCGCTCCTTTTTCTTGGCCGTGTCGGCGTCGCGTCGCCGCGGCGATCGAGTCTCACGAGGATCGAGGATCGAAAATCGAAAGAACGCTCGTATTTTTCGTTGCCACGACAACCTTTAAAATTCGTCGAATCCTTAGAATCGCGTGCTCGATTGATTCCCATTTCGGAGCTGAACAATTCCGTTTTCCCGAGTACCGTTCGCCCAATTAAAACCGCGAGAAAGACAGACGAGGCGTTTCTGTGTAGATCGGAGATCGGATTCTTTTTGGTAGCTGACGGTCGCGTGTGCCGTTCGCTTCGCGCACGGTCCTTGATTCGTCGATCTCGATTCGCAGCAGGCAAATTGCCGGGGCATTAATCATACGGCCGCCGCGGATCCGGCGCCTCGTTGCGATCTATACGCGCGGAGAGAAGAGAGCAGAGAGCAGATCTCCGAGGAGAAAGGAGGAGGACCACCGCGAGCCGCATCGTAGTTCCGTGCGACAAGTATTTATGAGCCGGTAATAACACTCGATCCGTAACGACGCGCAACGACCAGGCCAACTAGGAACCGGCTTGCTTGTCCCTCTTCTGGAACAATGTTGGGCGTGGTTCGCGTGCTCGTCCCGTATCGGCGGAAAGTTGCTCGGACCGAGTCAGTCTAATTCGCGAATCATGCGGGACACCGGAGAACGTATCGCGGAGGATCCTCGAGTTTGCCGGAAAACGGTCCCGATTGTTCGATAGATCGAAACTCTTATCGGCAGTTTCGAATAGCGACACGACGCGCTCCTACCGCCGCGAACAGGGACATTTACCTTAGCCGTTGACGCGTATCCACATACATATGTATATCACGCGGGAAGTTGTCAAGCTTTTGCTCCGTAGCTGTCGTCAATTAAAATGTCAGGTAGAACGGTCACGACTCGGTTGCGTGCCGATCTTTCCTACGACGAACTAGATCGTTTCTCCGTCCGTTGGTCTCCGCGCTGTTCCCGAGCGGCTTGTACAATGCATTCGAATCTCCGGAGCGAAGGATCCGATATCGATCAGTTTCTTGCGATCGATGACGATCATTCTTATTCCGCATAAAAATCCCCGGACTGCCTACAAGCTTCTTCCCTGCGAATTCTGAAAAATGAAAAGGTGTCCCCCCAGTGTCGCAGTCGCTCGAGCAATCCTGGAGCGGATGCGAGCGACACGGCAGAGGAGACTTCTTCGAACGACGCGGAGCGGCGCGGCGCCGAGGTAGCAGCAGTTCGGTCCGAGTGTAATTGAAACAATTAGACCGGCACTTCGTTTCGCCGGCCATGTAATTTTCGATCTGCCGACACAGTCTGCGTGCTCGTTCGCCGTGTTCGGGTCCAATGGCGCGTGTCCGACCTTATAACAGAACGGGCCGAGCATAAATAAAATCGACGACGCTCTTTGGCCGAGCCCGAAACGCTATCGGCCCCCGTAAACCGCGTCGAATCGATTCCCCGGAGCCGTGGGGAGGTCCGCCACCTATTTCCTGGGTCAATAGGATGTTTTTTCCTCGCCGGAAGCATTGAGGTTTCGCGTGAGAAAAAGTTACGCTAAAACGTAGGACACCCGCGTCGCGTAGGTCGAAAAAAATCGGCTGCACCGATTTTCCAAAGGGTTTACGGACCAAGAGAAATAACGTGGACGTTCCTGTCGAAAGCCATGACCCGGAAAGCTGCCGGAGAACCGCGAAAGAAACGAGAGCGACGGTGTATGCAAAGGCGCAAAATTTCATCGAGAGATCGTACCTATGAATAGCAGATAAATAGACAAAGAGCTCGATGGAGGGAGAGGAAGAGAAAGAGAGAGAGAGAGAGAGTGAGAGTACGGGGGAGGAAGAAAGAAGGGAGACACAGGTAGGAACGCCACGAGGTGTTGCAAACGGAATAGTCAAGGTTCACGGGAGAGGTATGCGGATCTGAAAAGCCGATAGAAACGAAACGAACGAACGAACCAGGCTTTCGCGGTTAGAATGGCCGCTGAACCAACGATCTTCTCGATCCCTCGCCTTCCAAATACTCGCTCGAGCACCGGCTGCTTCGACAGTTGATTCGAGGGGACATCGAACGTTTCGATTAATTCGTATCTCGTCCGAGCATTACCGTATCACCGTTTCTCGAATTAACTCGAATCGATAAGTATAGAAACCGCGGCGTATTCGCCGAATCCGTCGGCGCGCGCGTCTATTTCCTGGGAAAGCTCTCGCCGGTTCACCTTGTGTGAAATAATGATCGGTTACGATCCCCGCGAACGTACTTGACAAGAATGCAGTTTCACTCGGCGGCGGGCGCCGTTTTTCCGCTGCCATCGACCGCGACCAATGACGGTTTAACATCTCGGCGAAAGGATTTCTATTTCCATGGAATCGGCGGTGGTCGCGCGTCGCGCCGACCTCGCTTCAAACGAAATTCGTCGCGGTCTGGCGTTTCCAGCAAAATCGTGTATTCGTCGAGAATCCATAAACGAAAGATTTCGAACGGGGCCGAGCGATATTAATATTCCCCCGTAAACTAACCACGTTTCCCGCGCAGTTCGCCGCGGACGGATATTCGCATTCGACTCCGAAGATCAAAGACATCGTCCTTGGCATTTCTTGCGTCGCTCGGTACAAGAAGGCGAACTAGTTCGCTTTTTGTTTCTCGTAATCGTCCTCCCGAAGATTTCGTCCTTCCCAAACGTTTCGGAGACACGCTTTCGCGAATAACACGCTCGCGACGAAACACGGACGCTTCTTCCTGTTCGCATCGGACGAAACGACTCTCTTTCTTTCCCTGGCAAAAGTTACAAAAAATTGTCAAGTTTCGGATCGTGCTTCGAGTTGAAATTTCCGTAGAACCGAAAAGAGAAACGCAACGGAAAAGAATCGGCCGGTGGTTTTACCGAGTCGGGGAAACCGAGGTAATTTTCGGGTGATCGGTTGCGGGGAAGAGGATCGAAGCACCTCTTCAGGGAGGTCTTCCGGTCGGTGGGAGGGACGACCAGCTGGCCGGTGTCCCGTGGTAAACAAGATTGTGTACCTACCGGGTTTCCAGCGGGGTCGTTCTAATTGCAGGTAAAATCAGGAAGCGGAAGGTTAGCGGTACGGCGATGAATCATGGGATCGATCGATCGCCGATAATGAGTTTCGTCATGGGTGTACGTGCCACCCACGTGGCAGGAACTATCGCCGCCTAACTCGGACGCGAATGCGAACGTGAACGTGGACGCGAAACACGTGAAAGAGAGGCGTCAGTGTCTGGTGGTACCAGGCGAGCGGCGTACTGCGTCTCATTCCTCTTTAGTCGTTGAATCGGATGCGTCACAGGAAGCTGAACGCCTGGCTGACCGCCGCGCCGCTCTGCTCCGCGCCGCTCCGCTCCGCTCCGTGCCGGACCGACCGAACGACCGGCTGATGTTCCTAACCTATCGTACGGTCAATTCGTTTTACTTTACTCATTTATCGCGTTAGCCAATTGGCGCGGGTATAGCGGGTATGGCGCGGCCACTGCGGACCGTCTGAGGTCGTCGAGTGCACGGGCTTCTCTCCTGACTCGTTGCGGATCAACGCCACCTCGAAACTTCGTCTTCTCTTCTTTTCTCTTCTCTTCTCCCTTCTCTTTCGCGGTCTCTCTCTCTCTCTCTTCGGTTACCTCGGCAAATACCGAGGTCGTCTTCGAGTACCTTTAACCCTTTCGCCCCGACGCAACGAAACGTGCTGCTAGCCTGCAAGCCGAGCGTCGCCGACGTCTCGTTGATTCGCGACCCCACCGCCGAGTATTCCCGTTCGAGAAAACTTTATTTATTGCAATAGTTGGGATTACTGTTGGAAAGCTGGCTTGACCCATCTTTTCGGGAAGACTTTGTCCGTCTACTCGGATGCCGACGAACTTGCTCGGGTCGCTTATCGATCCAAGACAGAGCCGTACAATCTCGGCAGAGATCTCGAAGAGTATCGAAACGATCGCGGCCAACGGGAAAACGTTTCGGCGTGATTCGCACACCGTGTCGAAAGTCAACGACCTTTTACTCCAGTGACCAGCACTACTGGCAGTGGGCAGCAGCAGCAGCACCGGCACCAGCATCAGCATCAGCATCAGCACCACCACCACCACCGCAAGCAACGGGCGCATGCAAAGTACGAAGGAAAATCGAGCGTGCGGATAATAGCCGGGGACCGTGTGCACGGACTT
This sequence comes from Halictus rubicundus, assembly GCF_050948215.1. NCBI lineage: Eukaryota > Metazoa > Arthropoda > Insecta > Hymenoptera > Halictidae > Halictus > Halictus rubicundus. The sequence goes on from NC_135154.1 coordinate 6,543,103, forward strand.
TCCTCTCTGTTGTCGTTCGCTCGAGTAAGTAGTCGACTCTGCCTTTGGCTTTTCAGCCACTCGTAATGGCCGCTCAAGGTTTACGGTTCGTCGGGCAATCCGTTGGCGAATCGATCGACGGAAAGCGCGGTGCACACGTCCCCCCGGTAGCGCGTGCTATCGCTTTTCTTGTCGATACCCAACCAAGATTATTTGGGAGGAGTTATCGTGGGCCGAGAGCCGAGCGGAAGACCCAACTGGACCGAAGCCACGCGTCGACCTCGCGATCTATCTCCTCCCTCGAGAACGCGCGAGGCGTTCAAAAATTGATGCTCGTGCCTCGAGGGCATGGCTCCTCACCGGTCGGACGCCTTTCCGCCAAACGCTTTTCCACCAACGAGAACGACGAACGCTTTCCGATCCAACGAGTCGCGACCAGCGATTTTTGCGGCGTCCTGTAATTTCAAAATTCGGTTGGAAGGAGGATTCCACCCGGTTCCACGCGGGCAGAGTGAATCCTGTTCCGGAACGATGGACAGTTTCATTTCGCTCGGAAGACGTTCGAGGAGATAGCGGGGCGATCTTTATCAAGGACAGCGCGAGATGTCTCTATGGAGTCGCGGGGTCTGCGGGCACGCTGTGTCGCGGTAGGTGACACGTAGGCGGATTTTTATCGAGCGGAGATTGGAATTTCGAGCCGTTGCACAGGCGTTCTACGTGAAAGTAGCCGCGAACCGAATAGTAGACGCACGCGATCGTTCGTAGGCAGTCGATCCGGTCGTGGAGATACGCCCAGGCGGAAGGCCGCCAGGAATTCATAGACAATGACTTTTTCGCCCCCTCTTCTCTACTAGTTTTCTTTCCTCCTTCTCCCCCCACCCCCCATTCTCCTCCTCCCACGACGTACCGTCTGCCGTCCGCGACACTCCGCTTCCGGGTTAAACCAGACGCCGACTGTTTCCTGTCTGCGACCAAAATGGCGGGAAAATACCGGTCGACCGATAGGGTACAGGGTCGTCCATAGTACGCGCCATCTCAGCCGGCATGCTGTCTACAAACCTGCGACTCGCAACGACGCGCTGTCATTGGACGATCGAATCTGCCGCAGTTGGAAGTCGGCGATCGTTTGCCACGTGGAAGCGACGATTAAAGTCGAGGGAAAAAAGTTGACAAAGAATTCCAAGGTGCAGACTCGCGTCAGATTTTTCGAATTTTTCGGTGCGTTCGCGGCGTTGTAAATTTCGAGGGCGACAGGGAGCGGCGTCGTCGCCATTGTTGTTATTCAAATCTGGCTGTCGGCATCCGAGAGCGAGCGCATGTGGCGAGCACGTTTTCGTCCGTGCAAACAGAACGAGGAAGACCCGGCGCAGATCCGGGAAGACGAGAAGCCAGTGGGGTCCACAAAGCTGGCCGCACGGCCTGCTCTGCGCGGAAGCAGCAGCTGACGCGTCGCGTGACGTCACGGTTTGCGTGGGTCGGCGTCCCGACGGCGGACGTCGCTCGATATTCCACTCGCCCGGGCGACGCTCCTTTCTACTACGCTTCCCCTTGCTCCCTCCCCTTTCCCCTCATACCACCGCGTTCCCCTTGCTCCCCTCGTTGCCGTTGCCTTTGCCGTTCTCGCCCCCGCCATTGCCCCGTCGCGTCGAGTCGAGTCGCGTCGCGTCGTGTCGTGTCGTGTCGTGTCGTCCACCTTCCTCTTCCTCTTCCTCTTCCTCGTCCTCGTCCTCTTACGCTACTCTCATTTTTTTCCTTCGTTTTCCTACCCTCTCCCGGCTCTCCCTCGTACCCCCCTCTCTCCCGCTGTCGTTTATACACGCGTTTCCTTCGTTACATCGTATCTTCCCTCCTTTTTTCTCCGGTTCTCGCGTTTATTATTTCGTTTATTTTATCGAACAGCTACATCGCCCCCCCCCCTTCCCTTCTTCATTCTCTTGATTCGACTTTCTCCTTCTCTCTTCAACTTTAAACTCTTCTTCTCCGATCTCCAGAGCTTTCTCGCTCGGTTTCCTCGTTTGTTACTCCAGTTTTTAATATCGTTTCCATCGACGTATTTGTTAAATTAGGTGAATTAGATATTTGTCTACCGATTCAACGTTCGTCCGAAATCCACCTCAATTTCGCGCATTCTCATTTTCGTTTTAGCATTCTATTATTCCATCCACGTTGCCTTTGTTTCCTTGATCTTTGATCGACGGGCCTCTCCGAAGTTTTCCGAATCGATTTGTTCCAGCTCTGTCGCGATCATTATTTTTTAATAACGTTTGGCGGTAGGTAAGATTGCTCGATCCCTCGCCTAATGGTTCCCCACCCTCTCCGCTTGCTTCTACGTCCTCGCAGCAGCAGCGTAACGGAATGGAGCAGAGCAGAGCAGAGCGGAGCGGAGCAGAGCAGGGCGTGACGTCATGCCCGTTACCCTCGCCCATCTCGTGTCGGTTGCACCGGCGCTGAAACTCACCCTGGCAAGCACCAAAACCAAATAACCCTCTTCTTCTACCCCCCACCCCCCCAAATCCCTATGTGCATTACAGGGCTCGCGGTCTCAACTAGCCCCCGGCAAGTTCGTTGCCTCCGTTCGGGTTAACCTCTTCGTCTGACCGGCGACGAGACGCTTCTACTCTGTATACGTCGTCGTTCGGTACGAAAATTATGTCACCGACCCTTCGGCCTCTATCCCACGACACCTTGCAAACGTCGGGAAAAAGAATGCTTTTGCGACTTCTATCTTCTCGGAATTCGCTGTATCTTTTATTTCTATTCTTTCTTTCTTTCTTTTCAAAGAATAGTTTGCTCCGGAAGGGCCACCTGCTGCCATCTTTCAAGGAGTTAGATCATTGCGTCATCCCGGTGTTACCCGTCCCTTTGGGAAAATCGATACGAAAAATTTCGACAACCGGACAGAGGACGTCCCCGATATATTCTCACCGGAAAAAATCCCGCGTTGTTCATCCGGGAACCAGAAAGGGGAATCGCGGGAACACACCTGAAATCGGTGACACGTTTCTGCCAGTCTCTCGCGCGGCTGCAGACGTCAAAAGAAAGCGGAATGGTGCGCCTTTGTCGGGGCACCGTTCGTTTCCGTGCCTGCGAGGAGTGGCCCATTTGCGGGTCGACACAGTTTCGAGAATCGATGAATCGAAGGTGTGCGGCGACAGCCTTATCGAGCCACGAGAGGCGGTGGCCCACGAGTCGCGCGAGCGAGTACATACGTGCAGAGAGGAAGCAGAAGCGGGGGAAGGGTGGTCGCGCGTGTCTGAAGTCTGAACGCGAAATCGAATCGGGTTCTCGGACGAACGGTTAAACGGGGAACGGCTTTGGCTGCCGGTCGGGAGCGAATCTTTTATCTTCGAAGGAACCTGGATTCAATTTCGAGACGATTAGCCTCGAATTTCTTTTCGAGCAATCTCGCGACCGAGAAAGCGCGATGCTCGATCTTCTCGCCGGGTTTATTAAATCCCTATCGGAGCGTCGAACTCGACCGGGCAACGGTGCGAGGGCGGCTAAAAGCTTCGATTAGACTTGGTCTCCGTTGATTGTAACTCAATATGGTTGACTACGTTGGCGGACGAAGACCCTTGAAAGATTCTCTGTAACTCGGTACTGATAATAGTCCGAACAGGTCCACGAGGAAGCTCGAGAAGTCGAACCGTTGAGCTCACGCGGTGCGGCATTAGCAACGATTAGTCGAGAGGGCTGTATCGGCGATAGAGGTTCGAGATTCGGGGAGAGCAAGCATTCAGGGCCATCATCGTCGCCACGGAAAATACTCGAGCCGACAGCGGCGGATCGGGGAGTGGCGGTCGAGCGTTGAGGAGTAAGGAGCAACGTTGATCGTGGAACCGCGTTCCACGCTCCGCGGCGAACGGGTACGCCGCGATTCGGCGCAGCTCGGCTCGGTTCGATTCGGTTCATTTCAGTCAGCTGGCTGACAGGGCGTTGCCCCTCGTGCGATGCACCATTCATTACGAACTGCTGCAACCAGGGAGCCGACCTAGCGCGACCAGTCCCGGCTGCACTCTCCCCTTTCCCCTCGTTTCCCCCCTTTTCCCGTCATACCTCGCTGTTCCCCGCCATTCCTCCCACTCTCCCCTCCCCCTTCCTCCGGGCAGCCCGTGATCTCGCCGTCATCCCGCCGCCCGCCGCCTCCGCCGCCGTTCCTTCCTCCCTGTTGTACACCCCCACCACCCTACTCACGATTCTGCTTCGACTGCAACTGTGGCTTGCGACCGACCACCTACTATTACTCCTACTACCACTCGTACTACTATCCGTACTACTACCGCCCGTACGAGTCTACTACTACAAACTACTATATCACCACCACCGCCGCCGCCGTTCCGCCGCTGCCACCAGCTTTACCACCGACGACGACGATACTTTTATCATCGTCGTCGCGATCGAGGCCGTGCCTAATATTCGCCCGGGGAATCTCTCTCTCTCTCTCTCTCTCTCTCTCTCTCTCTCTCGCCGATTTTAATGGTTCCGTTACAATTACAACCGTAACTCCGACGAGAAAGAAAAACGGGGGCGTGTGCGCGCGTCCTCTCCCCTCTCCCCGTCCCCATCCAGACGGCGTACAACCTATCCCCACCGGTCGGTCGACCCACCAATCCCCCATTTTCTCCCTCATTATCGACGAGAAGATTCTCTGTCTACGTCGCGATGAATGACGCCGCCGCCGCCGCCGCCACGGTTTTTTATTCCAGATTCATCCGCTCTCGGATCTTTCGAATCGGGGTTGCAGCGGTGCGGCGCGCAGGGGTCGGAGAGGGTCACCGGCGTAGAGATACGCGTCTCCGCCGGAGCGTGTTTGCCGCGGGAAGCTTTTCAATGAGAGACTCGATTCGGTTCATGCCGTCGAGCTATGGAGCACGCGTTTCCTCCGCGACGACGACGACGCCATCACCTAACGAGAAAGTCTCGCGTACAGCCAATTCGATCGATTAAAGAAAGGACGCCGCGGAGTGGAAATAGGATCGTCCGGGACCCGTGAATGGCGCGAGAGGTCACCGCGACGAGAATCGTCCAGCGATTTCGGGATCGGTTCCCTTTTTCCATCGAGAATTAGTTGGATTATAATTGGTTTCTTTCTCGAGAATTAGTTGGATTAGAATTGGTTTCTTTCGCGAGAATTAGTTGGATTACAGCACGCGAGCAACGGAACGATAAATACTTGGCGAATTACGAGATCGAGGCGGCGACGACAATTATGCAATTATCTTCGATTGTTCCATCGTGCGAGTAAAGCCGACGGTGAAAATGCGTCGCGGAGTGGTGCGAACGGCGCCTTGATCCACCGAAGCAAATACACGATCGTTCTTTTTTTTCTCCCGTACAATAGACTAATTTAATATAATTGTAGCCATCTCGGCGACCGCTCGCGCGATAAAGCAAGACGCTCCATGGCCGTTGCGCGAATCGGCCTTGTCCCAACTTTCTCCGTTTCGTCGAGAAGCGAACGATCACGGTGTCGCGCGAGTCGATCGATCGGGATCGACCCGCGCCCTGATTCGTTGGCTCGCGACTCGCTCGAGCCCATCGCTATCGGTATTCGTGTCTAATTTTAGGGTCGCGGTTGAACTCGTCTTAATGGGCAATGACACCGTTTGCGGTGAAAAACGACGAACGGGAAACGCGGACGTCAATCGTCGAGCGAGATACCGGCCGATGCGACGGTTATGGCAGCCCTCGAAGGAAATAGCGACGGCGATCTCCGAGAGCAAAAGCGAAGTTACTTGGTCACGGGATGTCCGAGTAACACTAGAACAACCGAGCCCTAAACGTGACTCAGACTTATCCCTTTATGATAACAGCAAGATTGAATTTGCTCAGGTTTCGTACGATTTTTATGGTAATATGTACTCCGAAGAAGAGATATTGTTGAGACGCAACGCAATGACCACCCTTACTAGAGGCAATAAATTAGCCTAAGAGTCGAAGACTCATGAGACCAAGCGACGGGACTCGTCCCATTTTTTTCTGCGACTTTCCGGCACCATTACATTAACAATTTAAGACAGCGTCTGAACAACCTCTAAACATTCACCCCCAATTTTCTCCCACTACTATTTACCACCTCCACCACCAATTTCACATCTCTTAAAACCTATCTCTGCGTAAGAGTCTTCAGTCTTCAGTCAGTCTTCAGCTAGTCCGCATTTACACCACATCTTTGTACAGTTGTTATCATTAAATTCAGAGTTATTGTTACCAACAAGTTCTACAATTCCTTATACCGCTCGAAACACCTCACCCTTTAAAAAGCACTACCTAGCACGGTTTTAACACTAGATCTACGGGACCCGTCAAAATGACGGGTTTTATGTTCTTTAATTTACAATTATTGGGATTGTAAAAATGCATTTATAGGAAATTTATTTAACACATTTATGCCTTGAAACATATGTTATAGTAAAAGCCTGCTAAAAATCTGGCTGAATATATTCTTGGTATTTTTATAAAATAATCCAAACTGGCTACTTTTAGTGCTCCGTAAATCTAGTGTTAATTAACCAAGCAGGAGTGACAGATGTGAGAAAAGTCGAATTTACTGATCGTTTCCATCTACGCGCGTACATATGTATTAAAAAATTTCTCGTGAAAACGTTTTCATAGTTTCACCAATCGTGAAAGAAGAAATCATCCACCACAGTCATTTCGACTGGTTCGGTAGTTCTAGTGTTAAATCGAAGTCGATATCGCCATACGTCCTCGCATGTCGTCGAGAGTGCCTCCTCGATAGGCACGGACGCGCTACCGAAAGCCCATTTTATCTCGAAATCATTTCTGCGTACGCGTTCCACGAGAAACGATCTCCGTTACAAGACGAGAAGAGTAATTTTACTCGATCGACGATTATGCGTCCGTAATCGTCGAACGAAAATAGCGCACAGCGGCGAACGATACGGGAGGCGGTGCGGTCCGGTCTGTGCATAGAACCGCGGGTTCTATTATCGGCTAGCGAAAAGTTATTTTTAACCGTCGATTTTCTGAGAGCCGCCATCGCTGCGGCGCGTCGGTGCACAGCGCTACTGACCTCGCCAACCGCCGTCTGCGGTTCACCGCGAGACTCGTATCTGAAACGTCACCTCTTTTACTTACGCACAGCTCCTGTTCTCCCCTCTTTCCTGGGCACGCGGTCCTGCTTCCACACGGTTTTTGCAACGATTTCATATTTTTCACATTTCGCGTTCCCTTCTCGGGTTTCGTACTCACGCGTATCGCTCGCTGTTTCGGTACACCCTGATCAAGGAACGGCGCACAGTGGGCAATTTGGACGAAATCGGATTCAAAATCAAGGAACTTTCGATAGGAATGAGGTAGAGCGATGAAATTTTTTTTAAATGAAAGCTGAAACTTTGTAGAATATGGGAAAAATAGGGAGATTATTACCATCCAATCGTTTCAACGAAAAAATGACTTCATTAGTTTTTGTCACAAAAATCTATTTTTTGCAAAATCCTGAGGTCGTAGACAAATTTTGAGACCAGATTTGAAATCAGCGTGAAAAAATCTATGGGAAATGATGTATAGCATGTTAAAAACAATTTTTTTCTGTGCGTGGTATTGGAAAAACCATAATTTTCTTGGAATTGTGCAAGTTTAACGAATTTTCTCGAGGTTAAAAAACGTTCGGACCACAATCTCTCTATTTTTCCCATATTCTACTAAGTTTCAGCTTTCATTTAAAAAAAATTTCATCGCTCTACCTCATTCCTATCGAAAGTTCCTTGATTTTGAATCCGATTTCGTCCAAATTGCCCACAGTGCGGCGGGCCCAACGCGATTCGTTCCAAGGTGAAACGACTCGTGGACGCGACAGGGGGAAAAGCCGGGAAGGAAAAGAGTAGCGACGGGGGTGACTCCGGGCGTCGGGGGACAACGCTCGACGGGGTGGAAGCTCCGGAACGTGGCGATGGAATGACAAGTGGCGGTTGAATCTTTAATCTCTCGCGACGCGGGATATTAAAGTTTCTCGAGAGTTCGGCAACTACTTGAAATACCATAGTGAAATGGAGTTTAAGTTTCGACTGTGAACCAGACACGGGACGCGCCACTCAAGAATGGCAATATCGGTGGCTATCGATTGGCATCTTTAATGCATAAATAAGGAGGACCGGTGCAGGCCCGACCTCTCCGCCACTGTCGACGATCGCCTTCCTCGAATCCGATCGAATTCCTCCTCTTCCCTCCTTTCCGTTCCCTCACTAGTCTTGCCTCGCTCTGCCTCGCCTCGCCTCGCCTCGCCTCGTCCGGAGAACTTGTCGCGCCGGGCCACTTCTTCCATCCATTTTCCTTGTCCGATTCGGTTTGCGAGCGGTTCGCGCCGCCGGCCGCACGGAACCCCGGGTAACGCGAATTTTAATCTCGTCCAGGGCGATTCAACCTTCGATCGATACGAGATTCTAATACGAATCTGTCATTTTCTTCGCGATTAACCCTTTGCGCTCGAAGAAATTTTAACTCGAAAACGAAACATATTTCTCCCGACCCAGAATATTTCCCTTCTGTATATACATTTTTCATGGTATACATACGAAAATCGTGCAATTTACTCGTACAATACTAAAGTGATACTGAAATTGAATAATGTAAATAATATCTTGAATAATACAGCAATTTTTAGTGGCGTCATTCGAGTGCTACGGGTTAACAGTACCTGCCGGAGATTGTCTCATAATTTAAGCTTCCTTTTGATACAGCACAACTACCGAAAATCCTATTGTTTGGAAAAGTGTTAAAATCGAATGGAGACGGGACCGAGAGACATATCGATATCGATCGGAGATTTGTCGTGGAACGAGAGTGTCCTGGCGCGGGAGCCTATGAATAATTCACGGGTCGGCGACTCTTTTAAATATAAGATTGAAAAATGACGTTTAACGGTCGCCGAGGCGGCTCGAGAGTGCCAAATCAAAGAATCAGCCCGTGCTCGTGTGTACGCGCGCGCGTGTACACGTGCGTCGCATCGGCTATACGATCGAGCCCGCTCCGCATATTTGATCGTCGGCGAACGTGGCCAAGCGTGTGTAGGCGTTTCATTGAATCTCCCCTTCCCTTCGAGAATAACGAACTTTAAAGCTCCTGGCGTCCTAACGAACATTCTTCTCCGACGACAACAAACGGGTGGACAGTGCACGGTGCATACTCTCGTGACGCCGAGCGAAAATTGTGACTAGCATCAAGTATAACTTCATTTCACGCGATTCTGGAATTTCTAACGAATTAATCACGCGTTACGGGGAGGGTCGACTGTATTAAGAAATCGTCGCGAGAGGAATTCGACTAATTCGAGACGGTTGATCGGGGCCGAGCGTGAAAAACGAGGAATCTCGGGACGAAAGAAGGCGAATCGGAAGCGTCGCGGCGCAAGAACGCCCGCACGAAACAAGACGGAGCACAAAGAAGGAGAACCGAACTTGATCCGACGGGAGAACACGAGGGGGGTGAAGCGAAGGAGGACACGTTCTCAGGAACAAAAAGGTTTCCCGGTGAGCGCGTGTGAATCGAGGCTGAAGGTGCACGCGCGCCGGATCCTACAAAGCGCTGCGAGACGCTGCAAGGCGCTGCAGGGCGCTGTAAGGTGCGAGAAGGCGCGACAGAGGAGAAACCAGCGATGGAGACGGTGGTCGTCGGGCATGGTTTGTTTGCATTCCGCGACCATGAGGCGGTCGTCAGTCTTCCATGGAAATTATCGTCGCGCATGGGGCTCGGTGCCCTTCGTACCCCGGTTCCGTCTCGCTCCCTCTGCCCGTTCGCCGTGTCTTCCTCTCCCTCCGTGTACCTTGGGAGCGAGCACCGGCCAATGGAATCCCTCGAGTCCTCACAGAAGCGGCGAAGAGAAAGTTTAGCGTGCCCCGTACTCGGTTCTGTCTCGTTACGTTTTCTGTTCCGATTCTGTCGCGATCCGATCAAAGCTGCGCTGGAAATCACGGAGAAGTCGGTACCTACAATTCTCAACGATCGAAATCGGTCTGAACTGTCCCATCCTCCGGGTACACAAAATTTGCGAAATAAAAAACGAAATTTTGAGGGACCAGTCGACGAATCGACGGGGACCAGTACCTCGAGATCGAGAAAACGATGTGGGTCAAGCTCGGCCGTCTAAAATCGGCGAGTTGCAGTCGCCGAGCGGTCGGTACTGTTGTGAACGTAGCTGCACGGTGCCCGTGTCTCGCTGTCCTTGTCCGACAGTCAAGGTCAGGGTCGTCTACGAGTCCAGCCGAGACTCGACTTAGCCATCGAATGGGCACCGCGGCGCGGCACGGCGCGGCGTCTCCCATAAACGGCCACGTGCTGGTACCGGACCTCTCGATTCATCCGTATATCGGGCCGAAGTCATTCCACGGCCATGAATACAAGTTTTCTCTGGCCCCCCTGCTACTGGTACCCTCGTCCTTCGCCGTGAATCTGTTGTCCGTTGTCTGTTGTCCTTAGGCAGTCCGTTTAGTGCCAGTCCGCGCGTCAAGATTTTCTGAAAATACGTCCGAGCCGAACGTCCAGGGACGTTTCCACGGATGCGATCCGCGGATGTTCCCATGGCCCTCCTACGCCGCGCGCAATAAAACGCGCACCTCTCCTCTGCCGACAGTTTGTTAACTCGCGAACAACGCTCGCTGGGAACGGCGGATCGCGCGATCCTCTTGCTCGCTCCGCCGTTCTGGAATGCGATCGGTCGAAACGTTCTTTTCACCGCGTCGGATCGGAATCCTTTCTTCCAGGAAAAATGGAAAAACTGTGAAAATAATAATAATGTTCACGGTTGGTTGGGAATAAAATGCAGAGGCATGGTATTCTTGGAGTTGGTATTGCGTGACCTTGGCCGTGGCCGTGAACCATCCCCATGAATCGCATGCAACGGCGGTCAGCCTGTCAGCTTATCGGCTCGAGCATCGAATCTGGAGCACGTTAACTAATTACCGGCTTTTCCATGGCTCCGGCCAAAGCCAGTAATCGCATAGCCGTCGTTATCAGTGTTGACTCTCCTGCGAATACAGCTGTCCCGCCGGAGTTGCCGTTGGATTAGAGCGTCAGATGTGTTCCCATCCCGTCCTGTCGTATCCTCTTTTTCTCCTTTTCTCTCTCCTCCCATTGGTCGCGGAATATCGAGAAAAAAAAAAATGGCAACCAATTACCAGGAAATTTCATCGGTTTGTCGTCCTTTGCGCGACAACGTGGGCCCGCTCTCTCGTAACCGATGCAATAATAGATTTTCCGCGGTATGGTTCTAAGAATATCGATAATTAAAATTCATGAGAAATTGTACACCCCGATCGACCGGAACCGTCCTAGACGCCATAATCGGATCAAGGACGCGATGAATGGCTCGGTTGATATTATCCTCGGCTGGATGTAGGGATTTGCTTGATGGAGAAGCGGCGAGGATACTATAGAGTATAGTACGTCGTGGGCCACGCTGGTACGCGACTTCTCGCTATGTGGTCTTCCAGTTGCAACGAAATTTGCTGGAACGATTTTCGAATGGCCGAATCAATAAAATTAACGGAGTTGCGTGTCGACGATTTCTTTTAGAAAAACAGATAGCCAGAGAGGGGAGGATTCCATTCGGAAATATAAAATTTCGGTTCGATCGTCGCGCGAAGAGGCTGCGGCGAAACGGGACGGTTCGGAAATAACAACGACGCGGCGTTAACGTGAATTGGTTCGCTCTGCCGTGAACTCGCGATACCGTCGTATTCTCTGAAATCCGAAATCCGAAATCGAATCGGCGACTGGACTTATCTTATACCTACAACACGTTTTAAACTTGCCACGCGTAACGCCGATCTATGCGGTTCGCTGCTCTTAAATATTTTCCACCACTCTCTCTATTCTATTGTTCGCGATCCTTCCCGTTGTTCCGAAAAAATGCATTTTCGAATCTAGCGTCGAGAATGTTATAAAGCACGTTCGCGCGATACTTTCAAAAAATGTCTGCATCGTGCCTCGAGGTTATTTTATTGAAATTCTCGAGGGGAGAAATAAGTTTGTATCCGCTCTGCTCGTGACGCCGCGGCGTAGCAAACGATGCGGAGAGAACGCGACTTTGCAACAAGATCGGCAATCTACTTATGACGGATGATCGCGAAACGCTGTATCACGGTTGCATCGGGACGAGACGACAAAAAGATATTGGCTCGCGGCGGTAGTAATCGAGCGTTTCCGGGGGTCTCTGAATAATAGAAAATGATCGGTTGCGAGCGATCGATCGACCGATCGGTCGCCGATATCGTTCTCCGTTGCACCCGTGCGCGCATTCCCACGCGCATTCCACCCGGTTGTATTTTATAGCCAACAAGCTCGCGATCTAATGGCCGCTCGCTCGCTCGCCTATAGTATGTTGAACCGCGGCAAACTTGTTACGCGAACGTTATGTATTTATGTTAATGAACCCTCTAAGACGTCCAGCGGCGGCACTGTTCCGCGCGTAATTGCATCGACGCGATGCATTGCTGCAAGGCCACCCGAAAACCGAGGAAATTGTTTGAATCGAGCCTGTCGCTCGGCTACCGGAAATGCGACTCGAATCGTTCGACAAAACCGCGGTGCCCGAGGAATCGTTTAAAAAATCGTTCGGTCCGAGTCATCGAGACGGTTAATAGTTCGGCGGGGGGTGGAGAGAGAGAGATAGAGAGGGAGAGATTTAAGCGGCGTCGCGACGCCGTGCGCCAGAGCAATCGCGATTCCAGCGCAGCGGTCGGAATCGATTCCGGATTGTTCGCCGGATAATCGGGTTCCCTGATGGGCCAAAGTGCATCGAACCGGTGCACCGTGCAGCGGAGAAGCGGTAAGAAGACGGTCACGTCGATTCCGGAACGACGCGACGGCCCCGGGTGTGTGCGTGGCTTTACAAGATATTTTGGCCATCGTCGCAGTTTCCACGTCTTTTTGGACCGGCCCGTGGCCGCTCCGCCACTCGGGAACGACTTCGTAGTCGCCGCGCCGGGAGTAATGTCCTCGAGTGCACGTACGAGCGCACGCCACGCTCAGAATGCAGTTGCATAACGTTACCCCCACGGATCGTCTGGCCGTTGCACCTCACCGCTCGCCTCGCACCTCGCAGAAACCGTCGCGCTCTCTTTTTCTCTCGCTCTTTCTTGGCTTCTCTTCCCTTTCGTTTCGTTTCGTTTCGTTTCGTTTCGTTCTAAAGCGTAAGAGCTTCTCTTCCCTTTCCATCGTTCCACAGTTCTCTTTCTCCAGACTTTGCTCATCTCCCTCTTTCTTCCTATTTAGCATTTCGAATCCCCAACTCCAAATCCTTTTCGTTCTCCCCCCCCCCCCACCCTCTCGCCCCATACGGGTCGCAAGATTTCGGACCGTTAGTTTTCCTCCAATTTCATTAAATTTGTCCTGGTGACAGTTCAGTCTCCATTACGCTCTACCTTTCATTACCTGTTGTCTACCTTTTTTCTTCGAGCTGTGCAGCGTCTTTGCTCCTCTCGTGGACGTACGTTCCAAATTTGACCTTGACGTCCGAGATTGTCCAAGTTTCCTCGACTTCTCGAGAAGGGGGAAGAGGAGGAGAGAGAAAGAGACCGAGTCAAAATTCCCGAGAACCCGGGGCCAGAGTGACGAAATCGGGCCTGAACGGGGAAGAAGAAGAGGCTCGCTGGTGCAGTCTTCCAGGAAGGAAGGTCTCCCGTAACAGCGATGTATGCTAAACGGATCTCTCTACCTGCGCGGAGAGGTGAAACGGGAGTCGTGCGACCGTCGAGGAATTCTACGGCAGCTCCGACGTCGCGACGACTCGGCTCGCGCCTGGAAGAGTTTTGTCGTCCAAGGTCGTTCCTGCAACTTGCGTTTCTTTTTATCGCCCGGCAAACACCGGGCGGAACGTGACGATTAAACGGGAGGAAAATTCGAATTTTTTCCCCGTAAGCTCGGGGCGCAGCGGCGTAGAATCCGAAATCTGGCGGCGATAATGTCGACGATCACGGAGAAATCCGAACCAGCCGAAAAGAGGTTTCCCGGAAAACGTATTTCCACGTTTCCGGGGACACTGGGCACGAGAGGAGTGCCGAGTTTGCGGCGTGGCGCGTCGTCTGGCGCCGGGACGCCTGACCGCAATGTGCCATGACAGACGAACAAATGCATGTAATTTGCAATTCTCGTTCGCTTTAATAGACCGTGCAGCGGCGAGTAAAGCGTTCACGTTAGCCGGACAACAAGATTGCGTTTCGACTGAAGCGCTGTGTTTTTCAACGAGAAGTGTTTTTCCTGCGAAAAAAATCTTTCGAAACGCTCGATTCGCGACGACCGCGTGCGCGGAAAGCGAGTCGTAGCGTCAATGGGGTGCAGTAGGCGAACAGGTAAACGGCCGCGTACCCCCGAATCAACGCGTGTACGGTCTTCAGGTGAGAATTCCAAGGGTTGCGATTAATTCCGCGTCTTTGTCAGTTTTTTTTTTTCGAGTCCGAAGCGCGTATTTTCGGGTGACTCGGTCAGTTTCTCGGGGTTGGCGTTGGCGTGTCGGAAAAATCAGGATACTACGGACAGCTGTGACCGTGAATGAATGGGCTGACGACACAGCCGATCGATAAAGGCGAAAGACTAGAGGGCATAATACCGCGCAGCTGGCGATCGAAAGAAAGGAAAGTTCATCACAGCCGTGAAACGTGCCCGTGGTCTGAGCTCCTCGTGACCCTGCCGCCTGCTGAACTCGTTTCCGCGTGTATCCTTTCCCGAGCCTCTTTTTTTTTTTTCGTCGGTGTAGGTCGGAACATCGACCGAGACAGACTATAAACCTTCCATAACCGATTGCGACGACGATGTCGATCGATCACCGGCGAATGAAAACAACACGATCATTTTGTTTACGTATCCTGCGGATTTAAATGGCGCGAAGGAGGGTTAATCGCGCTCTCGATCTCGCGATCAAGGTTCGAGCCGTCGCGCCGTTTAGCCTTTTGTGCGGAGGGCAGATGTGCGAAGTGTTCGCGATTTTACTCGAAGCAAGACCGGCCTTGGTTGCGTGTACGGCGCACGCAAACGGAATAATAAGAACCGGCGCGGCGGCCTCGCATCCGGAAAGGGCCGATGATATTATTGTCCGGACACCCTTTCTCTCTCTTCGGCCTTTCTCGTCGTTCAAGACACCTCCGCCTCTCTGGTTTCCTTATTCTCTTTCGACGTCTCATTCCTGTCGCCGCACACCTTCGACTTCCTTCTCTTTCGACGCCCTCTCATTCCCCTCGCCCTCTCCCTCTCCCTCTCGACACCTTTTAGCCCCCTTGAATTCGTTCGTGGCGATTTCTCTGAAGTCTGCGCGATTTACTCGTCCCTCCCAGAGACGGCTCTTTGTTGTTTCTTCTGGTGCCCGTCGCGTCTTCGGACTTACCTTCTTGGAGTTTCTCTTTCAAGATTTTTATTTATTTTGCCTCTCGTGTGTTTCGTACGAAACGCGCTTCGCTCTCTTCGCGAGCGGAGCGTGCAACTTTTACGTCGCTGCCGGTACTTTGACACGCAACCCGCGACACACAAGGTACGTTTTTGACCATTTTCCAACCCCGAATTATTTCGGCCCTCCGTCCGTTTCTTCGCGGTTCAAAAATCATTTCTCGTCCCCTAACTTTTTTTCCCCGTTCTATCTTTATCTTCCTTTCGACGAGACATCGCTTTCCATTCCTCGCGTAATATTTCTCTTCCCGCCCGCCTTGATTCGATTTCGACGCGGAGGAGCTCTCAACTCCATCTTGGATTTTTTCTCTTTTTCGTTGTTCTCCCGACCGTTTCCTGCAATTTCTTTCCCCACCGTTTCAATTTATCTTGTTACGTTTGACAAGTTTTTCTTGCCCCGCAGTCTCTGAAAATTCTCGAATCGTCGTCCTCGCTCCGGCGCGAATCTTCGATTTCCAGTCTCCCGTATTTTCCCGTCTTCTCTCTTGGACTCCTCCCCTTTTTCCTTGCATTTCCAAGAAAGATTCTGCTGCTCGTTTCCGCAAAGAATTCTCGGCGTTGCACGCGATGCTGTACAGCTCGCTCGCTTATGCTCTCGCACCGGATGTCAACTCGCTCCTCCGAGTCTTTTCGGAACTGAGAATCGCATCGTTGCAACGTAGCAGACCGATGACTCGATGGTAATTAATTCGCCGTGACCTCGCGAGACGCAAACCCTTAAATTCGCGGGCTTGTTCGCAGCGTGTCGAATCGGGCGTAGTTCGAAAACAAAAATTTCAGCCCATGTGAGAGAAGAAGAGCCCTCTGTTCGAATTATGGGGGTCCAAGTCCGTGTCGCTGTACTTGTGGTGCATAGTGTGGTCCCTCGCCCACGTGAACATGCTGTACTAAAATTAGTACGAATTTTCCGATCTTGTCGAGAACCATTGCAAAAACGTCTAGGTGTTCGAGCGACGTCGCGCGTTTACCTGGCCGGACATGGTGTGGCTGATGATCAAGATCAGTCGCAGAAGGGGTGTCGCCTTGAAAGACCTGTGGGTGAAATACCTGTGCGCGCCGATTACCACCCCTTGCATCGCGAAGACTCCAACGAACACCCCTGCGGAAGTCAATTTAGAAATTACCGAGTATGCACTGAAAACGTTAAGCGGCACTCACCCCATAAAATAGTCGCGGTCTGAGCGTGGAAGAGCGCGGTGTAGATCCCGATCAACCACCCCATTTGCAACAAAACGTGCGCCACGAGGGACAGCCAGACATATTTGTGCTTATAGCTCATGTCGGTGCCATATTGTTCGCTTTCCAGAACGTCGTTGATTTCGTGCGGTGAGTTCTCGTTGTTGTGGTTCGTCTCGGTGTCCATCTTCTCGAAACTATTCGTCGGTTGGAGTTCAACGACGAGCTGCGATATCTCGACCGACTGGAAGAACGACAGGGCGGAGCGTTTTCTCGAACTTAGGATCCTCTTCTAGTTCGCGCAGTTTTATATATCCGCGAAGCCGTTCCGTATTCATGAAGCATTGCGTGATTTGTCAACACTCTGACACTTGTCACCATGTTTACATGTACCGTGGGAAAGGTTATCATAAAAAACAAAAGAACATTATTTCCTGTCGAATACGTGGGAAAGAAATGATTACGTTCTGGATCTGAATTATGTTTATTCAAAGCTGTTACGTTTACCAGGGACTTTGATGATCGCTCGGACTCGACTGTTCTTCCCAGCTTGTCTTCGATCGTGCGAAGGTTCAAGCTGCCTCAAAATTGTCCTGATTGGCCAGGCACTCGTTTGCCTTTTTACCCAATCAGGCATTTTCTCGAGGACTCTTTGCTCCCTTGGCGCGCTTTTTCGGAACACGAAGGCGACCCCGGAAATTTGGCAATGCAGCGGGATTTCTCGGTTCCTTTGCAAAACTCAAGGTTTATGGTACTCGCGCGAGCTGTTGAGGCCGAAAGTAAAAAGTCTAGTGGCCAATACGTGCCATAACAGACACTCTAAAACGCTCGCCAAGACGAGCAACGGCTTTCTCAAAAACAGCCGTGGGATAACGGGTTCCATAAACTCGATCATTTGCACACCAAATGTTGCTAATCGTACGGTGCCGATGGCCGCTACAAATATTTCTCCTCCCGCCTACCTTGATTCGATTTCGACGCGGATGCGCTGTCAGATCCATCTTGGATTTTTTTTTTTCGTTGTTCTCCCGACCGTTTCCTACAATTTCTTTTCCCAACATTTCAATTTATCTTGTTACGTTTGACAAGTTTTTCTTGTCTGCAGTCTCTGAAAATTCTCGAGTCGTCATCCGCGCTCCGGTGCGAATTATCGATTCCCCGTCTCCCGTATTTTCCCGTCTTCTCTCTTGGACTCCTCTCCTTTTTCCTTGCATTTCCAAGAAAGATTCTCGGCGTTGCACGCGATGCTGTATAGCTCGCTTATGCTCTCGCGCCGTATATCGATTCGCTCCGAGTCTTTTCGGAACTGAGAATCGCATCGTTGCAACGTGGCAGACGGATGATTCGATGGTAATTAATTCGCCGTGACCTCGCGCGATGCAAACCCTTAAATTCACGGGCTTGTTCGCAGCGTGTCGAATCGGGCGGAGTTCGAAGAAAGAACATTTCGAGAAACTAGACACAAAACCCTATAGACTACAGACGCTGTGGACACACACTCGGGCCGGAGTAGACAACTGTGAATTATACTTTCGGGAGCAAAACGAGGGATATTTCGTCAAGCCTAACAGCCGTGGAAGAGCGTTTACTTGTGCATTCTGCTCCCGAGTGCAACTTTTGAGAGCATCATCGTCGTCGACTTGAGACCGTTAACCCCTCGACGACGATGACGACGACGACGAACGCTCGATGAAAAGGAAACTGTTCGAAACGAGTATCGGTTGTTTATTCTCCCGTAGCTAAAAACACACTTTACCGTATAAGATTGCACTATACCCGAACGATACATTGTTTCAACGATTGCAATTTTCCACATGACAACACAACGAATAAAGTTCTGGTCGTTGATCTTCCAGCCGTCCGAATAACGCTGGCGATTCTGAGGCGCCAGTGAAAATTGCTATACTGTTATAGCAACCGAAACATTGAAACTGATATAATAACTTGTAGTTCAATGTGTAGCACTTAATTTATTAAATACGAATAATGTAAACATCATATCCATAGAATGGAGAACATCGTATAAAATGAAAATATGTTTGATTTTGGGGGAAGAAACGGTTAACCCTTTTGTTTTCCTGCGATGTTGCCGATCGGGTTCACGAAGGTCTCTCGGTCGGCCGCGTTTCCGTGTCTCTTCGAGTGACCCTGAACGATGTTAGGCGTCACCATTTTAAGATCGTAGGCCAGTCCCAGATACGCGAGGAACTCGAGCACCCTCGCGGACACGCTGAAAGATCTGTCCGTCATTCGATAGTCCCACGGGAAAGCGTGATGGAAGTTGTGCCAGCCGTCGCCTAAAGTGAGCGCAATCACGATCGGCGACTCCGCTGGTCTGATCCTCCTGAAATAACGAAACGAAGAATTTATAGCACCCTTCGCGGTCCGTTTCGTTCGAATTTGAAAACGAACAACGACACCCTATACAGTGAATTCTCGATATGTGTCCACAACATGAGTCTTCTCAGCGTCGCGTTTCGTGCAGGAGACCTTTCTTGGCCTCTCGAGGGGTATACCCCGCGGTAGTGGGGATAATTCCGCGACGTTTACCATGCAGGCCTTGGTGACTTATATAGAGAAATCACTGTATCAGCGTCGTCGACTTACTTGTCGTAGGGTTTGGATCCCCACGCATGCGCCGCTGAGTTGATGGACCAAGTCGTGTGCAGGTTGGTGACGTACTGGAGACAGTATGCCACGAAGAAAGAGTTCCAGAGCGATTCGTTCCAAAAATAGATCGGCACCGACACGGGAAATATCACCGCCAATGGGACGTAGAGATACAGGAAGTAGCTGAAACACGGGACACGTGGGCAAAATCATAGATGAAACTACTTCGCGGAAACGATAGATCAATTGTGATATTCACTTGTGTTGAAACATTATCAGTTTGTCCTGCGTCAGCTCGGACCAGTCCATCTCGCGTTCCTTCTGTCGCAGCAGGGGGTGTTTCTGCATCATCAGCCAGCCCATGTGAGAGAAGAAGAGCCCTCTGTTCGAATTATGTGGGTCCAAGTCCGTGTCGCTGTACTTGTGGTGCATAATGTGGTCCCTCGCCCACGTGAACATGCTGTTCTAAAATTAGTATGAATTTTTCGATCGTATCGAGAACCGTTTGCGAGAATATCTCGTTCGAGCGACGCCGCGCGTTTACCTGGCCGGACATGGTGTGGCAGATGATGAGGATCAGTCTCAGAAGGGGTGTCGCCTTGAAAGACCTGTGGGTGAGATACCTGTGCGCGCCGAGCCCTACCCCTTGGATCGCGAAGAATCCAACGAACACCCCTGCGGAAGTCAATTTAGAAATTACCGAGTATGCACTGAAAACGCGAGAATTCTTTCGTCTACCCGTGTCGGACGGCGCGCATCGTTAAGCGGCACTCACCCCATAAAATAGTCGCGGTCTGAGCGTGGAAGAGCGCGGTGTAGATCCCGATCAACCACCCCATTTGCATCAAAACTTGCGCCACGACGGGCGGCCAGAGATATTTGTGCTTATAGCTCATGTCGGTGCCATATTGTTCGCTTTCCAGAACGTCGTTGATTTCGTGCGGTGAGTTCTCGTTGTTGTGGTTCGTCTCGGTGTCCATCTTCTTGAAACTATTCGTCGGTTGGAGTTCAACGACGAGCTGCGATATCTCGACCGACTGGAAGAACGACAGGGCGGAGCGTTTTCTCGAACTTAGGATCCTCTTCTAGTTCGCGCAGTTTTATATATCCGCGAAGCCGTTCCGTATTCATGAAGCATTGCGTGAGTTGGCAACACTCTGACACTTGTCACCATGTTTACATGTACCGTGGGAAAGGTTATCATAAAAAACAAAAGAACATTATTTCCTGTCGAATACGTGGGAAAGAAATGATTACGTTCTGGATCTGAATTATCTTTATTCAAAGCTGTTACGTTTACCAGGGACTTTGATGATCGCTCGGACTCGACTGTTCTTCCCAGCTTGTCTTCGATCGTGCGAAGGTTCAAGCTGCCTCAAAATTGTCCTGATTGGCCAGGCACTCGTTTGCCTTTTTACCCAATCAGGCATTTTCTCGAGGACTCTTTGCTCCCTTGGCGCGCTTTTTCGGAACACGAAGGCGACCCCGGAAATTTGGCAATGCAGCGGGATTTCTCGGTTCCTTTGCAAAACTCAAGGTTTATGGTACTCGCGCGAGCTGTTGAGGCCGAAAGTAAAAAGTCTAGTGGCCAATACGTGCCATAACAGACACTCTAAAACGCTCGCCAAGACGAGCAACGGCTTTCTCAAAAACAGCCGTGGGATAACGGGTTCCATAAACTCGATCATTTGCACACCAAATGTTGCTAATCGTACGGTGCCGATGGCCGCTACAAATATTTCTCCTCCCGCCTACCTTGATTCGATTTCGACGCGGATGCGCTGTCAGATCCATCTTGGATTTTTTTTTTTCGTTGTTCTCCCGACCGTTTCCTACAATTTCTTTTCCCAACATTTCAATTTATCTTGTTACGTTTGACAAGTTTTTCTTGTCTGCAGTCTCTGAAAATTCTCGAGTCGTCATCCGCGCTCCGGTGCGAATTATCGATTCCCCGTCTCCCGTATTTTCCCGTCTTCTCTCTTGGACTCCTCTCCTTTTTCCTTGCATTTCCAAGAAAGATTCTCGGCGTTGCACGCGATGCTGTATAGCTCGCTTATGCTCTCGCGCCGTATATCGATTCGCTCCGAGTCTTTTCGGAACTGAGAATCGCATCGTTGCAACGTGGCAGACGGATGATTCGATGGTAATTAATTCGCCGTGACCTCGCGCGATGCAAACCCTTAAATTCACGGGCTTGTTCGCAGCGTGTCGAATCGGGCGGAGTTCGAAGAAAGAACATTTCGAGAAACTAGACACAAAACCCTATAGACTACAGACGCTGTGGACACACACTCGGGCCGGAGTAGACAACTGTGAATTATACTTTCGGGAGCAAAACGAGGGATATTTCGTCAAGCCTAACAGCCGTGGAAGAGCGTTTACTTGTGCATTCTGCTCCCGAGTGCAACTTTTGAGAGCATCATCGTCGTCGACTTGAGACCGTTAACCCCTCGACGACGATGACGACGACGACGAACGCTCGATGAAAAGGAAACTGTTCGAAACGAGTATCGGTTGTTTATTCTCCCGTAGCTAAAAACACACTTTACCGTATAAGATTGCACTATACCCGAACGATACATTGTTTCAACGATTGCAATTTTCCACATGACAACACAACGAATAAAGTTCTGGTCGTTGATCTTCCAGCCGTCCGAATAACGCTGGCGATTCTGAGGCGCCAGTGAAAATTGCTATACTGTTATAGCAACCGAAACATTGAAACTGATATAATACCTTGTAGTTCAATGTGTAGCACTTAATTTATTAAATACGAATAATGTAAACATCATATCCATAGAATGGAGAAAATCGTATAAAATGTAAATATGTTTGATTTTGGGGGAAGAAACGGTTAACCCTTTTGTTTTCCTGCGATGTTGCCGATCGGGTTCACGAAGGTTTCTCGGTCGGCCGCGTTTCCGTGTCTCTTCGAGTGACCCTGAACGATGTTAGGCGTCACCATTTTAAGATCGTAGGCCAGACCCAGATACGCGAGGAACTCGAGCACCCTCGCGGACACGCTGAAAGATCTGTCCGTCATTCGATAGTCCCACGGGAAAGCGTGATGGAAGTTGTGCCAGCCGTCGCCTAAAGTGAGCGCAATCGCGATCGGCGACTCCGCTGGTCTGATCCTCCTGAAATAACGAAACGAAGAATTTATAGCACCCTTCGCGGTCCGTTTCGTTCGAATTTGAAAACGAACAACGACACCCTATACACCCTAATTCTCGATATGTGTCCACAACATGAGTCTTCTCAGCGTCGCGTTTCGTGCAGGAGACCTTTCTTGGCCTCTCGAGGGGTATACCCCGCGGTAGTGGGGATAATTCCGCGACGTTTACCATGCAGGCCTTGGTGACTTATATAGAGAAATCACTGTATCAGCGTCGTCGACTTACTTGTCGTAGGGTTTGGATCCCCACGCATGCGCCGCTGAGTTGATGGACCAAGTCATGTGCAGGTTGGTGACGTACTGGAGACAGTATGCCACGAAGAAAGAGTTCCAGAGCGATTCGTTCCAAAAATAGATCGGCACCGACACGGGAAATATCACCGCCAATGGGACGTAGAGATACAGGAAGTAGCTGAAACACGGGACACGTGGGCAAAATCATAGATGAAACTACTTCGCGGAAACGATAGATCAATTGTGATATTCACTTGTGTTGAAACATTATCAGTTTGTCCTGCGTCAGCTCGGACCAGTCCATCTCGCGTTCCTTCTGTCGCAGCAGGGGGTGTTTCTTCATCATCAGCCAGCCCATGTGAGAGAAGAAGAGCCCTCTGTTCGAATTATGTGGGTCCAAGTCCGTGTCGCTGTACTTGTGGTGCATAATGTGGTCCCTCGCCCACGTGAACATGCTGTTCTAAAATTAGTATGAATTTTTCGATCGTATCGAGAACCGTTTGCGAGAATGTCTCGTTCGAGCGACGCCGCGCGTTTACCTGGCCGGACATGGTGTGGCAGATGATGAGGATCAGTCTCAGAAGGGGTGTCGCCTTGAAAGACCTGTGGGTGAGATACCTGTGCGCGCCGAGCCCTACCCCTTCGATCGCGAAGAATCCAACGAACACCCCTGCGGAAGTCAATTTAGAAGTTACCGAGTATGCACTGAAAACGCGAGAATTCTTTCGTCTACCCGTGTCGGACGGCGCGCATCGTTAAGCGGCACTCACCCCATAAAATAGTCGCGGTCTGAGCGTGGAAGAGCGCGGTGTAGATCCCGATCAACCACCCCATTTGCATCAAAACGTGCGCCACGACGGGCGGCCAGAGATATTTGTGCTTATAGCTCATGTCGGTGCCATATTGTTCGCTTTCCAGAACGTCGTCGATTTCGTGCGGTGAGGTCTCGTTGTTGTGGTTCGTCTCGGTGTCCATCTTCGCGAAACGATTCGGCGGTCGGAGTTCAACGACTGGGTGAACGACAGAGCGGAGCGTTTTCTCAAACTTATGATCCGCTTCGAGTTCGCGCAGTTTTATATATCCGCGAAACCGTTCCGTATTCATGAAGCATTGTATTATTTGTCGACACTCTGACCTGTGCTTAATTTCGGTGCATTCATCGATGCGCTTTTCAGTTTTTTAGGTATCTATTTTTACGCGTACCGTGGGAAAGATGATCTGCAAAATACAAAAGAATATTGTATATAATTGTTTCCTGTCGAATACGTGGAAAAAAATGGGTTACGATCTTGATCGGAATTATCTTTATTCAGAGCTGGTGCGTTTACCAGTGACTTCGTTCATCGCTCCGACTCGACTGTTCTTCCCAGCTCGTCTTCGATCGTGCGAAGCTTCAAGCTGCCTCAAAATCGTCCTGATTGGCCCGGCACGCATTTGCCTTTTTACCCAATCAGGCATTTCCTCGGGGATTCCTTGCGCCACTGGCGCGTATTTTCGGAACACGAAGGCGACCCGGAAATTTGGCAATTCGCGGGATTTCTCGATCCTGGTACTCGCGCGAGCTGTTGGGGCCGAAAGTAGAAAGTCTAATGGCCAATACGTGCCACAACAGAAACTCTAAAACGCTCGCCAAGACGAGCAACGGCTTTCTCAAAAACAGCCGTGGGACAACGGGTTCCATAAACTCGACCATTTGCACGCCAAATGTTGCTAATTGTACGGTGCCGATGGCCGCTACAAATATTTCTCTTCCCTTTGTCGTCTTCGGATCGAAACCACGATCGCTGATGCGAACGCAGATTTTTTAAAGAATAAAGAACAGTCTCGCGGAATATTTGAATGCGTTCTTTTCGCCGTATCGATTGCAAAATATCTGCGGAACATTCGGTGCGTCGAAGGAGCGACGAGTTTGGTCACTTTCCAGCATAATCGGAAGAAGCGGCGAAGACACTGGGGGGAGGCTGAAGCTCGGTCGTTGGTAGAGGCATCTGTTCGTCGGCCACCTGTCGGCAGGTGCAAAACGTACGGGCCCGGAGCCCGTTACCTTCGACTCGGTATCAATTGGCCCTTTTGTTTTCACTGGTTCCTTCGCCGGTTCCCGTTTTACTACGTCGTAGTACGTACGCGCGACACGAGACCGAAGAAACGAGACACGAGTCACGAGACCCAAGAAACGAGACACGCGATAGTCACCTCTCTCCGGATGTTATCGACTCGAGCGGACCCCGGAGTAAAACCCTTCAGGCTCGCGGTGCGTAAACAGGAAGCGTCTTCCAGTTTCGGAAGCGGATCCTCCCGAGGGCTGCACTCGCGACCCCGTACGACCCCGTACGCTTCCGTACACGCACTCGCTCCCCTTTCTTTCGAAAGACACGCTCTTTTCCCCTCGACTAGAAAACTCAACGTTTACAAAGGTTCACCCTCCTCGGTGTGAAAACGATACCTATTTTTATTAAGTCTTGTGCAACGTTTAAGCGATCGGCTAAACGTTGGACATTCCACGATCTCCATCGAGACGGTGTTCCAATTGAATTGAGGAAACAATAAACGAACAGAAACTCGTGTATTTTATTTTCTTTTATTTAATCTTCGGAAAAGGTTGCTCATTTGATCGCACCGATTGCTCTTACGACAAGGAAGATCGTTCAACGATACCGTATTTCATTGTTGCAGGCTGCGATACTTCAGCAGACCGCGGAATACATATACCAGCTGGAGCAAGAGAAGACCCAGCTGTTGTCGCAGAATTGTCAATTGAAACGATTGGTGAATCAGCACGAAGGTGGGGATGTTCCGATCAAGAAACGCAAGCCGGATAATCAAGGTGAGTGTTCCGCGTTTAAATAATTGCCGTGATTGGTACACCGAGAGCGTGTTCCGTCGCGTCGTTCATGCGACGGATACAGAGTATTATTTCACGCACGACTATTCCAGTTTTTCCACGAAAACGCGGCGTTCCCCATGATCGACGCTGGCTGGCTCGTTCATCCTCGAGTCATCGAGGAATTTTTTAATTTGTCGACCGGAACCGGCGCGAAGATTCATATTGAAGAATCGTTCGTCATTTTCGCGAGAGTAATTACATTCTTGGCGGCCGAGCATCCTATGCCGGATATTCCGTTCCGTTCCGCTCACCGTTCTCCGCGAGAGAGAGAGAGAGACGGAAAAAGGTTCGATCGATAGAATCGGAAACTCGGTTCGCCCTTCCGCGACTCATCCCTTAAATGTTCAAACCGTTCGAGCGGTCCGATCGAACAGAGAGAGGAGGGGTGAACGAGTGGTGATCGCTTCCACTAAAAAATCGCGATGTCCCTTTTCGAACCGACGGTAAACCTATAAATCGTCGACGAGCCCTTTCTTCCCGTTTCTTGGCTCTGTTACGAAGGTTCGACGAAAGCGTCGTCGACCGCAACCAGCTATAACCGTAAACATAATCTTCTCGATTTCAGGAGGTGTCGTCGTCAGCCTACCGATGCACGTCAGCGAGAGCGGTGACGAGGGATTGGGCAGCATGTCTCCGGAGCCATTGTCGGTAATCACCGTGACCACGGAGGGACATTCCGTGGTGAACAGCGAGGTGGTGGAGCTCCGACGACAGTTGGAAAGGGAGCGGCACGCGAGGCTGCACCTAGAAAAGCAGATGAGAGCCATAGAGACTCAACTGTGCCCGGAAAGATTCCGGGACAATCAACTGATTACTTACCAGCCGCACGAGGTAGTACCGTGTCTGTCTGTCTTCTTCGAGAACAGAGAGACATTTTCTCTCCGAACCTTTTATCCGTTACACGTTTGCTATCGCCTGTTAAACGTATAACATTGTCTGTCGCGAGCAGGTGATCGAGCACACGGACAACGTGATCGCTCAGGAAACCGAGGAAGCCGTCGCCGCTCTTCAGGTGGTCTCGGTGGTGTCCTTGCCGCCGGTCGGTTCGACGCAGACCGTGGAAACGTCTAGTCCGGATCCGAGTTCTCCGCCCCTGTCGCCGCAACCGGCCGACATGGTGCCCGAGGACATCAAGGAGGAGGACGTGGAGCCGGACAGCCCGAAACTGGTCGCGTTCGCCCAGAACCCAACGTTCGCCACGATCGAGGAGCAAACCACCGCCGATTCGTTCTCCTCGTCGAGTCGCGTCACGTACTCGGGGGATTTCAAGGGCACGTCGCCGCAGTACATCACCGCGAGCCCCAGCAGGCCTTTCTCGCCCGCCACGGAGCCTCAACGGTTACCCAGTGTCCTCGAGGCGGCGATCAAAGCGGAACCCAAGGTCGAAGTCGAGAGGTAGATGTCAGATTTTCGATCGTGATCGTTGTCCTTGCGACCTCGGCAGGTGGCTAACGCGACGCGAATTCTCTGATTTCAGGTTGCCGTCGCCGTCGACCTCTCTCGACGACGGGACGCCGCAAGCGAGGTTGTACCTGGCGAACACCTCGCGGCAGAACCTGGAGACGATCGTAGAAGCGATACGCCACCTGGAGGGCGACCACCTGTTCAGCGACGAGCCGACCGGCGTTCAGGACGTGCCGCTGGCGTTGACCAACAAACAGCAGACGGCGAACAACCCGTCGGGCAACAAGTCCTCGACGTCGCCGACGGTGTCGGCGTCGGCATCGGCGTCCGCGTCGGCAACGGTGTCGGCCTCCGCGTCCCCGACGTCGGCGAAGCAACGGCTGATGCAAGCCGAGTTCCTTCAGTTCCACAGGCAACAGCAACAGACCCAACAGCGACCGGGTGTGATCGTGGCGAAACATTCGTGATCGAGAGGCGCGTCTCGATCAGCAGACTGAACGCGGCCCGCAAGTGGCAAGCTCGCCTCCGCTCGAGAAAGGACGATTCTCGCGAGGCGTTCGTCGGCGATCGCCACCTCCGGACGCTGACCCGGACCGCGGAGAAACGATTTTTCCGTTGAGCCTGGACGCTCGAGTCGGAGGCGCGGTCGTTTCCTCCGGAGAAGACGCTCGGGGAAGGCCTCTCTCCTCGCGTTCGTACCGCCGATCCAACGCGTCCAACGAGTCTGACCGGCGTGTTTTCGTATGTTCCTACTGCCCGTTGTCCGCCTTTGTTTCGACCGACTCTCGATCCGCGGACCGAGACGAAACAAGCCCGTTCTCGTTCCCATTTCCCAGTGAAGCGTCGTCGGCTCGTCGACGGGATCGAATCCGCGGTGAACACGGTGACTCGAAACGAAGGTGGGACCAAGTCGAAGTTCGACGATAGGATCCTCGCCACCGAGTTGTCGAAACGTTTCCTCCTCCCCGCCCACCCTCGCACCAACCCCCGATTCCCACAACCACTCTCACCCGCTCTTGTACATACCACCGATAAGTCCCACCCCTCACCCCCAATCTCCTCTCTGTCCCTTTCTCTTTCTCTCTCTCTCTCTCTCTCTCTCTCTCTCTCTCTCTCTCTCTGTTCGTTTTCGAGTTCTCGGCTCTTCTCGCGAGAATCCCGAGAACCCAACGCGTCTCTCCCGCGTCTCCCGAATCTCAAACGATTCGTTTTGCAACCCCGTTTGCCCCTAGCCCCGCAACCCTCGCACCTCTCCTCGTTTTAATTGTCTCTCGATCTTCGGCCCTTCGACTCCAGCAACCTCCTGGTCCTCCACCTCTACCTCCCTTCGCGAATCGAGACAGCGAAGCGGGCGTTTACTGCTCGTGCGCTATCGAGGCAGGATTTTCATTTTTCTAGAACTTAATCGACTTGCTACCGTAATGATAATAACATTAATATTAATAATATCCGTAGGTGATAAGGTCGCGTACGATGTATTGTACCGAGAAACACACATATGTGTGTATGTGTGTGTGTGTGTGTGTGTGTGTATATATATATATATATACACACGTATATACGCTACCGCTGAAGAATATGGGATCAATCTTCAATCAAAATTTGTTTCGCCAAGGAATTAAGTTATTGTACGAGATGTTCCGAGAGTGAAGACGAGCCAGAAATTCGCAGGGATTACCGGTGACGGTACACCTTCAACGGGTCGAAGCTAGATCGCTGGACGACGCGTCCAGCCGTGTAGCTTCGAGGTCCGTTTTCGCGAGAAAATAAACGCCTTCGCGGAAAGACCGTATTCCATAGTTTCGACGCGTTCACGGACACGGAATCACCGTCAAGTATTCTCGACTGGACAGGGAAATGGTAAAGTCACTTTTGCGATCTTCTATGTTTCATTGGTACGCTGCGAACACTGTGACTGCGCCGCGGACATCGGTACACCGATTTTCAAAAACCCTCGAACACGTTCGTTTCCTCGAAGGCGGAAGAACACGAGCCCGGCGAAGCAACGGCGTTCCGCACGGTGGGATCTTTCGGAAAATCTTCTCGAAAACCTTTAGTTGTACGGTTCGAGGCTACAGATATTCAGTTGCCCCAAAGATGCTAAAAACCTGTCCTTTCCGCAATGATTTTGGTCCCGAAAGATCCCGGTGTGCCCGACGGAAGGATCCCTGGTGTCCCGGAAGTCCGTGGAGCGATCGAAAACGATCCCACGATATTGAGCGGAAGTGTACATCTATACGATCCTCCTGGTGAATACACACACGTGTACGTACATGTAGATATATAGTGTATACATATAACGAGCGCGAGCCCACGATTATATGTATATGTACATATATGTATGCATACTTATCTACGTTCTTTTTTTACATTGTTACGAGGATTTAGAAACGAGAAAACGAAGAAGTATATACATTGACGACGCATTCGGGAAAGGAATTCATTACACTTTCGACTGTAAAACATGTTGGTTTCTTCTCGATTTATTCGCGGAACTATTGCCGCGAGCGCGACGATTCAATTGAGCGACAGGGAACGTTGGCTGAAAAAGAGCAGAAGAAGACAGAAAAGAAAAAGATTGCATAACATTGAACATGCGTTCAGGATGCACATCGAACAATCGAAAACGTACACGTGCTCGCGTGCTCGCGTACACAGAAATTCACACCGATTTCGAATTGACGGGACGAGGTAATTCTGTTAACCTTCGACAGCTATCGTGGCCGGAAATTTCACGTGATCGAGCAACGTGACCGACTCTGGTGACGATGATTTCTCATTTACTCGGAGCATCGTAAAACAGAACGGTGTTATACCCGCGTTAGTTTGTTCTCGAAACGCGCAACAACGGTGTATCGCGATTGCTTCGAAGGGTTAACTTAATCTGTGCCAAATATCGAGTATCCAGACTTTTGTTCCTTGATAGATGTAGCGCCTTGAAGGCGGATCGGTGCACCGGGCGGATCGGTAGCCGATCGAGGATCGTTCGTCCCCTCCGCAGTTTCTCGGAATGCTCTCGAAGTTCGAGGCGAGTTTTTCTACCGTGAACTTTTTTAAACGGAACACGTCACGCGATCCGATCCTTCTCCTACACGCTCATCCCTCAGGATCGATCCTCTCAGACAGCCGATCACTTTTCTACGTGTAGACCGTGGACTGTACCGCATTCCTATCACATCTGCTCCCACGACACAGTACGGTAAAATATCTCGGAAACTTTCAGAAGATTCGTTGTCTCTTCAGCGGGTGAACGACGAAGAACGCTCGATAAAGGCTGGAAACATATTTCACAAAAGTCTACGTTCGCGTAGAGGTCCGCGCGGTTTAATTATTAGACTAAGTCGAAAACTTTTTCGTGCCTTTCGAGGGGAAGAACGATCGCATCGAAGAAGGCTCGCGCGCGATCTACCAACCGATCGGCCGGTGAACCATCTCGTGGGACTAGATCCCACCAGTTTCTCTCTCTCTCTCTCTCCCTCTCTCTTCCCTCTCTTTCGCGTCACTCGAATCGAATGCGTTTGTTCTTTTTTTTTCGTTCGCTTTCTCATTCACCGGACGATACGAAGGACCGATCACACCCGGTGTAACCGGGTTACCTTGAAATCACTGGAAACTGTTCTGTCGAATACTCTTCGATCGCGGATCTAGAATCGCGAGGGGCGATTTATACAGTGCAGTCACGTTTCCGGAATCCTAATCGCCTCCACAGCGTGGCGTTCCGACGACTCTCGGCGCTTCTGGGCTAAGTATTATTTAGGTTTTTAAGCGTTCACTTTTGTTTCCCACGTAGCAAGGCTACTTAACGATTATGCAAAATTCGTATCAACCGCGATCCTAGCCGATCGTTCGAACGTCATCGCACTGTATAAATATGGAAATCTTTCGTAGGGGCTCTCGCGTGCGAAAATCGCGTTGACGATAGATCGCTGTACACGACGATCCGAGTAATTTCAATGTAACTCGAGGGATCCGAGACAGACCAAATCCCCGTGAGAGCGCAGCAGATCCACCGCGCGCAAAATCTTTCGAAGGCAGAATAATCGTTTTCGCAGGCGCGCGTCAGATTCGTGGAAATGGTCCACGACGAAGCACGCGCGTACGAGGCAAGGGTCAATCTTAGGTACTCGAAGCTAATAGTTTAACCCGTAGGCGCTTCCATTCCCTCGTCGGCTTTGTCGACTCCCGACCGAGTCGTCCGAGATCATAAGTCTCCGAGCCATGAATCGGGACGGGCCGGCCCTTCAATACCGATTCTTTCGACTCCCTTTCACCCATCTGGGCACACGTAATCGCATAAAGCTACAATCCGCAGTTCCAACGACCGAGAACTGGCCTATCTTTCGCTGCACCGTGTTGCAAACGCGCGATATCGGTTTCCGGCGAGAATCAACGGCAGGGATTTCGTCGATCCTCTGCCGAGCGGAGTTTCCTTTCTCTCGGGCGCAGTACTCGATAGAAACGCATCGACAGTTGAACCGGTTAGAAATTCGTAAAGCATTCTCGCGAAGGATCAAAGGGAGTCGGCAAAGCACCTACACAGACAGAGACGACCAATCGAAAAGAGGAGGAGCAGTCGAACAGACAAGCAGGCGGGCAGGCGTATGGTTAAGCAGACTCTTTCAGTTAATGTTTAGCGGTTAGATTACGTAGGGGATTGTTAGCCGAGTACACGAGCGAACTACAAGCAAGTTATTACTATTGTCTATCGGTATGATAAATGTGAAACGCTAATCCGTAATTGTACTGTGTGTATATATCAACGTATCTAGCGACGTTCTACCTAAAGAGAGAGGAAAAAAAAAAACGGCACGAAGAAAATATGAAAAAACGAGCGCGTTACGATGTTGCGAGGACGGATAAAGCTTGCGATGAAGGAGAATCGAAAAAAGAAATCTAATCCGCGAAAGAACGCGACGCGATCCCGTTTTCGTAGCGAGCGCCGCGATTACTCGCGCGGCGGCAAGCAATTTTTTCTACCGAGCGTTCATCATTTTTCTACCGATTTTCCAACCGACCGTTTCGACAAGTTTTACCGATCGGACCCAACCGGTCTCGAGACTGCTACGAAAACGGGCACGACGCGAATCGCGAACCCACGGATGAGTTTTCGGTTCGAACGGCCCACGAGAATGGCAACGGCATCTAGATGTCCGCGCAGACACGAGGGCGCACAAGGGCCTAACGAGTCGAGACGCGAGTTTCTTCGATCGTTCTACCCCCTCGCCATTTCTCCCCCTAACCCTCTCCACGATTTTCCTGAATTCTCGGTTTGTTTTCACCGTTCGCCGCGACGATTTCTTTTGCGAAACGAATCCCCGGAACGATCCTCTCATACGCGTTTTCTCTGTTTCGATTGAATCGTCGCGTGTACGCGATCAACTCGATATTTTTCTTCTCTTCTCCGTGTTCCGTTGATGCGTTTCTTGCCACGCGATCCTGAACTCCTAATCGAACCGAGGAGATCCGCGAAACTTCTTTTTCCGTTGGATCGTTGCGATCTTCGACGACGATCCCGCACAGAGAGAATCATCGAATGTTGCTCGTTACGTGTCGCGTGCTTTGCGTTTGTTGAATGTTAAAGCGTTACGCACGGACTCGCGAATCGATAGCGACGCGTTGAGTCCTGTTACTCGAATTGTATTCAGCTAATTTATAATTAACGCCTCGCCATCGAGCGGCATCGTTGTCCGTGCGTAACGTTTTAACGAGTTACCATTTTTACCGGGAAAAGAGAAGATGATCCGCGGGCAAGAAATGCATCGACTCGTTCAAGCGCTTCCATGGATACTCGTGGATCAGCGCGTACAATGTATACGAGTATGCTCGCAGGGAGATTCTGAATTAGCGTCGAGAAACTCACGGACGCAATCTACATAGAACATTCGCGAAAACATGTCCGGAACCATTACGAATGCGATTCACGCAAAGTTTCATCTCAAGATCCGATCTTTTCTCCAGAACACGATGACAATGATTTGGAATCGCCCTGCAAATCGTCGATCCTTTCGGACGTGGTAACCCGGCGAATGTTTATACGGTTTTCGAAAATCTCGACGCGGACGACACGATGGAACTTCTTTCATTTTTCCTTCTTTCTTTCTTTCCACCGATTTGGTACCACGTGCGAAGGTGTCTCGAGAGAACAATGGGAAAAAAGCGTAAAATAGTTAAAAAAAGGAAAAAAAAAAGGAAAGATGAAGAGAGAAACAACGAGAAAATGGTTTTCGTATGGTGTTTCGCGACGAGAGGTTCTATACACCGCGAATCGCGATACTCGATCGGAAAAGAAGAAACTTGAACTCTGAAATTCGCCATTTCGGGACGCGACACCGCGCGCGTTCTCCCCGCGAAAGGAAAACCGCGAGGACGGCCGTTGACCTCGTGTCACCGTGCGATAACGACGCTCGATCGAGGCGAGTTTCTTTTTTTTATCGTTGACTATACATATATATATATATAAATTATATATACATACATAGAACTATATACGCGAAACAATGGCTCCTATAAATTCTTTACAATTTTCGTTATGAAAGAGAAACGAAAGAAACTAAACGGTTCACGCGCAGAATCACGGATAGTTGCTAACGAAACGCTAATCAAGTTTGACTGAACGGACGCGCGCGTCTGCGTGTTCGTGTTTAGTGTGCGTGCGTGCGTGCGTGCGTGTGTGTCTGTATTTTTATTGCGTAAAACACGGACGAAGTGTAGGGTAGATCTAACATTTGTTTACTTTTCCAAGCCCCTCCCCCTGTAACTTGTTTTGTAAAACTCGTTTCGTTTTCGTCTCGGTATAGAGTGACTCGCTAATCAACCTTTTTACATACCGACCACACTTTTCTCGAGAGTAGGACAAAAATCTAGTTACAGAGGGTTCGTTGTTTTGTCGCGTAGGACACTAGGGACGAAAAAAAAGAAAGAGTTCTGTCGGTTATGATCGGTGTAGCAAAATTTCGGATAGCGCGTATAAAAATAGGGAACGAAATATACAAGTGTATCCATGGCTAGGTCTACGGAAAGACAATGAAAGAAAGTTTCTATCTAGACTGCGAATCTTTGTAGATTCAAAAATTCGTAGGAAATTATTATTTAATTTTCGCCACGACGGATCATCCTCGTGGTCGAAAGAAATTTTTCCCCTATACTCGGATTCCCATAACGACGTACCGCGAGCATGGGAATTCGCGTGAATATCCCCGATGCGTTTCGATGTTATTCGCGCGTTGAGAGAAGCGTCCATGGAATATTAAATCTATCCCGCACATCGTCTCTGACAACAGAAACAGAAACGACAAAGACAAAGAGGAATCCTTTGAACCTGTAGGCGAGAGCGTGGCTGTGCACGTGGATGGCGAGCAACTAATGAATTAATTAAACAAGTTTACTATTAAGACTAAGTCGATTTGTACTCTTTTCAAGGCAAATGGCGACTGAAAGCTACGCTACTCGATCGTACGCCGCGAATTCAAACGACAGACGACGACGACGACGACGACGACGACGACGACGACGACGACGAAGAAGTGGGAAACGAAGAAGACGGAACCGAGTACCTTACAGTTATGCGAGGACACGAAAATATTCCCCTGAGCTTTAAGGATCGAGAGAGCGGTCTATTTTTGTATGGCGCCCTGCTTTCGGTCGCCACGGGCCCACACGCGAAGTGGAAGAATAAAACACTGTGTATAGAGTAAGTCCGTAAAATGATGAGTATGCGAGGACAGAGAGAAAGAGAGAGAGAGAGAGAGAGAGGCGTGTTTGAATGATATACGTAGCAAGAGAGGAGCTAGGGATTAACGAAATAGTCGAACGATCGATAGAGTCTAGCGAGCTGGTTCCGGGAAATTTCGTCTTTTTTCCCGTGAACAGAACTGAAGTAGCGTTTACGAGATGGGCGCGATAGTTTATGGATCTTATGGATCTTCGTTTGATTGTGTCCGTGTGCGTGTAACTGTATAATCCGTAGACCGATCGAGATGTTCTACTCTGAAACTCCTGAGAAGAAAATACAGTTCTTTTTCCTCTTCTTACGAACTCGGACTCTCGTAGTCGTGTTTGGAATCGTCCGGATCGATAGATCCGTCGCAGCGCGGAACATCAGTTATTGTTTCTTTTTCGAAGAGAAGAGGTCCATCCTCCATCCCTCGAACTTGCCGAATGAAAATCGACTAGAATTCTGTGACCAAGTCCGATCGAACGGAGGGACGCGCGTTACACGGAAGATAGATGTCTTCTTCTGAAGATTCGTTAGGTCTTTGTCTAGGATTTATAGCAGAAGAATCGCGCCGAGCTTGCGATCTGATTTTTCTTTTTTTTTTGTTTTCGTTTTCATTCGAGAAGAAACCGGCGATAGGAGGGAAGATCGGGAACAGGGCGGAGCATTTGTCTGTTTTTCTTTTTCGGAAAAGAAAATGGACCGGCAATCGGAGACAGATGGAATGATGAAAGCACGCCGCCATCGTTCAACGAATTAGGAGACAGGGCCGGGGGGTTATGCGATTCGAGGGATCGCAAGGTTTCGCGAAGGGGACATTGTAACAGTATTATCTATGGGGGGAGGATACGACGTGTGCGCGAGTTGTGTGCCGTGTGCATGATTCTTTTTCTGTTTTTTCTTTTTCTTTTTTTTTTTAATTTCTCGACCATGAATTTTTCGGAAAGCGTGCGTGGGGTTGGAGATGATTCGCGTCGTTAGTTTCGAAGTCGAAACCGTCGATTCGCCCGGATCGATATCGGCGAACCGAGCGAAGATTATTTTCGGAGTGTTTCAGCGAGCACGAAACTACCAAGATGGCATATATTAGTTGTTAAGCGTCGAGTATAACGGAATTATTTATTGTTCGCTCCGATAGTAGCCACTTATTTTTTTACGTTCGTTCGTTCGTTTGTTCGTTTGTTCGTTCATTCGTCGCCGAGTTTATTGTAAGCACGGGTTCGCTCGACCAAGACGAATCGGCACTCTTGCAACAAAACACCGCACCGAAAGATTTCATTTCTTCGAGTATATGCTGCCGATCGTTGAACGAGAGCTGAAAGAAAATGCGTGTTAGAGAGACATCATGAGAGAGAGAGAGAGAGAGAGAGAGAGAGAGAGAGAGAGAGAGAGAGAGAGAGAGAGAGAGAGAGAAGAGTGAGAATGAGTGTGAATGAAAGAGAGAGAGAAAAAGTTTCATCTTATTTCGATATTCGTTGAACTTTCTTTATTTCTTTTCTTTCGGTCGTGAGTTTTTTCTTGCAAGTGTGCTCGAAATATTTGCCACCCCTCTATCCCTGTGTATTTTTTAATTATCCGTATGCGTTTTCGTTAATGGATGGACACACCGATCGTCATTGTCGTTGTTAAGATTTCTATATTAAATCTCAGCCTTATGATTATTTACAATGAAGCAACATACTATTCACAATAAAAAGGTCATACCGAGAACAGTGGACTTTAAGTTTCCATGATTATTTTTGCGCATACATTTTACGATCCTGACAGGATACGCGGCTCTTTTAAAAAGCAAGCAAACAGGAGAACGCGCGAGCATGCGAATTTCATTATCGCGTGTCCACATCGTCCGGTCAATCGTTCTTGTCGAATTTAATGGGCATTTAGTGCCAACGACTATAGACGTAAAGATAATAATGGGTATTCGATAGTTAGGCGAGACACGCGTCAAATAGTCGGAACTCTAAAAGTACTAGCGAATTTTTGTAATAGTGGAAACGCCGGAGTTTACGCATATCTTCAAAGACTGTCGTTTTGATCACCTCGAGGAGAAATCGAAATCGGCGGGGCACCATCGATTCCGAACACGATTATCCTTTGTCAATCCGAAAACCGAGCGATCGAGATCGCTTCTCGAGCGTCTTTGTTTCCCTAACACACTCTCGAATGGCATGGATCGTAGATCGTAGAAAATAATGTGAGAACACCCGTGGGGAGGGCTTCGTCGATTTCGATTTCGATCTCG
This sequence comes from Halictus rubicundus, assembly GCF_050948215.1. Classification (NCBI taxonomy): domain Eukaryota; kingdom Metazoa; phylum Arthropoda; class Insecta; order Hymenoptera; family Halictidae; genus Halictus; species Halictus rubicundus. Next base: position 6,579,917 of record NC_135154.1, read on the forward strand.
TTCGGAGTGTATTTCTGGTTCAAATTTCTAACGTGCGATTTTTCTAACACGATATTTGTAATTCGAAAGTTTTGATGGCATTTAGAGGTTCGCGAGGAACAGGAGGGGGTGGGTTTCTCGCGAGGATCGACCGCCACCCTCTTACGGTCCCGTCGATCGGTTTTCTCGAGAACGGGCGAGCAACAAACTCTCGGTTCGCGTTTCCGAAACGTGTCTATTGGAAAGCATTAAAAATTGTTGTTGAAAGCGTGAAAAATATCGCAACGAGACGATCCTGCCCGAGGATCGAACTCGCTCGAAAGGGAAACCATGTTTCGGCATTGGTCCATTAGATTAGATAGTGAGTTGCCAAAAAAGATGGTTGGTTCGCGGAACGATGATGAGCGATTCGTTGAAATCGTTACGAATCAACGAGCTCGGAGAATACGGTGGGAAGGGGAGGGGAAATCCAAAGACGCGTCTTTCGAGATATGGGACACGGAAACCACGCGTCTCGATAGTTCCGATAGAAGGGGTTATCGAGAAACTATTTCGTAGGAGCTAGCACAGAGCAGATGCTCGAACAAATAGCCGGGCTGGCAGCTAAGAAGTCTTAGAGACTTAGGGTAGGATCCGGTTCGCTCGCAACGAGCGCGTTTCGATTTGTTCGACGCGAATTGATCTCGGTCGAACGATCGGATGACGAATTTCGATGAAATCCCTAGGAACAGACCGGAATTTTCGAGTTACTGCGTACTAAGAACGCGCGAAGAGAACAGCGTGTTTCACCTTTTACGTTTCTTCTGTCGATATATCTTCTTCCCGAAACGATCCGATCGTTTCGTTTGTTCTCGACCGTTTCTTTTGTAGATACTTGTACGTGTATTTATTTTGCATGATTTTCTTTCGAACAAGCCAATGACTTCCAATGAGTATAACTTATTCCGGTCATCAAAGTATTAAGGGAACCCTTCGGGACTGTTAGAACCACGCGAATGACCGGGGGGTGGTGGGAGGGGGGTGGGGGTGCGTGAAAAGGGTGTAAACTATAAACCCGGAGGTATCCCGAAGTCGCGTGATTCTTCCTCGGAATCGGTGATAAGGCGGGGCAGACTACTTCTAGAATCTAGATAGAGTACCGAGAGCGTGATAGAGAGGAGAACTAGGTAGTTGATTGAGAAAACGAAAGACTGCGTGAATGGTTGTACGTGCGAAAATGGACAATGTATTCTAAGCGTAATTATGAACAAACAAAAGCAATATATGTATATACATATATACGTATATGTGTGTATGTATATGAAATATAGAAACACCGACTGCACTGAAGAGCGTCTCGAGCGAACCCTGGAACGCAGTTTGCCATATTGTTTTTCTTTAATGGCGCCTCTTAACTCTTCCGGGCTTGCGGTTTCGCGCGACAGCCCCACCCGACGGCGACGCGAGATATTTTTTAAACGTTTAAACGGCAAAAAGTTAGGAAAACGAAAACGTATATGCGTCGAAAGTAACAAAAAAAAAAAATAAATAAATAAATAAAAAGAAAAAGAGACGATACCGATTGGTCGAAAGGATCGACGAGGTGGGTCCTCGAAGAGTTAAGCCCGAGTTCCTGTTCGCTCGAGACAGCCGATAGGATTAAGCTGTACTTGGTTACTATATCGACGGATAGAAAAACGTCGGCTCGCGTTATGTCGCGTGGAGGGATGCGCTCGGAGCGGGTGTTTATCGTGAAAACGCGAAACGCATACGTAAAACGCCGGGTTCGGAGTAGTCCGGTCGTTTCCAAAGAGTTCCCGGGCCGTTTGAAACGTCCCGGCGAATCGATTTAACAAACGGGGAAGAACGAAAACGAACGCGTCGTCTACCCGGTGAACGATTTATTTAAAACCAGAAAAAGAGTGTAACTCGCGTGAAAAAAGTAGAGAGAAAAAAAGAGAGAGAGAGAGAGAGAGAGAAAGAAAACGAAGAACGACTTGACTTTCGACGCGCGAACCCGGTTCTCGTCGCAAAGAATATTATTCGAGACGATATATTATCTTTCCGGATAATGTATTATATTTGAGAAATAATTTATTCTATTTAATAGCGTATTATTGTATAGACGGCGATGAAACGTTGCACCGCGTCCAGCAAAACAATATTGACCGATCGTCGAGAAAACAGAAACAAAAAAAGAAGAGAGAAACCAAGAGAATTGCGAAAACGGGGGCAGATAAGGCCGGAATGGCCCCCGGAGAGAACTCGCGGGAAAAAAAGAAACGAGGAATATCGTGGTGAGAGGTGGAAGTGCAATGTTTTATTGTTATACGTATAATTCCACTAACGCGATGCACGGAACGCGGCCACATTGAGCAGGAAAAACAAGTCTTCATACTATTTGCATATTGCTTTATTGTTATACGAACATTGTAACGGTAACATTACGATTAAACGTAACGAGAATATTAATCCGGCTTCCGGTGCTTTCAAGACATCCGTTCAGAGAAAAGCGTTGTCTGCATTTCGCCGGTTTTCGACCCAGCACGAGCACCGATCTCCTCCAAGACCACAGAACAATTCCTTTTCCGGAACCGTATCATTATCGATACGATATGGTATCATTATTCGAACCGAGAAAAAGTGAAAAAGGAAAGAGAAAGATCGATTCTCGTGCCCCGTCCTCCAGAAACCCCGAAACCCTCAAGCCCCAAAAAGCCCGTTCATCTGCACTGGTTATGTCCGCGCATTCATGAACCGACCTCTTCCCAGCAATTGTGTCTTGAACTCGCCGGTATGCGTTCTAGCTATATCGCGACACGTTCACGTACTATTTACGAAGGCAGAGAAGTATTTCGATTCGTAAGACGACACCTTGCGTTCCGTTCTTTTTCTACGTACTTTGTATATCGCCCGGATCATCATCCATTCGAGAACGGTGCACGATCATCGAGCGGTGAAAAGGGATTGTATCGCGTTCATTTTACTGCTAATCGACCCTAATATTATTCAGCGGAAAAATAAAACGGGTCAACGACGACGAGAAACGGCGCGACGTTTACAACTCGTGGTCGTTGACACGACCGACTCAGAGACGATGCGATTCGACATTGTTTTCTCCGTTTCACACAGTTTCGCGCCGTTTTCCCGGATCGTGGACGTTACGCAGTCATCCTCGAAACAGAGATCGTCGCTCGAAGATGCTCTCTTTTTCTCTGGATTCGTTTTACAGGCTAACAACGCGAAAACTTATCCCGACGGAAATTCGAATCGTTTTGCCGCGGCACCTTTTCTCCCAGATTGATCACGATATACATCGGACACACATTGATCGCGCGACCCTAAAGACTGTAAACCCGTACGAATCGAGTCGTATCGTTTCGTAACATTATTATTGTTCTTGGAAAAAATAACGTATAGTAAAACCTCGCAAATCTGTCGACGTTGGTGAAGCAATCGACCGGTTTCTTAGAAACTAGGCAGGCATTGGATTGCGCCAATAGAGAAGTACAAATTATTAATGAGAGATAGACAGCGAGAGAAAGGACGAGCACGCGTGAGAGAGAATATGTGAAAAACATAGAGAGATTGCGACGGAAAGAGTGATAGAGAGAAAGAGAGAGCGAGAGCATGTAAGAGCGACTGAGAGAGAAAGAGTGAGAGCAAGAAATAGAATGCGAGGAAGAGAGACTGTGAGAGAGAAAGAAGAACCTCAAATGCGATTAAAATCAATCATTCGAGAATGAAAATGTGACCAATAACGAATGAGGTGTAACGTCTGATCTTTAGTTTCATCGCTTTTTATTCATTACCTTTGATTATATTATTGCTTGTAATATTAATTCGAGATACCTTGAATACAAAAAGTAATAAACAATGTTATCCCGTCTCTTACATTTCGTACCCCTCGTGTTTCATTTTCAAAGTCATTTTTGTCTTATCTTCGCCCTACAAGACTTTTAAAAAATAACACCTGTTTCCAGGTATTGCGTGTTTTGGTTCCTCTCTATTTTCTTTCGTCGTATTTTCTATACAGTTTCAATATTATCCTTCATCCTTACTCTTTAAAATTAACAATTTATCGAAAGAAGTACAATTCATCTATAGCCAGTAGAAATCTATGAAAGAGAACAAAAGATTTCGATATTATACAATCGAAAACGTCAGCCCCTTGTGCAGGCAACTAGAATACACAAATGATTTCAAAGCTTTAGCGTTGAAAATTTCTTGTACAAAATGTTGATTTTAAAACAAAAAGTCGATGTAGTAGTGTTCAAAGAATGAACGTACATAACTAAAGATTATTGCATAGTTAAAGATTAAGATTAATTGATAAAAACGATAAGGGAGACGCAGTCATGTAGATCCGTGTACCTAGTTGCCTACAGAAGGGGCAAGATTTAAACGGTGTACAGATTATGTTTATACATATAGCATAATAATTTGCATCATAAATCTATGTACCAACATTTTACAGCAAATTGTAACAGTTTTATGTAATTTTTATTTAACGCTCTAATGAACGTAAAACGTATTTTCATCGCTATTTCTAATGCACGTTGAAGGTTCCTCGATCTGGAATAAACAATCCCGTCAAACAGGTTAGGTTAGAGGCCGATTATTTCACGCAGAAACTATAGCTTTCGCGTATGTACATAGTTGTAGTCACGAGAGTAAAGTGCCATATTGCAATGATAAGAAAGATTCCTCCACACCCTAAGATAAAGAGTTGGAATCATTGTTTAATTTAAAAGACGGTTGATCGTCGCAGGGAAGAATATGGCGGCTATGTATGCCGCTTGTCAATGTGGCAGGTCACTGACAATAATATGAGAAACGGATATCGCCGCTGTACGCCCACAGGTCTATCGAATGCCGATAACAGCGTAGCGAATTTCTCGTTTAAGACTGCACGTGCCGTACGGAACAACGATGAGTATTTTGAAAAAGAGGTAACCCTTTCGCACGTCTTAACTGTCTTTTTGATTTTCCGCTAAGAACCTCGCTTTTACAGATTAAACGAGTTCGAAGACGTACTAAACGCCGAAGAAATAGATCTGGTTAGCATCAAACGATTGTGCTTTCACGGTATGATTTTTATTATATCAGTATCCGCCCTTTATCAAGATCTGAAAGGCCAACAGCTGAAATAATGCTGTTTAATCGAAGCTTAACAAATTACACATTGATTTTAGGAATACCGGACGAAGGGGGTTTGAGACCGCTATGCTGGAAGCTTTTGTTGAACTATTTACCTCCAACTAGAGCGAGCTGGTCGGAAACGCTTACTCGCAAGAGAATACTTTATAAAACTTTTATCGGTATGCTATTTATTGTTCTTCAGTTCAGGATATATCGGGAGAATAACAAACTGCAGGGACAATGCAAAGGTTTGTTTCTTTTAGAGGATCTGATTGTCACTCCGGGTGAGGCAAATACGGATGGAGAAAGGGTAGACGTTACGCTTCACGATCATCCTTTAAACTTAAATCCCGATAGCAAGTGGCAAACTTACTTTAAGGATAACGAAGTTCTTTTACAAATAGATAAGGATGTTAGGTAAACTATCTAATATAATCGTTTCTACAACCATCTTGCATAACTCTGTCAACCTAAATGTTTTCTTTACCTTTAATATTTTATATCTACCAGCGAACAATGTGTTTGCCATTATATAGTGGGTTCGAACAAAATTGTAAACGAATAAGGGAAAGATTCTATTGAAATGTTAGAAGGAAAGAAAATGTTTCAGGTAATACAGTTATGTGGGAAATGTGTAATAGTTTAGTTTGAAGATAATAAATAAATATGATTCTTCTGTAGGAGGCTCTGTCCAGATATCTCCTTTTTTCAACAAGGCACAGATTATCCTTGTAAAGAGATCGTAAATGCCAGTGGCCAGAAACGTTTACATCATAGAGTCCAGCATACGGTTTTAAGAAGCGCAAACGTGGAGAGGAAAGGCCTCGGCGTTACTAAGGTAATCGAGTCTATAAATAAAATAAGGTAAAGGTAAAACTAAATTCAACTTGCAATGTTCTTATGCTGACGTGGAAAGCAGCAGGTAACGGTAAATTGTTTTATTGAATAGGATACCTTTAAACGTAGTATATTACTAATCGTTTTACGTTTGTCGCAGATTGCAGTTTCCATTAGAAAAGCTGTAGAAGATTATGCGCCGCTTGCAGAGGGTGGTGAGGCACACTGGGAGGTTTTAGAGAGAATACTTTTCCTGTATGCCAAACTGAATCCAGGCCAGGGCTATGTGCAAGGAATGAACGAAATTGTCGGGCCCATTTACCATGCCTTTGCTTGCGACCCTGACCAGAAATGGAGAGGTAAGACACAATGCGATTTTTAGTTGGTGTGGAAGCATCGATCGACTTAACAATGAAATTGAACACTGTTCTGCAGAACACGCGGAAGCGGACACCTTTTTTTGTTTCACCAATTTAATGGCTGAAATTCGAGACTTTTTTATAAAGTCTTTGGACGAAGCAGAGTTTGGCATCAATTCGATGATGAGCAAACTTACCACACAAGTCAAAGCTAACGATCCCGAAGTTTGGATGCGTTTACGCCAACAAGAATTGTGCCCACAATATTACAGTTTCAGGTAGGTCGCTTGAATGCTCGTTACTCTGTTCATTGAATAGAATTAAACATTTTTCCCAGATGGCTGACGCTTCTTCTGTCTCAAGAGTTCCCGTTACCCGATGTCATGAGAATTTGGGACTCACTGTTTGCCGACGAGAACAGATTCAGTTTTCTAATACATATTTGCTGTGCCATGATTTTGTAAATACCGATTATCTATGTAAAATGTGTCTTTAGTAATTCATATAAAAACACAGAACTTTACAGGTTACTGAGGGACCAACTGCTTGCTGGTGATTTTGCTACAAACGTTAAACTTTTACAAGTAAGCGAAAGATTCATTGTTCAGTTGCAAAGATAACGCAATATAAGTGAACATTTTCTACCAGGTCGTTTAACCTTACATATATATTCCTTCTAGAATTTTCCTTCAATGGACATTCAAATAGTGCTTTCCAAGGCTGCTGCGTTAGCAGGCAAGTGTTTAAATTCGCCATAATATACGGTTGCGTGCAACTCTGTGCAGAACTGAAATCGTAAACCAATGGAGAGTTTGAACTATTCAAAGGTATACTCTTTCGATGCCGTTGTTCTCTTTATTTTTTCCTCTGCTTTTACTTCTTGCGTATTGTTAATTTTTGTTTCATATTCAAAGCGTTTAAAACAAAATGTTGTGTAGAGAAATTCTTAAATTATTAGTGTTATAAAAAGAGCATGGAAGTTCTTTAATTTCGCTAAATATAGGCACGAGAAATGTAGGAAGAAGATCAAATAAAACTATCATTTTCATTCTAATAGATTTTATATGTTAATCCGCGCAACAGTCTGTTATTAATCGTTTTGTTAGAACGTTAATAGTTCAGGCACTACATTAAACGATGTTTGCCTTAGGAAACCTTGTATGAACGAATACTGCATTAGAACTATAACGTCTGCTTCACATTTGCGAATAGATAATCTTGTCGTCGATGCGAGGCAGATGTGATTGTTCTACATATACAATTCTCTAGCATAATAATAAACAATAATGATATTGTGCGCGAGAATCGTTGAAATGTAAAATGATTTTAAGTAACGTTTTATACTCTTAAAAAATAAAACCCTTTGCGTTTGTATAGGATGGTTAAAACTTGAATGTAACTCTCTATTTCCTTGTAACATGACAAGATTGAGAGAAGTTCTTAACCCCTAACAAGAAAGAATAGGTTTAGTCTTTGCGAATGTTATTAGTATACCTTATTGAGAAACATTTCTTATTACATGCCGGATCAAGCAAAATAAAAGATTTCATATTTTAACAAAATACACCACCAATGCATCATTTGTACATATCATTTTCCTATCAATTCGATTAGATTAATTTCTTGTATTACTCAAAATATTGTTAATCTTGCCAATAAGATTTTAATGTGTTTCTCGATAAGGTTGAGGAGGGTGGAAAATATGAGCTGTGAACGAACAAATCAGCCATAAGAAAAATGTTAATCTTGTTACCTTTAAGAGAGACGAGAGAAAAGATGTTTGTATGCTTTAAAAGCATTTATTCGTGAGGTTTAAAATCAACGAAGATTTCATAATAAATGAGATAGGAGAAGCAAAATGAAAATGTTCAAAAACGTTCGGAATACTGGCTGATTCAATACGCATTTTGTATCGATTAAACAGTAATACATTATTATTGTTTGTACACGCAATAATTACATAATCTGTTTAAGTAAAATATTATTATATTTTGTAATCTTATTTTTGTAATGACCTACGACATTTGTCCTACGTTTATAAAATAAAGCAATGTTATATTTGCATAAAATGTTGTACTTGTCCCTACCAGAGAGGATATCCAACCCCTAAAGAACACAACAAATGATTCTTGCCCATATTCCCATAAGGGGCAGTGCAATAAGCGGAAGGAATCATCTGCTCCTGAAAATCTCTAAATAGCGCCACTAGACCGTAGCGGCAAAACGCTCAAACTGTTAGCCAAACGTTACCGACCAAGTAACCGGGTTTTTGGTGCCGCCAGCGCCACCTGGCGGTGGAAACCAGAAAACTATTCGGCTACAAGCTTGGGCGTTTTGCCACTACGAGGTAATGGCGCTGTTTGCAGATTTTGCCGGAAGATATACGTGGCGCCACCGAGCGGCAGAATCCTGAACACTAATCGGCTACAAGCTTGGGCGTTTCGCCACTACGAGGTAATGGCGCTGCTTGCAGATTTTGCCGGAAGATATACGTGGCGCCACTCAGCGGAGGAATTCTCAATACTAACCTGCATCATCTTTTTGGCCTGTATTAGAACCTGCATCATCTTTTAGGCTCGATTAGAGCCTATGTAGAAGAGCTTCTCTTAACATAGAAGTAGTATCCACGTACGTTCGTGGCATTATTTGGAATCCGCTGCTAATGATGCAGGTAAGATGATGCAGGTTCTGGTCCAGGCTCAAAATTAGACTAGGGGGCAGCACTTTATCGGGGACACATTATGCACCTCTTTTGAATATATCTTGTCTTGCGTCGCAGTTATCTTATATATCTTGTATCTATTTTCTATCCTCCAATAGCAAATATTTATAAACGATCGATGATAAATAAGTTTATAATGAATTTTCGAGCTTCTCGAAACCTCTATGACCTTCTCTTTCTTTGAGAATGATATAAGCTTATCTTTGTTGGGCCATCATACTTGTCTATTATGTACCAGTGGAATCAAAGACAGACGGAAAAGTTGGTGGCACGATCGTCTCTCTGTCTGTGTTTGTCGCAAGGTATATCCTTCTGTGTCTTACACATTACAAAAATAGGGAAAATTAATTGACAAATCCGCCACCGTAGATGGCGTCACTCTGATGTTGGCCACGGCGCGCGACGCGGCGGCTCTGTTCAGATCTCGTTCAAATTTCTTTTCACGTAACGTGACATGAAACTATTGCAATGTCTTCTATGCATATATATATATTTACAGGTAATGTTACAGACATGTCTACACAGAAATTGGTCTCTTCTAATTAACATTACGTTTCTAGGTATCGTTCTAGGCAGAAGAGACGAATGGAAGTCACGCAGAATTTGCAATTCCATTTGGTTTCCTGTTTACATCGATCCTTCGTTATTTTGTCATCTAACTTGGACCACACTGCTTAATATTTGCCACTGTATCTGTTGGCCAAACAGTACGATTACCAAATGAATTTTACATGCCGGAGGATCGATTCGAAGGGGTAGCTCGCTTACGAAAGCAACCCTCTGTAAACTAATCACTGGATAATGGACACATTTATATTCGTTCGTTGTACCCGGCGGACCCTGCTGTTGGTTGAATATCATTCCGCGTCTACATGCGCGTGTCATAACTATTTTTATGCGCTTCGGCCCGTCCGCAACCTTATCCACGTTTCCCAATCATAGCTTTTTCACCCTTTCGTACTCCTGTTGGCAACTAGAGAAAGTTTCTCGATGACTTTAGAACAGACGGTCCCATCGATGAGACATTAAATGAAAAAATCAATGCACCGATTTGGTAGCTGGACGCGGTAGGTCCGCGAAATAGACGATCGCTGGTTGCGGACGGAGAGTGTCGAATGTAATAGAAAGAGCAAGGAATACATAGATAGATGGGCATATTCGAAGCCCGGGGGTGTTTGCATGTTTCTGGCTCCATGTCCGAGAGAGCATGCTTCCGGCTGATCGCCCACATACATTTTCGTTAAAACGCGTGTTCCGTTCGTTTCATTAATTTTAATGCTCGCCGAGCATTCTGTTCATTTCTGCGCAACATATGAATATGGGATTCGCCGTTCTCCTGCGCTCTCGCATCTCTCTCTCTCTCTCTCTCTCTCTCTCTCTAACTTCGCTGCTCTCTGTCCGTTCGCAGCTACCCCTCTTGCAGTTTCTCTGATTCCTCTTTCGCGCTGAAGCAGGGCGCGGAGAGCGTTGTGCACACGCAAAATCTGCGGCCGTGCGGACGTGGAACCGGCGCGGCGTGTCTGCGTGGGCCGCGCCACGCTACGCCACGCCACGCCACGCCACGCCGCGTTATGCCGCGTTATGCCGCGCCGTGCCACGCCGCTCCGCTCCGCTCCGCGCCGCGCGGTACACAGAGCCGCGACGGTTTTCCGAGTGTATCGGTGTGGCGGCTACGTATGAGAGAGCAACGAGTTCGCTCATGCGAACACGGCCTCGGGTTGGTTGATATTAATTAATAATCAGAAACAGATGCGGCCTGAACCCGCTCCGTGCCGTACCGTGCGAGGCGGCTTCGAAACGATAATTATTTAAGTCTCTCCACGCTTCCATCGCCCGACCACCCCCGTCAACCTTCGCCGCGCCACCCCCGCAACATCCCCGCAGCACCCTCACGCCTCGTCTTGTTCGTTTTCCAGCGGCTCGTCCTCCTCCTCCTCCCGCATCCTCCCCAAGTTTCCTCTTCCCCGTCTCTTGCCAGTTCTCGAACGCGCCCATTGCGGCGTGCTAATTAAAGAGCATTCGCCTACGAATTTTACGTGGCTCTCGCTTCGTTATGCACGGCCCGTTACCCCCGGCACCCTTCTCGGCGAACCTGTAACCCCGCGGGAGAATACCCTGGAGACCTTGTGCCACATTTTATTTTCGAATCGCTTCCGTCGCACCGAATCGGCGAGAAACCTTGCGGTTCTACTCCCCGAGGCGGAGCCACCGGGAAAGTCAGCGAACCGGGACCACCCCCGGGGGAAGGATTCGATGAATATAAGGAGAAAAATTCTGTTGGATTAACGGCGAACCGCTCGGCTCGCGCACCACGCGTCGAGAACGAATTAGGAGGATTTGGAGCAGAACGAGCCGGGCGCGTTCAACCACGCCGAACTGTATCGGAAAGCCCGTAGCCGTACTACGGCAATCGGTCGTTGCGCCCGTCTCCACCCCCCACGCCCACGCCCACCACCTGCCACCTCAACCCCCATTCAATTGATTTTCCTCATTTTCGATTCAAGAACTTCGAACGCTTTTACTTCCGCGCCTACCAGGTCCAACTTTCCTAGATTGGCCCGGCGAGATCTTACGGGGGGTCACTCAACGAGCATCCCCTAACCAGTAAAAGAGATGACGACAACCCAATAACGGTATAACGGTATAAAATAGAATGCAAAAGTTGTTCACGGTTTGAGGTCGTCGCTAGGAAAGTACACAAGAAGCAACGGTCGCTCGCGAGAAGGGGCGAAAGTGAAATTTACACTGGATAAATTGAATCGTTGATTCGCGGACAACAAGATGAAAAGCGTTCAGAGAGATCTCGCTGGGAATTCGAGGGAACCATTTCCCGTTCCGGCTCTTTGAGCGTATTCGACAAGGACCAGTACTTACACCCTCGAACGGAGTCGTCGGCGCTTCGTCGTGATTGCGAGCGACGGAGGGTGAAAAAACTCGACCACCCCTTTTTACACTTTTTCTCATTCTCGTGGGCGACAGCTAGGCAGAGGCGCGAAGACACGGCCGCGCAAAGGCTCGAGGAAGAAAGGAAAACGGAAGGGGCGCTGCCGAGTAGGCGTAAATCCTAGCCGTGGGTCTGCCGATTAGTTTCGAGATTTCGTCCATTTTCCTCGCCTCCTTCGTTCGATTTCGACGAACGTTCCGGCAACTAAACCAGCCAGCGGGAGCAAAAAAGCTGAAGAATAATTTATCGAAAGTCGAGTTTGCAAATTTGTTGCAATTTTCTCGATACTCGTGCTCGCTCGTCGATAAATAAGCAAACGGCCAAAAGGAGACATAGGCGGGCTAGCGGGAAAGGGGAGAAAATTCGAAATCCGAAGAAGAGTGGAAGAAAAATGGTGGAAAACGGTCGACCGGGGTAGGAGGGCGGTGAAATCGTTCGGCGTAGGGTAAATAAAGTTTTAAATTTCCGCAGTTCCTTTCGCGTTTCTCTCCGGTTGGCGCCTCCGCTATCTGCATAATATATCTCTAATGTGACGGAGGGAAAAGAGGGTGGCAAAAGTTGCCTCCGCCTGGTATAATGTAAGAAGAAAGGAGAGGGGAACGGGTTTCTGGCGGTGGCGGCGGTACGGTGGTGATGGTGGTGGTGGTTGGTCGACGACGCGACGGTGCGGTGGTGGCGGAGCTACGCGGAGATCCTGCGAGAAAGTGGGACCTCGCGGGAGGGCACGGTGCTTAAATAACGCGAGTTTGGATTTATAGTAATACTTTTATGAAATAATGTTAGTGGCGGATATTAAGGCAGACACTGGGAGCGTCGCTGGCTGAGCGCCATCCCCGCTCGCGCTCCCTTCGTCCGTGCCCACCGGCTTCCTCGACTTCCTCGACTTCCACTCGCCCCCGATTTCCCTTATTTTCCTTCTGGCGTGCTCATGAAAAACTTCCGGCGCTCCTTCTACTTCTATCGGTTGCTCTCGCACGAATCCGTTAGTTACGAGCCCCGGGCCCGGGGAAACAAGAACGCGCGGCGAACCGTCGGGTTTGCCGATTTTTCCTGCACAGCCTGTACACGCCCCGACGACCTTTCTTTCGCAAACTTTTCAAACGCTTCTTCGTTACAGACAACTGTATCGTCACCGATCGTATTAGACAGGATCACATTTTTATTCTTCCGTGGGACGAGAGAGCGGAGGCTGTGTTCAAGGTCGCGGAAGGTCAGGATAATTCGATAAAGCGTCGCGCGACTCTTTTCGTTTCTAATTCATCGATTCCGTGATTTCACCGCGCGTAGTAGGATGTAGGTGCTCGAATTGAATTTCAAATAAAACGTTGAAACTCGTCGAACCGTGATACACGGTACGATTATCAAAGATTACCATAGAGCACGCTTCGGTTGGTTTAGGAAAACCGTTCGAGTCGGAGGCATATCGAGATGTTGCTCGCGAACGCGAACATCGTCTTTGTCCGCTAGCATGTTTAGACGGTTTCGGATTTTCGCAGGCGTTTTAAGGCTTTCTCTGTCGGCGTCCTCGCTCATTAATTTTTCACGCTCGTCCCAGTCTCGTTCCCGCACACGCGTTAGGACTTGTTCGGACCTTGAGCGCCCAACGAGGCGAACTCGCGCGAACGAGAATCGCTCGCTCGCACGAGCAACCCCATAAATATTGTAGCGACGCGAGCCGCGGGAGGGTTTTCTGACTCGTTGGCGCTAATACGAGCTCTCCCGCTGCTTCTGAAGCTCCGAGGGCTTTTTTCGCGTCTGAAAATCTACGCGAATACACGCGCGGGCACGAGAGAGAGAGAGAGAGAGAGAGAGAGAGAGAGAGGCTCGAGGGTGTGCAAAACGAATTAAACGAAACCTTTGTCCGCGACTTTGACACCTTTCCAGATTTAGCCTTCGCGGGCTTTTCGGTTGCCTTACCTCGCCGGCTACCCTCGCGATTCTTACACTGAATTCATTCATTATGCTCACGATATTTCAAGGATACACCAGCTGCGAGAAGCGTGTTCGGCACAGGTGGTGGCTCGATCATGGAGAAAATATCGAATATCCCGTGCCCGAATCAATTTACATTAGAAACTGCACTTTTGACCCTTCGCGCTCCGTTGGCCCTGGTCGAGATGCTCGCAATGCCGATGCCGATATGCTATTTTTATTTACATCGAGACCGGGAGCGAATCGATCGAAAGAAAATAGAATTCTGGATCTCTCCGGGAACCTCGACAAAATTCAGCGTCGAGGGGTTAAAAATATTTTTCGGGCTCTCGTACCGGCGGACGGGGCAAGGAGTAAAGGAAAGAGCATTAAAACTACTTCGATCGAAAACGGTCCATTCTTTCGCAGATATTTCACGTTGAAATGTCCGGGCCGAGCGTACCCCGAATGTTGCTCGCTGGCCACCGCGCCGCTCCGCCCCGCTCCGCTCCGCTCCGCGGCTGTCCTCCCATGTATTTGCCTCTCTGACCACTGGCAAAGATCGGATTTGCCGAAATCCTCGTGTGTGCTGGCACGAAACCGTTCGGTCGGATAATTTTAGGATCGGGCGTGGTTCCTCCTCCCCGTGATATATTCGTAATAAAACCGGGCCCGCACCGCTGCTTACAAATTTATAGATCCTTTTTAATTTTATTGCTCCGCCCCCGATCCCAATCAACTCAGCCACCGACCCTCCCGGGATTCCTCGAGAAATTCTACGGAAAACTCGTTCGGCTCTCATAACTAACCTAACGGATCTGTTTGTTTCGACGTCGTGCTCCACGCACAAGTCAACACATCGATATCCAAACCGTCGGGATCAAAATCACCGATGATCACTCTTTCGATTCTCGCGAATCCTAGAAATCCTAACGAAGTTCCTAACGCGTTCAATTGACCAGTTGACACTTTGCTGACCGGTCACGAGTTAACAACGAGTTGTTGGGACAATATCATACCAAAAAAGATGTAAAAAGTTATATAAAAGGTATGCCCAAAGTTTCGTTTCAATGCATTATGTATAAACAAAGTTTATTGAAGTTTATTTAGATTGTTTTACTTCCACGTTCAATTACGAAATAATAGCTGGTGACGTGAGGTGGCTCCTGCGCAGAATTGACGGTCAACAATGTGTTCATTAACAATGTGTACCCTATTGCGGCGCGGTTGGCGTTAAAGAATTGTTAATTTCTTATCGAATAAAAATGTGATTCTTTCTCATTTCGCTTCACTCTTTTCGTCAAATTTATAATAGCAAATTTATAATAATTTATAATAGTGTACACTCGTCGTTGCTCGATTTTAATTCGGCGCCCGTGAGGGATTTTTCAAATTAAACTCCGCGGTTAACTGGTTAACGCATTGCTGCAACTTTGTAACTAATTAACCCTTCGCACTCGAAGCTATTTTAACTTCAAAACTAGACATTTCTTCCGACCTAGAATATTTCCCTTCTACATATTCGTTTCCATGTTATACACACGAAAATGGTGCAATTTACTGGCACAATAGTGAAATGTTTGGTAATTTATTAAATACAAACAAATGTAGTAGTGCAGAAAATATTTTGAATAATGATAGAATTTCTAGTGGCGTCATACAGTCACCATTCGAGTGCTAAGGGTTAATGGTTCTCAAAGACATTTTTGGGAAAGACGTATTACTTGATAAGACTGTTTTCCGTATAAATTCGTTTTCAGAAAAACACGTGGAGATAATGAACTTGAACGACACATTTGAGCGTGATTCGTCGGGTATGTGTTAAGAACCCGCGGCGCCATGTTTTTCAAAGCGAGGCCGCGATCGTGTCTGCGACTCGTTTAACCATTTTAAGAGGAACTTCTTTGTTCTCCGCTATCCGGTTTGTCCAGCAAAAGGATTGCGGAATTACCAGGGGCCGGCTCGTTTCCGGAAGAGAGATCGACGGAATCCTCTTCTTGAAACGCGGGGTAGTTGGAGAGTTTTAAGCGTCTCTTCCTTGGTCTCTTCGTGTGCAATCGATTCTTCCGCCATATTGCACGGACCACTTCAAGGGGCAAGGAGGCACGCGTGAACGCTGGAACAGCAACCGGTTAGAAAAAAAAAACCCCGAAGAGGAAGGAGGAAGGAGAGCGAGAGAAAGAAAGAAAGAGAGAGAGAGAGAGAGAGAGAGAAAGCGTTCCAAGAGTTTCGCGCAGCCACCCCCGAACGTTCGTTTTCGTTTTGCCCACCCGTGGGGCTAAACCGGCACAATATTTACGGGGTCGCAAACCGCCCAGTGATTTTCACTTAAGCCGATTCGCTTCGTTGAGAATTCAAGATATATCCGTTCGAGCACGTTGTTTCGCGCTTGAAAGCGAGCACACGATAGCCGGCCAACCGACGAGAAACTTTCATTGTCCTCTCGCGTCCGCTCGGTCTGCGCCCGAGTCTTCCAGAATTTCATCTTCCTCATTTGATTTACAATTAGACGCGAGCTCGAAAACGATCCTAGAAATCGAACCTGTCTGTCTCGTTTGCCCTTTCTTTCGAACTGCAAGGAACAGACAAACGTTTTCAACTTTTCCCCGTAACACCGGAAGGCTGCAAACCGAGCACTTGCAACTTCCGAGATCGACAAGTCGCATATTTAGTCTCAACGTGTTCGAAGGCCGGTCGATTCTTCTCGAAGAATCATCGTGTCGAGCGTTCCTTTTTTTCCGGAGCGATCGGTAAGAAAGTAGGTGGCCATTATGTCCGATTAGTATTGTGATTGTGTAACCGACGCGAGGTGACTCCGTTATGGAGTGTGCCCGCGCGTGTCGCATTATGCCAACGAAATACTATTCAATATACAATCGCTGGCTCCCTTTCCCCCTCCTCCATTCGCCGGCGTTGAACGTTCGGGGCAGGAACGGGGCGGCGAAAAATCTCGGTGTGCCCGACATTTTCGAAAAATTCACGACACTCGCCGCAAACTATCGCGACGACGATTAACGTCTCCGATAAAAAAAAAATATCTCGAGCGGAAAGTTTCAAGAGCACCCGACGCGTATCTGCTTGGATGTTGCCAGGTCCTCGCCTGCTTCCGCAAGGTGAAATAGAGAACCGGTCGAAACTTCCGTCGCGGATCTTCGAAAGTTCCCGGACCCGTTTCTTCGGGTTCCCCGGGGAAGTTTCGAGCAAATAATCGCGTTCTACCGTTCCTCTTCGCGTAGATTCTTTCGGGAACATTTTTGACTAGACAGAGGCGTATCATCGGGAAGGGGTGGTTCCGGGGCGACGTTGTCGGTGGGATATTCGCTCGTCGTCATACAATTTATTGGTAAACTTTGCGGGCTTGTTAGGGGGTTACGTGCGCTGGGATAAGAAATATCTGGAGTGGTATCCAGCCGCTCCGGTAGGGCCTACGCCGTCTCCTAGCAGTGGTAGCAGCAGCAGCAGCAGCAACAGCAACAGCACACCCCCCGTTCTTCCAGACACGTTCGTGTTGCCGACATTCTTTGTCGCTGTGTGCACCAGCATCGCAGACAGTACCTGGAGCAGTAGGTAGCAGCATCGGCAGCGGCATCAGCACCAACGGCAGAAGCAGACGCAGAAGCAGAAGCAGCACAGCCCTGTTGGTCGTAGGGTTAGAATGCCAGGGTTGCCTCCATCGGGCCATTGGTCTGCACCAGTGGCTTCGACGCTCTGCAAACCACCACCAGGCCGCCTCTGCCATCCTCTGCCATCCTCTGTCTCCCGATTCTCCCTTCTCCTAACCTTCTCTTGGCAGACTTTGCCAAGAATATGAATATCGCAACGATGTCCCACGGACAAGCCGACGGCGCTTCCTTTCTCCGATAGGACCCCGCGACTATAGCGTCGCGTACGCGCGGAACTATCCTAATTCAGGCTCCCCAATCTTCGTCTCGCTTTGACCTTTCGCGTCTCCAAGCGAAGAACAACCTAGACACGGCGCGATCAACCTGTCCACGGTTCACCGGAACACGTGGTACGAAAGGTTGCCAACCAGAAGATTTTACGCGTGTACGACAATAAAAAGCACGCTTGGTCGCTCCTGAAATATTCCACACCGCTTGTGACAGATTTTTTTTTTTTTTTTTGGCGATTAGGTAAGAGTGACTATATACGTGCACCGCGTCGCGTCGCGCCGCGCCGGGACAAAGGGTGAATCGTCTTGTCAGAGATTCGGGCAGGAGCGAGGGCCAATTAAGCCGACAAAGGCGGCCGTTTAGATTACGAGTGTTACCGAGTTTCCCCAATTTGCACTTAACGTTGCTTAACAGGTTATTCTATTAGCAGCTGCAATGCGGCAGTATTTCGCGAGAGAAACGAAGCGCGGTTATATGCAGGACTATCTTTGTGTATAACAGCTGCAAGAACGTATGCGCGTACATAGGGATGCACGTATGTGTGTACATTGTATATATGTATATGGTCAAAGGGGGCGGGGGAGGATTGAAATTCCCTCGGAATTTCGCTGCCAACAGTCTCTGTGTGCTTTTATGCCTATGTGCTTACTTCTGTTGTGTGCATTTATATATGCGCCACTACGTGCACGTGTACATCGTATATATACGTAACCAGCAAGGTGAAAGAGAGAGAGAGGGAGAGAAAGAGGGAGAGGAGAAGGTCGGAGATATGACGAGGGAACGAGAGCAGAGAGGAAGAGAGGAAGAGGAACGGTGCCGGGGACAACAATCATAACAATCTAGTTAAACGTTATAAGGATATCTCGCGCTAAGAGGCGTGCCAAGCGTTGCATAAAATCAAATGGTACGCCGAGCCGAGAAGTTATTGTCGTTTCTCATCCTACGCTCAGTTTTCGTCGCCGAAAATTCAGCCGAGGATCTTCTGCCTCTCGGAGTTTCCCTATTCTCCTCTAGCCGTCGTCTTCTCCTCTCTTCCTATCCCCTTTTCTCCCCTGCTCGCCGTTTGCCACCGGTCCGCTCCAAATTCTTCCCTCTTCCCCTCCGCCGATCTCGCGCGAATGATCTTGGAATTTTTCTCGAATCCGCCGCATGTTCTTTTTCGTTATATTTTATTCGAAACGAGAAAGAAAAGAAGAAACCAAATGTGAGACGATGGAAAAACGAGCGAGAGAAACGATTGTCGCAGTCGCGACGGGGGACGCTTAAGATGCCACGGCGCGGCGTCGAGTCGCGTTTCATCGGTAATGGTTCCCGTCGAACGAACCAAGCAAGTTCATAATGAGACTTTCTATTCCGTCAACGATATCGGATAATTGCGTCCCTGCTGTCGATCCTCGAAATAGGGTAATGGAGAACTCACGAAATCGGCTTGAGGGGTTAAATTGAAATTGAAATCACTCGAAATTACTTGCAGCCTCGAGGACCATCGAGAAGCTTGATATAACCCATTCTGCCCTTGGAATCGAATATTACCTTCGACTCGTTCGGAACGATCCGTTTCGTTGCGTCCACTCGTGCAACAGCGCAGCGCGGCACCGCGGCGAGTGCTTTCTTTCGCGCGCGCGCGCGCTCCTTCTCGTCGTTTCAATTTTTCTATGCTCTTCTATGCACCCACACTCGAAGAGAGCTACTTTCGCGGAAAAAATTGTTTCACGCTCCATTCCTCGCCGGATTGAACAATTATTTCCCAATGTATTAGGGGGACCCATAAGTAATCAATTATTTTGAAATGTAAAACAAACTTTGTAGTAAATTCGAGTTTTTATTTCTTAATTTACTATATAATCTCCATCATTGTCAAGGACAGTTTGCCATCTTGCCTGCAAATTTTCAATCCCCCTCTTATAGAAATCCAGGGTTCGTCAAGGAAAATATGACTCAAGGTGCCTCCTTATATCTTCTGCAGAAGTGAATGTTTTATTTCTTAACAGTTTGAACGCCAAACTAGAAACCCCCAAAATTCCATAAAATCAAGGTAAGTTATTTAATGAAATAAAAATTGCAAAAAATTAAATCTATGATACTGAGTAATCCTCCAACTTTCTTGCATGTTACAGATCCTAATCAAGTTCAGTACAATGAATATATCAACGTAACAACTCATGTTAAAACCTGCACAAATAATTCCGTCAGCCACATATAGGTGACGTGGCACTCCACGTAATAATAATGCTCCAGAGATCTGAGAAGATGATAGTCAGAGGGAGCAATATCCGGTGAGTACGGGGGTGCGGTAAAACTACCCATTGCAATTCTTTGATTTTTTCCTGAGTGAGTTTCGCTGTACGGGGCCGGGCATTGTCAATTTGCAGTATTACACCTTTTCTGTGAACTAAAGATGCCCTCTTTTTCAATAGTTCTGAATACAGCCGTTGTAATTGCTGACAATACAACTGAGCAGTAACTGTTTCTCCAGGTTTCAACAACTCAAAGTGAATTATGCCACGACAGTCCCACCAAATGCACAGCAACACCTTTCTAAGTGATAAGCTAGGTTTAGGGGTTGATATTGCGGTTTGATTTGCAGAAAGCCGTTGCTTGGAACGCTTTATGTTATCACAAAGAATCCATTTTTAATCTCCGGTAACGATTCTGCTAAGAAGTGGATCTCTTCGAAATCTGGATAGCAACGAAGTGCAAATTGATCGACGAATATTGGTCTCAGATAATTGATGCGGTACCCATATTCCTTGCCTATATGCGTTTCCCATTTCGTGTAGGTGCCTTTGTATAGTTGACCATGTGGACCCAAGGCTTCTCGATAATTCTTGTATTCTTAATTTTGGATCAGCCTCCACTAGAGATTTTAGGGTGTCATTATCAAA
Source organism: Halictus rubicundus (assembly GCF_050948215.1). Taxonomy (NCBI): domain Eukaryota; kingdom Metazoa; phylum Arthropoda; class Insecta; order Hymenoptera; family Halictidae; genus Halictus; species Halictus rubicundus. The sequence goes on from NC_135154.1 coordinate 6,600,568, forward strand.
TTCAACTGGTCGTCGAGGCCTGTCAGAGAGATGATAATCACCAGCAGCAAACCTTCTGAACCAACGTTGACACTTGTTGACCTTCGATACGTCTCCATAAACATCGCAAATTTTCTTTGTTGTTACCGTTGCTTTAAATCCCGCATGAAAATAAAAAAGTATGCAATGACGAATATGATCCTCGGACGCCGCCATTTGATTACAGGGTTGTAAAAAAATTATACTTTTTAGAATATTTAGATCATAGGCTGCTTTACCGAAAACTGTAAAAGAATACGTGCTTCCTCTTCAAGGATCGGTACAGCACTAAAGGCGAAACAAATTCTTTGGAAATAATTGATTACTTGTTGGTACCCCTAACATTTCAACGCGTTCGACGAATCCTCGATACGTTATCTCTGTGGAACGAAATTTCCCTCGATGCAACGAATTCCCACACGCGGAGAGCCGGCAACAGAGTCGCCGACGTATTGTGCTCGGCGAAAAGAAAAAACGGTTGCAACAATGGCGTGGCGGCGCGACAATGTCTCAGCACGTAGTCTCGAGGTCGATAGAAAGGAAACGCGGACTAGTTACAGTCACCGTACGTGTACATATAACCATACTTCAGCGGCGCGCGTGATAGGGAAGAAACGCACGGCGACGGACGAGTTTGCTCGTCGATCGAAGTCCGTTCATCGACCGGATCGTCGCTGTGGGATGTCGAAAAAGATGCTAGATAGTACCTGCGCACGGCTGCGAACCGTGAACAACGGAACGCGGCGGGAAAGGGGTCGCCGGGGCTCGGTCTCTTAATTATAAAGCCCACCGGCGATAATTGTCGTGTAGTTGGACCAACATTGTGACTGCATGTTTTCCCGCCACGCCCATCTCGGTGTTCGTCTCAGCGGGCGAGTCTTTTCTTCGTGTTTGCGCTCCCGTGGGATACTGCCTCCTTAGATCTTTATTAACCGTACCGGAATCGAGATTCCAAGATCGATCGCGCCGCGTCGATCTCGCCTCCCACCGGCACTCCCGGCCATTTCTGCGTGAGAACCGATTCGCTCGGAGACAATTTGCCTCGGTCTTTTGAATCGTTTGTCGCACTCAACGGCACGATTTCTCGGTAATTATCGCCCCTGTTTGCAGTTGGTTCTTAGGCGAGGACATCGCGACGATGTAAAAGGTTTTTCCTTTGGAAGGAAAAGCCCAACCGAATTTGAAACGTAGTTTATTAATCCTTTGGACTCGGCGCTATTTTAAACAATTAAATTCGTTTAAATTCATTCTAAAACAATTATTCGTTATAGCTAGTTGTGAAGTTTCTGAATATTTCTTTTTTGTAATCTATTAAATACAAATTTTGTAATGTAGCGAATATTTTGTAATGTTTTTTGTAATTTCTTTAAAATAATGCCACAACAATCGGTGCTTCAGAGTCACCACTCGAGTGCAAAGGGTTAACTTGTCTAACTGTAAACGAATGGAATCGTGAGCGTAGGATCCATGAATCTGTTCGGAACAAGCGGAGAATCGTGTGCAAAGATCGTATAAGAATTCGGACGCGTCGACAATGGGATCGGGCAGCCATATATACCACAATGCACGTTAATTCGTGGCACCTAGGTGAAAGGAAAGTCATCGCAGGGCCGAAAACATGGAAACTCGAGAATATCGAAAAGGGCACGCGAGCCGCTTTCACGGATCATTCGGCTCGATCGATCGTGGATAATTTTGGAAATCGTCTCGTCGCGTCGCGTCGCAGTCGCGCGTCATAGAAAATAGGGAGAGGGGAGAAGAAAGCGAGCAGGCAGGGGGTAGAAATTCCTCTCCTCTTTTCATGGAAACTCGATAGCCAAAATATTGAGTTTCCGTAGAAAACGGAGGATGGACGCGATTCCCCCCCGAAATCGGGGATGCAAGAAGTCGCCGTAACAAAGAGGCTGACTCTTTTCACCTTGCCAGCCCCCTCTCCCGGCCGATCCTTGCGCGCGCGACCCTTCTTTTCTTGGTTTTTTGGTAGCGAGGCACGAGGGTGAGCAGCGAGAACCACGAAACTCCCTTCGAATTACGGGACGAGATCCCGCGGCGAGGCCCGATTCTAATCGATCCTTTGATTCCGCGCCGTTTTAACTCTGCCCCGCGGGCATCCCTTAACGAAGACGTTGCCCCGCCGTTCCCCTCTTCCCCCCGTCGGCGCACCACCTTTTTTCGTGGCAGGTTTCCCCTGTTTGGTCAGTCGCTCCGAATCTGTGGGAATTCCGACAATTTCGCGTCTCGTGTCGAGTCTGCTCTAAACTAATAGGCACGCCGAAGTTGCTGCAATTTTATGAGAAGCCGTTTGCTCGATGTTACAGACTATTTTTCTAATAAAATCGCCTTTTTACATCGAGCGGGAAAGCCAATGGGTGGACGAGGTCCTGCAACGACGACTCGGCGGCGGTTAGCGGTTCGCGCCTTTGTAGTTCGGACGCGTGTCGTCGACAGAAAGACTTTCGTATCCAGCGAGACGGGGAAATCTGCGGCATTTCCGGAACGCAGCGGGGCGACTTTGGCCCATTGAGAACTGACCGTACGCCACAATGTAATTCGGCCCGGGTCATCGTGTAACGTGGAAACGGGCGTTAATGCGCCCTTAACGAACCCTCTTAATCCAATTCCGTGCAAAGTAACGAAATTATGTGGCAGCGGACCGGAAGCTGCGGCCAGCTTCCCGGCAGCGCTTTCTCCTTGTCCCATTTCGAGTGCGCCTCATTCGCTTCTGACGTATCGGAGGGCAACGCGGTCACCTTTGCCCTACTCGTTTCGCCCAAAATCCGTCCATCATTTTCACTATTTTCTGTTTTTCTTCCATAATTAGTCCAGCGACGGCGGGGATGGGGTCCTACCAAAAATTTTACGGAACGAAAGGAATTAACCTTTAACGGACCAATGTCGCGTATATGGCGGGAAAAATCAAATTAATATAAGTATATAAGATTCTATCAGATCCCGCGGGAAATTTCATTCGGAAATAACCACTGTTGTTGCCCTGTCGAAAGAGGTTCACTTTATTACAACCAAGCTTATTTACAATATTTACATTATTTACATTGTTCATTCTTTGGTCTTATTCACCTGTTGAAAGAGAAACGACATTTATGGTATTTCCAGTGGTCAATTTCCTTTACCGGTTCTTTTACTAGCTCCTTTTCATCTATCCCTTTGATATTCTTTACTCTTTCTGCACACGTGGTCACCTTCTCGAATCTTCTACCTTGATCAGACTTAAATTCAATTAAAGAGGTATATTCTCTTTACAAATATTTAAATTTGTAATATAAATATTCTCCTTTCTATACTTGATACAAAAATGTTGTGTCCACAGTTTCTCTTCGTACGAAAAATAGCTTGGACCTGGTGGGAAGTAAACTTGAAATACAATACTTCCGGACCGTTAAGGGTTAAGAAAATGTTTTCGGGATCTGGAATAATTCTATGCATTCTAAGCGTTCGACCGATCGAATGTAACGATTCCAGGAGCGCAACGGACAATGAAAAAAATAGCGAAGGGTGTCGGAGGCGTTGTGGGTGTAGAATTCGATCGCGAGGACACAAACACAACGTTGGAAGGAATCGAAATTATCGGCAGCATCTTCCGAGATAAAGTCTCGGAACAGCGGCGGCTGCCACTGTGGATCTGTTTAACAGTCATGGGGTTCGACCATATGTGCCCTACGGTGCCACCAAGGAGGATTATCATCGGGGAGATCCGTTATCTCGGTGGCACGCGTTCCTGTTCCTACACGAAGCCTCTAGTCTAGTCTCTTCCCTTCGTGTTTCTGTCTCGCTCCATGGCGTGCGCGGACCGTCTGTCCTCCTTTATGGTCGGCCCGTGATAATGGAGATGTCATTCTGTCTCTGCTTTGACAACCCCATAACACGCGGGCTCGCGTAGCTCGGCTGAAACGTGGCACCGTGCGCTCCCCAGAGATCTTCCAAAACCGTCGTTGCGCGCGTTTCCACGTCGACCTTGTACACGCTCTGTCCTTCGGCCACTTACGTTATCCCGCTACAACCTGGGTTCCTAACGGGCGCTGCTCGCTCGCATAAATTTTCCGAAGAGTTTCGAAAAGAACCCCCGATCGATTATCTCGAGCGAATGTCGAAAGCGTTGAAAGGGCTGACTTTGAAGCGATATTTCTTCGAAACGTCAGAGCCGAGAAACGGAAAGCCGGTATCGGCGACCGTGCAAGGTGACGACGATAGCGCGACCCGAAATCTGTAGGTCGCAGGAACGACGACTGTAACACAGGATCATTTGTGCGAGTTAATGCGATGATCGGGGATGACCGACACGCGCAGCCAAGTATTTAAGATCGCGGGATAAGCGAGACACGTGCCGGGCAGGAACCATGGGATATTTATTGAGAGCTCCCTCTCTGGTTCGCCCTCCGTCGCGTCGCCTCGGCGATGTATTGCTTTTTAAAGGACTTTAAAAGCCGCCTTATCGAATCCCCGACACTCGACGATGAATCGTCACACGACGCCGTCGAACGGTATTACTCGAATTCGGCCACTTTTCCTTTCTGCTGGACGGGGCCGGCCTCGTCGACGTAATCGAGTGCTCTTCTGCCGCCATTTCGTCGCTCCGATCGAGATCAGACCAATCCCCCTTTCCTCGCTTTATTTCGACCTGACGCGCTACCGTGTTTCCGCTTAGATCTAGGCGTCGATACGGTGATCGAGCCCGGAATCTCTGCGATTTCGATATTATTCCAATTTCGATAGAACTGGCTAAGCTGTCCGGGGGGGGGGGGATATATCGACGAAAAAGATAGAAACGGGGCTGAAATTTCGACGAGCCTGGCCGCCGTGCTCGTATAAAACCCGCATGCTCGCGACAAACACGCGTACCACGCGCGCGCGCGCGCGCGACAGACGATATTACAAAATTATTGGTACATGAATGTTATCGGTATCAGGCGTGCAGAGCGGAGCACGTAGATACACGAAGCGATATGCTCCGCTGGTATAATAGAGCTGATCGGCCGAGGTCCCTATGTGAAATGCAAGTTCCCCATAGAATAGATTTCCCTCGTGCAGGTCTCCGGTGTCCGAGATAATGCGATAACGAGGTTTACTACACGACTACCGCCACCGTGCGTATATTTGCTGGCGATCGATTCACGCCGCCGCCGTTCTCTGCTGGAAATAAATCGTCGGACCGGCAAAAACTCTCTATCCGATCAACCGCGAGCTCGCGCTAACCCATTATAACCGACGCCCCGTTATACTCCAATCGAAAGTGAAAATATTACCGGTCGCGTTACCAATTTTTGATAAATACGCCAAATACCCGCGGACGTTTCCTCAAATTTCAATTTCAAGAGATCCGAATTTCACCAGTCCGTAATCGTGCAATTCGAATTCTCTCTTTTATTTCAGTACTCGCTTCAGCACCGCATAATTCAATTATATTCTCATACGCGGCTTGTCTGCGTGGAACATCTCAGAAATTTTGCGATTATTGTTGCGTAGCATGAAATTGTTATCGATGGACGCACCGCAAATCGTTAATCTTTAACGGACCAATGCCGCCATATTAGCGGCATGGCACTTTTACTTACTGGGTCCAATGCTGCGTATATGGCGGCAAAAATCATTTTATTATTTTTGTCACTCTTATTGTTGTCATATTTGCACAATGAACGCGTTAAGCATCGTGCCAGGCCACTTCTGCGAATTTGTTCCTTTCTCCTCGTACGAAAAATAGCTTGGACCTGGTAAACTTGAAATACTCCCGGATCGTTAAGGGTTAATTCAATTATATTTTCATACGCGGCTTTGCCGGTCTGCGTAGAACATTTGAGAAATTTTGCGATTATTGTTGCGTAGCATGAAATTGTTATCGATGGACGCACCGCAAATCGTTAACCTTTCACGGACCAATGCTGCGTACATGGCGGCAAAAATAGTTTTATTATTTCTATCACTCTTATTGTTGTCATATTAACACAATAAACGCGTTAAGCACTGTGCCAGGGCACTTCTGTGAATTTGTTTCTTTCTCCTCGTATGAAAAATAGATTGGGCCTGGTGGGAAGTAAATTTGAAATACTTCCGACTCGTTAAGGGTTAATTCAATTATATGCTCATACGCGGCTTGCCTGCGTAGAACATCTGAGAAACGTTGCGGATGTTGTTGCGTAGCAAAAATCGTGAACTGTAAAATTGTGCATCGTGAGGTTAACGTCGAGTCTGGCTCGATGGTTGTACACGGGAAACAGCGTCGAACCACAGCAAACAAGTGCAGAGATTACCGTCGGATTGCGATTAGGCGAGGGCCGAACGGTGAACGTCGACCGTAGTCATCCTAGGGTTAATAATGATTCTCGATTGCTGGGCCGGCTCGCGTTCCGCCCATTTCCATTGCACGTTCCTGAGAACGTTTGACTTCGCGGCTGATTGCAGGGTGAATATCTCGGGAGTTTGCTGCATTGTCGCCGAAGAATAAGGGGGGAGGCGCTGCGGCCGTGAGGGGTGCCAGTTATTTTTCCTTGCGCCTAGGACCCCTCGACGCGAAAGGGCCTCGATCCGGTTCTTCCTGAGAAGATTTCAAATTACAGGGTCCAGAAACGGCGCCCCCGTCGAGGCTCGCACCCCCTGCGGGGGGGCATCACGAAAACTTGCACGAGACACCCTGCCACGACGACGCTGCCGCGCAGCGCGCACCGCGCACCGCGCCGGACTCATTTTTTGTTCGACGCTTTTCTCTTGCCATATCTTCCGCTTCGCTTGCCGATATTATCGACACGGCCACCCGATCGTGGGTACGTGCCGCGCGTACCGTTTCTAAGAACGAACGCCGCGCCGTCGATCGCGAGCGTTTTTCGCCGAGCGATTACGCCTTTGCTAAATCCCCCCGTGGCCAGGCAAACCGGCACCACCACTTCCAAAGACGAAGAATTTTATTATTATTATTAATTATTTAATGTTGCTTCGACATCAAAGGTCATTAGCAACACGGTACATTTTCTTACAATATTTTATACATATTTGTATCTTTGATATTCTGGGCAAGACCGGCGATATATTCCTTGGAGCTTAACAGAATGGGTAAGGATCTAGGCAACTTAGCATTTTTCCTTTGATTCTCATATTTTTTGCATTCTATTATTAGATGATTTATGTTAACCGGTACCTTACATATATCGCGGATCGTGTTTTCTTTCTTATTTAACAAAAATGAATGGGTTATTTCTGACTGTCCAATTCTGAATCTAGAAATTGAAGTTTGAATTTGACGATCTACTGGACTTGGAAATTTTTGCCATTCAAAATCCGCTACTTCCTTATGATATTTTTGTATGTAATTCCTTTTAATTTTGTCAAATACCTGTTTCCTAAAAATTTCAGTTAGGTGGGTTTTGAGATCGTTTAGTCTCGTATAATGGGTGATTTGTTTCATTTTTGCGTTGCAGGCTGCTAATTTGGCTGCTCTATCAGCGTTCTCATTACCCTGTATACCTATTTTCGATGGAATCCAGCAAAAAGTAATGGATTTGCCGGTTTCAACCGCCGAGTTATAACTTTCATCGGTTGTTTCCAAATCTTCAATGGCCATACTAGCAAAAAGACGAAGAATGTTTCTAAATCGAAATAAAAATTGTCCACCCACGTTGCGACAAACTGGAAAATGGAAATTGATTTTTGAAATTAATGTAACAGTGGTTTCAAATTCTTTCAATATTTTCACTGCTCTATATTCTTCCTACCCACTTTTTCTCATAAAATCCGCAGTCTAGGAATGACTATTCCTTTGCTCGTCCTCCAGAGAAATAGTCTCTTTCCGGTTGAAACGATTGTTAACACTTTGACTGTCAAACTAGAAACCTCAAAAATTCCCTCAAAAATCAAAGTATGATATCGAGTAGTCCTCCAACTTTCTTGCATTTTATAAATCCCAATCAAATTTGGTACAATCAACCCTTAACGGACCAATGCCGCCATGTAATGACGCTTTTACTTACTGGGTCCTTTAAATCATCTTGTTATCCTATTACTCTGAATACATATTAATAAATTTTCACTACAATATAAATATTTTCCTTTCTATGCTTTCTATAAAACTGTTGAGTCCACAGTTTCTCTTCGTATGAAAAATAGCTGGTGGGAAGTAAACTTGAAATACTTCCGGACCGTTAAGGGTTAATATATTAACGTAAAAATTCATTTTGAAACCTGGACGAATAATTCCGTCACCCACGTATGGGTGACACGACAGTCAACGTGTCAACGTTACTGTAATTCACCCAGAAGAGTGATTAGGTTCGAGGAATTTTGGAGATTAGAAGGAATTTGGAGCGAGACTTGTTAATTTGGGATAAACTGATCGGAGAATCGGTGGTCGATGGGGAGATTCGTTCGACAGCTACGCATGGAAATGTTCGCGAAACGAACCATAAGGATAGAGACGCGAAGATGCTGTCGGCGCGGCGAGATGAAAGGATCATCCCTCTGTACGAGATGGCCGTCAAAGGGACACGCGTGTCTGGTTCCCCGCTGCGATTTTCACTCGACTGCTCGTCGCCGTCGTCTCGCCTTGGTGTTCCCGTGCCGATGTGTCGCGTGCTATGGTCGTTCCTCCGTTCCTCCTCCCTGGTTAATAATACTGTGTCTTCGTCTGCCCGCGGAGCTGGCGCTCGGTTATCTCTACGCTTGCCGCACAAAGAATCTTCCTACACTTTAAACGCCCTCTTTAACGAGTCTTCGCGATGGGATTCGACGATGGCCTCTTCCGCGACCCTTCCGGTTCCCAGTTTTTCGACCTCCGAACTTTTCCGTCATCTCGGAATCTTTCACCGGTTATCAAAATCCTAAAACAAAATCATTTCTCCTGAAAAAGTTCAGCTTAGAGGACAGATGAAGCTGTCGATGTTGCCGGTAGACATCGTTCGAAAAATCGGCTAGACGATCGGCGTAGTTTTTCAAAATCGATGAGATAAAAACGCGTCCGGCGCGGGCATATGCGCGAGTACACGCGCGTGCCCGGGAACCGCGCGAGTAAATTTCACCAGGGAACAGAGCGGCTGCTAAAACAGGATTACAACGCGTTAATCCTATTCGTATTGTTTTTTTCAGCAGATCGTGCGCGAATGAGCTGCATTTGCGGCGCGTAGAAATTACTTTATCCGGTCGGGAGCGGTGGGAACAGAGAAAGGGGGAAGCCCGTGTCTTTTTTCCTTTAAAAACGGGAAAGCAGGCAACCAGAGAGAAAGGGAGAGAGGGGGTGGGGGGAGAGAGAGAGAGAGAGAGAGAGAAACCGTTTGGCAGACGCGAGCTTGCATGTGCGTGAGGCGTTTTTAATGCGTGTTACCCGGCGGAACCACAATCCGCTTTTGCGGCGAGAGTTGTTGCCGGCCGCAGCCCACTGGTTGGCAGTTTCCGGTGACGCGCTTTGGTGCAAACTGCCGGCCACGCCTGATTTCGAAATTGCAAAACATTTTCACACTCTTGTGGTTCCAACGCCACCGCACTCTCTCCCCGTGTTTCTCTGCCTCTTTACTGTCCGACCATTTTGTGCCTCTTTTTTTCCCTTTTTTTTTTCGCATTTCCACTCGTATACGCGTAATTCCCGCGGGTTTGACGGTCGTTGTCAAAGCCTCCGAAAGACAAAACGCGCGTTATGTAGCCGAAATCGGGAACGACGGGGACAGCCAGCGCAGAAAAGTCGCGTTTAATGACCACCTTTTTCCGTGATTTTTTTCGAAGCGTACCGCGTTCGTAGAATTTGTTCCGAAACCAACGTGGTCTCGGAACAATTTCGACCGTTTCACCGGGGGGGAGGGGAAAAAAAAAGAGGAAAAATTTCTATGTCCCCCGGGGGGAGGAAAGAATTGAAACGCGGAGTCGCTCGGCTCCGTTAAAAATCGGAAAACGATCGGAGACGACGGTACGCGCCGCGCCGGTTTCCTGTTTAATTGTTAAGCGTTTAACCAAATTCGGCTCGCGGTGACAAGAGGCGGAGACCGAGTGCATTCGAGGGTTCTGTCATTAAATTATTCCGGAACGTGAGCCCAACGGGTGTCCTCGATCGGTTTCTGTGCGTAATTCGACAGAAGAATAACCCGGGACATCTGACATGGCTCACGATTTTTAATCCGGCCCGCTGCAGTCGAATCAGAAGTTCGTTTATTATTCCAACACTGGCACGCATCGGTGGTTTAGGCCCCAAATTACACGCCGGTGAACATTCGTTCGGACGATCACGACCTTAATCCGAATAATCTGCAAATATTTCTCCAAAATCGAGAGACTTCCTTTCGGAACGCGTGAACATTTTTTGAAAATCTACATTCGAAGAAATTTCATAATAGCAATTTGGAGTACAGCAACGGAAGACCCTAGCGCGACTTTCCAAGGGACAAAATAGAGTGGTTTCTTGGAAGTTGATCGACAGAAGCTCGTCCGAATTTCTCTCGCAAATTATTCACGGATCGTCTCGATTGTTATTTTCAGTTCGATCGGGTCTCGGGCCGGGGCTCGGTTTTTACAGTGGCGCGTGCAAAATGTTCAAGTGCCCTCCAGGACATTGGAATTGACCAGAAGAGCGCGATCCGAGCCAGTGACTCCGAAAAACGATCCTTCAGTGGCGAAACGAACGTACGCGCGAGCGTGTCGGTAAACAGAATCGCTCGGTGGAACGGCAACGAACAGCGAGCAACCGGCAACGAGCAGCCCCGGGGTTCCCGCTCTTCGTGACCGATGAACACGTCGCCCCTGGAGGCTCGTTGCGCGCAAAAACGTCACTAGCAAGAAATTGGAGCGATTTTTGCGAAGCAGGGCCCGTGAACCGGTCGGCTTTGCGCGCCCTCCCTTGCGCCACTTCCGGTTTCATTTCCATCTCAGCAAACCTCGATTCCCGATAAGCGGTTCGTGCCAAAATATATTTTTGCGCAACCAGCTTTTGCGCCGCGGCCAGCTCCACCGGGAAATGGCATCAAACGCCCGTGTATCCCGTATCTACGCGCTCCGGAGCAAGCAACGCCCCCGCGAAATCATTCAATTATCCCTCCCGTTAACGCACACGCAACCTTCGAGGATTTTTAAACTTCGATAAATTCCTGCTAGAGCGAAGGTGCTCGTCGACACGGTGCTCCGAGGGGCGGGAGTTAACCGGAAACAATTTTCGAGTCTTCCATTTGTCAACCGAAGGACGCACAGTGGACTGAGAATCTGTTTTTGGGGGCCAAAATTATTTCTGCGTTGTTTCAAGGTTTAATTATTCTAAAGACACCCGGCGTGAGGAAGGCGGAGAAAGGAGCGGGTGGTAAAAATTGTAACCCTGAGGGGAATCAATGAAGTACCTATCTACTCTATTATTTTAAAGACACCAGCTAGAATATTACCAAGTCAAAAATATACAGTGTGTCCCACGAGCTCTGTCCACTCGAATATCTTGGTTATTTCAAACAATACGAGAAAATGTTACGTACAGAAGTTGTAGCGTTTAAGAAACTACATAATATGGTACAAATGATATTCTTGCACGTGGAGGCGTAGAGAAGATATAGAGGTCACCTTTGTTTCTTTTCAATGGAATGTCCAAATTTTTGCGCTCGATTTCGATAGATTGGCGAATTCTGAGTATAAAACTACTACAGTGTATTTGCCCTAAAACTTACCGTTGCTGAGATATTTAACACGTTGAACGCCACGTCAGCCATACGTGGCTGACGGAATTATTTGTGCAGGTTTTAAAATGAATTTTTACGTTGATATATTCATTGTACTAAACTTAATTAGGATCAGTAACATGTAAGAAGGTTGGAGGATTACTCAGTATCGTACATTTAATTTTTTGCAATTTTTATTTCATTAAATAACTTACTTTGATTTTATGGAATTTTTGGGGTTTCTAGTTTGGCGTTCAAAGTGTTAACTGTTTTCATTCTATTTCTTTCATTATGGAACGTATTCAAGGATATGCGAAAAACATTCTTCCTTATCTATATCTTCCCTACGCCTCCACTTGCAAGAATATCATTTGTTATGTAGTTTCTTAAACCCTACAACTCCTGTAAGTAACATTTCCTCGTATTGTTTGAAACAACCAAGATATTCAAGTGGACAGAGCTCGTGGAACAACTGTAATAGGTTGGCGAAAAAGAAATCCATTACTTTTACGTGAACTTCAAGACTGTATTTAACATGTTTCGGATTGTCCGATTTGGGTCAAATACGCACCGTTTTGTTCTATAATTTGTTGCCATTTTAAAGGCAGCTTCATAAAGCCTCTCTCATAGAAGTCTTGGTCCATATTGGCGAAAAACTCCAGTAATCGATTTTCACAATCTTCTCTTGATGCCAATTTCTTATCACTAAGGAAGTTTTGCAATGCAAGAAACGCGTCAATTGTCCAAGCTTCGGTGTGAAACGAGTCCTGTGCCTAAAACTGTGCAAACGGGGACTCCGACCGGGGTTTACGTTTACCGACAACGGTAATTACTCGAGCACCGATTGCTCCCTGACCCGATTATGATCGGCGAGCGAGCTGGAAGTCCGACCACGTGTTCGCCCGCGAATTCGTTTCGCAGCGGTGCTCGGCTATCCGTCGCGTCTGCAAAATGGAGGAGAGCAAAAAGCGAAAGAAATAGCGCCGGCGGACGAGGTGAAAAGCGAGTGAAAGGTGGGGTCGAGCGGGAGAAGAAGAGGAGAGGACAGAGAACGCGAGAGAGCGAGAGAGAGAGAAAGAGAGAGAAAGAGGAAGGAGAATTCGTACCATTTGGTCCGGATTCGACGTCGGTTAACGCAGCGGGGTTACCGCGGACGCCTCGACGGACACATTGAGAGCGCCCGCTCGACTTGATAATCGCTTGCCATTCATACACTTTTCATTGGATTGCGATTGAGCATTAAGAAACCAGAAACCCGAGGGCTACGTTGCACCGTCGGGCCGGGCCGGGCCGGGCCCGCGTATTAGCATTAGGAGGCATCATCTCGAGTGTAAACACTGCATGGGCACCGCGGATTTAGTCACAGTCTAGCACCGCGGGATGTCACCCGACATCCGGACGCCATCGTCCCTCTGCGAACCGGCGGAACCATCAACTTTTTATTTTCGAACATTTTGTTCAACCTCTTGCCAACGATTTTTACTTTACACCACTTTCTCTGGTTTCCCGCTTTCGATGGCGGGGAAATTAATTTACTTTCTCTTCTCTTCTGTTCAAACTATTTCGGGTGTAGACTTGTTTCGAGGGCCCGGGATAGCCACGTGACCTTTTCAGTGTCAGCAGGTCGGTAACTGCTGTGTAATTTCCATTCACAGCCTTCGGACACAGACTTAAGATCCGTCTTGGTCTTGATCCGACGGGTGTTAAGTCTGTGACTAAACTTTTCACATTTCTGGCTCTGTACGATCGATATCATGAATTCCGACGCCAGAAACGTGCTTCAAGTTTTATCTCGCAGAGAATCAAAACAAAATCTAGCTCAATTTGTAGCCGGAGATATTTTCCAGCCCGCGCTACTCTCGATTTCGTCCAGAAAACTGATCCAATGGCGTAAAAATGCTTGCATCGTCAATTTTTGGGCTACTTCTATCGCTTATATTACCAAATATCTGCACAATCTCGTCAGCTCGTGACCATCGCGCTCTAGATCGAACCTTCCTCTTTCGAATGAGCCCCTTCCCAGCGACAAAATATTCTCGTACGAGGACGAAAAGTTGAGGCACGTGGAACCATTTTTCGCCTATTTTTGTCGGTAACGTGGTCACTCTACCTTATCGCGAATCTACGAAGACCCTTAAAAACCCAAGTAACATTCCCGTTTCACGGAGAAACGTCTGTTCAGCTTTTTTCCGTTCAGCAGAGGAGTCCGCGCGATACGGGGAAACACTCGGTCGCGGACCGATCGGTAAATTTGATGAAAAGTCAATATTGAGTTGACCCGAAGCCAGAGCGTGGGGGCACGGGGTACGGCATTTCGAAAGAGGATCTCGCAATCTGCTGACGCGAAGAGTCTCTCGCCTGATCCTGTCAGGAGCCAGTGAAAAGAAAGCGGTTTGTCGTCGGCCTTAACCACGATCCACGGTTAAAGCTCACGCCGATGATCCCTTTTATCCAATCCACGAGGAGCCGCGGGGCGTTAAATCCCTCGGGAAAATCTCCGTAACTGAACTCGCGTTCCAGCTAAGTCGGTCAGCTCGGTCCAGCCGAGCGAGAGGATCACAATACTGCCACCGACCGACCGAGGAATCGGTTCGCGTATCCGACGACGTTATTCGCTCCTTCTCTATGCTCGTCGCTCTCCCCCTTCTCTCCTCGTCACCCTCTCTCCCTTTCTTCTTCTCACGGAAAATTAGTTGCGGGAAAAATTCGTGCTGTAATGTACCGCCGGTAATCGGCTGTACCGGTCCGTGAAAACGAGACCGACTCTAGCTGAATTGTCTGGAAAAATTGCGCATGGCCGCATTAGCACAGGTTCGAACCGTCTTCTCCCGAGAAATCTGTCTTTGCCAAGGTGCAACAAGGTTTTCTGGATCAGGGGATCCCGTCGGCCGCCTAAACGCGATCTTCGACGAATGTTTGCTCGCGAATAATCGATTACCGTACGCCTCCCGAGGCAACCTGCTTGCGTTTCTACGATTTTAGGCGGCAGATCTTCCCGGTTTCCGGTTTCTGGTTTCCGACACCTAGCTATATACTTTCGTGGATCGAGCAACTTCGTATTTTCAAGGTAAACCATCGGGAAGTTTGATCGGTTGCAACAGATTGAACCCCTTCTATTTTAAGCGGACAACTTTGCGGGAATCGATCAATCGATCCGATTGCAGTCCATCACGAGCTCAGATATTACGAAAGTTCCGGGGGTCTACTTTCGCGAAATTTAGTATAGATAGCCTAGTTTCATCGTAACTTGGCGCAACCGAACTCTTGGCGCAAGTATTCATCGTTCTAATAAGGGACGGTTGAGTAGATCGGATCCCGCGATTATCGGCGACTCTTTCTCCTGCGGGAACTCGAACGAACAATCCCGTTCTACTTGTTAGCCCTTTGCCCCTTCGAGACCAAATCCCCGTTTCTCCGTGTCTTCCAGGAAATTATAAACGCGACGAACAGCGACCAAGATCGTTGGAAAAAGAAAACCAAAATTGTAGCAAGACGGATTAAACTTGTTGTCTCTGCTGTTTCGAGATTTTAATCGTCCCCTTCTTCCGGTTCGCGTCTTTCTCCGAATCGTTCTTCTGTCTCGCGAGACGGAGAAGCGAGGAGAAAGAAGAGGAGCCGGTAGATCGTGGCATAATCGCGTCAGATCGTTCATCCGTCGATGGCCGGACCTATCGTGCGTGTACGAGGAACAAACACGCGTAAAAATATGCGGACGCAGACGTTGAAACGCGTAGACGCGTGTACACGCGCGTACAAACACCGAAGTTAGCCTCCCTCGAACTCGGCGAGGAGGCGACGAGGAGAGAGAGACAGAGAGAGAGAGAGAGAGAGAGAGAGAGAGAGAGAGAGAAAAGAGACTCGATAGCGGGACAGAAGGGTGCTTCCATCGCGGAGAGAGGACACAATCCCTTCCAGCGGCTGCGACCACGTTTCCCCTCTCTTTCTTTCTGCCCTAGCCACCCTTAGCCGCCCCCCTGTCCGCTCTCACTCCCTCGAACTTGTTCGTACAGACTGGCTGCCCGTTCATCCGTTTGCCAGTTCAAGGTGGTTGCGTTCATTACCAGAGAATATACCGGGTGGGTGGGGAACGTCGAACGATCGAGCCTCTTTCGCATTTCGTTCGTTCGTTCGTTCGTTCGTTCGGCAAAGTTGTTGTGTTTGATCGTCGCCGTCGTCACGATGGATTGACCAACAGGTGGTGATCAACGGTGAATATGCGGGCATCGGAGAAATTTGAATGCATTTGAATTCGCGGAGCTCCTTTGCCGCGCCCGCCTCCGTTGCCTCCTGTCTTCGTTTATGTTCGAGAACGGGAGAGATCACGAGTATATTCCGACTAATTCGATCCGCGAACGACAATCTCTTCGCACCTGTTTGCGCAAAACCGAGTGATTAAGAGAGGATTAGCCGGCGCGGGATTGGGCGGGCACGTGCGCCTCTTTTGCGGTGTAAATAACGAGTCGACGACAGGAGACGCCTCCCGAGGCTTTTTCCTTTTAATTGGCACAAACGCCCGAGCCGGACCCTCGCGTAAAATTGCAAGGATTAGCCCGTGGGTTCGGGTGCACGTGCACTTAAACGCTCGCTAATTGTCCGAGAGCGTCTGTAATGGGACGCTTTTAAACGGTTTCAAAAGACGCTGGCCTCTAACGAGTTACAAAATCATTCGTTTTTGTTAGCCACCGAGTCCAACAATTACGCCACGTGCCGTTTCTTCCGCGATCGAACGTTCCACTTGGTCCGACCATGCAAAGTCTTAAGCTACTTGCGCGATCCTAACCGCGCGTTCTCGCCTTTGCAGCGATTGTTATTTCACCGGTGCGACGCTCGCCGGTGGATTTCTATTTCACCGAGTTTTTAAGTAATTCTCGGTGGAAACGACACTTAATTATATCGCACGGAACAAGACCGTGGGACTCGAGATTGCGCGGCTTTCTTCTCGGTATATTCTCCGGCCTTACGTGCCAGAAGTTGAAGCCGAGGCGAACCGTCTTAGCTTCCGTTCACACTGCCGGTAACGGAGAACCAGTCTTCTCTTATCTCGAGTTTGCAAGACTGCCTCCAGTAATACCGTGCGCGGCTAGAAACCCTTACGAACGAGAGCCCCGTGAAATATCGCTAAACGGCTTGTACCCCTTTCTCCCACTTTGACCCCTCCCACCTTCCTCGCCTCTGTCTCTCCTTCTCCCTCGCCCCGATCCCTCCCGTGTACCCGTCTTTTTCTCGGAACTCGTTACCGCCTTCCTCCGGAGGTCTTAACTCCGGTCACATAGTTCCTATTGAACATCGTTTCGAGCGATATCCGCCGTGGCTCACTGAACAATCAACCAAACTCTCGTTTTCCCAAAGAACCCTGGTTTATAAACAATTTCTCTCGTGCCGGCTCCCCGAAACACAGAATGCTAAGTTTTGCTCGTGATTTTTAAACGGACTAACCGAGTAGCGGTGTTTTTCCATTTCGGAAGACCGCTCGGGGGATGAAGAAACCGCGGCGAGCAGATTTGTCGAGTTTGTTGGGACGATTGTCCACGGATAATTATCACAATTATAATTAGAGTGGCGTGACGGCGCGACGGCGAAGCGGGCGGGCACCTTTAAATTTCGGCATATTCAGAAATCTTGGGAGGAGTCCGAGAGAGAGAGGGAGGGGGGGAGGGCAGGGAGGAAGGTGACGACGCCTGGAACAACGGCGAGGAAACGAACGAGCTCGCTTCATTATACACGACGCTCGCACGCTTCGTTTGCCCCCGGAAGTCGTGCTTTAGGAGGGTCGCGCTTGCGGCGCGGGACGAGGGACTACGGGACATGGGACAAGGGACAAGGGACGAGGGGAGGACGCGAGGGCCATCGCGGAACGACAACGAACACACACACACATACACACACATAGACAGACACAGAGAGATAGAGGGAGAAAGAGAGTGAGAAAGTCGGTGGGAGAGGAGAGGAGATACTGCCAGGAGAAGGACGGAAACGGAGAGAAGTAAATGGGAGAGGGGGTGGGTTGAATTAATACAATCACAGGGGTGGCTCACCACTCGCAGTCCGCGTGGGGAGAGAAGAGAAACGGGCGAGATATAACCACCCCTTTGCTTGTCATCGAAATTATACGCTGTCGACACTCGACCTCGTTTACGGCTCCTCTCTATCCATTTCTCTTGCCCTTCTCTCTTCTGGATTCCTCTCCAGAAGTCCTACGTAGGTAGCTGCCGCGGCAAGGCGGCGGACGAGTTTCAAAATTAGGACCAACCGAGGGCAAAAGAGAGAGAGCGAGAGAGAGAGAGAGAGAGAGAGAGAGAGAGAGAGAGAGAGAGAGAGAGGGAGAAAGAGGGTCAAATATGGCGTAGGCGTAACGAGCTGTTGTCGTTTCTGTTATCGAAGGGGTTGTGTTTTCACGAGCGGCACGAGAGGCACCGGAGAGGCCTTGAATGTAACACGATTAACTCTGAATTTCCGTTTCGTGCACGCTGTCTTGCTCAGCCAATCCGAATTAATGTTCTCCACGATTTCTGCTTTCTTAACGAGCGAGCGTCGCGCGCGATTCACGGCGGTCGGTATCCCGCGAACGCTCGACGCTTTTTCTCCTATCCGGATCGCTTCCCGTTCGGCTCGAGTGTCGCTCCTCGCTGGCTGCCTGTAGTCCCTGCCTTCTTGTGCCTGCATTTTCTCGTTTCATCGGAAAATACCGGTGAACCGGTTACCGTGAAACGGGAGCAACGGTACCGATGCATCTTTATGCGAATCGACCACCGAATCGATTCGAAACGAGCTACCGATAATACCTTGTATTTTCCTTGTCGCTGTCCGGTCGATCGATCGATCGATTCGTTCTTCGTCGCGATACAAAGACAATCTATCTTCGAGCTAACACGCGTTACGAGTACAAGGAATTTGCAGGTTGCTTTGAATTTTACACCAAAACTCTCTCTCAGGCTATTATACGATTTTTTTCTTGTTATCTAAAATGGGTTTTCCTCTTTTTCTCTGCGCGTTCTCTTTATATCCGTCCGCATATATTTCGCGCGAGCGAGCGAGCGCATCGGCAGTGGCGACGGGAGCGTGTCCGAAAGAAAAGATTCCTGTCCCCGGAGACCGGAGAACGAAAAACAGAACCAGGTTACGAGGGTTTTTAATAAAATTAGGCGATCGTTGAGGCGTGTCAAATGGAAATATGCACGTTCGGTCGAGGGATTTTGCGGACGGGAGAGAAGCTTTCCCGTTTGTAAAATGGGGGTGCGACTCGATAACGATGGAATTCATCCACCCACACTCTCGGCGAAAGCACCGGCGGACGGGGATGGCGACGGCCGGGGAACCTGGAACGTGGAACGGGGAACGGGGAACGGGGAACGGGGGACGAGGGGTGGCGAGGGCAAGTTGCGCGCGACTGGATGATGAGAAAAATTTTTTTCCTTTATTCCTTCCACCCGCCTGGACGTGTATCGTAATCAAGGAGGCGCGAGGTAGATTAGCGATTCGATATCGTGGAAGGCTTTTTTAGGGGTAAGCTGCCCGAAGAAAATTTTCCGCGAGGCCGACCGCCCAATATCTTCTCGGTTGATTTGGAAAATAGATCTCCGTGCAAACGGATTTATAGAATTCATTATTCCAACGGGAAACCGTCCCTGTTAACCCTCGCGTATCGATCCCGCCGAAAATTTCACGATAATGTCGCTAAAAGTATTCCGCGTCCGGATAAAACCAGCCGGGGTCTACGGGGTTGATTTACGAATTTATGTTAACCGGCGATATTTTGTCAACTTTCCTGCGCCATTCTTCTTCGCCCCTCTTCGGATCACCCCTCGACCATATTGCCCGCGCGGCGGCTCAAGACCTCTAATCTAATAAGATTTCCAGCAAATGTAGCGTGGTAGTCAACATATTGCAATGTTCGCGAACCCTGATAAATTGATATATTTTTGCTGAGGAACGTGCCGGATTTCCGAAGCAACATTCGAATAAAACTGCACAACTCCATAGAAATATATTACTAAACACTAAACCTACCGAACCTTAAAAGTAACATGTTATCTTATAAAAATGATAACATGGAATTTATTTGGATTTTGTGCGGTTCGTACTATAATATATGCTCTGTTAAATATACCTATTTAATTATTTCCCACGAAAGCATCTTTATAATTTCAGTAATTGTAAAATAAAAAATCTGGAACCGGTCATTTTGACCGGTGGCGGTAGGTTCAGTGTTGAATTCGAAAAATAAAATATGTAATCACCCTTTCATTCCACAACCTCTTCTGACCTTTTTGGCAAAGACATCGTACCGTCACTATAAAATTTCTACGGTTTCTCATTAAAATACTTTTCAATGGTGAATAATACAAACTTATGGGACGACCTAATAACATCTGCGACTCGAGGCGACCACCGCTGTACGTTGCGAGGACCGAATGAGATGCCAATGCGCTAATGACCTTTTTTTGTTATTGCTAGGCCTCGCGTTCAGAATCCATAAAGTACGGGCGAGTCGTTTGCGCGTCAAAGTGTGTCACAATGAAAGCGTGTGGCGTGGTGTACACGGTGGTGAAGTCGATAAACGTGACAAATGCGAGGTATACGTTCGACAACCGATCGTGTCGAAGGTAACGTCGAAGTTGCTTCGAACACTTATGGGGTGCCATTCGTTTTATGAGCCTTCTTATCGGCCCGCTGCCAGCCCATAAACGCATCTTTCCCATATAAGAAGCGTCCTGACGCATTTACGCGGGCGGACGTCACCGGCCTTGTATATTTATCGAGTATTTCGCGAACGCATAATATCTGTTAGTTTATCGGCACTGTCGGCAACGGAGAAATATTTCACGGGAAAGAAAAAACGACGAATAAAAACGTTCTACCATTATAAATACGCCCTCCCAAGTCACCTTTTGCGAGTATTAGGACACCGTGCCCTTTGGGCGACCTCGGGGCTCAATATTTATGCGGAGAGTGCACACTTGTAAGAGCCACTGACCGGAAGATGCGTCCCTCTCCATTTTTGTTACACGGAATTATACTACTTTTCCCGTGTAAACATTCAGGACCGAGACCTTTCGAAGGTCACGGTCGCGTGGGCGACTAAATATTTTAAATTCTCACTCGCTCTCGAGGAGAAGAATATTTTGGTAAATGTTCAAATTTCTTACCTCGTTCACGGATCTTCGTCTTCCCGCGAAGTGAATTTGTTCGTTGAAGCCTCGTAAATAGTACCATTCGGGGTCCTCAAAAGACACGGGAGTTCTCTTATCTTCGACCGGCAGGTTATCAATGACGGTCGAAGATTATGAATTAAAAGAAAAGGGGGAGGAGTAGGGGATGAGGTAGAGGTGGTGGAGGGGGGTGGCGGATAAGAAACCATCACCTCCGCTTATCCCCGGTTCGAGAGTACTATGTGAGGCATCGGTGAGGATAAGTACGATAAAGAGAGCGAGAGGGAGATAGAAATAAAGAGAAAGAAAGAGAGAGAGAGGGAGAGAGAGAGAGAGAGAGAGAGAGAGAGAGAGAGTCGTCTGTCGTTTTGTATATCTACCCTCGTACGGTGGAAATTTCGTTACGGGGGTGATTTTCTGCGGGGGATGGCCAGCCCCGTCCCCGCTTTAAACCTGATTGGATGCAGAGTTATCTCGCGCTGCGTTACTTCCGGATGATTGGTCGCTGCGGTCGTCATGACTACCTCACCACCGCCACCACCGCCATCTCCACCACCGCCACCCCCACATGGTCCTCACCCGCACCCTCCGCTCCACCAGTCGTCCCTTTGTTACGTCTCTCTTTCACACACGAGCCGGGCTGCCTGCGCCTCTCCTCTGCTCTTCTCCTCTTCTCCTTTTCTCTGATACTCCTCTCCTCCGGTTCCCCGCTCCCCGCTCCCCGCACCCCATCTCTCCTCACTGTTCCAATTCTCCCGTCTTCTTCGGCCTATCCGTTTCTTCGTCTTCTCTCGTCCGGGTGTTTAGATAACACGTGACCGTATCTGCAGCTCCAGATCCACACGAACCACCGCATAATTCTTCGGCCACTCGTGAAATTGTGAACCACAGTAGAACTCCCTAACCGGACCACGTAGAACCTCTGGCCGGTTAATCCGAATCATACGTATACACTGGATCCGAAAAGTATTCAAACACCGCATTTTCGATTCTCGAAAAACTATCTATACACATTATGAAACAAAAATTTATACCACTGTAAAGTTGGCGGCACACCTCTCGTTCAAAACTCAATGAAACGTACATCAATTTTTAAAATGTCGTTGTAAAGAGGAAGCTTCAATCCTTGAATCTGTGATGGTTTCAATCACAAGAAAACATTTGTCAAAGTTCCCGCAGAAGTTTGAATGTGTAGCATTTTCGAGAACAATTCTTCCGTCTTGTAGATTCTAACTAAATTCGGTACACCGGATGAAATGACGTCAGAATTGATTTGCAAATCTGGACAAATTATTCCGTCTTCCATTTTCTGGGAGACCGGGCGCTCAAAGTGTTAAACGGGACATTAAACCGTGATCAGACAATGACCAAGAAGAAGACAAAAAGGCCCCGAACGATAAATTGACGAAAAAAGATTCTCGCTCGCCCTTAACAAACATACTCGATGACATGTTCGCACACGTCGATCCCATTTCAGCCAACGATATTCATAAACTGTTTTCGAAACGGTCTGGAATTCCTTGCCGGCAGGATATTATAACCAAAGGGATCAATGATGCTGCAGAGAGGAACTCCGGGGCCTTTTTATTCGTGCGTGGAACCCCGTGCGTGAACTCTTTACCTCGAGTCAACAATTAATTTCTTTTTTCGCAGAAAACAATCGGTTTAAATGGCAAAGGAACGTGTTACAAAGCACTTCGAACGGATTTGTTCGAGCGTGAATGGAAAAGTCAAAAGCAGAGGATGTAAAAGAATTTATTTTATAAATGACCAGAAATCGCTTTGAAAGTGTAGCGGCTCTCGATGCTGCTGCGTTTTCAGCTTTTAATAATTCCATTGAATTGAAATCGTTTTCGCCGTTAACCGGGAGTTACGTTAAGATTCGAATAAAATAAAATCTGCTCGGAACGGTACAAAAGCGCTCTGTCCGCTTTTTGCGATATTAATATCCGAACCACGGATAAACAAATTCTGTTTACGCCGAGCATCGTGGAAAACGATGGGGCGATTCGTCTCGGTTCGAACGAATTCCATCCCGGGAACAATGAGCGGAATTATCGTGGCGTAGTCGTGTAGCACGCGCCGCAAATCAACGTTGACGAGTGTGCATCACCTCGTTGAAGCATGTTCCACGGGTTCGGGAGCGTGAATGAAATGCTCGAGCCGCGCCACTTCTCGATTCTCGTGGCTCGACAGCGGTCCGCGACGAATCGCACAAAAGTTGACGTCTCCATCTCTCACGATCGCAACGACTATGAACGACGACGAGTCACGCCCATCGAGATCCTTTTGTCGGACGGTAATGTTGTCGGCTCGAGATTTATTATTCGGACAAGGGTGCCCTCTCATTAGCCACGCTCGGCTCCCGTCGTTTATGTCCTTCTATCGCGTCTCTTGTCCTACCTCGATCCGATTCCGTAAATATCCACGCGACATCGAAGCCATAAATATCATCCACAACATCTCATTTACAAAAAGTTTCGATTCCCCCTTAACCCTTTGCGGTCCGAAGCATTTTTATTTTACAACTTCGAAAGCCTATGAGGAGCTGCGAAATACTGCAATTACTGTTGCTATGAAGTTGCAGATTTACTGGTGAGTGTAAAATAAAGAACTATCGGTGGCAAAAGTCGATGTCGAGTCCAGCTCGACTTAGGACCGGATTTGTCAATTCATTCGATTTATTTTGTCGAAGACGCGAGACGGTTAATGGACAGCAGGAACATTTCTGGGATTAATCTATGACCGATCTCGCGGTGATCGCAGATGTCCGGTAACGTAATCTACGAGTTCCGAGTTGAGTAATACACGCCGTGTTACGTTAGGATACACGTTGATATACGTGTACGTATATCGTTCCCGTTGTGTGTTTGTCGCCGTGCATATTTGCGCGGAAAAATATCCGTGGTGTTCGGTTTCGCGAATGTCTGCTGAGTCAGGAACTCGATCATCGATCACTTATTGTTAGCGACCGAACAGGCGTCGTATCGCGACTGCACTTATTTGCTTCGACACCCTTTTCGCCGACACAATTCTGTCATTTCCATAAAAAGTTCTGATGTTGATAGATCGACGCTTTCAATTACACCCGAACAATTGCCCCCGGATTGACGTGGATCGCTACACGAACAATTTACCTGCCCCTCTCCGCTTCTAATACGCGTCGGTTATGAATACGGAAAAAACCTTGACACGAGTTATAAATCCGTCGTCGTATTACTCCTCTGTTATTTTCGCGGTAGATCCGACTCGTTGCTACATTAAATTTGGACTGTTAAGATCAATCACGACAATTTTCAGATTTCGCAAGAGAGGATGTTGGAGGGGCGGGCGCGCGCAGCTGTCAGCGATCCACGGTGAGAAAAGGGTCCAGAAGGAATTCCAAGGTTCGCGTAAACGACGCCAGCGATTTCGAGAAGCAAAGAGTCGGCGGGGAGCTGGTGACACCGAGAGCCACCCAGAAGTGTAACGTTACCCGATGAACGCGAAGAACGTTCATCGCCTCACGGCAAAGGTAAAGGGTCCGGCGCAGGCAAATCCTAGACCACGCATCATCACGAAAAATGCGTGGTACGCGTGTACAAGTATAAGGTGACCCGATGCGACGCGACGGACGAACCGGTCACCTGCTGCAGAGGTAACGACACATTACACCAGGCGGCAATGCCTTCAAAGAAACGCACGGCAGATGACCGACGCTGGGAAATGGACCACCTCCGAGATGCGCCAGGTGAAACTCTTACCGTGCGCTCGCGGCATCGATGCCGTGGGAATTTTTTAGCGTACGTCGTCGCCCACGCGTACAGCCATTTTGAAACGACGCACAGTGGCCCCAAAGCCGGAAAACGTGGCCAAAACCTAAAATATGAACTTTCAGCTAGGTAAGTTTTAAGTATGGGGTTGGTTACTCCAAGAGTGTTTCTAAGTGGGGGTAAACAGCGAAAAGGTCGTTTTTTTTATAGCTGACCAACAGTCACAGTCCGAACTTCGAGTTCATTAGACCATACCTTTTTCAGCTTGTGAAACGCATTGCGAATTTTAAGTGCACACTGTACAAATCGTGTTGAAGCGTTTCGATTTTAATTGTGCATTATGGATGCTGTTTGTAGAGGTAAGTTGCATAGTTTTTAGTGCCAAATGTTTATTGTTAACTGACAACTATGTATGCAAAGAGAGAGTAAAAGTGAAGGCATAAAATTTTAAGATGTAGAGTAAAAGTTGCAAGTCTCGCACGGTCTATCGCTAAAACTTGTTGGAGCTTCTATTACATAGTATTATCTTGCAATTCTAAAAAAAAAATTAGCTGCCCCTAGGTGCTTCTGAGGTCGTAGCACTGTATTTTGTAACGCAGAGTAAGTATTTTATGTGCTTTCCTTGCATTTCTCGTCGAACTGTGAGAAATATGCACTAAATGTTTCTGTAAAATTTAAACAGATGTTGAATAGAATGTCACTTTTTTTTTATAAAGAATCATATATCCGAAATTTTTTTATATTTTTCAAGCACGAACGCTGTTTTTATACCAGCTGTTCATTTGAAAACTTTCCAGCCGAATATCTCGAAAAGTATGAAAGATATTGAAAAAGTGTAAAACACGTGTCCAAGGCAGTATCAGTTTTTTATTTGGATGGCGTTCTCAAGGTCATTTGAAGGTCAACTTTATTTTTTCAAATGGGAACCTATATTTTTTATTATGGAATCTTATTGTACGTAAAAGGACCAGCATTCATTCAATTCATTCTTCTTTGGGAACTATGAAGTGCGAATAGAATACCTACTTTATACAATACAAAGGGTAGAGTTTGCTGTCCGGAGAATTAGTCTTTCCCCTCGTTCAGGTCAATACGAGACAGCGAATTTTCTAATTTCAAGTTCAGATTCGTGATCAGCGACCCCAAAAACCAAAAGCCCAGAACCAATAATTTGTTGATAAGTTGTGAGGTTTCGACAACGTTTTGGCGATTTCGGACCACTGTGCGACGAGGAAGCGCACGGGAGCGTGAACAGCCAGAATAATTAAACTGCTGATAGGGGGCACGCGGAACTGTTTGACTCGAGCTTTTGGAAAATTCGCCCGGTAAACCTTTGAACTCGCGAGGCCGTCCTGGCTAAACATTTTATTCCGGACGTTCAAAAGGCCGCGCCCGCAACTTCCGCGTCACGGCGAAAAAATAATTTTTGCCGCCCGTGTATCGTTTGACTCCCTTTATTTCGAATTACGTTCCGGTTAGAACGCGCGTGCACGCGTGTAACACGCACGGCCGCCGCTGTTTATCCTTTCTCGGTGCGGATGTCGTCGTCGGTGTTTACACGCGTAACAGCCCCGAGTCGCGACATCCACTTTGAAGCGTCGCGTCGCATCTGCGGTTACCCAAGAACACCCTGCGGTGAATATCGTGGAAACGGGCGCGGAAGTTCGCGTAGGTATTTAATCCCTTCGCACGCTGAGCAGCCCATAGAGATACATTCGGTAACGCGATTTTAAGCGGGCAAGGGACGGATTTTAAATCCGGGACTCTCGACCATTCACCGCACCCCCTCTCGAACCTTCTTTGTGTCTTTGTGCACCTCCGAGCGTGTCACGGGACACCTTCTGTTCCCGTAAGATCAATTCGTTCACCGATGACTGATTCTGCTTGTTGAACATTACTTCTCCTATCAATATTTCGTAACCCTTATCATATTTTAAATAGGGGGAAGTGTTGGACTGCTTCTAACCACCATGCATTTTCAGAAAGAAAAATAATCGCCGGGCTATCACCTTAGGAATTATACTTCGAGGTGGGAAAGAAACATACTTCTACGCGAGTTGTAATTCCTAGCGTTGCCATAGGAGAGCCGAGGTGAAATTATTTGAAAAATTGTACGCGCATCCTCGGAAATTTCGACGACTCGGTGAAACTGTGAGATAGGTTGGGAGACTGTAGGAGGTTGCGAATAGGAGATACGCCTATGCGAGACGATTCACCGAATATCCCACTCGACCATGAACGAACGAGCACGAGTGTGTTCATTCATCGCAGGCTTAGGGCTCATCGCGCACAGGTGTGGCCGAAAAGAAACGAACGCGCGAGCAGTGTTCGTGGCTGCCAGTGGATTTTGCTACCCCTTAGCTACTCGACGTTTAATCCTACGCAATCCCACGCGACGATTCGCCTACTCGTCCTCGTCGCACCCCATTCTGTCTTCGTTCCCGTGTTGACAGACGCTTCTTGCTTTGCTCTCGACGCGGATCCCACAACAGCGGTCGAAACTCTTCATTGTATCGTTTCTCGTACGGATCTCCACCCTCTCGTCGCCTCCCCCATTGGTTTATGTGGGAAAGCTTGGCCAACGTCTCTCGGATTTCGTTCGAAGAATGTGTGGACGAGCGAGCGAGAGAAAGAGAGAGAGAGAGAGAGAGAGAGTGCTGTTAGCTTACACAGAACGCAGGTAGACGACACTTTGGCTTCTTGCCTCTTACAATATTTCCTTCTCCGTTAACCTTTGTGCGAATCGCCTCGAGTATGGTCGCTCTTCGCCGATTAATTGGACAGTGGGAAATTATAACCCGGAAAATCCCACAGCGTGTGCAACGAATCTCCCGGCGATTGTTTCGCCATTTTTGAAAGTCTATGGTCCATGGCTAAGGATTGTTTAACAGCCATATGTGGGTGACGAATTTATTTATCCAGGTTTTAAAATGAATTTTCACGTTAATATATTCACTGTACCAAATTCGATTAGGATCTGTAAAATGCAAGAAAGTTGGAGGACTACTCGATATCATACATTCGTCTGTTTTCAATTTTTATTTCATTAAATAACTTACTTTGATTTTATGGAACTGTTGAGGTTTCAGTCAAAATGTTAATAGATTCTTCGACACTGACCCTCGGTAATATAATCCTTCGGATTATTAAATCAAAGATGATTTCTAAGCTTTCTTTTGGTACATCACAACTATTTAAAATCCTCTTAACAGGCTTCCGGTAGATAAAGTGTTAAAATAAAATTCATTTGTGGGAATAATGTTGTCGCAGTCCCTCTTGTTGTTTGATCTAATTTTATTTTGAAGACCAGTACCGCCGGACCCAAAGCAATTAAGCGGTCGTGACTCGAGCTAATTTCTAAAAAGAAATGATTAGGCTCGGTTTCTTCTTTAGCATTGTACAGCACAATTATTTAAAATCCTATTAATAGGCTTCCAGTAGTCCTTGTCGTCTGATCTAATTTTATTTTGAAGACTAGCACCCCCGGAGCCAAAGCAATTAAGCAGTCGGGACTCGAGCTAATTTCTAAAAAAAAAAAACGATTAGGCTTGGTTTCTCTTTTAGCATTGGTTGACAACGCGGCAAAAGCGTTGGGATGCGTAACGCACGGTGCGTTACAGCTATAGCATTTAGCATCCAGTATCCAGCATCCTGCGTGGAGCGTCCAGCTAGGGGCGCAGCGGACAGAATATCCGTGGCATCTGGTCGAAAGTGTGAGAGGGGCATTGTGTATCGCGCATAGTTCGCATTTCCTCGGTACATTCTCGGACCTCCGTCCTGACCAGGAACATGATTAGTATACGCACACTTGACCTGGCCGACCTATTGTCAGGGAGGAGAGAGAAACACCATTATAACGATACCGAACACGAACACCCCATTATGTTCGACACCCCGGGGTAACACGATGTACCGTCGTCTGCTGATGCTTTATTAAAGTCCTTCGCTCATTGTAATCGTGCGTGCGTGAGCTATGCGAAATTCTGTCGTGGAACGCTCGCGTTTAGGGTATTACGGCTCGAATGAATTCGCTGATACCGGGGGTACAGGCATTCTAGTTTATAATACAGGGACGAGTTCCCTTCTTAGAACGAATCTATAGGATTAACCTTTGTCGAACGGAGGTTTTCCGGGGGATAAAAGAAATGGCTCTCTTTCGATTTGTCTTTCAAATTTGGCGTACGTTCGAAATCGCTGTGGAACTCTACATTTTTGTGTGTCGACGCGAGGGTTAATCTTGTCCCGATAAACTTTTCGAAGGATCGATGCCCGTCATCGGGAAACGCTCGGGCAGAGTGCAGAGACAAACGAGACGGCGGCGCGTTATCGGATAATTTCCGCGGATTCCACGGTAAACTACCGAAATGATAGATCGTGCCGCGGAGGATCGGTAACGTGTGAAATTTTTGAAAGGCACGGTAAGCGCGATCTCGTGCTCGACCATGCGCGCGCGTTACCTAGGTATGTTACTCGAACAATTTACGAGCCTTCCTTTCACCGCCATTTTCCACGACGGAATCTATCCGTTGTTCCCTGAAAAAACTAATTTTTCCGTTGAATTTCTGGCTTCTCTCTGCTCTCGGTCCCTTTGCCTATCCTCGTTCGATTCTGCCTTTGCACACGCACGCTCTCTCCGCCTCTCTCCACCTCTCTCTCTCTCTCTCTCTCTCTCTCTCTCTCTCTCTCTCTCTCTCTCTCTCCCTCCTCATCTTCTGCTCCAGCTCTCGAAATCGCGTCAGCATTTAGCCAGCAGTATATTAGGCGAAATACAAGCGGATATCCTCTCACGGGCCATTACTGTTACCTTTGATCATCGCATGACCGGAGAGTGGTTAACGCTGCGTCATCAGAGCATGAATTTCTCTCTATCTGCCCGGTATAATTTACAATCCGTGTCGGCTTTCTCGTTGAACGTCCGACTCCTCGTTCTCTTCTGCGCCCCTCGAGTCGCCCCCGGCACCCTGCCCACTGTCGCCGATGCTAATTTTTCGTTTTCATGCTCGCGCTTCCCACCTGAATTCTCTCCGCTGACAAATCCTGCGATTGTTCGGCTCGAACGCCTCTCGAACCTCCTCGAAAAATCTTCGACAAGCATATTTCATGAACTCGAAAGTAGCGATTACTAGGATTCACAAAATTTGATTTCTATGGTGTGCCACCTGGACAGAATCAGAGAATCGGTGCAAATTTTTTTCAAATCGATTCGGGAACTCTAAAGAATATTCGTCCCTCTCTTATCTTTGAAACCTTTAAAATGCTTGTAGTTAGTGGACGGTTAAAATGTTTACGCGACAGGTGCGCGTATTAATTGTTGGGAATGACAGATTGTTCGCGAGGTTCGCGCGCGGTTTTCGGGGGGAAATGTTGAACTGGTCGATTAAGGAGTTCGCAGGAAAACATCGTTACTCATGGCATTATCGGATATCTCGGTGGCGTTCGCTCAACGTCCACGATTTCGGCCGACAGAGCAGCCTGTTGCATCTTGCCGCGTACTGACGTCATTTCCACCACCGGTGGCGTTCGAACGATAGTGGGGAGCAGAGGCAGAGGCAGAGGCAGAGGCAGAGTGAGTCAGGGGCGTTGATGGTAGTGGGGCAAAAAGGGGAATATCACGCTCGGAGGGCGTGCTTGACAAAGGCGTGGTTACCGTTTCCCCACCCAACAATAAACAAGCGACTCTGACGTTAATTTGTTTGTTTTACCCTTCCACGTCCTCTTTTGCTCCTTCGGATCACTTTCGACTCTCCCTTTCCCCCTCCAGAAGAGACTGGCTTTCACCTGTCCTCCCTGTATCTGTATCTGCCTCTCCTTCTCTCCCTCGCTCTCTTTCTCTCTCTCTCTCTCTCTCTCTCTCTCTCTCTCTCTCTCTCTCTCTCTCTCTCTCTGTCTCTGTATGGTTACCTTACGCTTACGCGTTACGGGAACGACGGACATTGGTTCGAGGCGCGAAAGTCTATAATTCAATTCTTAACGAGACAAACTGTCCGGAAAAAAAGGTCGATCTTCGGGAATTTTGCCGCAGGTGAGCCAAAGTAATCTCGAAAATAGATGCTTTTTCGTCAGTTTGAAGAAACAAAAGTTTCGCAAGTTACAAAGGCATCGTGATTTAGAAGAGGGGACGCTTTTTAATCTGACAAACGCGACAAAGGTCGGAATTAATGGGAATATCATTTGCGAGTCGCGATCATTTGCTATAGGTAATTAACGTTTTATCTGAGATTTCCTCGCGCACCCCTCGACGAAGTTTATCCTATTTAGACCCTACCCTAAACGAGATTAGATCCTAAGCACGTTACCTGTGTCCCGTGATCGAAGAGTTTCAGACAGGGAAACCGTGGCGAATTTCGGTAAGGAAATTTTGGGCAGCTCGAATTTCCAAAGAGTGAGAAAACGATTAATATTTTTAAAAGCGGGGAAGATCGAATTAGAAATTACTCGACAACCGTTTGCACAATTATAGCGCGTATTTCTAAAAATGAATAGAATTCTGTAGACATTATCTTCTATTTAATTAGAGGACAGTTCGAGGATATTTAATTCGAGGATTAAAATCCGCTCGCATTCGGCTCGGGAGATCGAGGAACGAGCAAACTGTTACTAATCACGACTAACCGAAATATTATCCCGGCTTTATGCAGATCCACCCCAGATATGAAATTCGTTAGAATCGATCTTAGCTGAGCGTTGGAGGGATGCTCGGAAACGGGGAACGACTTGACCTTGGCTGGATTCACGCGTAGCTGAGCTAACGCAAAATCGAAACGCGTTACTTCCACAGCGTGGATCTCCTAAAGCTGGGTTCACATCGTGACTTGCAGCTTACAGGATCCTCAAATGTGTCCTAAACTGGCCAAAAGCTGCCTAAAGGGGACTATAAACTCTTCGGGGAATCAGACTTCGTGAATCCATTTATGACTACGATGCAAGCGAAATTTCCATTTCGACAGCTCTTAGAAAACAAATCGGAAAAAATTAACAGCAGCACGTTAATCGATTTCGTAGCTCCTGCCATAGACTCGAGTTGTATGGAATTAAACGACTTCGAAGCAGGTGAACTAATTGGTTGTTGTTCGAGGGTTGTTCGTTTTCGAGAAGAATAACTTCGGTATCGTTGCGGTTAGGCGAAAGACTCGGGCCACGTGCTGCCGATAGCGAGCATATACCTTAAATAAACATTTGAAAAGCCGGCACACGCTTGACCTTCGCGGAGCATTCGGCTCTGTTTGGTCTAATTCGCGCGCGCGAGCAGCGAAGCGACGGGCTGTTACCTTGTTAACGATTGCGGCAACGGTTTTCATGGCACACTTTCGCGGGTAATAGCACACTTTCGGGTCAAAGTACCGGCCCGTAAGTGGTGCTTTGACGAAAACACGCTCTCCCGGGGCCAGGCCAGTTGAATTTTCCGGAACGGAAAACGACTTCTCGGCGTGTCCGCGCCGCGCCGGGGCGTATTTCGTGTGAAACGAGCTTGTTTCTTCGCGAGGAAGCGAGAGGGCCTAAACGTTCGCGCTACCGAACAGGGGTTGATGCAGTTATTCCTATCCCCCTCCCTTGGTTGCCGTCGCGAGCCGGCTCTCGCGGGGGCCCGACACGGAAAAAGAGAGGGTGACTCACCCCCTGTCCCGTACTTTCGAGTGCATAACACCCACGAGCGACTAGATATCATTTCGCAGGAAAGGGACCGGCGTGAATTATAGTTTAACGCGTGTCATTGATTTTCCGAAGAGGGAGGACTCTCTTCCGTTTCTTACCGTAAATTCGGTGTTGTAAACGTTCTAAACCCTAACTTCTTTCTAGCATCCGGTTCAGATCGCGAGAAACGTTCGACCCTGCAAAACTAATCGCAGAGTACATTAACCAAGCGGAGGGAGGAAAGATTGTTGTTCCGCGGATGAGAAAAATAAAGGGAACGATCGTAGAGCAGACACCTTACCGCGCAAGCAGTCGGTCTCCATCTGGCGCGAACTTATCGCACGTACCCTTTTTCTGTGGAGAGAGCGGGTCCGGCCGGCGCATGCGTGGCGACAGTGCAACACGCGCCCTCCGATGAGCCTTCCGCACGGTTGAGCATTTCCACCATTCAGAATCGATGATGTCACGAAGCGGAGCCAGCATCCCCACCGACCGCGGCTCGCAAGGGTGGTGGTGGTAACGGTGCCCTCCGCTCATTGGTCCGACGTACGTCGAGGTACCAACACGAATCGCGGGGTCGCAAGCACGACCCAACGAGAGTCCGCAAGTCGGTGCGTGCCAGTCCGTGCGTGTGCTTTACCTAATAATATTTCCACGGCCAGGAGTGCCCGCTAGTGCCCGCTTTTCTCGTCTCTTCGTCGATTTTAGCCCTCTCGCTCGCCCCCCCTAACTTTGCCTCGCTCCTCTCTCTCTCTCACACACACACGCTCTCTCTCTCTCACTCTCTCTCTCTCTCTCTCTCTCTCCTACCACGGCTACTCTCGAGAGCCAAGAAAGCAGAAGAATCACGCTGCAGAGCAGCACGTGTGCTGCGCTCGTGCGGATCGTACAAGCCACCCCCGGCTTGCACAGTTGCTCGGAACGATCAGCGTAAAATTGTCGCGAGCAATTAGCCGACCGAGCGTATTTCAAACTGCACGATTTTCCCGCGATCGGTTTCGTCGTCGGTGACGAAAGGAAGTGCGGGCCCGAGAGCGGCGGCGGGACTCTTCGACATCCGTCCGGTCTCTAAACGTCTCCACGGGACTGAGAGGTTTTTTTAATTGTTTGGCGAACGATCGATCGAGATCGGTCGAGTTAGATGACATTGAACGTTCGTTCGCGTCGACGGTCGTGTTCGTTCGCCGAGTTTAGTGCCTCCTGGACACGCGAGTGACTGTTCGACGAGCGACGTATCCCGCGGACGACGCGCGACGGATCGTCCCGTCGATTCGTGAAAACTGTGAATAAGTACGCGGTTGTGTCGCGGTTCCACCACGTTGCTCAGGGATTCCTCCTCGTGCTGGTTCCTCCGCAAGCCGATCCCGGGGGCAGCGTCGGCCGACGGCAGCTTTTGGTACGTAGTCACGTGGCCGTTATCCGGACGGCACCAACTAACTATTGCTCCCGTGAAAGAGAATCCGACTCGTCGCCAACTTCCGCCGAATCTCTTGGTTCCGCCGGTGTTTGATCGCGCGTGTCGTCGAAGAACGCTTTCGGCGTCGCGTTCCTTTCGCGAGAAAGTACCCGCGCCGAAACACGGACACCGGATTTCAATTTTCCGAAGGTAGTTTCAATTTTTTTCTCAATTGCTCGACGCGAAGTCGGAGCCTTTGGACTTGCGCTCGCCGAGTTTGTAATTAAATTGTACCAGTTGTTCTAGAACGTAGGAAACGCGAGGCAAACAGTCAACTGAAGATCGAGCATTTATATTTAGTCTGCGGATCTTATGCATTTATAATGGTTTGGTCAAACGGAGAACTGTAAAGACATTAGAAGAACTGAACGATGTTATATTATTTTCCTATTATGAAAGGAAGGAGGCACTTTAACATTAAACCTACCGAGCTATAAATGTAACAGATACATGTTGCCTTATAAAAATGACAAGATTTATTCAGACTTTCCGCGGTTCTCATTGCAATGCGTGCTCTACTAAAGACATTTATCGAATCATTGCTCACGAAAGCATCCTTATAATTTCAAAAATTGTCTAATAAAACATCTAAAACCGGTCATTTGACCGGTGGTGGTACGTTTAGTGTTAACTTCTGCTTCTACGGATCGACGTTCACCATTTATATTTCGCATAAGTCTGTTCATATCGTGCGATATTTACGTATCTATCCCCGGTTAGGCGTGTTGGATTCAAGTAGAAACTTCCGACGTCCCCGACAGAAGTACAACGAATCTGTGACGGTTATAATCTCGCATGGTTGAATCAAACGGTATCAAACGAACCTGTTGTGGGTCCTAACGTGTGGTCCAGTTCTCCGAAGAGGAAGTAGATTTGGTTTCAGTTCTCGAATTGATGAGACAACGGTGTCACCGAAACTGGCGTTGTCACAGGAACGAGATAGTAAAAACGGTCGACAGGAGCGTTGACAAGGTAGCGACAGACTCGTTAGCGGGCCGCGAAAGAGATGTTCCCCGGCGGGCCCGGGGTTAATCGGTTTTCAGAAATGAACCTCGCGACGTTAAACACGCGTCCCGACATCCCGACGTGTCCCCTTGGCTCCGAAAGGAACCCCTCCGCCGGTTGTCTTCTCGCTTAATAGTCGGTATCAGAGCGCGACGCGCGCGCGAATACACGGTGTGCGAGGATGCAGATTGCACGGGCGCACCGTATAATACAGCTTAAGTGGCACAATGCGGCCTGTATATGCGCGCTATATTGGAGATGAATGTGATTGAACGATACGTTGAGTTCCGTTGTCTGCGTTGTTTCACCGTTTCTCCCGGCTGCGAGCGAATAAGCGAGCAAGCGACGATGCTCGTCGATCCCTCCTCGGCTCCGCGTTCTCTCTGCCACCCTCTTCGTGTCTTTCGCCCGCTCCCGTGTACAGTATTATGGTGTAATTAGGCAATAGACTACATGACTCGCCGTGTAAAATCCGCGGAGTTGAATGAGTCCCGTATACGACGTCGCGATGAATGCTTCCCAGCCCGTACAAGTGTGGACACCCCGCGGTGACATTCGACGCGCGCATTGTCAGCAAGCCTTTCCGACTCGACGAGGGTTCGTTGTTCGGGGTTTTCTAGTAGTTTTCGGTTTCGCTGAATACAAACTGTTTTGTGCGCCTCGCCTCGCCTCGCCCCGCCTCGCCTCGCCTCGCCTCGCCTCGCCTTGCCTCGCGTCGCGTCGGCCACCGACGAACGTCGAACTGTCGGACCACTTATTGCCTCGATTGCTACAAGAAGGGACTGCTACGATCATTCGAGGGCAACTTGGTAATAGTCACGCGTCGGATCGATGGCTGGATCAATCGTTTAAACTAGGGTTATCGGTTTCCATAGGGGGGACGATCTTAGAGATTTTCTTTTCTAGGATCACGTTCAATTTTCATTCCAGCGCACCGGCTGAACAAATTTTCATAACGAGTCGGATCAACGGCTGGATCAATCGTTTAAACTAGGGCTATCGGTTTCCACAGGGACGATCTTAGAGATTTTCTTTTCCAGGATCACGTTCAATTTTCATTCCAGCGCACCGGCTAAACAAATTTTCATAACGAGTCGGATCGACGGCTGGATCAATCGTTTAAACTAGGGCTATCGGTTTCCACAGGGACGATCTTAGAGATTTTCTTTTCCAAGATCACGTTCAATTTTCATTCCAGCGCACCGGCTGAACAAATTTTCATAACGAGTCGGATCGACGGCTGGATCAATCGTTTAAAACTAGGGCTATCGGTTTCCACAGGGACGATCTTAGAGATTTTCTTTTCCAGGATCACGTTCAATTTTCATTCCAGCGCACCGGCTAAACAAATTTTCATAACGAGCTAATATTTCCGTACAATTTAACCCTTAGCACTCGCAACTGCAAGGCGCCAGTAAAAATTGCTGTATCATTATTCAAAATATTTTTCACATTATTAAATTTGTTGAATAAATTACTAAACATTTCAGTACTGTACGAGTGAATTGCACCACGTTCGTATGTATGAAAAAATATATATACAAGAGAAACATTCTAGGTCGGAAGAAATATTTCGTTTTGGTGTTAAAATGGCTTCGAGTGCAAAGGGTTAATAACAAGTTTGGACAATTAATAAACGTCGAGCCGACGGAACAGAGACGCGCGGAGAATATTCAAAAGAGGAGTTTCCCTGTGAGTAAATCTCGCCGAGGCAAATAATTTTTTTTATAGGAAGAGGAATATTATATTGTATATAGGTGGCATTAGGTGCGTCCGATGACGCCACGAAGGCGGAAGCGCCGGTGATTTTCCTCTCGTAACGCGGAATTTCATTAACGTGAATCCTTGTACACGGCTGAAGAGGCTTCCGCAAGATCTATAATCGTTTAACAGCCAGTTAACTGTTCGCATTATTAACGAGTCGTTGAACACTCGTGAATCGTATAAATGTTACACACGTGCGCGCATTAACATTGACCAATAAAACGTTTCTCGATCCGTTGGCTGCGCAAAAATATCGCCGCGATACTAATTCATCCCTGATTCTCGAAACAAAATAAACAGGCGAATTCCAACAAATCAATTGTTCAGGAGACAACGGTTTATAAGAATATGGGAGGCACAGGAGGGGGTGTTACTTTTGCCATCGAGTCGAATAAATGCTGCGTTTACGCCAGCGTTTGATGAAATTATTAATTAATGCACGTAAGCGAAATAGAACGGCGGCGGAAGTCACTGCGTAAGGCAGCGGGGGGTGGGAGAGGGGACGGGAACGGGAACGAGAGCGGGCGAGCAGTTAATTCCTGCGGGCTTCGACCGTGTACTACGGGGTTGGATTTAGAGTGTGACGGTAATGGTAGTAGTGGTGGTGGTGGCGGTGCCATTAACAGTGTTTCGCCGGAAATGTAAAGCATAATGCGCCGGTAGCTGGTGGATATGGAACCTATTACCATCCGCGTGTATAATACCAAGCTCTCCCGGTGTTTCGCGTTGTTACCACGCGCCGCAAAGAACTTGAAGGGCTGTAGAACGGCGGCTCGAATAATTGTCCCGGCGAAACTTGCGCGGAAGACTTTACAAGCCCGTTCATCAGTCACACTTTGTTCGCTGAATTACGATGAAGCCGGATCGGTGACAGGGAGGATGAGTTCGGCTCGCTTTATCATATTTAACCCTCTCACACAATTTCTGGGAGAAAAGACTCGATGCGTCACTCGTTAACAATCTTTCCTACAAATATTTCAACTATCTGCACTTGGAACGCGTTCGGTTGTTCATTACTTTTGCGCCGTTAAAACCCTGCGCGGGCAAACAGGGTCGTTTGTGTCCCGAAATTTCGCAAATATCTTCTCTCCCAGCGATGATTTAACACTAAACGTACCGAGCTATAAATGTAGCAGATACATGTTGCCTCATAAACATGACAAGATTTAATTTATTTAGACTTTGCGCGGTTCTTATTGCAATGAAATCTAGAACCGGTCATTTGACCGGTGGTGGTGCGTTAGTGTTAAACATTCCAACGACTATATATTCAAGCAGGGAGTCGGATACGTATTCCAGAATGTTTCCAGATTGTTTGCAAGCAGACGGCGCGTCGATGAAAATAAAGTTGCAGGCAAATCACCGTGCAGGTTTGTCCGGTGAACTCGGATTCGATTTTTTTGCGTTAACGGTGCTCCGACGCGATGCAAATTAGCAAAGACAGAGGAGCCGAGTCGGAGTTTACTAAATCGACAGCTTGGCGTCTTGTAAACACAAGCCAGCGGAGATCTTGTTTGCGCTCAGTCGCGCATAATCCGAGGTAATCCCCTTGCACAATATGCGAGTGCGATGTACTTTTCTCCCTTCCCGCGCGACACTTCTTCTTTTTACTGTCGTCCCCCCTCGCTCCTCCGCCCTCTTCGCTTCAAATCCCCTGTCACGCGTATCTCTCGTAATTTTTCCTCCCTTCGAGACCAACAAACAGTGTACAAAACAGAACATTACATCCGAACGCGCGTCCCTGCTGGAATATAATCACGAACAAGAATGTCCGATCGCCGGTGCTAATTACTACTATATTTAAACTCAGTCCTCTGGCAATCCGTCAATTCCGAATATCGTTGCGGTTGATTTCGTATTAATCCGGTCGAAAAGCATCCTCTCATTCACAAGGACCAATGCCGGATCATCGATTCACCTTGTACCCCGTACAATCGTCCTGAATAAACTATTGTGTTCAGACCCGTAGTCGCGTTTTGTTTCGCGTACCACGAGCACTCGTTCCCATTGAGACTCCCTCTGTCGTCTGCGCTGGAAAAAAGAGTAACCATTTCAGGATTTGTTATCCTTAATTAGTTCATTACGTTTTCTCTCGCAAAGACCCCGTGCCGTTGGAACGTTGCTCTTCTCTTTCTGAGATCCCTCCGTTCTCGAATAGAAATAAATCGTATCGTTGGTTTATCGCTTTTCTCTCTCTCTCTCGCTGGAAACTGTGAATTTTGATTTACAATTCCCCGACGAGGTTTTCGCTACTTGGAATCGGGTTCGATCCGTTTGTGCGCTAATTATTGCACCGCGTCGAGCTCGTTCCCCGGCCCTTGTCGTCGCTCCGAAACGACACACAGGCGCGTTTCTCTTTCTCGCCTGTATTCCGGAGCGCCGGTGACAGGTTTAGTGGGCGGTACACGTGTAAGTGAGCGTGGCGAGAGAATCATCAGCAGGGAGAGAAAGAGAGTGAGAGCACGAGGCCGGGTAATTACGACACTCGAGGCGGCGAACGTCGCGGTGTGCCCGCCGCGCCGTTCAAAACGAGACCTCGTGTATCTAAGCTTTTAAAAGGGATTTCGCGTCCGCAGAGAAACGCCATTATGCCGTTAAGCTCTCTCGCAGGAGAAGCGATGCCGATTCTTTTGCTCAACAAGTCGTGCCCTTTCCGCACCGGAGCAGCTCGTTACGATGGAGCCAATTAGAACGGAGAGACACCTTTTCAATGTTAGAGGGGAATATCGTGCCCGCCGGTAATTACGATCTTTCTTGTCATTGAGCCCGATGAAAGCATATTAATTAGGCGTGACTGTCGATATCGTCTGAATGCAAACCGATATCGGGGAAAATAAAGCGCGCGCGAGGCTTTCCGCCGCGCAGATTCTCGTTCGGCGTATTTCTCGTACCGTGCGATTATGCTTTCCGTTTCGAGAAATCTATATTTTCCTGCCGAACACGCGTAACGCGATCGTGAAATAGACATTAATTTCGTGGCTTTTAATCGGTCAAAGACACTCGGATCACACTTGCGCACCGATAATATGCAAACCGCTCGAGTTGACACAGGTGGCTGCCGCGCGGACACATTTTTGGAACTAGAACGAAACTAATCGCAGCGCCGGAAAAAGTCGACTCTCGTCCATACCTCTTTGCGGCTTCGATGCTAATCGACGCGGTACGGGGACCCGTGTATTCGAGTGTTAATAAGCTTCGGTGTGCGATCGAGAAACAGGAAGATTCGTTCGATCGGTCGCGAACCCAGCGAAAGATCGGAGACATTCGGTAGGACGAACATTTCGAGACGTGTCTGCGCTTGGATGATGATATGGAAACCTTTTTTTGTTTTAGTGACCGGAAGTGCCTAAAAGCCCGAAGATTCTGCCTTCGCAGCAGCTTGGCGCTGCGGTCGCTCCATGGCCGGGCGCCACCGGCCTCCTAGCCTCTGTCACCGCTGACGATATGGCACACAAAGGTAAATTTATCAATACTTTCAATCCTGTTGATCGACCATGAAGATCGTGCCGTATAAATCGAGTAAAATTGCAGAGATGCGATTTTACAAGAAAATTTCTTCGCGCGCGAAGACAGCGTTTTCCAGAGAGGTACCTGTTACGTACAACGCGTCGAAAAATGAGTCCAAAGTCTCGAGACGGATCGAAAAAAAAAAAAAAAGAAAAAATGAAACGAAACGTTGTTCGGTCTCCGAACTCCGGGAATACCCGTGAAGCCGAATCGAAACGTCCGAGAATCAAGAGGGAGACGTTCGGTTGATGGCTAAGGCGTTTAACCCCATTAGTCCTGAATGGAAGTTCGGTCGTCTCTCTTTCTCTCGGACTTTCCAAGTTTCCGTCGCCGTTCCGTACGGTGTGTCGTTCGCTCTCGCGCTTGCTCGAGCTCTCTTAACACGAGGGTACAAAGAGGATGAACAGACGACGTCTCAAGGCTTTCTAAAGCCGGCAGGCTCTTGCCTGAAACTGGCTGCTCACTTCACGTATTGATTTCCATTCTCTTACGCCTTCCAACACTCGCCCCTTTCCGCGGCTTCTGTCGGCCCTTGCGCGAAATCATCCCCCTACCACCCCCTACCACCCTTAGCCCGATAATCGTGGACGATCGCGCGAACTCTGTCCCTGCTTCTGAACAAACTCGAACCTTTTTCGTCCTACGCCCTCGGATCGCTCGACCACTTTGTATCCACGTTAATTAGTAGACGTTTCAAATCTACAGCAGCCTCACGCTCGGTGCAGATGACCGTTCTTTACGCGAACCTCTTCCGTTGCATTTTATTCAATAGTGAGGCAATTAGAATAGTGGGACAGTTAGCCCGAAACTCCGGACCCGTTCTCGCCGGATCTACAGTGAATTCTCGTTACGAGTCCGTCGCGCCGTTCCGGTGACTGACTCTTAGACGAAATCCGTGGTTGTCGCCGAGCGTCGCATTTGAAATGCGCAGGGCACGCTGGGAACCTAAGAGCCCTGACCGTCTACCTCTTTGGGACTAGCTGGGTTTTTGTGCACGGTGGAATATATTTTAACCCACTCGAAAAGTTGAAGTTACTCATTGCCATACAGTTTAATATTTGATTTAAAGTTTTTCGTTCAGTTGGCGATGCTATGCGCCAATGGTAAATGCCAAAACAAAACGCATCAGTAAGTTGTGCGTGCTGTTGTGATTAAGCTTGGCGCAAAGTGTGACGCGGTGAATTCGCAAAATTCTGTGCAACTGCGGTTTTTATTTTCTTTAAAAGCGTGCGCCTCAAAGAGCTACTAGTCATAAAAGCGTATGACTATTAAGCGATAGTGACAAGAAGACCGAGGAAATGTCTTTCTCCGATACAATGTTGCGCGTAGCTCGAGAGACGACTCTCGAGCTTCGGCTCCTCACCGCGGTGGTGTGGGTAGTTCCACTGACTCCAAATTGTGAGGTTGGCACTGACTCGTAATGAGAATTCACTGTATCTGGGCTTCGAAACTCGTTGAAGTTTTTTTTTTTGGGCGATCGCAAATAAGGAAAAACGGGGGATGGTTACGGGTTTGCGCGGGAGGAACCGGAAGGTGACGCGTTAAATGGTCGGTACGAGTTAAATCATCGAAGAATCTACAAGTGAGCGGGCGAACGGGAATCTGTGCGCGATGCTCGAAAATCCACGAGTTATCTGACCGAGTGCGGCTCAGTGGGGTGTGTAGCGTTAAGTTGGCGTTAGCTCATCGAATTGCTTCGGTGGAACGACGTCGGCCGCGATGCCAAGAGACGAGGGTTTTGATCGATCGTACGTACAAATCGTATTTCCGGTTCCTCCGCGCGACGAGAACAAATCAGTTTGTCTATTTTTTCGGCCGCCTGTGTACCCGATCTCACGGCAGCATTTTTTTTTTCTGTTCGATCGACGGGTTTCCATCTCCGCGAGACTTTCGATTAATTTTCCGTAATGCAACATCGGCGATTCTGCTTTTGAAGACAACTCGATAAGGGCTCGAAGATAGTTCGAGTCTGTAATGGTCACCGAAATATCCGCTCGGCGGGACGAAGATATTCCCGGAAATATTCTCAAGATCACGTTTAATAAAGTTTTTGGGTCCATTCATGTTCACGGCTATATAGCTGCGAGGTACTTCGTTAAGAAACTTCATGACTAACGACGAAGAGTTGGTTGTAATTTCTGGCGAGAGTTTTGAAAGTTTGACAAGTTTTCGCGTTCCCGTGGCGTTCACGAAACGAGAACTCTACAAATTCAGTAATTAATTTGCTAATGGATCATAACGGTGATAACTTTGCCATCCAAATTTCTAATTACATTCTAAATAGAAATTCCTTCTACGTGCCACGGGGAACGGGCGAGAATTAACGAATCGGCTTAGGAGCAATCCTAGGATAGAGATTTGATTTTTTCTTTTTTTTTGAGAGAGAACAACGATCGTTGTCGCGCGTGTACGAATTGTTGAAAACGTTGTCGCGCGCAAGGACCCGCGTAGTTTCAGGCTAAAGCACACGGATTCGTTCTTTATTATCGCGCGCACATATTCTCTCGGCGCGCTGCTCCTCGAGGGTCGAAGGAAAAAGGAA
Source organism: Halictus rubicundus (assembly GCF_050948215.1). Lineage (NCBI taxonomy): Eukaryota > Metazoa > Arthropoda > Insecta > Hymenoptera > Halictidae > Halictus > Halictus rubicundus. The sequence continues at coordinate 6,643,011 of NC_135154.1, forward strand.
AATACGAGAGCGATAAAAAGGGAACTGACGAGACAAGAGGTCGAGGATGCACCTTAAAAATGTCTGGTCGTCGCGAGGAACGGACGGAGCGCCTCTTTGATCCCTCAGCCATATTTCCTCGGACGTCCTCGAGAGGTATCAGGCTTTCTCATTCAATTAATTCGTAACTGCCCCCACATAAAAATGCCGACACCCTCTCCTGTTCTTTTACGTCGAACGAAACGGGGGATGGTAAAGGTGGCCGAGAAAATTCTACCTTCAAAGCTCGCCACCTCTATCCTACAGTACCTTCGCCGGGGTAGCTTCCTTCTACGCTCTCTCCCTCTCTCGCGCCGATTCTTCTTTTTCCTTCCGTTTCTTTTCTTCTCTGTTTCTTTCTCCCCCGTTTGCTCTCTTTCCCCCGCCGTCGGTTCGCTCCGCTTCGCTCTGCTCCGCGACGCGACACTCGTCCCTGAAGAAACGGTAACGTGTTTGTGCAGAGAACAGTTGCTGCTCTCGTTTCTTAGGCGAACCGGACGAGGTTATCCTTTTGTTTTTGTCTCGCCGCGCCGCCTCTCGTTCTCTTTTCCTCTTTTTCTCTTTTCCCTTTTCCCAGCGAATCCTCCCCCGAACTCTCCTCGGACTCCGGATAGAACCGCTCTCGCCTCGTTTGCGATCCCGAAAGACTTCGAACGTCGTTACGATTACGTGACAATTAACGCCACTTTGTCCTCTGCTTCGCTTCTCAAAAAGTGCCTCGCAAATTAGAAAAGAGAAGAAGCAACTACCACCCCCTACTTCTCCCTCTCTCTCTCTCTCTCTCTCTCTCTCTCTCTCTCTCTCTCTCTCTCTCTCACTCGTTTGTAATTGCAATTCGGCCCCGACGATTTCGATTAACCCTTGAAAAAATGTCGGTTCCTTGGGTCCATTCTCACCTGGGGCGTTAAACTCTACTTTTTTCCGTTGTCTCGATTCTGTTATTCTGTTTGGAAGGTAAGGTTTGCTCTGTTCGGTAGATCGTAGGGCGGGAGGATTATTTGATTTAGCGGCTGTTTCGTTAGGAGCAAATTGTCGCCTGTATTGGGAGGGAAAAGAGAGGACTGTTAATTGATAGGATCGCGAGACGAGGTCGAAGACGAGGTTCAGACAGAGGAACTCCTGCTCCGCTCCGCTCCGCTCCGCTCCGCTCCGCGCCGCGCCGGTTGAAATAGACGGACAGAAGTGTACGCCTTGCATCAAGTGTATTCGACTGTAAAATTCCCTCTTCAAACAGAAACGGGTGGCTGGCACATTTCGGGCGGGTGGCTTGGTCCACCCTGAAAAAGATGGGAGACCGCGCGCGCCGAGGGTAGTTCCAAGGAATTCGTAGTCCAATACAGAGGCACAACACGGGTGGAGACTCCGAGAAAATTCACCGTGTACCCAGCACACGTACGAAATGGCTCGATAGATAGATAGCCGTAAAATCTACGGCTCTGCTTTCGTTCTTCGGCTCTTCCACCCCCCCTCCCCCCCCTCTCTCTCTCTCTCACTCTCTCCTCGCTGGCTCGGAGAAAGACAACCGGAGCGACGCAGGCTCGTATGACGAGGAGAACATCGTATCCACAAGGCACTTCTTCGAGCCGCGGTAGCAAAGCCGAGAATCCGACGGAGAAACGTCCTATATCTTCGAATATCAAAATTAAAAAATTACTAGCAGTATGACCAGTCCAATGAACCGACACTTGACGTCTGTCGAAGCACGTCTGTCGAAATTAGTTCATTTGTTAAGTTCTTATGACACAATTCTCAGTCCACTGGGAACAGATTTACAATTTTTACAGACTCAAAGAGTGCTACTATGGCCATTGAAGATTTGGAAACAATCGATGAATGTATAGAGGAAATACAAGAAAGTTATAACGCGGCTGTTGAAACCGGCAAATCCATTACTTTTTGCTGGATTCCATCGCATATGGGTATACAAGGTAATGAAAATGCTGATAGAGCAGCCAAATTAGCAGCCTGCAACACAAAAATGAAACAAATCACCCATTATACCAGACTAAACGATCTTAAAAACCACCTAAATGAAATTTTTAGGAAACAGGTATTTGACAAAATTAAAAGGAATTATATGCAAAAATATCATAATGAAGGAGCGGATTTTGAGTGGCAGAAATTTCCAAGTCCAGTAGATCGTCAAATTCAAACTTCAATTTCTAGAATCAGAATTGGGCACTCAGAAATAACCCATTCATTTTTGTTAAATAAGAAAGAAAATACGATCTGCGATATATGTAAAGTACCAATTAACACAAACCACCTGATAATAGAATGCAAAAAATATGAGAATGAAAGGAAAAATGCTAAGTTGCCTAGATCCTTACCCATTCTGTTAAGTTCTAAGGAGTATATCGCCGGTCTTGCCAAGTATATCAAGGATACAAATATGTATAATATATTGTAAGAAAATGTACCGTGTTGCTAATGACCTTTGATGTTGAAGCAACATTAAACAATTAAATTATATATAATTCTCACAATATTTGATGGTTGCAGTCAAAATCTGGCGTATCCAAACAAATTCATCATAGGACCATTGAATCACCTCAAAATACGGATTGTTAATCTCACGACAACGATACGTACTTTAACCCTTTCGAGCCGATTGGTACTCATATGTACCATCAGTGCTTTGAAAAAGACTGACTCTTCTGTTTTGCATTATTGGTGGTTCTAACGTGTACCAGTCCGTTCGGTAGTGATTAGTGTTTAACACTAGATTTACGGGACCCGTCAAAACGACGGATTCTAATATTTTTAAATTGCGAATATTGAGATTGTAAAAATGCATCCATGAGCAATTATTTAACAAATTGATTTCTTTACCTTTATCGATACATTCATGTTCTTTTTATAAAGTAATGTAAAATAGTCATGTTCAGTGCTCCGTAAACCTAGTGTTAATACCGTCTTGAAAGGGTTAAATACATGGGATGTCGTTCAAACAGCTGTTAAAGAAATTAACGTAGGGGCAAGAAGGCGATAAAAAATATTAGATCTCTTTAGCGAAACATCTGTAAACTTGTATCGTGTTATTTTGTCGTCTAATAGAAATTCTGTTCATTTGCTGAGAGATGGTCATTCACTGAACAGGTTACCCTAACTATCTGTTAGAGAATTTCTTATGAACGATAGCTTGAAGCAGCCAAGTTGCACGGGGTTGTTGTTGAAAATGCGGGCCGCAGGCGAAACAGTTGGACGGAATTTTGTAAAATGTGGGAGAAAATAGTTCCTGCCGCGAAATTCGAGAGAACTTGTACCATAAATGGCGAGAGGTCGGTGTCACGCGTGAAAAAACGGTAAAAATTTGATTCGCGGAGGGACACGAGAGTTTTATGTAGTGTCGGGCTGATTTAATTGATGATTCGGAATGAAGCTCGGCGGGAAATGCGATCGTAAATCCGGACAAGAGGCGGTATTAAAGGGAACAACCAATCGCGCTGCGTCTTCCGGCCTGTTCCGTCCACTTTTCCGCGTTAAATCAGTGAAACGATCGGCGCATTATTCGCGACAGCCGTGGAGAATCCATGAAATTCCCATCGCAATAGCTCCACGTCCTGACAGCGGCGAGGGTCGTCGTCGTCGTCGTCGTCGTCGTCGGGCCACTAGTTCTTTTCTTTCATTGCGTTAATGAGCTTCCACGCTAAAGCGTCCTCCCTCCCGTTTCCATTACGGCCACCTTTCTTCCTCCGATTGAAAATAAAAACATTATTCGTACTTGGAAATTCGAATCTCCACGCGGCGCGAGTGCCTCGCCGTGCAAATTGCATTCGACGGACCGACGCGACGCGACGCTATAAATCGCGCTAACTATAAATTGCCGGGGGACTCTTAACAACTTATCGACGGGGCCATTGCGCTGATTGCTTCACCGGAGACGTGTAACAACTTGCCCGCCCAACGTAACGAAACGGAAATAAAGCTGCCGTCTCCAGCTCGTCTTTCACAAAGTATGAGTTACACGATCGACAAATCGTTTCGATCGAGCTAATAGATTCGGGATGGGGGACAGAAGGAAAGAAAAAAAAGGAAAAGAAAACGATGGTTAGCGCACTGAATAAATATTTTGACAAACCGTTTCAGAGGGAGCAGTGGCTTTCGGTACCCACGGGTTCGTCGACAACTGTCGGTCTAATTTTCCCCTAAACATTTCCGGAGATTACATCGAATTCTCATTGTGCTCGTGCCTCGTGGCCGTCGGATTTGCTCTTTCAACGGCGGTCCGTGTAGTTTTTCGACGAAGGAAAACGGATATGCTTGTCCCCACGACCGATACAACGGGGAAACAGCTAAAGCTCTCTCTCTCTCGAAATTAATTCTATTCGATTACCGGAGATTTGCGAACGTGCACGATCCCGTAGGAGAAGATACAAATTCGTAAAAATCGTCGATGCTCGATGGCTGTCGACCGGTATTTTCTCCCCCGTCACGGTGGTGGTAAGATCGAGCAAGAATCATTGAAAAATCTCCAATAAACGCTTATTGGTTTCCCCGCATGGTTCCCTCTTCTCTTTGAACGAACATTTATATTCGTTCGCTCGTTCACGTTGAAGTGCGCGCCTCGGTTCTTGGGGAAAACAAAACGGTGAAGTGCAATTTTCTGTTCGTCGCTCGTTTCCACGGGGAAAATGGTCCGGCCGCGTGCAGAACGAGCGAAAAAGTGCGTGCGGATCGTTAGTAAACGCGAGTTAACAGGGCGATAATGACGTCGTTCACTGAACCCGGTAGAATTTTCATCCGATTTTTTGAAAGGTTCATTTGTACGGGTTCACCGACTGTACACTTGCCCTCCGCGTCTTCCCCTCTTTCTTCTCCCTCCTTCTGTTTAAACCCTTCTCTCTCTCTCTCCCCCCCGCGCTCTTTCTCTCTCTATCCTCCGACCTGCCATCTTTGTTTTCGCCGTTTTTCGCGTCTCGAGCTTGAACGTCGCCGTACACGCCACCGGTAAGAACGTTTTTTCTGAAAAGGACCTCTCCACCGGTCCAGAGGTCCTCCTCCACTTCACTTTCTACCGGTTTAGGACCGTTCCGCGGCACAATAATAACGATTCCGCCCGCGCACCTGCTCACAGAGCCTCTTCAGGCCTGACCCATATCCGTGTTTTCGCATAGGCTGCTCGTTGACCGCGTTTCTCAACCATCCTCGCGATCCCCCGTCGACGATTCGGTAGATCTCGTGGAAGGATCGTCGAATATTTGTCGGAACGCGCGAGAAGTATAGAAACGATCCGACGGGACTAGGAACGGTCGGTGGTGGGGGTTCGAAAGCTAGATGTAGATCGACAGTTTTAGGAGAGGTCCATTCCCACAGCTGATCATTCCGATACGTGGACTAATTATGTCAAAGCCTTCACGGACAGGAATCCCACGGGAACGAGCGGGCCGCGCGACCACAATGCCAGCCAGTCGATGTCATTGTGCACCTTGTACGATATTATATTGTGCCCGTGTACGCCTCTGTTAAAGGGCCCCTTCTCCTCGGCTTTTTATTTCCCGGCGCTGCGTGGCGGTGCGGCGCGCAGTTCGACCCTTATTTCGGCATTTCTGCTCGGGGCCCTTTCTCGCATTTTTCGCCAATAACCGGCGAAATAGAGGGTCCCAGCACGGTCCCGTGTCTCCGCCGTGTTCCGAACATACCGAGAAACGTCCCTCGCAAACGTCGATCGCGATTAAGCTTCTCTCTTGCCACGCGGAGTCGCGCACAGACACTGGATCCACGTGGATTACGCCTCCGGAACACATGTCGCTCTGCATTGTCCGCTCGATTTTTTTTTCCTCCCTTCTGTACGGTCGCACGATTCTTCGCTGCGACCATCCTGCGCCGATCCGAGATTCTAACGAGCGGCAAAGCTACTGTCTTTTGTACCCGAAAATTTTCGGGCGACGTTCAGCAGTAGTGCAGTCGACTTCGTAGATTTGTTTCCAGTCGTAGTCACGTCGTTTCTACTACGATTGCGATAAGCATTCGTTCAAAAACGTTACTGCTATCGATATACTTATTTATCCCGATTTTCATGAGAGCTAATTAGATCCAAGCAGCACCGATGTTACGAGCGTTCCAATTCGTAATAGTAAATGATTGGTGCTGTTTCTGGAGGCTCGTGGAAGACGAGAGCGAGGAGACGGCCCTGGCCCACTCGTTTCTCGCCTTTGTTATCGGTGGATCCTCGATACCGGTTGCCGATGTCGAGATAACGAAGGTAAGCGGCGCTGGCCAGCGATGCCGGTCCGGGCCTCGCTCTCGCAGAAGTACCTACGTCGTGTAGGTAGTACGGTAGGTTGGTACGAAGGTTGTGGACGGACCTTTTCCACGCGGTGCACCCGGAGAAGCGGCTCTGACAGATTCGTTGGCGTGGAATAACGCGTTTACGAGCTCTTTGTCCGGTCCGCTTTGGGCCACGACCGCCTCGTGCTACCGCTGCCGTGGCTACCGTCGTTCCCGTCGTCGATCCCGATCCATTCCTCGACCTTCCAGCTACGAGGCACAGGTTGGCCTCCAGGTAATTGGATAATTCGACCCGGAAGAGCGTGCGCCCCGCTCTCTCTCTCTCTCTGTCTCTCTTGCTCTCTCCGTCGGGAAGAGACCCAATTGCCTGTGCGCCAAAGGGAGACGCGATTAACCGAAAAACCGCTTCCGAAAGCGACAGCCTTCCTATTTACATTTTTCAGGGCGAATGGCCCTCGGCTGATGCCCCGGGGAAATCGATGGGACACTATCCGCGTTCGCTCTCACGTTTATCCTCTGCCCACGATCGAGACGTTACCTACCGGCCACGCCAAGAGCCCGGTCTAACGCGATCAAACCATTGCTTAAGTCTATCGCCCCACGATATCGAGTCAGACGGAGATTTAAAAAATATACAGTGAGTGTAAAATGTATTCGTACACCTCTTGTAGGCTTAAAAAACCATGTATTTCTCTATGTAATTGCACACATGTTTATAAAACGAAACATAATTGTAATTGTTATATATTTTAACTGCATACTGTCATATAAATATACTTGAGAAAAGTTTAACGTTAACGAGAAAAATGAAAAAGTATGAGAAGTGTCTCTAAATGGGCGCGCAAAAAGTATTCGTACAGGTACTAGAATGCACTTGAAAGGCGTCCGATTGTTTATATTATGGTTTAGCGGGACCCGACAAATAATCGGACAGAGTCTTTGATGCACAGTCTTGTGGCAACCTTCTGCAAAACCAGTCAATTTTTGTAACATTCGGTAAAATGGGTCGTAAAGGTAAGGAAACAAGTGAGACTGAAAGAAAAATTATTATACAACTGCATAATCAATGCAAATCATTGCGAGAAATAGCAAAAACAATGAATAGGCCACATAGCACAATACAAGGAATTATAAATCGATACGGTGAACGAAAAACCAATAAAAGTAAAGCGAAATCTGGTCGACCTCGAAAACTTAGTTCACGCGATGAACGTTTTATAGTGCGTGAAATAAAAAAAGTGTAAGTGTATGTGCCAGCACTATTCGTAATTGTTTACGAAATAATGAATATCACGGCCGAGTTGCTGGCAAGAAGTATTTCGTAATTGCCGCAAATAGAAGGAAGAGACTTGATTTCGCGAAAGATAATATTAATAAGCCTATCGAGTTTTGGCGAAGAGTCATATTTACTGACGAAAGTAAATTTAATGTTTTTGGCTCTGATGGCAAGTGTACAGTCTGGAGGAAGAAAAATACACAGCTACAAAAAGGAAATCTACGTCCCACAGAAAAACACGGCGGAGGTTCGGTCATGGTTTGGGGTTGTATGAGTGCTGCTGGAGTGGGGTCATTACACTTCATCGAGGGAATCATGGACCACAAAATATATCTAAACATATTAAAAAACCATATTGTAAGTAGTGCAGAAAAAATAGGTCTGAAAGACAACTTTATCTTCACTCAAGACAATGACCCCAAACATACAGCACGCAACACAAGAGAGTGGTTGCTTTATAACACACCACAATATTTGAAAACACCTCCGCAATCATCGGATATTAATCCGATCGAAAATTTATGGGATCTGCTTGATAAAAAAATCCGAACCCGGCATATTTCAAGTAAAGAACAATTAAAACTTGCTCTTCAAGAGGAATGGTGCAATATTACACACGAAATCACATCCAATTTAATGGATTCAGTGCCAAGAAGACTGGACGCAATTATACAGTCGAAAGGCTATCCAACGAAATATTAATTTAATTTATTTTCGCAAATTATAACACGTTTATTGCTAAATTTGTTACGTGTACGAATACTTTTTGTGTGCTAATTTTGAGAGACTTCAGACCGTTTTTAATATATCTCATTAACGTTAACTTTTCGTTAGTTTATTCATGTCACATTTTCTAGTTGAAACATATAATAATCGTAATTGTGTTTTTGTTTTATAAAAAAATGTACAATTACATAAAGAAATATATGGTTTTCTAAAACTATAAGAGGTGTACGAATACTTTTTACACTCACTGTAGGTGCAGTAGTCTGTCTTTTTATTAGGGGGACCCATAAAATTCCGGAAACTCGATCAATGGTGCAAAGCGTAGTCTGCCAACCGTTTTGCATTTAGCGGATCTTAAAGTTTGCCAGGCTCTAGGCAAATGATTACGTCTCCTACTTCTGAGTATTTTGATGGTGTTGTAAAGGGTCTTGCGTGCTAGTGTGCCCCAAGTTGTCGCACGGCAATCGAGGCAAGGAGAGCGTGTAACGTCGATGAGAAATGGACATCGCTATTGAGATCTAGCGTTTCGAGTGTCACCGACAATGGCCGCGGCGTACGTCTCACTCGGATGTTCGGGAAACGGTGCACCCGTGACGCCTTTTTCGGATCGTCGAAGGTCCCTCTCGATCGGGAACCGAAAGGCGGTACATCTGCCGAGCGGTTGATCTTTCCCCTCCGGGTACAAATAGACGATCGTCGATGAATCGAGTTGTCAATGGACGGCCATTAATAACGCTAATAACTGTCGGGTGCACGTTTTCGGGAAAAGGTCGACTCGCCTAGCCGTGGAGGAACGAAAAAGGAGGAAAAAAAGACGGCAGAGAGAGAGAGAGAGAGAGAGAGAGGGGAGAACGGGCGCGCGTTTGTCGAACACGACGCGGAAGAGAAGCTAGCGCGCGGGTCAAAGCATGCGGCAGATTGGCTACAAACAGCGACACAACAAATACTCGAGTCCTTATTGTGTTCGGTCCGCCAGGACAGTCGAAACGGGGATGAACCAGGGTGGGGAGACCTCGGGAAGAATCCTCATTTTGAAAACATGTCCGCAACAATGAAGCTATTATGACGATCGTAACTGTTGTGTTGCTCCGTTCCCTTCTCTCCCTCTCTTTCTCGCTTCGAGTATTTTCTCTCTGGTTTTCGGTTCCTTACCTGTGCCGGTCAGTTTTGTGCGAGGTTCACCCTCGTTCCATCCACTCGTCGCTGTCTCGATATAACGCGCCGAGATATACGAGGCCGAGCGAAGCGGACAGGCTCCCTTTTTCGCGTACAAAATAGAAGTATCTCCGGATCGTTCGATCTCCCCTTGTCAGCGATCTCTCAAAGGACCTCCTAATTTTGGAACGTTCGCTGCTCCGTTAAGGTGTTTGGACATTTGTGTCGTCATTATCGCGGCAGAGTCTCCACGGTTTTCGAAAATTGCACCAGTGCTCCTCCCGCGGGAGGAGGACCACGGTCCTCCCGATGTTTTCCGTGGAGCAAACATTTGCCGTCGAGTTATCCGCGAGCGTCCCGGTTAAAGTCGCTCTCTCTCTCTCTCTCTCTCTCTCTTTCTCGCGGTCAATATTTGAGGTGCATTTAAAATGGCCGCAAAGCAAACTAGATAGATCGGTCGGTTGTCCTCTTTATCCTCTCGAGCGATTATCCTCGGTGGTGCAGAAACGTTCACCGCGAGGTACTCGAGGCCAAGTGGGCATCCCTTGACTCCTCCCTCTTCGAAGTTGAGGAGCTTGAAATGGTTCCAGGGGTGTCTTGTTCATTCATTCTCCGGAAACACTTCTGCGCAGACCCGATTCAGATACCAACAAGCCACGCCGCGGAGATGAACCGACCTTAATCGGTCTGTAACCGTTTGTCGTCTCACTTCGGAATGCATTGTAGCAACTTTACGAGCCGTTTCCACGCTTGTTGCGAACTCTCGAGAAGTTCGCGGCCCCCGAACAATGCCGGGCACAATGACGCAAAATGACCCGGCATAATGGGCACAATATCGACGCTTCCTCCGTCTTTACTCGCGGTCTCTACATCGCGCCGACGAGTCGCATTATACTCGCCACGATGGCGAATTTTACAAAAATTTCCCAGGTAATTCCTCCAGTTCTTCAAGGTGCGAATACACCGGCAAGTAACTCGCGACATTTCCTTGCGGGAGCAACTTGCAGAAACGTGTACGCTTATGTGAAAATATTCTAAACACATCTTTTCCCCCTTTGAGAACATTTGTGTTAAATAAAATGCCGTGGCGAGTTTGAAAAGATGGGTTACCGTCACTTCACCGACAATTATTTCAACGACAATCGTTTCACCGACACCTAACTTCACCGACATTTTCAGATCACCGACAATAATTTTCCCGACAGTTATTTCATCAATGGTCATTTCATCCACAATCATTTCATTGACTGCACAATCATGAAACGAATACTGAGTAAATAGAAACTGATAGTTTTGTATGTACTAAACACTACAATCTCTCGAAGTTAAGAGAATCTCTCTGCAATATACGTATATGAACTTGCAAGGGTCAAAATCTTGACAAATTGACGCTTCAATATTGCAATGAGCAGTTTAAAAGTGGTCACTTGTGTTCCCTAAAAGTCCAATCTACGTCTGTACAGAGCCCAAATTGCGAATTTCTACCTCATCGTGGAGTAATTTGTAATATTCGGCAGAAAACTCGCTTTCTGAAGCAAGTGTGACGTCACAAGATGGCTGCCGCAGAGAGATTCTCTCAATTTCGTGAGATATAGTTATACTACAGACGTAGCAAAGGCATGTGCAAACACGGTGGTATGCATTTTTAATTGATTACTTACTTATTTAAGACGTAAAATGTCTAGAAAAAAAGGCACAGCGTAACATAGCGTGACAGTCAAGGCCAGATGCCTGCCGGCCCCCTTAACCCTTTGCACTCGAGTGGTGACTCTGAAGCACCACTAGAAATTATTGTGGCATTATTTCAAAGAAATTACGAGGAATTTTACAAAATATTTGTTACATTACAAAATTTGTATTCAATAGATTACTAAACATTTAAATATTATATGTGGAAATCGGATCGGTTTCGTATGAATAAAATGAAAATATTCTAAGACGGAATAAAAATCTAGTTTCAGAATGAATATAGCGCCGAGTGCAAAGGGTCAATATTGTCGGTGAAGCTAGGTGTCGATGAAATGATTGTCGGTAAGGTGACGGTAACCCGAAAAGATTGGCAAACTATAGCAGAGTCCAGAGATCGGTCTCTCTCGATGGTTTGGCGCCGGAGCCGGGAACTGATTACGCGGCTAACGCCGTCCAGGATTAGGGGAATAAATATAACGACAAAAAGATGCCGGCGCGGGTAAAAAGCCGAGGAAAAAAGAAGGAGTAAGAAGTCGGTCGGATGATAAATGTGCCGTCTCAGCCGTCGCGTCAGCGGGGCTCTGTTTCTCGTTTGTAAACGGGCGTCCCTTTTTTCCCTCGACATAGAGAGCGCCACTCTCGGCTCGCGGAACCGCCCGTAGCCATCGACAGCGAGCTTCGACGACGGCCATAGTTTGTTTATCTATCCATTTATCTTCCGCCAAGGATTCGAGAGAAATTAGCGGACAACCGTGCGCCCGCAAAAACCGGCTATTATCGTCGATTAAATTTCGCCCGACGAAAAACAAAAGAGCAACGACGATCAATTATCGATTAAACAAGATTCCCTTGGCAAGAAGATGCGATGAAAATGTTGCGCGGCCGTGAGGAAAATCCTCTCGCGGAAAGAGAATTCGTAATGAGAATTAGCGTAACACGCGTACGGGTTGGGTACGTAAAACGATTGTCGGACTTCATTTTAGGGAAAATTCTTTCGCGCGTTGCGAACACGAACGAACGGTCGGACGCTAATAAATCGGCGGGGAAAGGGCCACGCTTGGCGACAAAGAAGCAAACGAGAAAAGAAAAAAAGGAGCGCAGGGGGCGAGTGTCACTGGGGTAGAAAGGGGGCGAAAGAAGCGAATTATCGAGCCTCGAATGCTGGTCCTTAACGAGCGATAATAACTCCGGCAAATAGCGTACATTTCTAGAGCGCTAGTTGCGCGTTCATTGTGAGCATAACTCAAGACAATTGTGTGTGTATGTGTGCCCCCGTGTCTGTCCGTGCGAGCGTGGGGGGTTTCTGTTTATCTACGAGCGAATAATATGGCACGAGTGTAGGGGGGATACACCTTTAAGGCAGCCGAAGTGTAACCCCGCCGCGCGTATTAACTGCGCGACGAAGGGGTGCGCTCGAGTGGGCTTTCTGCGAGAGAACGTGTTTTGATATTGTAACGTTTGTATTAAATATCACCGGGAAGGGTGGCGAGAGTCCTAAGCCTCTCGTTTATTAAGACATCATTAGCCGACTCCGGCCCCCTCTGTTTCTTATGTTTGCGCCCCTGCTATTGGAATTTGTTCTTTCGGCAGGCTAATTGTTCTCGTCGGAGCAACGCGACGTTTTAAGCCGACATGAAATCGAAATGTTTTCTTCGCGATTTCTCGATTTCTCGACGGTTTCGGAACACCCGGTGGATCGCAGCGAGAAAGTTTTCCCAGAAACACTCGTGGCATACACGGGAGACTGTCGGCGATTCGCGCGCTAGGCCTTTTCCCGAAAGTCAATCGACCGTGAGCCACCCTTCGTCGATCGCGCACGATCGTAAATCTCCCATATAAATTTCCACGTAGCAGCCGACGCGTCGAATTAGCTCCGTCTGGAAATTTTTGTCAGCCGTTGTCTCCGCGGGGCCCTTCGCTGCGAAAACTCCTCGCCCTATTCTCTCCTCCTCTCGAATGCAACCGACGAGCGAACGTCCGGAAGAAAGGCGTATCACAAATTTCCCGATGTATAACGCGCATCTTTGTTGCTAGCCCGGCCATTAAATTATTCGAATGTCTCGTTAATTTACGCTTCCTCCACGATGGCGAATTTTACGAAAATCTCCGAGATGATTCCTCCTGTTCTTCAAGGTGCGAATACACTGGCAAGTAACTCTTGCAGGGGCGTGTACGCTCGTTTGAGAATATTCTAAACGCGTCGTGTAACGCGCATCTTTGTTGCTGGTCTGGCCATTAAATTATTCGAATGTCTCGTTAATTTACGCTTCCTCCACGATGGCGAATTTTACGAAAATCTCCGAGATGATTCCTCCTGTTCTTCAAGGTGCGAATACACTGGCAAGTAACTCTTGCAGGGGCGTGTACGCTCGTTTGAGAATATTCTAAACGCGTCGCGTAACGCGCATCTTTGTTGCTGGTCCGGCCATTAAATTATTCGAATGTCTCGTTAATTTACGCTTCCTCCACGATGGCGAATTTTACGAAAACCTCGAGGTGATTCCTCCTGTTCTTCAAGGTGCGAATACACTGGCAAGTAACTTTTGCAGAAGCGTGTACGCTCGTTTGAGAATATTTTAAACGCGTCGTGTAACGCGCATCTTTGTTGCTAGCCCGGCCATTAAATTATTCGAATGTCTCGTTAATTTACGCTTCCTCCACGATGGCGAATTTTACGAAAATCTCCGAGGTGATTCCTCCTGTTCTTCAAGGTGCGATTACACTGGCAAGTAACTTTTGCAGAAGCGTGTACGCTCGTTTGAGAATATTCTAAACGCGTCGTATAACGCGCATCTTTGTTGCTGGCCCGGCCATTAAATTATTCGAATGTCTCGTTAATTTACGATCAATTGCCGAGTCGTTTCGAAGTCAGGTTTTTCCTCGAAGAAAACGCCCCGAGTCCTCGCCGGTCCTTTCATTCGGTCTCCCGGGGTCGTGGACCGCTATCCTGCGGTTTCCACCCCCGAAAAATTAGGGCGTGGCAGCTCTGTGACACCATAAGTCGGAGAGACCGTCTCGTTCGCCGCGGGTGCAGCCGGGAAATATAAAAGATCTGCGAGAAATCCGGGTCCCTGACTTTCGAACGCGGCGAATGCCGCAGCCTGTCGTGTGTGCGTCCGCCTTGTCACCGACACAATGAGTCGAAGATTATCTACGATGGGATTCGCTAACGTTATAGCGCCGGGAACCGGCTCCCTGGCCCGGCCCGTCCCGGCCCGACCCGACTTCGACTCGACAGTCTCGCTCGTTTCACCCCCTCGGAAAAATGGGAGAATCCGCGCAAAGAAAGGAGACGCTCTTCTCCTTTTCTTTCGTTTTTTTTTCTCTCTTGCCTCTCTCCGCTGCCGACGTGTCTAAAGAGGGAGAAAAAATACGTGATCTATAGCGATAGCGGTATTATTCCTGGAGACGCGGGAATGTCCTCCCGGGGGGTGCGGGGGAACGGCGCGTTTGAATTTTTCACGGCCCTCGCACGAACGACCCGTGGAAAATCAATTTGAGACGCGACGAGCTGACTTTGAGCTCGTTTTTCCTCTCTTTTTATCGCTCCGAGATTGTTAACCGAACGTTTTAATTTCTAGGTCACAGCGGGGTGAACCAGCTGGGGGGTGTGTTCGTCGGCGGTCGACCGCTTCCGGATTCGACGAGACAAAAGATCGTCGAACTGGCGCATTCAGGCGCACGACCTTGCGACATCTCCAGGATCCTGCAGGTCAGCAATGGCTGCGTCTCGAAGATTCTTGGAAGGTTGGTTGAAATATTGCTTGTTTTGATACCACCGCGAACTTTCGAACTGCGCGTAGTCCATCGAAAGATCGTGAAACATGAGAAAACTCGCGGAGCTTGTACCATTCGTTTCCGGAAGAACGATGTGAATTCGTTGACACTAAACCTACCACCGCCGGTCAAAATGACCGTTCCAGAGTTTTTATTTTACAATTACTGAAATGGTAAAGATGCTTCCGTGGGAAATGATTAAATGAATATATTTGGGAGAGCATGTGTCATAATACGAACCCGACAAAATCCAAATAAATTCAATCTCGTCATCTTTAGAAGACAACATGTATTAGTCACTTTTAAGGCTCGGTAGGTGTAGTGTTTAACGCTGCCGTAGAATTTCGAGCCTCGAACGCGTTCGACGCCGAAACGGCAAGGGTTCCATCTACCGTATTGTACTGCAAAATATTATTGTTGCAGGTACTACGAGACCGGATCCATCAGGCCCAGAGCTATCGGTGGTAGCAAGCCACGCGTGGCCACGGCGGAAGTCGTAAGCAAGATTTCCCTCTACAAGAGCGAGTGTCCATCCATCTTCGCGTGGGAGATTAGAGATCGTTTGCTTCAGGAGGGCGTCTGCACCAACGACAACATTCCCAGCGTGAGTGTAGACTTCACGTAAAATATTATCCGGCGGAAAAACGAACGTTAAAAACGTGTTCGGCTCGAGAAGTTAACCAGCTAGCTGTTTTTGACGAGTGTACTCGTCGTGAAGAAATATCAATATTTTCAAAACAGCTGTACGGTTCATTTTTGCGACGCAACTTAGGTACACGTTTTCCAAAGAGGTCGAAACAGTTAACTGGCACGACGGGGCGTAGTCGGTTGAAGCGATAAAAAAGGTAGCGTCCGAGTTTAATGACTGGTCCGTCGCGGTAACAAGGACCACAGGTTTATAAAGCGTGTCGCAAGACACGAGTAATGAACCTTGAGTTTCGAAGGGTGGAGGACGCAAACGCGCAGGCGCGTTATCACCGAGCCAAGCTGACAAAACAGTAACACGTTTGCAGGGTGCAGGGGATGGAAATCAGTTTTCCGCGAGACGGTTACGATACGTGTACATATGTACGTACATTCGGCCCGATGAAATCACCGTGAAGGCAAGGAGACTTAGGCGCCCTCCTCCGGGAGCCTCGTCGATCCCGAATTTTTTCCCTTCGATCTATTCTCGCGACGGTTGTTCGAATTCGCGCGGAGATCGCAAAAATTTCCGCGTCGGAGCGAAAAATGACAAAGCTCGAGAAATATCTCAGAACGAATCGGAAAGGTTAGAGTCCTGGGAGTCATCCTGGGAGTTTTAAGTATGAAAGTTGGGGGGGGGGGCGCGGGGAGCGTATCGCGAACAAAAGAATCAATTAAGAAATTGCTAAGGGTGGAAGGAATAACGCACGGATCAAAAGGAAATTTCCCGACATCTCCCTTTTCCTTCGATCTCTCGGAGACCTACACTCCACCCACTAATACGTTCAGAGTTCACGGCGACGGGGCTGGTTCTCATGGTGGTCCCTCGTTGCCATGGATATTTGCATGCGTCCAATAAACGGTGGCTAAGGGGCTCTCGACTTGCTCAGGGTAAAAAGCGAAAGAGGGTCGCTAAATTCTCTTTTCCTCTGTTGCCTCTTTCCCTCTCCGGCTCTCTCTCTCTCTCTCTCTCTCTCTCTCTCTCTGTCTCTCTTTCTTTCTCGGTGCCACCCTCCTTCTCGACCCTTCGCCTCTTTTTTTCCTCTCCTTCCTCCTTCTTTCCCTCGCGCCTTCGTAATGGGTTCGAGGTGTACGTACACCACCCTCCTGCAGATGCTTCGACAGAAATTCCGAAAGAAAGGGATGACGACGGGGCCCGGAGCATTTTTATCGTCGCGAGGGAAACCGTCAGAAGTTAACTGTCTCCGACGCGAATAACAGGGCCATCCGAAAGATTGCTTCGGAGACTCCTCTCGTCGAGCGATCGAACGGAATTAAAAATTTCCCGTGTTCCCGATGGAAGTTACTGGCTTCGTAAACAAACGAACGCGTCGCCAATCGAAACGAAAAATAGAAAAAGAAATTAAAACGATGGAAAAACGAGTGTACTCTTGACCCGGGGTGTCAACTAGAGACTTTCGGAAAACGCCGGGAAATTAGGGTAGAGGATAGAATTGATAATTTTCGCCGCCGACTGGAATTGAAAAACGCACGGAGACCGGAGCAGTGAGATTGAAGCGAATTAATGCGAATGGGCAGGGTAACTTCCGGCGTAGGAACGCGATTTTCCGGCACGGGCCGAGACGATCGCGGAATTTAACGGTTTAACAAATTGCACGGACGCGCTCAGGGTCGGAAGAGCCTCCGGGGCGAAGGAGGATCAAAGCCGGTGCACAAAGTATAATCCCGGCCGCGTTTGAACATCCTGTAAGCGCTTCTGAACTTGTTGTGGGTAAGATTAACGTTTCTTTAATGGCCCGTGTAATATTCCATTATGTACAGTTCGCTCGAGAATTATTGCGTCGACGTCGACGTGGAAGGGGTTTCGGATGGGCGGGGCGAGCCGGCAGATCGACCGAATCGAGAAATAAAAGGAATATCACGGGCGAAAGCAATTTTTCTTGCACGGTGTTTGCAACGCCAGCGATATTTTTAGTCGTTCGGCCTCCCGAACAGAGTTTCCCGTGATTCCGTTATTCTTCTAGTTCGAAAAATATTTATACAATTCCAAAATCCGTTCGGCTTTTGGTGAAGAGGGAAGCGCACGAGGACGAAATCGATTCGAAAACGTCGGTGTCGGTCGAACGGCCATACTTGGCTATAGATTTCCTTGCGGAGGATATCCTCTCGGTGTCCTCGGAGCGTCGAAGGCTCCGAAGCCGAGCGGACGAGCGAACGAGCGACGAGAGGGCGTACGAGAAATGGGAAGGCGAAAGGTAGAAACGGAAAGGAGGAACGAACGTATTCCAGGCGGGTCGCGGTGATTGAGGGAAATTTCATTATTCTCAGACATTACCCCCGTTATTGTAATGCCATCAAATTGGATACGCTTCGTACACCCCGTAAAACGGCCGGAATATCCTTGAATATCCCGAGAGGCAGCTTGCTTCTTGCTTCGAGCACGGAAAGATGCGGGAATAAGCGCGACGCGACGGCGCGGCGCGTCCTTGCAAATCTTTCGTACCAAAGCAGCGGAACAATTTTATATAGTTAGCCAATGATAATATTCCGGCGCGTCGGCGCGCTCGTCAAACCCCATCAAATAGTTCTCGCGAATTATTCCTGATTTTTGCATCGAATTCGATTGATCATTTTCTCGGAGAAAAATCTATGAATTTTGACGGCGGGCCTGTTCGAAGCTGAAATAATGCCACGCGATTTAAGGACCGCTAATGTTTAGCCGAATTACCGAGGAGGCGAAGATTTAATTAAACGGCTAAACGCGAAAGATCCAATTAGTTTAGAAGAGGGAAATATCCAGCGGCTTTGTGGACTGCGCGAACAATCGAACGGACAATGATTTGACAAACCCGGAACGGCTGCCAGGACGTGGCATCGGATTCGAAATGTCCTGCGAGGCTTTCGCTATCCGTTTCGTCGTCGAATGCCAGTCCCCGGTCGGATTTGAATCTGGCACTCGGCGTGGCGGACGCGTTATTGGTTTACTCGCACCACTGATTCCGGAATACTATCAGTGGTTCTCGGCCGATTCTCAAAGCCGGACCCGTGTACCGTGAAAACTGTCGCGCGCACTTCAATTTCGGCGCTCTTCGTTCGGCAAAAAGTCCCGACAAAAACGCCAATCTAATTTTACGGACTCATTAACCGGAACAAACTTCTTCCCTTTCCTAGCAATACTTTAGCATTACCAACAATCTATGACAGTCGCTGTCATAAAAAAATTATTCTTCTAATCCTCCCTCTACAACATGGGTCCTTTTATTTTGCGTAGCGAAATTTCACTCTTGGATTTCTTTCTGTCCAATATTTATTTTTTCCCATTAAACATATGACGTTCCAACGACTATATGTCAAAATAGAGACTTCAATAAACAGTCCAGAATGTTTCTAGATTTTTTGTGAACCTAGAATAGTAAAAACTTAGTCGTGAATATAAACAACCCAGTATGCGGAATATATTTCCAATATGCGGAGTTAATTAATGGCTGATCATCTAGTCGATAATTTGCAGAAATGGAACAATGAACCAGCAATTTTTCCGATAGAGTTCGTTGCTTTCCCGATTAGATTTTCCATACCGATTTCTTCGCTTTCCTGGCAATACTTTACCATTACCAGCGTAACAATCTATGACAGTCGATGCGATAAAAAATTCTCTTAATCCTCCGTCTACGAAAATTCACTCTCGGATTTCTTTCTGTCCAATATTTATTTTTTCCTATTAAACATATCACGTTCAAACGATTATATGTCAAAATAGGGACTTCAATAGGTAGTCCAGCATGTTTCTAGATTTTTTTAAAACCTAGAATACTAAAAACTTAGTCGTGAACATAAACGACCCAGCATGCGGAATATATGCACAATCTGCGGAGTTAATTAATGTCGATAATTTACAGAAATGGAACAATGAATTTTTCCGGTAGAGCTCGTTGCTTTCCCGATTAGATTTTCCATACCAATTGTTTCTTAACACATTCGCGACCGCTGACGTGAATTCACGTCATTTTAAATTCTATTCCTGATAGCCGCTGACGCGAATCTGACGTTTTATTTTGAACAACACGTAATCGCAACATTGATATTTCAAGACAAATTTTATCATTTTTATCCTTGCTTTAGCGATACAAGTTTGCGGCAACCAGCTTCGGAATTTCATTATTTTCGCCGGTACTCGGTATTAGAAACGGAGAAATGTGTCGGTCGCGAACGTGTTAAGAGTCGAATAGCGATCGCCAATAGCGAATAATCGTGAAAATCGTGAAGAGCACCACTGGCAAACGAGATTACATTCGTTGTACCGGCCAGCCTGACCGCGATCGTTCTTTCCGGGAGTTGACGTTGATGTCTCAACCCCAATGAAAACTCCGAAATCACTGTTGGTGTTTGCGTGCTCTGTGCAACATTGAAAGCGGACGTTCTGTTTGCGATTCGCAATTTGCGTCGCGCATTAGAAAAAAATCGTATTAAGCGACGATCGAACGGGACGGGGGTACACGATCGCGTGTCCGTTCACGTTCGAGAGAGGGTTACATCAATCCGAGCCAATGAAATCTTGTAAATTGAGGCTTTTCGGTGGCACGGAGGGTCGAAAGGGTTCGACCGGGCCGGGACACGGCAAACGACGGGTTTCGATGTCGAAACGATACCGCTAACGGTCTCATCGGCAGTGACCACGCGACATCCACACCGTCGTCGCTTCCTCTCCCGCTCTCGGACACCAGGGGTGGAAAATCACGGGCGCCGCAAGGGAGTTGAATCGGGGGTAACACGATTTCCCGTGGTGGCCGAGCGTGTCCCTGTAATTAATAGTCTGCCGCCGTGAATGAACGATCTCGGGGACGCGTTTCCACGTGATGCCGGAGCAAACCGGACGAATGTTTGAACGGATATCTGTCCCCGTTGGCACTTCTGCTCACGGTTCGGACCATTTCTGACGGCTAAAATTGTTCGTAACTTGCCTGGGAAAACGTTGGATACACATCGGCGAAGAGTGCCCCTGCCACATCGATTCCCGATTGCGAATCGTTATCCGCGATTACATGTAGATTCTCCGTTTCGAGGGACGCTTAGCGGGAGTCCTCCCGAGCAGGACGTCGTTATCGTTATCCCGATACACCCGGTAAGTAACCGCAACAACGTCAAGAAAGAAAGAAGACGGGTTTAGAAGGGGCGGTAGATCTCGGTTGTGGAAGAGCCAAAGTAATGGATGGCTGGTAGAACCCGAGGCGAGTGAATTGTTGGCCCCTGCACGTCCGCCTTGGAGACACCCTCGCCTTGCCCTGGCCGCGTAAATCAATGCACCCCTTCGTCCTCTCGCGTTACCAACCCCTCCTTGGTCGTGGCTGGTGCCACGAGCAACCCCTCTTCTCTTCTCTTCGGCCTCCTCCATGTCCTCTCGCAGAGCGGAGCGGAGCAGAGCGGAGCGGAGCAGAGCAGAGCAGAGCGAAGCGGAGCAGAGCAGAGCAGAGCAGCCCTTCTTGGGCTCTAGACAGTGCTAAGGTAGGGGGTGGATCGAAGGGAGAGAGGGAGGGTGTCGGAGCCGGAGCCGGTGCCGGAGACGTCCGGCTACTGCATTATGTATTTCTCACCGAACCGCCACTAACTCTCACCCTTTTTCATCCCCTTCGTCCAACGTTTCTTCCGTTCCTCTTCCTTCGCTCGGCTTTCTTTCTTTCTTTCTCCGGCGGCCGGCCTTTCTCCGCACTCTCTCCCTCCCTCCCTCCCTTTTTACCTCTATTTCCATAGCCGATCCTTCAGCCCCCGCTGAAGTCTTTTTCTTCGCCGCGAGCCGACGTCCCTTTTAATCACCGAACCGTCTCGCGTCGCCGACCCTGCCGGACACGATGCTCTTATGGAATTAATTCCTTGCGCCGGCGAATTTCGCCTCGGCACCGGAAGCGGTCGCAGCCTCGCGACGCACTATTCGTTCGCCGATTAATTGCTAATTAGACGGGGCGAGGGCCGCATCGCGTATCGTGTAAAACGATACGATGCAGCTTCTTCTTTTTTTCCTTTTGGTTTTGAAACGATATCGACCAGCCGTCGTTGACGCATCGCTCGCCTCGTCGAGGTCAAGTGTCCGGGGAACAATACCGGGGAAGCCGTGCACCCTTTTTCCCGGGGTGATCGGGCCCGGGCGATACAAAAATCAACTTTTTTGCCCTTTATCGCTGGACTGCGAGTCGTCGTGCAAAATAAAAATCGCGATTCTTCGACTCTTTGTTTAAGGTGTCCACTGTTTTAGATTGGATTATTATAAAGTTCGCGGGTTCGGCTTTACCAACGGATCTTCGAATCCGTGAAATGTCCGCAAGCCTTTTGACGACTTTTTTGAAAGATCCTTTGAAAAGTGCGCCGCGGGTCCCGTTTCGCTTATCTCCGTCCGGGGGACAACAGGTAAAACGTTCCGCGTGGTTGTCCAGAGGGGAGTTTTCGATCTAGATAAAAGTTTTGCCCATCTCTAACCTCTGTCGAAGCGGTTAACATCACTTTAACCGCCGAGCGATCCGGCAACCTTATACCGAGCTGTTCGTCGCCGTTCAAGTTCAACCACCGTGTAGCGGCTGTCCCGTCCAATCAGAAACGATCCGCTGTCCTTCGCCTACAAACGAGCGTGTGTCGTCTCGAAGACGAGGCCCCGACGTCCTCCGCGCGTGTATGGATCGGTGTGGCCAAAGGATATCGGTTTACAGGTTGCCCGATTGTCTTCGAAGTTTTCCTCTTAGCGGACTATCGGCCACTCCGATCTCCCGCGAGGGATTTTTATTTCTCGAGGACCGGTCTCGTCTTCTTTTTTCGTCCCCCGTCGGAATCCCGAAGAACGCCTAGACTGTCTCTGCTTTGTAACGCGCAGAGGTTCGACGATTTCGTTTCGCAGAGGTTCCTCTTCGGCGGCCGGTGATCGCGAGTTCTTTGTAGACACATATAGTTCTTTGTAGGTCTTTGTAGTCCGATTGTTACGCGTCCAGATAATCTGGAAAATTGCGCACGTGTCCACGCGCGGCCGCGCCGTCGGCGTCGCGCGCCGGATCGATTCACAGATTCGCCGATTCGAAAAAAATTAGGATCCACCGAGCGAGCGGTGGATCGTAGGAATCCGGAGGTGGCGAGGGTTGCCGGTGGTGCGTTCTCCATTCTCCATCGTGCGTGTAGAAGGCAATAACGGGCGACGCGTGGCGTCCGCGCCGCCCCTGTATTACTCCGGGGAACCCCTGCCGCGTTGCTAAATACCGCATCCCCCTACCCCCCGATCCGCCCCGACGAGCCAGCGTCGGTTGCAACCACCCTCGGACGTCTTCGAACCAACCCCTTATATTGCCGCCGAAAACTACCCTCGTCCGTTCCAGATTGAAAGCTGTGATTATACGTGTGGCATCGGTCATTCGGCACTCTATCGTCGACCTATCATCGAAGAGATAGAAGAGATACAAGGTCGAGTCGAAAGGTCTCCCATTGCGCGATCGCTTTTTCCCAGTCACGATCGATCGCTCTTCTTAATCAGCTCGCTCGGGAATATTTCTAGAAAAGCGAGAAAGCCGAGGAAAATTCTGGGAACAGATCGTTTCCCGCGATTCCGAATTTCTGTTCCACGTTCTCTCTTTCTTGCTTCTCGCTCGTCTCTCTTTTGATTTAAATTGCGGATGCCGTGCATTCCTCGACTTCTGTTTAAATGTAATTTGTATCTTGCCGCTCTGCGATCGTGTTCGCTTTCCTCCGCGTACCCCGACATTTTTGCAAACCGAAACTGCTTTCGGCCCGATAGCGGGAGACTTTGCTTTCGAATTGTCTGGTTCATTGTTTCATATCCGGCGTTTCGGCCGGTATAACCGGCTCGTAGAAACGCGATGCATCGGAACGACGGCCAAGTTTCTCGGTGGTTCGAAACGGTAAATCAAACTAGCGGCGATAACTCGTGGAATAATGGCCCGCGAGATAACGATACACGGGAAAGGATCGTCTTCGTTGCCCGGGATTGGTTTCCAGCTCCTTTCATGGCTCCGGTGTCGTGCCAGAAGCTTAATCTATGCCGCGATCGCACCTATTATCGAGCGTAATCCGAGAAAACGGTACTACTTTCAATTACCGCGTTGTAAATTTCGTGCGTCGCTCGGTCGTCCCGAGATAAACTAAAAGGGTAAGAGAAATGTTGGACACTGCCGGATCGGTAATAGAGTTGTCACCTAAACAATCGCCTGACACGCGTCTCGCAGTCTTTTTTTCCTACGGTCCAGCCCACGCTGCAGTTCCCACGCGCCGGTGGGGTGGTATCGTTGCCGCGTGGGGTGCAAGATTTATACTGCAAATCGGCGTATCGGCGCGTGCCCGTAATTCTCAGCCCCAATTTCCAGCCGTTCGAATTCGTTACAATCTCAATTCGGAATAATCGCCGAAAAATTGCGCTCCGTTCGAAAGTTCGTGGGAGAAAAAGAAGGAATCGTTCGATTCCGAATCACTCCTGTTGTTCTATCGTTTTCGAAAACGTGGTCGCAGGGGCCGATTAACAGAGACCGTAGTTAAGCGATCGACTCTTAGTACGTGACTCGCGTAACCTGTAATTCGGATGTTTGCGCACGGTGCGGTTACCGGTCGAGGATCACGCGCTCGCGCGCTCCTCGAGGGGTGATTTAATGACAGGTTGTGACGTTTTGCTCGCTGCGCGCGCGAGACGCGATAGCACGTGTCACGAGTCATCGGGCTCCCTTGTATCCCATTTCGAATCGCAAATGCGGACCGAGGAAACCTCTGTTAGCTCCTATCAGAATTCCTGAACCAATTTCTAGCGCGGCGACCCTCGATTACTCGATCAACTCGGTGCTCTCTCCGTTTCGAGCCTTCTCCAATCTTGTAAACCCCCGTGCTCGTAATTCATTCTACACGGCTTTCAATTAATTTAGACATTCGAATTTTCCGACATAAATATCTCTTTTGCGTCTCGTTTCGCCCCTTTTGATTGCGAAGCCGTAACTAGATTTTATGCACTTACGAGAAGAACGAGTTGCTGCAATTTGAAACGTGATGATGCACTGTTTCGAAGTTGTTAGAATTATTAACCCCTAGCACTCGAATGGCGACTGTAAGGAGCCGCTGAAAATTGCTGTATGATTATTGAAAATATTTTTGACATTATCCAGTTTGTTTGTATTTAATAAATTACTAAACGCTTCAGCATTGTACTAGGAAATCGCACCATATTCGTATGTATAACACGAAAAAAATATATATATAAAAGGGAAATATTCTAGGTCGGAAGAAATGTTTCGTTTTGGAGTTAAAATTTCTTCGAGTGCAAAGGGTTAACACGTTAACTGCCACGTCAGTCACATGTGACTGACAGTGATTTTTGACTGCGTTTAGAAACTCATTTTTATTATAAGATACCTAGATAAACCGAATTTGATTCGAATTCGAAAAGGTTAAGACAGCATCCGCTATACTATATTTGAGATTTGTAGTTGTTATAAATTAATTAAATTACTGTGATTTCGTAAGAATCTCTGGGGTTGATATTTGCCACTTGACGTGTTAACCCCTTCAAGCACAGTTTTCTTTTAAAAAACCGACCCAAAAAAATCAATTTTTGATATGCTGCGCTTTTGTTCCATGGAAAAAGGCTATATTTTATTCTTGAATGAATAAGTGTTATAGCTTACAATCCCATGGCAATGATAAATATCAATAAAACGATTTTTTTTCTTTGCTTTCACATTGTTATTTTCAATTCTCGATTATATTCGAGTGTGAGAAATTATATCAGCATAAAATACAACGCCGCTCGAATGATCTCGAGCGTACAAGTTAAGGGGTTAAAGAAAGAAAACAAGGTTCTAAATTACCACTGTGTCGAGCAATTGATCCGGAAAATTTTTATTTTGAGGATGCACAGTCTAGTCGTAAGTGCGACGCCAACGCGTTGCAACTTACAATTGCACAAGCAAAAGGGGCGACAAGATATGTTCGCGGCGGCCTTGAGACAAAGTGTTTCCGTTGCTGAATGTCTGAACGTCTGTTCGGTAGCCGATTGTTTTTGTGTTTTTAATTGGCGTCTGTTTTTATGGAGGGTGTCGAAAGAAGATATCGCTGGTAGGTAGAGAGCGGTTGGTGTGTCGGTGAAAAGATGATTAGCGCGTTTGTAATCGGGTTCGACAGGGTGGTCGCGTCGTCGGTGGGGTCCCGGCTTAATAGCCCTGCGCATTATATTTCGTCGCGGATACTGTTTACGCTCGCGGCTGCGTAAGTGTGCAATTTTTACGAGTGCTTATCCGCGGTAGTCGCGTATTTCCTGGGTAGCGCTTCCCTCGGTCCCTTCGTGTCCCTTCCTCCCTTGGTCCTTTCGTCCCTTGGTGCGCGCCACGAGTCGAGTGTATTAAGCACGAACAGCGGAAGAAACGAAGGGTGTGCGACGACGCTCTCCTCTCTCCTCTCCTCTCCTCGACTCGTTGGGTCGCCTCTATTCAGTCCACTTCCGTTATCCCGGGGTCTGAACGAGAGACCCATACGCGCCGCGGCTTTATTATCGCGAAAACATCCTGAAATATGTAGTGGATGACTCGAGACGCGTGGTCAGAGAGGAGCCACTTTACGAGGGTTATTCGAAAGTTATGAAAGTCCTCGGTTAAGGGTGATACGGTGATTTCGCGACGGTGTAACGCTTCCGGCCGTGTCCCGTGTATCCCGTCGCGAGCAACATCCGGGACGATGCGCGATCGCGATAAATCAACAAGATAATCCGAGCGTGGATTATCGGCATTGTTCTCTCCTCCCTTCTCGAGGACAGCCGCCGCTCGTGTTTCGAGAAAGTTACTCGAGATTCGGAACGCATCGATCCGAAGACGTCGATCCCCCGGCCCGTGATACGGGAATTATTGCCCGAGCTCGTTATCGTGTCGTTTAGCAGGCATCGTGCGAGGATAATATTATGACGTCTCTATCCGGCTAGCGGCACCCTTTTCAAGAATCAGCGACCCTCGGCTCTCCTCACGGTTCATGCTAATTTCATCGATCCGCCGGATTCTTCTAGGTCCCAGCGTGTTCCGAGCCCCCGCCTCGTGTCGCCCTTTATACGACTAAGGATAATATCTAGGACCCTTTCATGTCGATCGCGTATAACGTACAATATCCGCGATGCGCCGTGGAAGGAACGTGTCGAAAGTTCCCATTGTCTGTGACCGACCAATAAAACGCCACGTGTTTCACGGTTTCTCGCGTTTCTACATGCGCGTTTTATCAATCGATACACTCGATCTTTTTGAAATCCTTTTAGAAAATCGAGTCGAATAATCACGTGGACTATTGGGAAACTCTTTTTTCTTCGGCGTCCGCCGAAAAGAAAGCCGCGTCTCGTTTTTGGTTCCCGCTCGCAGCTCGATTGCGGCGACAAAGCCGGGGGGCCGCCATTGTGCGGATCGATTTCTAGTGCGCGACGATTGTCAGGATAATGACGAGGGTGACACGCACGACAAATGTCGGCGGACAGAGAGCCGAGGAGCGGCGGATATTTGCGGTCGATGTCAATCAAAAAACGGTCAAACAGCCAGGACACTCGATGTCGTCGCGCCAGGACCGGGATCGTTGGCTTGACTGGCACCCGTTCGTTCTTTCGGGTACGCTTTGTCGTCCGAGGACCTTCTTACCGCAACGACTTTCCATTATGTGTCCTCTGATCCTGACGTCGAGTGACTCGGATGTCGTCGCTTTTGTGCGACTTCGAGCACGCGGCCCGGCTACCGGTTCGTTCCAAACAGTTTTCATCCGAAATGAAAATAAATAGGAGCCGATCGATCGTACGCTAGCTGGTTTCGTTTAACGCCGGAAGATTCGGCCTGAAAATAAACTACTCATCGGTTGTGGCTCCCGTGCATTTTAATTCGCGAAGTTCGAGGGAGGCTCGCCGCGCGAACTCGTGCCGGTTGCGCGGAAGAAAATATAGAACTCGGGAGAATAAATTGCTGAACTATCGGCAGCAGGAGAATGTACCGCTTCAGTTCGTAGGAATTCTTTTACGACTTGGCTGGGATTTATACGAGCTGTAAGTGACAGAACCGACGAAAGCAGCTCACCGGATAAATAAAAGATACGATGGCGAAACGAATGGTACCGTGGCCCACGCTGTCTAGCTCTGCCGGATATTCTCGACGGCGCATAGTTCCGTCGTAAAACGAGTATCGCGCGACACGGGGCCATTTTTGTTCCGTGCTGCGAACCTTTCCAACCAACACGCGAATCCGAACCGGATGAACGCTGCGCTCGCAATTAGTCGCCAAACGTCGAATAACCGAAAGTTTCAATTTTCTAATTTTATTCGAGTCCTTTTCTTGCAAGCCAAACACTTTCACGAATATGTAGTAACGTTAGCTGTTATTAGAACAGCTTGGTCAATTCGGATGATAAAGGTGTCGCTGCGATTCGTTTTATCGGGGAGAAAGAGAGGCGAGAAGAGACGAGGATACTCGTGTCCCGGATTGCGCAGAGAACTCTGGGATTGGCCATGGGAGGTTTCCTTTTCCCGAGGTTTGTTAGACCCGGTGTCAGGGTTCCACGGCGTTGAAGCGGGCTGACATCTCGGACCTAGGAACCGAGCAGTGTCATCCCCCTCGGTGCACCCGCGAACCCATCGCTATCACGGACACGTCCCAAACACGAAACAGACGTCACCGATACTCTCTCTCTCTCTCTCTCTTTCTCTCTCTCTCTCTCTCTTTACTCTCCCCTGTCTCGCGTTCGACATACTTGCGCGTTCTCGACGTTGCGTTCTCCTTCGGAAGTTGCAAACATTCTCGGACCAGATAGCGATATCGAAAATCGTTACACAAACGTACAGGGTGTCTCGCGTTCACGGGACACGTCGCTGCAACCTGAGCGGACGACACGGTCTACGATTGGTCCTAAATATTAACGCGACGTCGCTCCGAGAAATATTTCTAAATTTATTACTGGACTGCGGATTTTATGCATTTATGGCAAAAATCGGTAGGCGTATTTTAAAACGGCAAAATCATCAGAAAAATTTTTAAATGCCGTTACATTATTTTTAGCCTATTTTCGTAACGCCAGTGGTCTTGGTATCACAAACCTTATTTCTCACTAAAAATGTCACTGGGTTCATATAACAAGACACATATAATGCATCGTTTTTAATTCAGAAGGAATAGAAGTACAATAATGGAAGTTATTACATATTCATGAACAAACAATCTCTCCTTCGGTTATGAGTAAATAAAGTCGGTCTGTGAGACCGGGCGCGATCACTCTAGGGTTAAGGGCCCGGACTGCCAAAGGTAGAGTGACTACGTCACCGACAAAACATGGTTTTACGTGCTTCAAGTTTTCGTCCTTATATAAGAATATTTTGTCGCTGGTAAAGGGCTCATTCGAACGAGGAAGGTTCAATCTAGTGCGCGCTGGTCACGAGCTGTCGATATTATGCAGATATTTGGTAATATAAGCGTTCGAAGTAGGCCAAAAATTGACGATGTGCATGCCGTGGAATCCAAGCATTTTTATGCCATTGGATGAGTTTTCTGAATGATGTCGTGACCAACGCGCACTAGAAAATATCTCCAGCTACAAATTGAGCTATAATTTGTCTTGATAGAAGACGTTTCTGGCGTCAGAGTTCATAATATCGATAATACAGAGAAGAAAATGTGACAAGTTTAGTCACAGACTTAAAACCCGTCGGATCGAGACCAAGACGGATCCTAAGTCAGTCCCTGGAGGCTGTGAATGGAAATTATTAATTAAAAAGGCCCTTAAACATATTAACACTTTGACTGCCAAACTAGAAACCTCAAAAATTCTATCAAATCAAAGCAAGTTATTTAATGAAATAAAAATTGAAAAAAATTAAATGTATGATATCGAGTAGTCCTCCAACTTTCTCGGATTTTACAGATCCTAACCAAATTTGGTACAGTGAATATATTAACGTAAAAGTTCATTTTAAAACCTGGGCAAATAATTCCGTCACCCACATATGGGTGGCATGGCAATCAACGTGTTAAGGAAGAAAATAAATTTCTATTTCGCTCCAGTTTGTTGCGACTCAGGTAGAAAATGTTGTATTTTGCATACAGATCCGCAGTCTATTGACTACAGAAGCTTAGATTATTAGATGTTCTAGGGAAAAGATTAGTAAGCAACATCCGTAACATCAATATAACGTCGACCACACAGAAAGAAATTGACGTTCCACCGTCGTCCTCGAAGGGTTAGGGACGGTGTTGGTGCACAGGTACAATTTGGGACACGGGGCGCCCTTTGGTACTCGCGTACCGTCCCTGCGTCGACGTTCGGAGCTGATACCTGACGAAATCCGCGGGGACGCCGAAGCTGTTAACGCTTATTAGTCCACTTTGCGGGTGATCCAGCTGGCGCGATGTCATTCTTTCCCGCATTTTCTCGAGAGAAATGCCGCCAAAGGGCACGGGGGCAGGGTAGGGGACATGGGGAAGGAGCAGGAGCAGGGTTCACTGGGAAAAGAAACAAACAGTCCCGTTGTTCGTCGCCGTGTTCGGCCGTGGAACGGGTTTCCAGGGGCGCCTTTAGGAGATTGCCGGAGTGGCTGAAGAGGCGTCCTCCGTGGCATCGGATTTATTATAAACAGGAAACGCGAGGGAACGGGGTTAGACGCGGCGGCTGCGGCTGTAGGTGAGAGAGGAACGAGACAAACCGACGACGGCGGGTTGGGACGTCGAAGGGTGGCGAGGTAGCCGGGCGGGACGCAAGAGAGCGCGCTTCTGCCCGATGAAATGCGATGAGAGCGGTAATTAAAACGATGCGGTGAGCGGCTGCCGGTGTGTGCTGCTCCACGAGGGAGTTAATTACCTCCGCCTTCAATTATATCCGTCTCGCGTCACTCCAAGGGGACTTCGGCTTCTACCGACCTAAGTACGCACTCGCGCGTCTGCGATACTCGCGATTCACTCGGAAACACGTGTATGCAAATAAGTACAAGCCGGTGTATATAGTACGTTTGCCAGCGCTACACGTTGCGTCTTCCGTCTGCGAGCATCGGCCGATCGCGACCATAAGTCGCGGGTTGTCCGCGAGACGGTCCCGACTCGAATCAAAAGTTCCAGCCCCGTTGCTCTTTCATTCTCTTGTCCGACATTTTGACCCATTACCCGGCGCAATTCAAAAATACAAAAGAAGATTAAATTAACTGTAACTAGTTTTGCCGTAATCGTCGTTGTTCTTATTTAAATATAAAAATTAAAGCTCGTCCCATTTTTGGGACATTGTCGGATAATGGGTTAAGAATCGAAAATTTCATTTGGCGCGATCTCGCTGCTGGGAAGCTAAAGCTACGTCCACACCGAAGCAACATCGAACCCCTCGCCTTCTTCTTTATGTGCCGAATAAAACTCGATGTTCAGTGTGGACGTAGCTTGATAATATTAATAGTTTTCCCGGAGAGGACGTCGAGCGAGTAAAGTTTCGGGAAGATTCGTTTGGCTGTCAACCGTTTTTCTCGTTTCTGGGTGCAGGTGTCGTCCATCAACAGAGTGCTGAGAAACTTGGCGGCGCAGAAAGAGCAGCGGCAGCAACAGCAACAGCAGCAACAAGGAGTGTCGGCTGTCGGCGTCGGTGTGGGAGCTGGCAGCCCGGCCGAGAGCGTCTACGACAAGTTGAGGCTACTGAACGGGCAGACCACGGGCTGGCCGAGGCCGAATCCATGGTAAACAATTGCAAAAATCATTTGCCGAGCGATCGATCGACGATTTTCACCGACAACCGACTTTGTGTCAGGTATCCATCCGGAGCAGGCAGTCCGTTCCCGTCTCTGCAGCCCAGCCTGAGTCCGAGCCACTGTACGACCCTGCCACCGGACCCGGCGGACATCTTGCACGCGAAGAAAGGTAAGAGAAACACCGGCGCAATTGGCCGAGATCAGAACATAAAAGGGGAAAAATTGTGACGATCGAGCGAAACGTGAATTCTCGCGAAACCCGACGAGAATTCGTCGGGCAGAGCTGTCGGGCCGCCAACGGTCTTTCGCGATTTTCTGCGCGAATATGCGGAAAACCGACGCACGGTCGGGTATGCGTTTGGATGCGGCAAAAGGTGGCCAGCGGTGAGAAATAGTGGGGGTACCGGGGGGCGGGGGGAGGGGGCGGAGGGTACGGGATCGGAGAATAGGGGAAGAGGCGCGTGGAGGCACGTTTTAATTAATTAATCTGCCGGCTGAAACGATACTAATATCAATGTAATTCCGTCGGTGGGTCCCGCGGTTTGCCGCATGCGTGTGCAGCTTTTCCGGTAATAATTGTAACGTTTAAGCGAAACGAGAAAGAAGGAGCGAGCGAGAGAGAACGTGCGAGAGAGAGAGAGAGAGAGAACGGGTTGGTGGGAGTGGGTGGTAGAAACGTGGTTGCAGTCGACCGACCAACCCACACGAAATTGTACCTCAACCGACGGAATATTCTCTCTCCTGCCGGTTTGGCCCTCTCCCCCTCCCGCCGGTGCTACCACCGGCGATCCCTTCGCCCTTCAGCCCTCGCCACTCGCCACTCTTTCATCGCACGGTCATGCACGCGTTCCCTTTGGCGGTACATCAAACGCGCGATTTCTTTTACCCCGGTGTTTTCCCGCCAGGGTGGCGGGCGGTGTCACGAGCAGCGAAAAGCAACCCCCGTATGCGTCGATGTGTGTGCACGCATGTTTTCGTCTGTTTTTTTTTTCTCTTTCTTTCTGTCATTCTCGTATCCCTCGAAATCTTGCGCGCCTTCCGGCGAAGAAACCCGGTCGCGTGTCGAGAAATCGATTCGGGATCGAGAACAGACAAACTACCGATCACGATTTGCTCGTGGCTCTGCGTTCGTAGTCGAACAACGCGTCACGCCTGTCGCAATTACAGTCGCAAACTGTGCGGAATAATAGTCTGCGGAGGCGCGGACGGCGAGCAGCGATCGATTTCCCTCGATTTTTAAGATTACCCGACTCCGACCGGTTCGAGCCGCAGACTTGTAAGGTATTCGTTAATCGGGTTTCCCGACTCATACACGGGGTATTATTTTGTATTCCGGCAGAGTAGAAGGGATACAATCAAATATGGTAACTGTTGCGAGCGTTCAACCGCACGCGGACCCCGGGGGCCGGATTATCTCCGCGTTGCTGCAGGGTTGCTGCCGTTTATAGGATAACCCGTGTCAGGAGGGTTGTTTCTCCGTTTCTCTCTGTTCCGTCGGCCACCTCGTCCTTCCCCTCTGCCGCCGAATCAGTCTCTCCCTCTCTCTCTCTCTCTCTCGCTCGTGTTCGTCTTTCGAAATTTTCTCTGTCCCGTGCACGCTCGGCTAGGCCGATAGCAACCGGCTCGAGAGACGGAAGACGCCTCGGGCCAATCAGAAACGACAACTGGCACCCCATCTCGAAAAGCAGAGCGAAAGCAGATTACGGCACAATCATCGCACCAATTCTAGGCTCCCATTCGCCTCCGAGCAGCCTGTTTCAAGCCCGTGCCTCAAAAATCTGCTTGCGAAAATCGCGAAACATCCAGCAGCTTCCTCGCCAGCGCCGCGACCTCGATGATACGTGGACTTTTTTAATTGACGAAATCAGAACAGAAATAGACTGAAGGCGAAGAGGGAACCGCGGAATAGAGGCAACAGTAGGGTTGAATTGGTTGGAGGGGGGTATCGTTAGGTATAGGGACAGAGAATTGTCGTATTGTTCATAATAAGAGATAGGGAATCGTTCTATTCGGCAGAATAAACTTTCTTTTAAAAAATCCACGGTTTAACCCATTTGCATCGTAAGGAAATATGATAAGAAGGCCTTCATCGCCAAACTTTTTCTTTTATTATATTTAAGTACAAAGATGACTACAAGTAAAAGAACTTATTTCAATAATTCGTCTTCGTTAATTACCACTTTCATCTCCAACAACACCCTCCATTTCTATTTTTTAGCTAACGAATAATGATAGTGACCAACAAAGTTGAGCGCACGCAGACGGCTACGGTGATAGTGACCAGGAAAATTGAGCGTATATATACGCTCCGGTGATAGGGACCAGGAAAATTGAGCGTATATGTACGCTAATGATGCAAATGGGTTAAAGGAACGAGGGTCTCCGATTCAAGGAGAACGGTGAACGGTGTCTCGCGAACATTTATTCTTCGCTTTCGACTTTTTCGAGGGGAATCGCGTGGTTTCGATTGCGACGCAACTACAAGGGCACTCTGCGTAGGATAACAGCGAAAAGAAGAAGAAGAAGGTAAAATGGCTTCTGCGCGACAGGGGCTATCAAAGTGTTAATGTTCTGATCGTGGTGCATCGAATATACGTTCGTCGTCGCCGTCGTCGACGTCGTCGACGTCGTCGGTATCAGTGGGGTGTCTGGTGAGACTGATCCACAATGCATCCCTGAGTTGCATTGTGCCGTTGCACGAGACGAGAGACGAGAGACGAGAGACGAAACGGGACGGAGACCAGACGAGTCGGTACGGGACGCAGCGGCATGTAGAGAAGAATTCTATGAGAGGGTGGCGAGAAAGGAGAGGACGCGAATAAAGGAGGAGGAGAGAGCGACAGCAGAAACGAACAAGAGAGGCCAAGAAAGAAAGGAGACAAGGGTGCAAAGAGACTCCGTACTGATCGAAACGAAAGGGGTTCGGGTCGTAAGGCTATTGTTTTTTCACCTCTCGGGTCCCGTGCTGCGCCGTTTAGACGGGGAACGACGCACCAGAAAGAAAAAAAAAAGGATACGAGTCCTGAATGCCATCCCGAAATCTCGATATACCTGACGTCGCGCATTCGATCGGCGAAACAAACGCTATGCTCATTCTCAAATCTACTTCGCGATCGGTGGACATCACGCGCTTTCAAGGCGTTCCTTTCTTCGACACCTCGGACGTCTCGCGAACCTCTCCGCGGCGGATAGATCGGTTACTCAAAGTAAAAGCATCACGGGGCCGAAGAGTCTCGTTGCCGAAGCAGTTCTTTCAATTTTCCGTTGTCATCGCTGTCGCGCTGCGACTTTGTGCGCTGTCACAGCCGCGCGCGCGCGCGCGCCCGCGTAGGCAGACTGCATTCGCGACTTTGCTCGCGCTGCGCCCGTTTCCGTCCCCTGCGATTTCGTTGTTCCGGTGGTCGTGTACCGGTTGTCGTGGCAGTCGTCGTCGTCGTCGTCGTCATTGCCGCACCATCATGGCTGTCGTCGAAGGTGTATAGAGAACACTCTCCGCATCGCGCCGCACCGCGCCGCACCGCTCCGCATCGCTCCGCGGTATGCTCGTTGATCTCTGGCTGAGATACAGAGGTAAAACAATATAATGGCCGCCCGGTGCGCTCTCTGCTACGAGACCCAGGGTGTACTGAGAGCATTATCGTCGACCTCTTTATCTCCTGCGCCCGATCTCCCTACGCTTTTCTTCCTTCCTTTTTTTCTGATTTCTCCTCTCCTTTTCCCGTGGTTTTGTTCGCGTCCCTCCTTCTCTCTCTCTCTCTCTCTCTCTCTCTCGCTCTTCGCGTCCGCTGCTTCTACATCTTCTTCACGAGCTCTTTCTCTCTCTCGCTGCCGCCCTCTGCCTCTCATCTTGTTCTCGTCGTCTCCCTCTGTCCCAGTAGGTACGCGCCATTGCAACCATGCGAAACCTTTTATCGTCTACCAGGACAATACCGAACCTCTGTGGCTGTTCTCGTTGTTGTCGTCGAGTACGGTGTATCCTCCTCGTCATTCTCCATGGTTGTTGTTGTTGTTCTTGTTGCACCACGCGACCGTCGACGCGGATCCTCTCGACACGGAAACACGCGATCCGCATATTAATGGCTCTCCGATACCTTTTGTGGCAACGTCTCTCCTCCTGCCGTCGCGCCGCGCGGATCCTTTTCCGCCGACGGAAAAGGACAAGTTTTTAGAGAGAAATTCGCCGGTTTGTTTCCCCTCGTTTTGTTCGGTCTTTCTTTTTTTTTTTTTTTTATTGTTCCGGAGAGCGAGCGCCGCGGCGAGCGGCTGGAAATTTTTGGAGGTTAAAATCGCGCGCCTCCGATGCTACCTTCCAGTCCGCGACCGGCTCGGCTCCTTATCCCGGCGAGTTTTCCTCCTTTTTAGCGAGCGTTTCACTCGTTTGCAACCTTATTACGCGCCTCTCGCTGCGATTACGCTGCCGACCTTCGCAAGAATCGTGGAACGAACAATTTGTTCCGTCCGCTGGAAATTCTGTTGCGTTCGAAACCAGATGAAAATCTCGTCGACGAACGAATGTTCCGAGAGAGCAGGATGGTCGAGGTTTTTCGGGGCACCGTGTATGAGGCCGGGAATATTTACCAGGTTTTCCTTAACACGGAACGTGTTGCGTTCCGGATCGTTCTTAGCCGAGAGAGAAACTCTATGCATTGGATTCGCAGGTCAGTGAGTTGTCGCGTCGAGTCATTCAAACCGGTGTCACTACCGCTCGATTTATCGTGTTCGTCAATCTTGGAAGACTGACCTCCCGCCGCGGCTCGGGTTACCATCCACATCCACATCCACATCCACAAGCACATCGATGCCGCGCGGCGACGTCTTGCGTTAGAGCACCCCCGGCACCTCGACGCCCCCGTCCTCGCCGTCGCCCTCACCCTCACCCTCTCGCCACGTTATCCTGCAACAACGCGGTGCACTCCTTTGTCTTCCGTTTTATTCTCGTCCGCGCCGATGAACGGCCGACGTCGATGAATATCTACGCCACCGAGCGAACGATAAAAACTCGGCCGTTTCGTGATCACACATGGCCTCGACCGCAAACTCGCAGCTACGTGCACGTTTTCTCGTGCCTCGGTCACCGGTCACCGGGTTCTAACCGGGCACGTACGTGCGAATTCGGATAGAAATCAGAGCCACAGGAAATAGTACACCTCCGTCGGGTCAGGTCGCCTGGAAAGCCTCGCGCAATCGCGTTTCATTCATTCCCGCAATTTTCTTTCGTCCTCGACTCGTTTGCGAAACGCACCCGCAATTCCGAGTATGCGGACGATTATCTCGGAGAGAAGCTCTTCGAATACTCGAACCGAATGGAACTTTTTTATGGAAATTCGAAGGAGGTCCGTTTGATATTAACCCTTAAATGCATGAGTGGGGTCCGCAAAGGATCCCAGTGTTGGATTTTGTGTTAACATTTTTAGCCGCGCCATTTTTAGTTTACAGAAATAAATTGTTGCTGCAATCAAAGTTAGCAAGGAATTAGGTAAGTGGGGTCCTCAATGGACCCCATGTATGCATTCATGTTCCTAATATTTAGTTTACCTATGCACTTAAGGGTTAAGGGTGCCCATAAGTATTCAATTATTTGCAAAGAATTTGTTTTGCCTTTAATTCTGTACCGATCGTCGAAGAGGAAACGCGTATTCTTTTACAGTATTCGGTAAAGCAGCCTGTGTTCGAAATATTCTAAAAAGTATAATTTTGTTTACAACCCTATAATAAAATGGCGGCGTCCGTACCTTCCGAGGATCATATTCGTCATTGCATACCTTTTCATTTTCATGCGGGATTTAATGCAACGGTAACAACAAAGAAAATTTGCGATGTTTATGGAGATGTATTGAAGGTCAACAAGTGTCAACGTTGATTTAGAAGGTTTGCTGCTGGTGATTATCATCTCTCTGACAGGCCTCGACGACCAGTTGAATTTGATAATGAGACCCTAAAATCTCTAGTGGAAAATGATCCAAAATTGAGTATACAAGAATTATCGAGAAGCCTTGGGTCCACATGGTCAACTATACAAAGGCACCTACACGAAATGGGAAACGCATATAGGCAAGGAATATGGGTACCGCATCAATTATCTGAGACCAATATTCGTCGATCAATTTGCACTTCGTTGCTATCCAGATTTCGAAGAGCTCCATTTCTTAGCAGGATCGTTACCGGAGATGAAAAATGGATTCTTTGTGATAACATAAAGCGTTCCAAGCAATGGCTTTCTGCAAATCAAACCGCAATATCAACCCCTAAACCTAGCTTATCACTTAGAAATGTGTTACTGTGCATTTGGTGGGACTGTCGTGGCATAATTCACTTTGAGTTGTTGAAACCTGGAGAAACAGTTACTGCTCAGTTGTATTGTCAGCAATTACGACGGCTGTATTAAGAATTATTGAAAAAGAGGGCATCTTTAGTCCACAGAAAAGGTGTAATACTGCAAATTGACAATGCCCGGCCCCGTACAGCGAAACTCACTCAGGAAAAAATCAAAGAACTGCTATGGGAAATTTTACCGCACGCCCCGTACTCATCGGATATTGCTCCCTCTGACTATCATCTTTTCAGATCTCTGGAACATTATTTAAGAAATAAAACATTCACTTCTGCAGAAGATGCACGGAGGCACCTTGAGTCATATTTTGCTTGACGAACCCTAGATTTCTAGCAAACTGTCCTTGATAATATAACAAATTAAGAAATAAAAACTTGAATTGACTACAGAGTTTTTTTTAGATTTCAAAGCAATTGATTACTTATGGGCCCACCTAATATTATCAGAAGAAGGGGAACAGACCGCCGCAAGTTTGTTAACAGTCGAGAGACAGTGCTCGATAAAACTGTCGAGTCGACACGGGGCATAACGCTCCGAAGTCGATATGTAGCATAACGGCGGATGATCGTGCAAAACGCATCAGCGAGCTTTTGCGGTGAGCCATGCGCGTGGAAGCTCTGCGGTCTTCCGCAGAGAGAAAAGTTACCGTATATACGGTGTGTGTCGGCCGTTATTCAACGCGCAATCGAGAGAAATAACAAACGCCGACTCGCTTGTAGGTCCTCTTATTCTCTCTCTCTCTCTCTCTCTCTCCGTCGGGTGTTTCTCTTCGCCCGGTTTTGCAATTCTTGTACGTGCCGCGCGCAAATCATCCCGGCACCCCCGGGCCCCGCCGGCTATTACGAATTCCCGACCGCGTCCAGAAATCGGTGGTCGAGGAAAAATTCTTTCATTCGAACTAGTTGGAAAACACACGGCGGAATTCGGAGATGAAATTCCGCGGCCGCTGCAGATACGTGATCTGATGCACCGATGTTTCGCCCGCTGCCCAGACTCTTTGCGCTGCCAACCTCTCGCGCGACCCGCCGGATTCTATGTAACCGCGTTCCGCCAAACATATTGTGCTCCTGTATCTTCGACGTACTTTCTATCCTCGATTAGAGCATCCGCCAAACGGAAATGAAACGCGTTCTTTCGGAATTGAAAAACATTCGCAAAGCGCCGGACTGCTATTCGTTCCGATGTTTTCAACGGTGCGGTTCGACTCCGCGCACACTGGCTCGCATACTTGTTTGCGGACGCAAGTAGTCCGATGCAACAAGATTAGTTCAATGAACGTCTGGTACAATAGAAAAGCGTATACTACAAATTTTCTGAAATCGACAAATCACTTCGGCGAACCTTTCGGTACACAACGGTAGCACCAGAGGTTCCACATTATACAGGGCATTTAAAAAAGCTTCGATGACCTTGAAATCTCAAAAAATGTAGCCTTGAACAAATTTTTTTGCCTATCATAATATTTGCCCCTCTGAACCAACTAATGTTTTCCTTTGAAATTGTCTTCTGTCATAAAAAACAAGCGAGATATTATAGATGCTCGAGTTAGGTGAAACCCCCTGTATAATATTGCACTAGGATCAATTGCTACATGGACGAATGAATTGTTTTTAGTCTCATTCGTTGCCATTCCATCGGTATGGAACAGCACGATCGAAAATCGCGTCCGGTGTAACGAAAACGGTCGTTAAACTGTTCTTCTCGCAGCGGCGAACGAGCATATTTAAGGTCGACTGGAAAGAAAATAATTATGGAAGTACGCATAATAGTCTCGAACATTCCTCTCCTAATTGTCCGACGAACGATCAATCTTCCGGGGCTGTCTCGGTGGTACACGGTCTCGTCCCGGTCTCCCCGAAGCGGCGAACGCGACAATAAAGATCTATCCGTCTTCGTTCGCCTCTCTCGAACTCTTTTTGACACGTCCGAGGCTTTAGCGTCGGCTAGGCCATGCTCAATCGAGGGAAGCGCGTGAGAGGGTGACAAAGTGTCTCCGCCGCGAACGGGATAAGAAGCAGAAGAAGGGGGATGGTGTTTGGCGGCGGAGATCTCTTTCCTTACCCGCCGCGCCGTGCCGCGCCGTTTTCTTCGTGGTTCGAGGAGGGTAGCTGCCTATATATCGACTCGGGACGAGGCTGATCTGCCTCGTAACGCCAATCGATACACGGCCGCAACTCCGGGAACTTTGAGACGGGAACGAGTCCGGGCTTATGTTTCATTAAAAAACGAGACTTCAAAGAGTCGTCGACGCGCAACGCGTATATTCTCCTCGCGCAAGGTCCCGTTTACCGAATCCGCGAAACCGAAATAAAACTGCTGTCGAGAATTCGCTCGTCGATATATTCTGCTCGCGCGAGGTCCCATTCTTGAAATCCGCGAAACCGAAGCCGAAGCGAAAGCGGGATGTTTTATCTTTGCCGTCGAGAATTCGTCGATAGCACCCTCCGATTTCCGAGGGAGTATTTGATCTCCGCTCCGAAAAATTCGCTCGGGGTCGAACACGGATAGCAACCCTTTCGAGAAACAAACTCACCGACGCTCTTTTAGGCAACGTTCACACAGCGCGGCGCCGGCAACCCCCCTCGGCCGTCGCGTACACACCGCCAGGGGATGAATATAACGTGACTCGTGTATGAATAATGCCAAGTACGTGTTACGTGTATAAAGAGAGCCGCGCGAGATCCGCTTGGTAAAAGGCACTCCGCGCCTCGCGACTTCCGCGTTTCGAGGCGTGGGCGGGCTTGGAAAAGGAAGCCGGAGTTTAAGGGGAGTCGTCAACAACCCCTTAGAATTTTTTTTTTCTCCTCGCATTCCGAGAGGATCGTCGGCCGACTCTTCTGCTTTCGCTGGTCGCTGGTTCCTCCTTCGTTTCGACGTTGTTCTCAACGAACCTTTAAAAATCGATCGTCGATCCCGATAAAGGCGGAAACGTTGTAACTTTCGACAGAGGGGTTGTTCCGCAGCATCCGCCGCCGCTATCAATTACATAACTCGCGTCGTTTGTACACAGATCGATCACCGAGGGCGTCACGTAATGTTACACAATCGGGCGAGCCATGCTCATCGCGCTACAGACGGTTGAGTTATGATATTCACGCGCGGAATATCAGACGACTTCGCTCATCGGCTGACCTAATATTCCCGATTCGCTTTTGGACGTGCAGACACGCCGACCGACCGTCCACGAGCCTTTATTTACGTCTTCGTCGCCCGCGACGGAGTTCCCGTCGTTGTCGAACAATTCGTTAATCGATCCACGATCGTCCGTCATCAACCCTCTGCACTCGAAGCTGTTTTAACGGGTCAAGTGCCAAATGTCAACCCCAGAGATTCTTACAAAGTCAGAGTAATTTAATTAATGCGACCAAAATTAGAAATTGAAAATGTATCACAGTGGATGCTGCCGTAGCCCTTTCGAATTCGAAAGACTCCCATAAAATTCGGTTTATCTGGATATCTCGTAACAACAATGAATTTCTAAACCCAGTCGAAAATCGTTCCATATTTAAGAGCGTATAAAACTAACAAAAATTAATGTATCCTAATCAAACTTTTTTCTAAAAATGCCTGAAAGATCACCTTTTCAGACTATGTACACATGCCATTTGCCACCTGCAGAAAAACGGCACGCACTTTCCGGACAACCCAATACATACACGATTGGCAAAAGTTGAATTGTCTGTCGATTACTTGGATACCAGCGGTGTAAAAATTGTTTCAAAAAACAGCGTGGCAATTTTCAAATTGCATTTTAGCTGGTAGAAAAAATATCGGTAGGAGAAAAACCAAAGTATCTGCATCTCCGTCCCGCTTTGTCTCTGCTTTCCCGTCGCTGGTGTTGTTCGTCTCTGTCGTTCCCCGCGCCATCATCGCCATATTAATTCGGCGATATTAATCAAGCAGCGAGTTCTTAGGTACAAAAGCGCACCGTCGTCGGCGCAGTAGGAACCTTATTGTTTTGGTACCCTCCGGTTCAATATCGACGTGGCCTGTGACGCAATGCATACTACTATACACGGTGCACATCGTACACTAGCATGGCCGCGGTCGTGCGCGTGGATTCTGAAAACTATGAGGGATATATGCAGACGGAAGGATCACAAAGGCTTTTCTCGTCGCAAGCCGGAGCAGAACCGAGCAGAACCGTGCCGTACGTAGCAGAACGGAGCGGAACGGAGCGGAGCAGAGCAGAGCAGAGCGAAGCGGAGCAAGTAAGCTAGCGAGAGCAGGTGCCGACTTCGAAAGAGTCGAAAAGAGTTCGACGTGCTTGTCGACGGGGGATCCTCAATCACTACCGTCTCTACGATACCCACGTCTCTGTGTACCATACGTGGGAGCGACCGCCTTTCTTTCTCCGCTTCCTTCTCCTCATTGTTTCACCTTCTATCGCCTGGCACCGCGTGGGATTATTGACGAGACCTGCCCTAGACGAATCGTACAAATACTTTCGCGGTATCGAGGGTTCAATCCCCGCTTCTCCCTCCGCGCAAAAAGACCCCTCTCTCTCTCTCTCTCTCTCTTCCCCTTTTTTTATTTTGGTTGTTCGACGCGTTTTGGACAGCGCGGATCATTTAAACATTCTCGTTTCACCCGCGTCTTAACGGCCCGGGATACTCACGTGACTTTTTAATTAATAATTTCCGTTCACAGCCTTCACACGGGTCTTAAGTCTGTGACCAAACTTGTCACATTTTTTCAAGTTTTTGGCTTTATTTCGCAGAGAATCGAGACAAAATATAGCTCAATTTGTAGCTGGGTCATTCAGAAAACTCATCCAATGGCATTCAATTTTTGGCCTACTTCTAACGCTTATATTACCAAATATCTGCATAATCTCGGCAGCTCCTGACCAGCGCGCGCTAGATTGAACCCTCCTCTTTCGAACGAGCCATTTACCAGCGACGAAATATTCTTACATAAGGACGAAAACTTGAGGCACGTGAAACCATTTTTTGGCGGTAATGTAGTCACTCTACCTTATCGCGAGTCTACGATGACCGGGGCCGTTAACCGAAACTTTATTTACGTGTACATAAATGTACTACTCGACATCTGCCGCGAAATGTAGTACTACTTAGAGGCGGACAGTCGATGTTGAATAGAGGGCAAAG
This sequence comes from Halictus rubicundus, assembly GCF_050948215.1. Lineage (NCBI taxonomy): Eukaryota > Metazoa > Arthropoda > Insecta > Hymenoptera > Halictidae > Halictus > Halictus rubicundus. The sequence goes on from NC_135154.1 coordinate 6,685,661, forward strand.
TCAGGTGGGAATTTCAGAGTCATGAGAACGAGCGTTGACCACCCGCAAACAGGCAGCGAAGACTAAAGCGCGGACAAATGAGACGGGGTTTTGTGGAAGCATAGGGCGAGGAAGTACGGAATCTCGCGTCTGCCCGGCCAAGTCGATCCCTTTGCCCGGAATCTCCGACGGGGGTTATGGTTTCTCCGGGCCGGTTTGTATAGCCCGGCCAAGGAAAAGGGTAGCCGCGCCGCGGGCACCAGTTTCTCGCTGTTCTCGATCGTTTGTCTCGCCTCCGCGAGGGCTCGGATCGGGAAACAAGAAAATAGCGGGAGGCCCCCGCGGTGCCTGTGGGAACGCGGCCAAACCAATATCTTTCTCAGACCGGAGAAATAAAAATTCCTTACGCCCCTGGCCGCGCGATGTACTCGTAAATCATTTTTCCGACCATATCGGGGACGCTGCGTTACTATTAGGTTGCCGGCGAATAAATCCTTCGTCACACGAAACCGCGGAGTTGTCCAGAAAAACCAGTTTGCTATCTTTTTGCGATCTGAGCGACACTCGTCCGAACGCAATTTCATGATTCCTAGAAGTCCAACGATCTCCTTTGTTTAGGCACGGAGGAAATTGCAATAGTAATCGCGTCTTTTATCCGGACGATCATCTCCCGGGCACCGGATGTTTGCGTGTTGAGTTTCACGGTAAAACACTGTTGTTCCCGATTCCTGATGCAAGGGTAGATTTATCTGATTGGACGAAGCCGTTGACAATGCAGCTGGCAGTGCCGTCTTTGGCTTCGTTTCAGGGGGTGATATAACGAAACGATTAATCTGCCGACAATACCGGGTTCTCGGGAGTATAGCGTTACCGCGTGCATCATTATTATTTATGAATTTTCATAAGTCTCTCGCGCGCGAACTACCGAGAGAAACAGGATATCGCGATTGTTTCTGAATTTCCGGACGATTTCGAAGTCGGTTTCCGGATGAAACTCTCTGATTACCCTTCGCGGGAGTCGAAGCAGAGAATTTCGTTCGAATAAAAATCCGGCAAAGTTGTTTGACCCTTGCACGGTCAATTTGTGCGGCAACGACGACGCCTGAGGTTGTTTGAAAATATAAAAATAATCGACCGCCGGAAGAAACGCGGTTATTTAAAACCAGCGCGGTCCGCGGTGGCATTGCTAAATGTCAGACACTTTCCCTCGCGCTTTTTTTTTTTCCCTCCCCCTCTAAAAATAAACCACCGCCGCACAAAAACAAGGAACTCGTTAGAAAACGGGGGAGAGAGACAGGCGGGTGGAAAATGTGGCGGAGGTAACTTCCGGAAAAATTAATATCCCGTGGGCTGGTTGATGCGCCGGCTGGTTGGCTCAAGTGCAGACGTCCATGTCACCGTGATCCGAACGACGGAGAAAGATAGAAACTTTCTTTCCCTCCGAAAGGATAATATTCCTATGAAATACCACGCTATACCCTTATCGTTCGCGTATCAAACGATCTCTGAACGGCTAGAATAACGTTTAAAATTTCGTCACCGATTCTGACCGGTTCTTCCTCTTCTCGGAACGATGAACGAGGGAAAAGGATGGACCAAAGAAACTCTCGTGGAACCGGAGAGAATGGCTCACGGGGTTTGGAAGCGACCGCAGCCGCCTCTCTTACCAACTGGCCCGGTCTTAAGATCGGTAGAGTTTAATTGGTCTTGACCACTTGACCGGAGTAATTGGCCAATCTGAAATTTGATTTGAACGTACGGGATCGGGCGTCTTCAAGGTACTTAGCGTCCTCGGAATACCTTTGTTCCGGACCCGATCGGCCCCACTACGGGTTCGCAAAAGTTCCGGTTCGTTCCCATTGTGATTACACTAGAAACAATCCGCTCGGGGAGAGAGAGAGAGAGAGAAAGAGAGAGAGAGAGAGAGAGAGAGAGAGAGAGAGAGAGAAAGCGAGCATAAATCTTCGTTGGCTGACCGAACACGCAGAATTTCTTTTAACGAGGTTTTGCCAATTTTCTACCCCCCGTTTAATTCTTCTTTTGGTCGCAGCCGATATTTCTTTGGTCCCGACGCGTTATCGTTGCCCGGCGAACGAAAAAACAAGTTCGAGCGATTTCATTCGACTAAAAAGGAAGAAATTGGCCGCGGCGCGGCGGTTGCGGAATATGATGAAAAGCGACCAGCCCGGCGAAAGGGAGAACATTTTGGTGGGTTGGAACGTGGTGGTAGAATTCGAGGAGGATCCTGACGAGGGATTGGTTGTGTCGGAGTGAACTTATGAAACGGCCAACCCCGGTAGAGTCGAGGGAGATATTAAATTTCTGGAATTTTGCGGTTAGGCGCGTCTACATGCCGACGGTTCTCTCACCAACACACCCGTGCCTATGGCTTCGTCCACGTGCCGCGGCTAACAATATTCTTTCATGGGATTTCTTCCATTACCTTCTCGATGCGGTGATTCGATGCGAACACGCACACGCGCGTCCGTGTACAAACACAATGCTTTCCGTCTCGTTACGGTTCAACTTGTTAGTCGAGGAAGCTTGACGGTGTCGAATTACCACGCCTAAAATACCGCTGATCTTCGACGCTATCGATCGATTCCATTTTAAACTCGACCGAATTCAATGTTGCATTTCTTATCGCAACTACATTCTTTCAAATTCTAGCTGAACCTACCGAGCAGAAAACATGTAGAAGCAAAACGGCTTATGGGAACGAGAAGATCGAATTACTGCTACTAAAATACCGCTGATTTTCGATCACGCGTAGCAATCGATTCCACTTTAAACACGACCGAATTCAAAGTTAAATTTCTTATCGCATATACATCCTTGCAAATTCTAGCTGAACCTACCGAGCACGGAACATGTAGAAGCAAAACGGCTTATGGGAACGAGAAGATCGAATTACTGCTACTAAAATACCGCTGATTTTCGATCGCGCGTAGCAATCGATTCCACTTTAAACACGACCGAATTCAAAGTTAAATTTCTTATCGCATATACATCCTTGCAAATTCTAGCTGAACCTACCGAGCACGGAACATGTAGAAGCAAAACGGCTTATGGGAACGAGAAGATCGAATTACCGATCCTAAAATACCGCTGATTTTGGACGCTATCGATCGATCCCATTTCGAACACGACCGAATCCAAAGAATCCGACTTCTAAGAGATTTCTACGAAATTCTGGAACATCCCACGGAATTAGCTGAAATGAGTTTAGTTGAATTTTTTACGGTTATCACTGCGATACAGTTCAGTCGTTTCCTACGAAAGCGTTTCTCTAATCTGAATAACTGTGAATTAGAAAACCGTGATGGTATTTTTGGCACGGCCGGTCAACGGCGTTAATTGAAACTTCGTCCGGGACGGATCGTGCATGCGAAAAAGATCGGTGCTGTAACAGGTCCTCGCGAAAGACAGGCGGTGCTCAATGATAATGCTTTTTATTGTTGCTTCATCCTTAGCCTACGTAATGGACTCGACTCGCGGTTATCGTGCCACGTTTTTACAACGATCGCTACAGATTAGGTTCTAGGCCTGGTTCAGGTCCTCGTCAAAGATCGGTTTCTACATAAATTACATAAATACACATGGGGGGCGAACGTTTGTACAAGTTCACTGGACGGATAGAAGGAATCTGGACTCGCCGGCGGGCACTTGGTAATTGGTGGTGTAGGTAGTGTAAGAGGAGCTGACTGGGTTGGCGGACAGCGGAATCACCGCGGCCGGATTGTCGTATTGGTATTGCACTTGGGTGGCGACCGGCTTGATCTCGAGTTTTTGCGGTTTCGATTCGACGGGGGCAGCGGCTGCGATCGGTGCGACCGGAGCGACCGACACTTGCAGCTCGGCGGGCAGGATCTGCAGCTTTTGGAGAGGAGCGTAAGCGTAGATCGGCCCGCGAAGAGGCTCCACGTTCTCGGCGCGGATCTTCGCGAAGTACTTCATGGCCTCGACGTTCTGACGGCTGACGTACTGCACGCGTTGCAGACGGCCGTCGGGAAGGGCGATGTAGTACTCCCCGGACTGCTGGGGCTGTTGCTCGTCAACTTCTTCGTCGTCGAGCTCGTTCACGGAGTTTACGGGCTCGGACTGCAAAGATCAATCAATAATTAAATTAATGGAAGAAGTTTTAGAAATTTTCTGAAATGGTCTTGTCCACGCAACGAGTTGCACCGGCTTTAAATGAACCCTTTGCACTATATTTCACGGTTTCAATGAGAACTGTGTCGTCCGTAATTTCTCAAAGAAAGTGCATGTTTATTGTATGCTTGTATATTTCAACAACAGCGAAATAGGAATTAACCCTTGTCACTCGAATTGCGACTGTAAGGCGCCACTAAAAATTGCTGTATCATTATTCAAAATATTTTTTACATTATCAAATTTGTTTGTATTTAAAAAATTACTAAACATTTCAGTACTCTACGAGTTAATTGCACCATTTTCGTATGTATAGCATGAAAAAATGTATATAGAAGGGAAACATTCTTGGTCGGAAGAAATGTTTCGTTTTGGAGTTAGAATGGCTTCGAGTGCAAAGGGTTAATAATTTCTTCTGCTGACTGGTTGTTATGGTCCAACGCCTAGACGTTCTCCCGGGAGCAATCTGCGAGCACCCTATCCTCTAGTTTGTTAAACGACCGTAGATAAAGAGGCCCCCTTTGTCCCGGGGGGAACGTTGAAAGCGATCTCTGTCTACGATTGTTCTGGTAACAACGACGATCGTATTCGATCGTAGATCATGGTTACGATCTTTCTTGCGGCCACCGGCGATTAGGAGGTTGATTAATTCGCGGGGATTAGCCGCGGAGGAAAGGGCGAGGCAATTAGAGGCGTCGTTCTTCAATTTTTCTCGAACGGGTTCTCGAAAGGTTGCCGCGCGGACGATCCGGAGGACTCGAATCACGGCTGACTGCGTCGCGGATTGTGTCACGCCGGCTTCGAATTTGGTAGGGGCACACGCGTGCCTGAACAGCGATCGAAAGCAAACGAAGACTCGAATACTAATGTCGTTAAGACGGCCGAACAAGAACAACCGGAGACGTCGGGGAGCAAGAACGAGGATGAGAGAGGACCCTTCGGTCCTGCGGGCTCGTCACGACCGTGTTCGGATTCTCTTTCTTTTGTTGCTCGAGCAAACAATCGTTGGTTTCGTCCTATCCTCTTTTCGAACGCGTTTTTTTTTTTTTGGAAAATTGTACTCGCCTCAGACTCGGTGACGCTGGAAACGGTGGTGACGTCTTCCTCTTCGGTGGTGTCGGCTACTTCGGTGGTGGTCGGCTCCTGCGGGGCTCCGTACTGTTGCTGAGGCTCCACGGGAGCTCCGTATTGCTGCTGAGGAGCTGCCGGTGCGCCATATTGTCTTTGAGGGACGGCCGGACCGCCATATTGCTGCTGAGGAGCCGCGGGAGCTCCGTATTGCTGCTGAGGAGCCGCCGGGGCTCCGTACTGTTGCTGAGGAGCGGCGGGAGCTCCGTACTGTTGCTGAGGAGCGGCGGGAGCTCCGTACTGTTGCTGAGGAGCCGCCGGTGCCCCGTATTGCCTCTGAGGGAGATTGAAAGCTGGTCCAGCAGGCTTCCAGCCGGATGCCGCGTACGGAGCGTCCGCCCCGGCGGTTTCCTCTTGCTGTCTAGCGAAGTAGTATTGTCTTTGTTGTTGGCGGTACCTGGGTGGTTCCGCGGCCGCCACGGCGAGGAGAGCGAGAGCGATGAAGATCTGGAATATTAAACGAATTAGTCGAACAATTTTTGAATTTCGCTAAGCTACAATATCAATTAGAATGTATGCTTGATCGAGAATCAAGAGTAGATCGGCAAGTACGGCGCCGAGTGCTACCTTCATTGTAGTTGTAGTAGGTTGCTCGGTTTGTCTTTTCGAGTTGACTGATTTCCGATGGCACCGCCGCTGGATTATATACACCGAGTCTCGTATGCGGTCTGCATCTTTAAGAAGATCCATGCCGGTCTCGCCGGCGTCGGCCGCCGCGCAGGCCGCCGAGTGACATTGACCTCCTAAAAGACCGATGAATCCTCGATGATTGTTGGCTCATCATCCGGTCGCGTTTTACCTTCGGCTTTTTTTCGGTGCTCCGGCGCGCGTTCTGGATAGAAAAAATGTCCGACGATTTGCCTTTTTGCCCTCTACCGTGCCATTTACACAAAGTCTAGATAAATCTACAATAGCGTTCAGTTCTCGCGTCGGTCCTACGAGTCTTCGATCACTCCAACCGAAAGTGAAAACTGTCGCCTTGCTGTCAGCCTGTCGTCTTTTCAGATGTATTTCAGTTTTCCAGGAAAGAAGCCTAAGCTTGCGTTTTCGAGGCATGAAATACGCGTTACTATCCCGAAGAGTACCAAGGGCAGAGCTCCATAAGCGAGCAGAGGTCGCGTCAAATTTCTAAGTCTCTGATTAGCATTCCACGGCTCGTCATCTGAATCAGCGGGAACTTGTCATCCTTTGTCCGTGGCCGATTCGCCTTGATCGGCCGACGACCGACGACCGATTACGTCGATCGTGCCCGAATCGTCCAGAGAATCCATCGATTATGCGGCGAATTACGTCGACTTAATTTTAGCCCTGACGGAAATAGAAGCGCTTGCGCGGGTCCGCATACTGCGCGTTTTAATTGATTCGTTGCACGCAGCGCGCGGCGGTGACTATGATTTTCGTGCTAATAAATTCAATGACGAACTCTCCATGCGAACCGCTTTCTCGATCGTAGCTGCGCTAACAATCGCTGACCTACGACCTGGTCGAGCTCGGTAAATCTGCGACCGAATCGATCGGTTGAAAGGCTGTCTAGTAAAATGGCGTACTTCTTCTCGTTGTAGCTCTGAAAGAATCGGTTAACATACGTCCTTCTTCCACTTGAAAAAGTGATTTCATTTAGATGCTACGCTGGTCGATGCTTCTGCATCGAATTATTTTCACGTTCCCCTGCAAATCTCGGGAAATGCAACACACGCTCTTCTCCTAGACACCTACTCGATCGCGTTTCAATAGTCGCGCGATCATATCGCATTTACCGGCGGTCTTTGTCCGGGTCCCAGAAAAGTTCCGCTAAACAGTTCTTTACGAAAATGATCCCGCGTTGACGTAATAGTGTCGTCATTGCGAAGTAGGTTGCCGACGTTTCACCATGAAAACATGGGAACCCCGGCGTAGAAAGATTTAACGTAAAATCAGCGGAAAGTTCGAATCGGTTGCCGTGACTCGCGGAATGTGGCAATGCCGAAGGGCGATCGTAAGAGAGACTAACTGGGAGAGAAGAGAGAAGAGTAGAGAGAGAGAGAGAGAGAGAGAGGGAGGGAGAAGAGAAGAGAAGAGGATGGCAGAGAGTGGATGGTAGGGGCTGGGTGGGGTGGCCCGGGTAAAGCAAATTATTCACACTCAAACGACTCCATTTCAATATCGGACCGAGGCCCAGGGACAAAAGAAGGGCGAGATGCCTGTCTCCCTTCAGCTTTCGCTTTGCCAGTACCCACCACTCCGATACCTTTGGCTGCAGCCTGCAGGCTCGACTCTCCTCTTTTTTCGCTTCCCCTCCCTCTGTCCCCGACTTTATTCCTGTCTCTTCTTCGCGCTTATTTTTCTTCGTTGCTCTGGCTCCGCTCTCTTTCTCTCTTTCTCTCTCTCTCGCCCTTCGCCCTTCGCCCTTCGCCGGTCGCCATTGCCGTTCGCCCATAGCCCCACATGCCTCGCGACTCGAATCCGCAGAACACGGGTTTACCCGACCACCGCGACGAGAAAATTGTTCGAGTTTCGACCAGCTCGGTATAAATCATCGATCTAATCGAACGCGCGTCGAAATTCCCGGACAAATTCTGCACACGGTTCTGGCTTCCAGGGAACTAGACTTCCAGCTTCGAGGTAATCGGCGAAAGTCCCTTCGAGCACCGATATCGATTTCCGAAAGATAAATCTCTCTCTCTCTCTTTCTCGGGTGGATCTCCGTTTCGAACATTGCCAAAGGCGTGGATCCGCGCACGGTCCAACTTGTGTGCGGTGGCCTCCGGAAGATAAAATGGCAGCGCGTTACGTCCAGCCGGTTGTTCCAGTCCATGAAAAGAACAAAGAACGCGGTGAAACCAAAGGTGTGGCGAAAAGCTACAAACCGGGGTGTAAAAAGAAAGAGGAGAAAAAAAAAAGGGAGGAAAGTCGGAGAAAAGTCCGAGCTGCCTCGAGCCTCGTAATTGAATATATTTAAGCGCGGGAGGGACGTTTGTGCGGATTCTCGGCTTACAGGAACCCCATACCGACGCAACGTCTGCGCGTAAACTGGATTAATCGTCTATGAAGGGAGACTGTAACCCTGCCGCATTCGTTTGCAATCAGATCCCCATAGGGAATTCGAACCAACGCGCGACGCGTCGATCCGCCGTCGTTCTTCCCGTTATTATATTATATCGATCATGCTCGCAGGGGTGGATACGGATACTTGCCCTCCTCCGATACTCCGGCGAAATTTGGTTAAACTCTTATCGTGTTAGCCTGCTCGTTGTTTCGCCGGTAAATTGTTTTAACTCCTCGATCGTGCCTTAAACCGCTTATCTTCCTATTTATTCGTCGACAGGAAATTTTATCGGTACAGATGTTGACCGGAGCAATCAACAATTTTTCTCGAGATAAGCTGTGCGATGTTTACACGGTTTAGTGCAACAATTAGCGAGACGCGAAACGATAGGAGTCGTCCGATTGAGGAGGTGAGACACGTCGTTTGCTACTTGGCCGCGCCTGACGCGACTTTCAATGATCATTTTACCTTTTGATCGATGACACCGAGCCGTTCGAGCTAGAGCGACGTCTCGCCCCCCTCTCTCAGTTCCGCGGTGAACAGTATGCAGACTAAATTCGCCATAAAAATCGGGTGTTTCGCAAGCGACCCCCTCGTTCAATGACGATTCGATAATTATCGATTCTAAGAACGTTCCTCCGGCCGATTTCGGTAATCCGGCTCTCGAGGCGATCGTTTCGAAGCCGCTGGACCGTCGCGCGTCGACTCGCAGGCGCTCGATACGCCGGATTTTATTTCGACAATGTTACCCCAGGGACGAATCACGGGGGTGTGTAACGATAGAGAAATTGTTTGGCTACCAGTTGCGCGCTCCCAAAAGGCTCGTTTTGCAAGTCGTAAACGAATTAGGGCCTTTCACCGGCTATTCATTCGCCAGGGAAGAGAGGAGCCGAGAATCACCCTTGGTCATTGATTTACATCGCGGTTAACAGGGTGAGCTGCAACCCCATTAGACCTGTTAATACAAATTGGTCGCGTTCGCGGTCAATTAATTTGCCGGTTTAGCCGCTTCGAGTCTCTGTTTCACTCGTTTTCCACCGATTACGATAATCTAATGCCCGATCGGCGTTCATTTCAATGCGGACCTTATTTCGCCCGCGAATCCCGACGGAAACGCAAAACAGACGTCGATCGGCTATCGCGATCTTGTCCAATTGTTTGATCGTCGATCGTCGGCAATTTCGTTGCGGTGCTCAAAGAAATCGGAATATATTAGGGGGACCAATAAGTAATCAATTATTTTGAAATGTAAAACAAACTTTGTAGTAAATTCAGGGTTTTATTTCTTAATTTATTATATAATCTCCATCATTATCAAGGACAATTTCCTGCAAATTTTCAATCCCCCTCTTATAGAAGTCCAGGGTTCAAAAATATGAGTCAAGGTGCCTCCTTACATCTTCTACAGAAGTGAATGTTTTATTTCTTCAATAATGCTCCAGAGATCTGAAAAGATGATACGCAGAGGGAGCAATATCCGATGAGTACGGGGCGTGCGGTAAAATTTCCCATTGCAGTTCTTTGATTTTTTCCTGAGTGAGTTTTGCCGTACGGGGCCGGGCATTGTCAATTTGCAGTATTACACCTTTTCTGTGGACTAGAGATGCCCTCTTTTTCAAGAGGCTTTCAAGAGGGATGCACAGTAACACATTTCTAAGTGATAAGCTAGGTTTAGGGGTTGATATTGCGGTTTGATTTGCAGAAAGCCGTTGCTTGGAACGCTTTATGTTATCACAAAGAATCCATTTTTCATCTCCGGTAACGATTCTGCTAAGAAATGGATCCCTACGAAATCTGGATAGCAATGAAGTGCAAATTGATCGACGAATATTGGTCTCAGATAATTGATGCGGTACCTATATTCCTTTCCCATTTCGTGTAGGTGCCTTTATATAGTTGACCATGTGGACCCAAGGCTTCTTGATAATTCTTGTATACTTAACCCTTAGCACTCGAATGGTGACTGTAAGGCACCACTAAGAATTGCTATATCATTAGTCAAAATTTTTTTTAAATTATTAAATTTGGTTGTATTTAATAAATTACTGAACAGTTCAGTTTTGTAGGAGTAAATTGCATCATTCCCGTATGTATAACACGAAAAATATATATATAGAAGGGAAATATTCTAGGTCGGAAGAAATGTTTTGTTTTGGGGTTATAATAGCTTCGAGTGCAAAGGGTTAATTTTGGATCAGCTTCCACTAGAGATTTTAGGGTGTTATCAAATTCAATTGGTCGTCGAGGCCTGTCAGAAAGATGATAATCACCAGCAGCAAACCTTCTGAATCAACGTTGACACTTGTTGACCTTCAATACATCTCCATAAACATCGCAAATTTTCTTTGTTGCTACCGTTGCATTAAATCTCGCATGAAAATGAAAAAGTATGCAACGACGAATATGATCCTCGGAAGGTACGGACGCCGCAATTTTATTACAGGGTTGTAAAAAAAATTATACTTTTTAGAATATTTTGAACATCGAGTACGTGTTTCCTCTTCAACGATCGGTACAGAACTAAAGGCAAAACAAATTCTTTGCAAATAATTGATTACTTATGGGTACCCCTAATATATCGTTTCCCTCTCTGAGAGCAACTGTTGCAAGCGAGTTCATCATGCCATCTCGGAGGCGCTTACACGTGTCACGAGAGTCGGTCTTACAATTATAATTTCTTTTGGAATCGGTATGCGCCTGTTCCGATGTAGAAAGGCGACAGGCGCGTTATTAACCGCGGTTGTTAACCGCGCCGCGGCGTCTCGTGTTTCTTCTGGAACGATTCCGGGAGTTAATTTTCTCTTTAACCAGCGATTGTCTCGGCTGTTGCACTAGCCGGCCGAACTATAACCGAACCAGTCTGTGAACTAGCGAAAACCAGGAGCGTAGGGTTGCCGAGATTGCGACAAAAGCCCCGAGGAAATCGAGGAGTGGAGAAACTCCGCTGCGTAAACGGAGCTTAACCGCACCTCGACGTGGCGTAAGTTGTGGAATAAGAGGAGGACGAGGAGGTTGAGGAGGTGGAGAAGGTTGAGGAGGTTGAGGAGGCGGCGGAGGCGGAGGCGGTGGCGGAGCGGATAGGTAGGCAGAAGAGGAACACAGTGGCGGTAACAGGAGGAGGAAACAGAACTGGTTGAAGAGGAGGAGGAACAGGATGAGGAGGATGGCGGCGAAAAGGGGTTGCAGGGAAGGGCGGCTCGAACCGGTGGATGGGAGTCTCAAGGCGAAACTTGCAAAAGTACATCGCGACTCAAGAGGCCGGAAGTAATCGCGCGAGTTCTACGCCGCGCGTATCTACGTTATCATCGGCTGATTTCACGGCATTTAGTGCCTGCCGATGGTTCCGCCTGCACGGCCACCGGATCCTCGAATTAAGAAGGGCAATTAAGATCTCGCCGGTTTTTCGACGACATCGCGGATTCGCCGCGAACAAAGTTGTTCCAATCACCAAGTCCACCAGCGATAAGATTGAACATTTTCGTCGGAGAGAAACCGATGGAATTCGCAAAGCTGATTACGTGAGAAACGAAATGAACGAGGTCGAATATGTACAACAATGCCGACGAATCCGACGGACCGTGTATAAGAAGATTCTCCGTCGTCGATGTTATGGGAAAATCAAAAGAACCTCGCCAGAAGAATATTGGGGGGCATTTCTGAAAAACGGGACTCGGAGGAAAACTCGGTAGTATTTAGAGCCGACCGGGTCGCGTTTCGAGGATACAAAGAGCGCCGACAATCGGAATTAAATCGGCGAAGGAAAGAGCGAAGCCGAGCCAGGATGATTTCCGTGGGGCCGAGCCCAGGGCCACGAAAAATGAAAGATTTCAAATGAATCGCGTAATAACCTCCACGGCGCAGCCTCTCTCGGTTTCTTTCCTTCCCGGAGCAGCTCGACTTCCCTCTTTTCCCTGCTGGCTCGCCACCCTATGGAAGAGAGCTGCTTATGTATTCCGCTGCACGGCTGGTTGCACCACTCCTAATGGAGTTTCCAATATTTTCCTTTCCGTCGACTCGCCTCTGTTCCACGATCCTCGGCGTTCGCGTTCGCGTTCAGGTTCGCCTCGCCATAGCTAGTTCCGTCTCCTCGTCGCTCTCCGGTCTCGCCGCGCCGTTGCGTTGATCGATTGCCAAACTCGTTCCACTTAGCGTTTGCTCCTCTTTCTACGCCCTCTCCCGATATCAGTCTGGTGTGTTAATTGTCGTTAGCTCGTTAGGTTTGCTCGCGACACTTCCGCCTCTCTAATTGCTCTTGCTACTTACTCGCTTACACCCACCCCCCGGTTCCAACCAATTCCGCTGAAAACTTTCCTGCGTTTTCGGCGCTTTCCCTCCTCCGAATCCGCCCGATCACGTTCTCCTCCCCGTCCCTGCTTCTTCCGTTCTCGCGTCGGTTACACGCGAAAAATTCTAGCGGCGCGTTCGGCCGAGTCGCGGAAAAATATTTCATTTGCATCGAAACCGTCCCGGTGCACGGAAAATATTTTCGTTTCGCGGCTTTTTTCGGGCTGGCCCGATTAAATGTTCGACGTGTACGGCACGCGCGCACACGCCGCGAGCTATTTGCATTCATACGACGCTGTCATAGACGCTTGTTATGTTCATTGAACGCGTTCCGCAGCCAGGATGGTTGGCACCGCGTTTCTTTCCAACCATTTAACATTTGCTGCCGTCCATTCACGGCCCATCGTATTTCGACGCGATCATCGTTATCGGTACTTTCGCGCGCGCGCGCGCGAGTCCGCTTCCAAAATATTTTTGGATTCGTGAAAAATCCCGCTCCCGTTCTCCGCAAAAGAGCGCGCTAATTAAATCAATCTTAATCCCCCCCGAAAGCCATTACATCAGCTATTATAACGGTTCCTCGGAATCTAATTAATGATCCCGTTATTGCAAGGGAATTAATTAATCCGGCGCGTGTGTGAAGTTTCTTATTACTGCGATAATTAACGAGCTTCGTGTAATGGAACGTAATTCTTCGACGCGATCTCCCGCGAAGTTGCAGAAGATGCTGCGCCGTTAACTGTTGCTCGACGACGGACCATTAAAATTTCGTCGCCGATTAGAAACGAGAGAGAGAGAGAGAGAGAGAGAGAGAGAGAGAGAGAGAGAGAGAGAGAGAGAGAGAGAGAGAGAGTCGATCGGACGAGTATAGCACCGTTTTCTCTATCAGAGGCCCCGGGCATAAATTCAATAAATTCTCCGGCAGGATTAGGCATTAGACCGAACCGGATTATACGCTGAATTCCTATCCGGCACCGATCCTCGCGGGACGATAGCGTTCGCGCGACAGCTTCTCCGTCTGTTCCACCCTCTTCCGCCCCCGCTTTTCTCTCGGCCACCCTCGACTTGCTCCGCTCTAACATATCGCGCAACCAGGAAGGATGATCCCTCTCGACTTGTATCGGTCGTTACGAGCCACCCGATATCCGGGCCCTCGGCTCCCCCGTAATCACTTTCACGGCGGGAAGCGCGAAAAAATATCAAAGTAATCTTCGAAAACTCTCAACCGTGACTGATAAAGTGTACCATGGTTTTCCGATACACTCTCGTTCCGCGAAGGTAATCTCATAATCTGGTAATACGCCCCGCGATTACGCTCCGACAGATAATCGAGCCGCAGAGCTCCGCGTAGTTGCACTCTCGATACAGTGAATTCTCGTTACGAGTCAGTGTCAACCTCACAGTTTGGAGTCAGCGGAACTACACCAGCACGGTGTGGTGTCGAAGCTCGAGAACCGTCTCTCGAGCTACGCGCAACATTGTATCGGAGAAAGACATTTTCTCGGTCTTCTTGTCACTATCGCTTAATAGTCATACGCTTTTATGACTTGTAGCTCTTTGAGGCACACGCTTTTAAAGAAAATAGAAACCTAAAGCTGCGTACAGACCTGAACATTTCGACGAACATTGCGCCGAACAGCGCGCCGAACAGCGAACGAAACGCAAAGTCGACATTCATTTCGGCGCGATTTTGCGTTTCGGACGCTGTTTGGCGCGATGTTCGGCGCGATGTTCGGCGCGCCGTTCGGCGCAATGTTCGTCGAAACGTTCAGGTTTGTACGAGGCCTTTGATGTATGTCGAAAAACCGACAAGCGATGGATCGACCGCGCGCACGAACGCAAACGGGTGAGTCTCGCACAAACCTGAACATTTCGACGAACATCGCGCCGAACAGCGTCCGAAACGCAAAATCGCGCCGAAATGAATGTCGACTTTGCGTTTCGTTCGCTGTTCGGCGCAATGTTCGTCGAAATGTTCAGGTCTGTACGCAGCTTTAGTTGCACAGAATTTTGCGAATTCACCGCGTCACATGTTGCGCCAACCTTAATCACAGCAGCACGTACCACTTACTGATGCGTTTTGATTTGCATAAATTTTTTTTCACTTATTCACGCATTTACCATCGGTGCATAGCATTGCCAATTGAATGAAAACTTTAAATAAAATATTAACCCCTTAGCTTACAATGACGCCCTCAGAGGCGTCGTAAGTCTATCGGGCCAAACATGAATATTACTAAATTTTTGTATTAAAATAAATATGTTATTATTAATGTATTATTCAATTTGCAACAATAAATTTTTTTTTGTTTAATAATCAACTAATCGTAATTATTTATCAAACATCTTGCAAAGTTAATTGTACCGCGCACGTGTAGATACAAATCATAGGAAGTTTGCGATTTGTACAGTTTCGAACGCTCAGTCAAGCTGTATATGTCCCTGCGCGCGACCGACCTTGGTGTCGCTTTTGGCCCCCACAGTTGGAAATTAAATCCTAAGGCAAGGGGTTAAACTGTATGGCTATGAGTAACTTCAACTTTTCCAGGTGGGTTAAAATATATCCCGGCATGCATAAAAAGCTGTGCAAAAGGTGGGATAGTTTTTAACCCATCTAGCCCCAAAGAGGTAGACGGACAGGGCTCTTAGGTTTCCAGTGTGGCCTGTGTATTTCAAATGCGACGCTCGGCGAGAACCTCGGATTTCGTCTAAGAGTCAGTAAGCAGAACGGCGTAACTGTCTCGTAACGAGAGTTCACTGTACTTGCATACGAACACGTAGGGACACAGTAGAAATGGAAGGCCTCGATTTTCCTGCGAAAATCAGCCTGCGATTCGCGCAACTGCCGAGGCTTTGTCGTTGCACTCGTTTCTTCGTGAAAATCGTAGCAACGAGTAAACAGCGAGTTTGAACGCGGGATTCTCCGAGTCGATTGCGAGCAGCCGATGTCTTCGAACCGAAAGTAAAATTGTAGGGTAAAAGTTAGCGACGCTCGCATAACCCGTTAACCCCGATAGCCCGTAACGTTCTTTCTTCGGGTTTGCCTGTGGACCAAACACGGAGATACGTGTTCGTCTAGGAAACGGATGTCGCGCGAGCGCTGTTTAATCGCATCCTCTCACCCTCTGGCAGTCCTCCCCCTCCGTGGTCCCCTCTGGCCCCCGAACAACCCCTCTATCTGGTCGACCATTCTTTCGCCGGTTCTCCCGGTGAATGGCCGTTACTAACGCATCATGGCCGGCTATTGTCACCAACTGGCTTTTCTAGTCGATTTCAAAATGATAATCGCGATGTCGGTGGTGGGGGGAGGGGGACTGGGTGCGAGGTGTCACGGCGGAACGAGTGGCCCAATGTGCGCTTCACTTTTTCACGTCCCCTCGACAACACGCGGATCCTCCCTTCGACGCCGGTTCACCTATGACGTCGCGCCGTTTACGGAAAAGGGGGAGAAAATACGTGCGTTCGGCGCCAGAAGAATAATAAAAATCGGCGCGAGAGACGGGGAGAGGAGAGGAGAGGAGAGGGCCAGCCCCACGGTGGTTCGCATTACGTGTTATTAGCCGACCCCTAATAATATGCCCCGTTCTCCGTGGATCCAGCGAATCGGGCCCTGTCGCTGACTTTCCTCCTCGCTCCGGTGAGCACCCGCGAATAATCCCGCTAACATCTGTATCATCGCTACCTATTCGACCATTCGACACGGAGAACGGTGCATCTGGTCCTTTGGTGCGACTCCTCGCGGACCCCTCTGCGGCACGAGAACAAACCTCCTCTTCTCTTTCTCTTTCTCCCCCCCCCCCCCCCGGAAACCATATTTCGGCGTGCACGGTTTTTCGAGTGTCGACGCCCGTCAGAAGTTGCGATACGCTTTAACAAACTCTAAATTGAAGGTTTCTCCGGCGCGCTGCCATTTACCATATAGATTCGGGCACGGCTGACCGAGCAGCGACTCGAAACGCGGCGGAGAGAGCTCGTGCCTGGAGGAGCACGCGAGTCAGTGACCCAACAAAAACTCGTCTCGTTTACCACGCGACCAGCGTCAATTATCGAACAATGTGTTTAAAGAAGAGTGGCAAGTCGAGCATATTAAAATCGTTTCCGATAAAAGAGGCCGGCTCGCGAATCGCGCTCGCCACTTGGCGCTCGTTCAGTCGCTCGCTCGCTTTTGCCGTCGGAGAAAGGAACAATGACGCGCCAGAACCTGGAAGAAAAGGACCGAAAAGATCGCGGTTCGATGGCAACAATCGGTCACGAGTCACGAGCAAGTCACGAGCACCGTTCGAACCCCGCTCCTGTTATTGTTACCTATACTCCTGCTAAAGTGTAGCATTGTTTCCCATCGAACGAGAGAGAGAAAGAAAGCTAAGCGGTCCGCATAGAACCCCCCCAGTGAAACCTGCTTCTCTCCTCTCCTCGAGCGTCCAGAAGAGGAAGCAGAAAGCCACGCACACACCGGGAAAGTTTAAGTTTCTTTGTCGCGTCTCCCTTCCGCGGCCCTCTCGTCGTTCTCGCGATCGTTGACGCGGTTGGCCTTTCCGATTTCCTCGAGAGCACCTCTACGTTTCGGCCATGCGGCCGCTTCACGGGCCCTTGACCTTTCGACGCGCCGCTATTCCGCCCTAAACCCACTCCCGGATACGACAAACTTGTCATTTTACGCTCTCGTCGCGCTTACCAGCCAACCACGCTCCCTTTAACCCTTCGCCGCACGATCCCCTTCACGGACATTACAACTTCTGCACCGCGAATACTTTCCCGAAGAAAAAGGAAATTCCAGTACACCTATCATTTTTGGCTTAACACGTTAACTGCCATCTCAGTCACATGACAGTGACTTTTAACTAGTGTCGAAGCATTATAAGACGCCATGCACGCTAGTTTGTATGTGAATGATGCGCACGCAGCTGCTGGTTTCTGTTCGTTGGTTCTTGTAACGCCACATGTATTACGAGTGTGTCTCCTACTTTACGTTAACTAAATATAGTTAAGTTAATAAAGCAGAGTTTGTTAAGCTTGGTTTATATAATAAACGTTTGTCGGTATTACTTTATTCAATAACTGGGTTTAGACATTCATTTTTATTGCGACATATCTGATAAACCGAATTTTATTAAGATCTTCAGAATTCAAAAGGGTTAAAACAGCATCCCCTATAATACATTTAAAATTTCTAGTTTCGCTTTCACTAATCAAATTACCCTGATTTTGTAAGAATCTCTGGGAACGATATGTGGCAATTAACGTGTTAATACTGCGAAAACATGGAATTTTGATTCCGATTTAAGAACAGCCAATTGCTTCTCTTGACACCTCGAGCGCCCATCCGGCAGTCTAAAACAGTCTGCAAAATCAGAGTAATTGATCGAATGAAATAACAATCGAAAGGTAGAGATGCCCGATACTAAAAATACTCCCTCACTGTTTCAGTATCTCGCAAATCCTAATCTTTGCTGGAGTCAATGCGTTAACGTGTAAATTTTAACCCTTAACGGACCAATGCCGCCAAATAAGCGGCGTGGCCGCTTAATAATATATGAAATGACACATCTCTATACTCGATATAAAAATGCTGAGTACACAGTTTCTCTTGGTATGAAAAATACTTTGGACCTGGTGGGAAGTAAACTTGAAATACTTCCGGTCGGTTAAGGGTTAATTTACGTGTCTGGACAAATATCTAGGAGGCGATTTCTAGTAGACTTAGCACCGAAGGTATTGATTCTCTTGTTCGAGGCTGCAAAATTTCCGTGGACGAACAGTGTTTTAAATTCGAATCTTCGAATGAACGGGATAAAGGCCAATTTCTGCGACCCTCGAAGACCCCCACGAAACGGCCTGTATAAACCAAAGCTCGCTGTAACCACAATGCCGCCGGTTCCCCGGCATTGTAGCGTCGGTAGCACGTTCAAGTGCAATAGAAAAATTCCGGGGTCGAGCCCCGGCGTTTAGGTAAGTGCACCAACGGCCATTATCGGCGTTAATAATGCTGTTCGCCACTTGTGCCCCCTCCGACCATTACTCGACAACGACTCCGCCACCTTTATTTTCACGCCGGCCCGACCGCCGCGCCGGCGTGACTCTTTAAACCTCGTTTTTCTCCCGGTTGTCGTCGTATTTTAACGGTTTTCGCGGCCGAGCGCCGTGGCGAACTCCCGCGTTTTACGATCCTCATTATTCTTGCACTTTCTTTTGCATCCGCGGCCGAAAATTACGGAAGCTCGCGCGGACTTCCGGCGCCGGTGGACTTCGACTCGTGGGCGCTGGACGTTGATCGCCGTGCGATAACACTCTATGCGTGTATTCATACTACGCATGAATCCGATTCTATAATAGGAAATAAGATGTTCGTCGGGGTTCGTGTATCGAGAAAGAACGAGGCAAAACGAGACGAGGGTTTTGCCTGCATTAATGAAAATGGGAAACAGAGGTCCGCCATCACGGTTGAACTGACTTAGACTGGGGTTGGCGGATAATACGTTGAGCGACGATCTTGGTCGGGACGGAAGGCAAAGGGCAACAGCTCGAGAAGCTGGGCGGGCGAGTTCCCCTCCACCGACGATATATAATCTCTCGTCTCTCGCCTCCAGCGTCTAGGTTAGGCCCTTTCTCCTCGTTCTTTTCTGAACCCTTGCGCGCGAAACGTCGTTCGTTGGTTCGCCCGTGCAGGAACGATGTTAGAAATTAGAAACGCGAGACGGGAGAGGAAGCTGCAAACAACCGAGACGAAGAGACGGCGCGGAAAGAAAAGCGAGAGGAGGAAAAGGAAGTTCCGCGTTGTTCCCGGTTCTGCTTCCTGTGCTGGAAACTTGCTGCAGGAGCCTTCCGATTCCGCGAGAAGTTCGGAGCCACGAGCACGAGCACGAACGCGAGCGTGGCGCCCTGCCAGCTTCCAGAATAAACCCTAACCGCATCCACGAAAGGGAGTTACGGATTATCTCTCGAGTTCTCATCGCTTCCCCGACGGTATCATTATGAAAACCAGTCCCGGCCTTCGGTTCCTCCCGGCCAACCGCGCGATACATAAGTACGTCGCGTCGCGATAACTTTCGCCAAAATCTGGCCAACCGAACGTTCCCTTCGCGGGCCAAGGAGCGTCGAGAAACTATGTTAGAGACGACCTGACCGCTGGAGAATTGAAGATTATTCCAGAACGTTTTTACACCTATCGTTTAGCCACCGCAAACCACCTGAGACCCGTAGCAGTTTGAAAAATTGATACACTGGTAACAGTCGCTGATCATCGGAATCCACGGTCACCGGTGAGGGGTGAAAATAGCGAAGAGAGCAAATAATAGTGGAGAGAATTAAACAGGACAGCGGGGAGATAAAAAAGGGCGGCGATAGGGGGTTGAGAAGTCGGAGGGATCGAGAGAGGGAGAGAGGGAGAGAAGGAAAGAGGAAAAGGAAGAGGATGGGACTTCGGTCGGATGACAGAAGCGTATCGTGCTAGGGAGAGCAACGACTGGCGTTGGGACACCCGGCGTCTTATCGTGCATCCCCCTTCGCTCTTTCCTCCGGCTATTCCGCCAGCGTTACCCTCCTCCCGCGCGGTTCTCACCGCCGAGCCAAAACCCAGTGACGCCTGGACTCGCTCACCCAGAAACCGACGATAAGGTTCACCCAGCAACGCCTGCCTACCACTCTCTCTCTCTCTCTCTCTCTCTCTCTCCTCTCTCTCCTCTCTCCACTCTCCACTACTCGGTCTCACATACACTATACACACCCCACTGTACGCCCCCGCACTTACACGCACCTACCTATTTATATAAGAAAACTGACGTGTACGCCCCCGCCGACGACCCTCCTACCGAAAAAAAAGGACGATAGGGTCAGTAAAAACTCGCGACGGTTCGACCGTTCGAGAAACCAATCTCGATTCTTTCCTGCTAACCGGAAAAATTCGAGATTCGATTCCTCCGACGGCTCTGTCCACCACCTCGCTGTACTCGGTCTCGACAAGGGTTGAAACCGTCGACGATTCCGTTTCGCGTCATTGCCTAGGAAGCGAAGAGTCTCGCGCGAGCATGCACGCGTAGATTAAGTGTACATAGAGAAATCCGCGTAGTCTACTTAGGAATATCCGTTTGTTCTCAGTGGCCGAGCTGGAAGGTGGCGCGCACTCGGACGAAACGAACAGCGGGGGCGACAACAGCAACGCCGGCAGCGTGTCGGGAGGCACGGACGACGATCAGGCGCGTCTGCGTTTGAAGAGGAAGCTCCAGAGAAATCGCACGAGCTTCAGCAACGAGCAGATCGACGCGCTCGAGAAGGAGTTCGAGAGGACGCATTACCCGGACGTGTTCGCCAGGGAGCGACTGGCCGGGAAGATCGGCCTACCGGAGGCGCGAATACAGGTGACTAAGAAACTTGTAAAAGTGTGTGTGCCCAGAGCAGGTCCACGAACTTCTTCAACGAAACCTCTGTACAAGAACGAGAACCGTCGCGTCGAGTCTGTAATAACGAAACCGCGTAACTTTGCGCGTTCTCCGCGGAAAATCGATCGCGAAAATCGGCCGGAAAATTAGGCGGATCCTGTAGCCTAGCGATTGACCTGTATCTTCGTCTGTCTTCTCGTTCACTAACTCAGGTCTGGTTTTCGAATCGGCGGGCGAAGTGGCGGCGCGAAGAGAAATTGCGCACGCAACGGAGGGACAACCCGCAACACCAACAGCAACCGCAACAGCAGCAGCAACAGCAACAGCAACAACCGTCGCAGCAGCAACAGCAACACGCCGGCGGGGTCAGCCTGGTCGGCACTGGTCATCCGACGCCGCCGCCGACCTCCGCTATATTGGCTGGTCAACCGCCCCCGCAAGCACCGCCCTCTCCGCCCAGGATACATCATGGTTTCGCACCCACCGCCGTTTACCCCGGAATACCCAGCATGCCTGATTCGTACAGGTGAGAATCCTCTACCGACGTTCGAGCCGCTACACCTTGAAGCGTGAAAAATAGAATTTTTACTTGCAAGCGTCCTCAGCAACGGGTTCGAGGGGGCAGATGTTTCACAAGAATTTGAACATCTTTTGGAAGAGTGTAGTTTAAATGTTCCAGAATCAAACGAAAATATGTTAAAATACGTTTTTGACTCGTCAAGGTGTACGTAGGCCATTAACGCGTTCAGGCTCTCGCGATGTGCGACGTCGCGATTAACAGTTGTGCTTCTGACGTCGTTACAAAGATGTTGCTCGGGACGCGAGACGAACTGTTTTAACACTCTCGGATGTTCGGACGTTCTCGGGTGTTGCAGTCCGATGACGTCGATGCCGAGCTTCACGATGTCCGGCGGCAGCCAACAGAACCAACACACGACCAGCATGTCGTCGCTCTCGACCGGAAGCGGAATGGGCCCGATGGGCATGACCGTCGGCATGACGGTGGGCCCGAGCCCCGGCGCCTGTCTCCAGCAGCGAGACAATGGCTACTCCTGCGGAGTAGCTCGACCTACCAGCTACGAGCCTCTTCATCTCGGATACGGCGCGAGGCCCACCTGCAGCCCGACCCAGCCTTACCACACGGCGGGCCTGAACCAGTACAATCAGAACACCAGCTCGACCGGTGAGTGTCTACCGCACTCACTGCACTCGCTGCTTGCACTTTAGCGGACGGACTACCACGGATAACACGCTATCGAGCCTGCTGGTAATGGATTATACTCGCTTCTGTCTTACGAATGTCTTTCTGCAACGACAGAGTTCTCCTCTCGTTTCGAGTCCTCCATCGCTTTCCTAGCTTTAGAGACACGTTCTTCCGTTCTGACTAACACGCGGGCCCTTCAAACAGGTTGACAAAAAAGGGTGTCTCCTGCTCTAAAGGCTACTGTATACTTGCTCGAAGGACTCTCTGTTCCCAACGTGCAAAGACTTTCTCACGTACCATCTAAGATTAGACCGCCTCGAGTTGAAGACACAGACAGGACTGTTTTCTTTCCAACCGGTGTTATCTAGTTGTCGCAATTATAGATGCTCGGGTTCGAGAAAAAGAACGTAACCAAAGGTCGTTCCAAGTTGCAGAAGGTTAAAAGTTCTCGAGGTTTATTTTTAAAATGACGCGTGCCAATATTCTACATGGTATAGCGTTGCAAATTCGACTTAATATTCTCATGGTATACGCGTTCGGTGAAATCTTCTTCTATGTTCGTATGTACTCATTAACCCTTCGCACTTGAAGCTATTTTAACTCCAAAACTTCAGGAGTTAACTTCAACTTTTTAACTCCATTTCTTCCGACCTAGAATATTTCCCTTCTATATATATATATTTTCTTTCTCATGTCATACACACAAAAATGGTGCAATTTACTCGTACGATATCGAAGTGTTTAGTAATTTATTGAATACAGATTTAAGAATTTAAAAAATACATCGAACAATGATACAGCAATTTTTAGTGGCGCCTTGCAGTCGCCATTCGAGTGCTAAGGGTTAATAGACTGCGGATCTAGACCGCAAAATAATAAATTCTCTGCATTTGTTCTAAGATAAAGTATTTTACTGATGCTGTTAAATCCTTTGAGTCTTTATACTGCCACAAATCACAGCTACCCATTTCAGTCATAAACGCATAAGATCCGCAGTCTACTCGCTGAACCGTAGAATCGTTGAGCCAAATCTAATCGCGCTACTAATGAAATCGACACCGGTGTTGGACGTTCGCGGGAAAATAATTTGACGAACGGCTCGCCGTGGTTTTCCAGGTCTGATATCGCCAGGTGTCAGCGTCCCGATCGCGGTGCCAGGCCAACCGGCACCGGACATGGCGGCTCAATATTGGTCACCGAGGCTACAGTGACCGTGGTGGTCATCGGTGTCGACATCCTCTCCATAGACTCGAGCTTCTTTGAACTTACGTTAGCTTACGAAACGTTAGACGCAGGAGAACACGACGAGGAGAAGACGTTCGAAATCGATGAGAGGCAGTTCTTGCGGACGTTCAAGACAATTCTACCATCGTCGATGGCCGTCGATTGCCTTTGAATCGAGCGGTTCGAGGAGCGAAGAACGACGGCGACCTTGAGGAAGAGACGTCCGACAAAGGATGTCCACGGAGAGCGCATTTCTTCGCAAAGATCCGCCGGTTTGTTCCGTGCACGACGAAGATGGTTCTCGCGAGTCGCCGGCCGTGTACGAGGAACGCTGTTGCGAAGTATCGTTCGACAAATCATTACTTTCGAGTCTAGTTTCCCTGATGATTCCCAACGTGGTCTCCGGCGAGAACTTCGAAAATTGAGCTTTAACAATGATCCGACGAGACACTGTCGGAATTAGCTGATCGTACTCTTTAAGACGATTCGTACACGCCTAAGAGAATCACACGCGTTTGAACAGGTTACGCAGAAAGAAATCACGCAATCATCTCTAGGAGAGTTAGGCTTCTTTCGAAGCGTGAGAGAAAGAGCGAGCGAGAGAGAGAGAGAGAGAGAGAGAGAGAGAGAGATCGACACTGACAAAATTCGAGTAACCCACAGCTACCTTAATGGCAGGATCCAGTATTTATCGCTTGAAGATCTTCATCGCGTTTTTCTAGTTACGATCGTATTTCCTCGAATAGTTGTTTCAAAAGCGAAATAGTTCTCAGGACACGGCTCCAGTTGCGACGTGCAAAGTTATGGCGGCTGATCCGGCAGCTTCGTTTCCCGTGAGGGTCCATGACGACCCCGCGGGATTTCTATGCAATAGAGGTACTCGCGAGAGGTACTCCGAGATTCTTTTTAATGTGTTCTTAGCAGAATTTTTGTGTACTCGTGTAAACAGCCGTTTTGAAATCCGTTTCGGTTCGACGATAATTAAGTAACGTAGACGGTGAAGATATCGACACCTTCCGAACCTATCGGATCGAGGAAGCTTGAGAAGCTCTCGAGTCATCTGTACGTCATGAATGTCTAATTGTAAGACGATTCCGTTAGCATCGACGACGCGACCGTGGAGATCGAAGGATTGTCAGATTGTCGGTCGATGTTAGTATTCGCGAAAAATTGAATGTAATTCCTCGCGCGACGATGTTCTTGTACAAAGATCCCAGGGGGACGACGGGAAGAGCTCGATCGCCGAGAAGAAGCGACGACGTTTTATCTCTTTTTATTTGTTTGAGTTGAACGAAATTCGTATTCGGGGCGAGGATCAAACAAAATGTGTTCGAAGAGACGTGAACGATTGAAAAATTCGTGATGAAAAGTCAAATCTTGTTGGAGATTGTACAACTCGATTAGCGGAATATATGTAATTCGGACGTGCGCGAAAGCGAAAGACGAAAGTGAAAATTAGGGGATGGTTATCAGCGGGGGGGGGTAATTAGCAATGGCGTCTGGCAGAGTTTTTAACCGCAGTTCGTAGATGTAACCTCTACCTAGGCCAATAAAAGAACGTAAAATAGTTTTTAAGTCGGTATTATTTATATTCGTGTAAGGAACGGAAGCGAGGCAAGAGTAATGGACGTTTATTGTGTGTACATCGTAATGATATCGACATTTATATATAGTTGATTCTAATCCCAAGTATCCGATAAAGCAAACTCGATTTCGTCATTTATATCCGGTGCAAGATGATTCATCAGCAAAGAAAGACGCGTCACCAGGTATGTTAACCGTACGATTATGCATTCGAAATAAATAGTGTGTGCATTTAAGTAAAACCTTGTTTCATTACCTACCTTCTCGACGTGGGAGCGTGTGTCGCGTCGGCTGCGACTCTTGAAGAGAACGATACAGGATGAAAGAAACGACGAGCTGCTTGCAAATGTAACAATCGTATATTTGTTCCGATTTAATACTTTTTCTTTATACAATTTCAATATCAGAAGGTACTTCAACTTATTCTATTAGTTTCGTTAATCGGAAAACTGACGGATAAGAATAAAATATTAATAAAAAAAAAAAAATACGACCAGCGCGGCCAATGATACAAAAACTCACTGAACCTTTTCAAATCCAGCAGATTGCTCTTGACGAAACGCTATCGATTCACCTAAGCTCCTCTTGGTACTGCATACGATAAAACCGTGGACTGCAGAATTCTTCCGAAATAATTAGCCACTGCGTTCAATTTCATCCATCTAAACCATTTGCATCGGCGATTTACGGTCACGCGAACGTACTTGAACGCCGAATGCAAATAGGCTGGTCAACGTTGCAATTAGAGTCGCATAATAAGTCGGGCCGATCGAGAACAAGCTCACGGAGTTTGCATGCAGCAAAATGTGACATAACCGATCGGGGAAATCCTTGAGCTCTCGTTCCTCGTTTTCAGCGAACGGCGAGCAGCGTGGAATGAAGTCCTTCTAATTTGAGCACTGTTTCCTCCTTTCGATGCTTGCTCCCCAAACGTCGTCTCGACAATGAAAAACCTTCCCACAGCGAAAACAATTCTTCCCTCGAGAGTGTAACTCGCGTCAAACGGCCATGATCGATTGGCGATCTCGGTCGACCAACAGCTGAGCGTTAGGGCCAGCAAACTTCCAAGGATAAATTGCAAATGGAAAACCATTAATTGACAGAAATCGAACGATCAACTAACAGTCTAGTCCTACGTGCGAGAAATTCGTTTGATCTAGAATCTACAATCATCGGAGGTGTGTAGGAACGTAATGGAAAATGTTTGTCGCATCGTTCCGCCTTCACGGTCCAATTTATGATCGGACTTCTTCTTCTAAAACCAGCTACAATGCCGATAAAATCGTGTGTTCTTCGGTTTAGGGACCCGACGTCTTTAGAGTTTACGAAGTATTGAAAATGCTGAAGAAAATTGTCGGACAAGTGAGCGAAGAGAAATAAAATCGAAAACGATCCGGTGCTAGAACGACGCGCGTGCATCTAGGGCGGGAATGCTGTACTTGCGAGAAAAGTTGCTCGTGCCTCGACGACACTCGAAAGCGAAGAAAAGTTGGACCGTAAAGCGCTGTCGCCGCGTTCAACTGATCTAATAAGCTTACCAACGATCGCAAACATCCGAAGATAAAACAGCTTAAATACATTATACGAATATATATGTATATATATAGAGTGATATATATATATATACATATACGTGACACGTTAAGTAATCGAATACGCCATTGACGAACCACGAGTCGATAGACTTCCACGAGCATGACGAAAATGCGAACAGCTAAACGAGAAATGCATCGTTCTTTTCAAATCCTACACGGTTGTCGCTACAATGAAGTGCTGCGACAAGGGAATCATAAAAACGTTCAGAAAAGTACCGTCGATATCGTGGGGGTGCACATGAAAGAGGAAGGATATAATACTCCTAAGAATAGCTCGCGATCGCGAGCTTGAGAATTCTCCTAAAATCGAAAGGTATTGCAACAGCGAGGGTTCATCTAGAATTAGTCCTCGTCAGCCAAGGGGAAATAGAATCGGCGACCAAACGAAGCTTTGAACGCGAGATCCAGCGACTGTCTTCGAACAGCATGGTGAAGAAAACGAGCGAAAGCGTCGGCAAGGTAGCCCATTCCTCAGACCGAGTTCTTCTCTTTGAGCAACGCGTCGATATCCTTGAGGATGTCGTCGGACGCCATGTCTAGCGTCAGATAGTCCTCCTCGTTCACGTTCAAGAGACTGTCGCAGGTCTCTTTGGGATCCTCCGCGGAGCGGGTGGTGGTACCGGACGCTTTTTTCTCTTCGTTGACCTCCAATTGGCTCTGGTCCTCGTCCGTGCTGCTGTCGCACAGCCTGATCTCCACCTCGCTCCTCTTGCCTAAGTTGGCCGACTCGGTCGACTCGGAACTGTTCAGCCTCTCGAGTCCAGGATTCGGCGGACTCTTTCTTTCGCCGGCTTGCGGTGGCTTGCACGATCCGTCGGCTTCGCCGAGAGAGACGAACCTCTTCGGCGACCTCCTCAGCTTAACCGGCGGCGCGTTGCCCGAGAACCCTAGGGTGTTGTTCGCGCTGTTACGCCTGACTTTGCGCCTGTCAGCGACGTCCTCGTGGCCGTCGTCTTCGAGGGTTCTCTTGACTCCTCTGACGCCGGCCGCCTCTCGGAGCTCGGTCAGCGTTTTCAAGGTGTCCTTCAGAAATTCGGCGGACTCTCCGTCGCCGGAACCGTCCAGAGCCGTTGTCTCCGCGGACGGTTTCGACTCGTCCTCCTCCTCCTGCATCGCTTTGCGACGTTTCCTTCGTCGGATCTCTTCCAAGGTGAGCACCTCGAAGTTCAGGCTCTTGTCGCCGTTCTTTTCCGTGTCGTTGGTCGGGTACGGACTCACTTTTCTGTCCTTGCGAACCTTGATTTTGCCCCCGGCCACGTCTCCCGGATGGTCCGCAGTCTCCATCATCTGGTAGGAGTAATATGCCGCGCTCTCGGCCTGGATCTCCTCCAATCTGATCTCTTCGTAGGTCTTGCAGTAAGGAACCCTCGGCTGCGGCTTTACCGGCGACGGTACACTTTCATTGTCCGACTCTGGAAGAAACACAGGACCAAATGCAAGAATATGTTACTCGAGAATGGCGTCGATGGCCTTTTGACGCTCCTCGACGCCAGGCGGTCTAATCCTCGGCCGGCGCCGACACTTTTTCTCTCGCCCTCTCTCTTTTATACATCCTCCACATGTGGCGTACGCTAGTCTAATGTCGCTTTCCGGGCCTTTTTTTTTTATTTTTGTTTGTTCGTTTTTGTTCCTGTTAAGCGGCTTAAGGAATTTTTGATTCTAATGTAAGTGAATCCTAGTTGGAAAAAAGAGAGTGTTTAGTACAGTTCCAATACTTTGACCGATATATTTCCTTGACCGTTTTCTCCCTCTCTCGCTCGCATTCTCTCTCTCTCTCACTCTCTCTCTCTATATATTTGCGGACATCTCAACCTTCGATACTGAAACATTTACGAGCAAATACTGCCTCCTCAGGGTTCTCGTCGTCGTGATTACTCTGTCTTCGCATTTCTTTCTTTCGCGACTACGGGGATCTCTGGAAGCTTGTTCCAAAAGCTGGTTCAGCCCTCGTCCCAGCCGTTGTGTTTCGCTTCGGGCTTTTCTATCCACTTCGAACCGACGGAACGACCGAAAACCATGAATCGCCTTCTGAAGCCCGACCCCGGTATAGCCTACCTTTTCTTCGCTTTCGAAAAAAAGGTATCCGAAACGACGGAAGAAGTTTCATCGAGGAATTTCACGAACAAGAATTGAGACTCGTTCGGACTGACACGATAGTTGCGAAAGTAAAACCGCGGAGATAAAACGGCGTTACGAAATATTTGTTTTGCAACCTTGTTACATTCGATAGCTCTATTTTCGGACGGCGATAGCACCATTGAAAAATTCTCGAGCGTTCCCCTTACACATAATCGCAACCGTTGTGTCGGATCACGTCTTTTTTGGGTCCATGAAATTACAAATGCAACCAGAGGAAATGTATTTGTTGATCAATTTACTATCATAAAGTATCTGTAATATCATTTCGTTTACATCCGATAAATAAATTTTACTAACACGTACAAAAAAAAAAAGAAATATCAACAAGTATCAGACCGATGCAAAGAACCGACCATAATCGGAACAAAGTTGATGTAATCGACCGAAGTCACACCCCGGGAGTCTATTATGCGTATCTCCGCGTCCCGAAAAAGTAGATGACGTGTGAATTGTAAAAATAAAAGCGAGTGATCTTCAGCGATCGATTCCAATTTGTCCCGGCTATAGTCATCGATTACAGGGATTAACATAGTGTGTCGTAGAACAGAAAACAAGACGCGCAGGTGAATATCGTCGCTGGCGCGCACGTTGGCGTTCGTCTCGTTCTCTTTTTTTTCTTCATTGTATCAAGTTTATTGAAATCCAAGTATCGTCTCAATAAAAATTAATGATTTCCATTCGGTTTACATCAATTCATATAGCAAGGAATTACGGGTCGCGTATAATTAGCATGTACTCTCGGCGGAACGAAGTCCTCGTCGCGCGAGAGATACAAAAAGGACTCATTCTCGCCTTTGTCTCGCTATTAATCGCCGAATCAACCGTTCACACGTGTGTCCGTCGACGCAACGACAATTTCCATAGCCGATTAACCGATGGTAGATTGCGGATTTTATGCGTTCGGGACGAAAACAATTCAAGAACACCAAAGTTGACACGGAAATGTTCAAACTCGCATAAAGATCCGCAGTCCGTTCCTTAGCTGTTAATCGCAACCTCGCATTCCGAGTACCACTGAAATGATACTGGCTTACAATTGAAAATAATAAAGAAGCTCCGACGACCGGAAAGAAATCGATCATGTCGCAGCGAAAAGATTTTTTCTCCGAACGCGCGAAATAAACCGAAACAAAGACCGAAATTGTCGTTGCTCGAAAGGGTTCGCAGAACCAATTTTTCCTATTAGTTAACACCGCGAAAAACAATCGTTGTACAACCGAAATCGTTCGGTTTCCGGAAATTATAATAACAATAACAGCGATAGCATTGACAATATCCATCTTTTTTTCCCGTCCGTACTACCGTATGGCAGAGCGGTAGCAACAATAAATAAAAGAAGAAAAAGAGAAGAACAAGACGGAAGATAAACGATCGATGAAATAATTCAAGCAGAGAACCACTCTCTCTCTCTCTCTCTCTCTCTCTCTCTCTCACTCTCTCTCACTCTCTCCCTCTGCGCCGAGGATGCAAGAACAATGATTGCAGCTGGACGCGCTCAATAAATAACGATCACGAAAAAGGAAAAAATAAAAAAGGAAAACAGATTATCGAGATACCTTCGAAACTCGAGCCGAATCGATAAAAATAGTAAACATTGATTAAAAATAAAAAGAAAAACAAACAAAAAACGAAGGAACTTTCAGAGAACGTTGATTATTCTACGAGTTTAACAAAAAGAAGAAATATAATGATCGTGAACTGTGCTAAACGTTACAAAATTGCAAGAGGAAACTAGGATGCATCCTCCTTGATTAAAGCATTTCTGGTGCACGATGTTTTTTTTTTTCTGTGATTGTGATTACAATTACACGACTCGCCGACGAGCCTCGCATCACATCGAAAATGTAACCGGTCGTCGTTATTCCCGACGATCTTAAAGAATCAAAAGTCCTAAAATAGATGATTACAGGTATGTATATATTGCTAAATGCATTGTTTATCGACTAAACATCGACGCAATTTACGACTACTCCTTTTAGCGGAGAAATTCGAGCGCAAAGCACGTCGGCGTCGCCCCCATGGTCACACCATGGACACCAACCCCGTTCGATCGCTTTCGAAACATCTCCGAACACTAGAAGAACCAACAAAATCTAACGTGCTAAGAAAATCAAGGTCGTCGCCGGCGACACAAGTCCAGCTGCTGATCCCTTTCCTTTTCTCTCTCTCTCTCTCTCTCGCTCTCTCGTAAAGTATAGTTATAGGTAGGTGCTCGCACACTATCTCTTCTCTTAATATATTCACGCACACACACGCACTCTCGAGGAAGTTACATGCGTTACAGGCCGTTTGATTTTTTTTTTCATTTTCTTTTCTTTGTCGGTCAAAGACAATTTTTCGGATTTTGGGAGATTGAAAATATTTCTCACACTAATATTCTCACTTTAAACATTTTTCTTTTTCTCTTTTCGTTTGGTAGTAATAGGCTAGCCACAGAAATTGTCGAGACTCGAAACAATACTACTCTATGTATTTTTCTCTGTAAATGAAGTTAATCTCTTTTTTTTTGTTCTCTTTGAAATCCGTCTCTTAACTTCTAAATAGAAACAAAAGCATCCTTGCACAGCGAGCTTCGCACAGGATTCGAGACAAGAATGTGGAGTGTAATTCTCTCTCAATATATATTTATATATATATATATATATCTATATATAAAGACCTATATAATTATAAATAATCGGTTCAGTGTACTTTCTGGTTTCATCCGTGTGCTATATCACATTGAACAAATTCACGATTAATTCCGTTAATATTAGCCATCGATACAGTCATAGGTATCAAGTACAAGTTAGTTTGTCCGGCAAGTTGTCTATACAGCAGAAACAAGAAAGAAAGAAAACGAAAGACGAAGACCATACTCTACTAATTTTACACTACTCTTTTCTTATAATACACAATCTCTCTTTTAACTCTCGCTCTCTTTCTACGCATCGTCCTTGTACAGATTTTTTTTTTATTTAGTTTGTTTTCCGTTTCTATACCGTTTCCACCATTGACTGCCCAATCTAAATTACAATTACGGGAAATCCTTCGGTTTTTTTTTGCGAGATTGTATCATACAAAATTACGTATAAAACAAGAAATCTTTCCCTCGGTTTCCGCTATTACGAGACTGAAAAAAGGGGTCGGCGCTTGTGGATCTCTCGCGAATGTTAACATGATTGAACGCGGTGTATCAAGCAAACGTTATTTTTCGACTGAAACAAGACGACAAGTCACTAAATCAGTGAGATTAAGTTCCAGCAGGGACTAGAACGTTCGAGACTCTAGTTGCGTAAAATAATCGGTAAAAATATTCGGAATATCCTCGATCCGCGATCGCGATCAATGCCCTAAACACGCTCGATTTACTCGATTCCCTCGACCATTAATATATTATCAACGTCTCGATATATATAATACATATCTCATGCTGACGAATTCCCGTAATTAGGATTACACTGAATTGCCTTGACACGGTTCTCGTGCAGATCTAGGCGCGAAATAGTTATACATGTATATTAATAAAAATAATAAATATTGCAATTTGCCTTTACCGATATTTCGAACACCTTAGTACCAGGAAGAAAACGCTCGATTTGCACTAACTGTCTTCGCCAACTTCTCTTCTCTTCTATTCTCATCCCCACTCTTCTCTCATCTTTCGACTAACATATAAGTGAAGCGGCAGCGGCGGCGGTGGCGGACTCAAATCGAAATTGAAAAGTACTATTTTTTTTTTATACATCAAGTTCCGCGTTGTTGCTTCACGTTCAAAGTACGTATATGTAAATATGTCTGTACGCATGCAATACGTATATTTAGTCGCATTTCCCTTTCTTAAAAATTCCTTCGCTTATGTAGCATTTTTGCTGATTCTCTTGTTCCTCTTTCTATATTCTTTTCTTTTTACTTCTTATATAAATACATAAATATATAAACATACACACACACACAAATATATATATATATATATAAGTATATATATATATATTTATATATTTATATCGATAATTAAGTATCTGTATCATATAATTTTATACTTCATTGTTCAATCGTTTTCGTCTCTCCACGTCGTTTCCCGATCCTCGAGATCGTCCCTTTTCTATCGTTTCGTTTCTCGTTTCCGTTTTTCACTGGAAAAGCGTTTGTCGTTCGACAAAAAGGAAAGAAAAGAACAAAAAAATAGAAGAATCGAAAAGGGCGATTTCGATGAAGAAAAACGGCACGTGCCTTTATATATCTCATAAACCTCTATCGATCGGACACTAATTGAAAGACTCGTTTGTCCGTTTTTGCTCGAAGACGCGTCTCGTATTCATCTGTGAATTTTTCCATGCGTTCATTCACTCCCGGCATATTCGCGTTTCTCTCTCTCTCTCTCTCTCTCTCTCTCTCTCGCTCGCTCGCTCGTCTGTTGCTACTTTCAGCACTAATAATTCATAAATTTTCGCGCTACGCGAGACACATAAGCTAACTTACATATTTAATTCGGAAAGAAATGATTCATCGGGTCTCCGTTCGAAGAGTCTCAAACTCTATCGCGTACAGTACTGTTCGGGGCGAACGTTCGCTTCGAAGATACAATATTTGCATGATCGGTTCCGTTTGTTTATTTGTTGGTGCGCAAGAATACAACGTACCGCTGTAACAGTTTGCACACCCGTTGTAACAAATTTGTTTTTTTTTTCTCTCAGTTTCGCCCGAGTACACGTCGGACATCGCTGATATCACGCTCTCTTATTCCAGTTCCACTAATTCCACTAATTCTTTATGGAAAGCCAAAACATATGAAGGCATTGTACCGTTTGTGTGCACGCGTTAAATCGGAGGAAAGACTCGAAACACCTCTCACCCCGCGAGTGTAAAGTTATACGTTTACTTGTTCGTTCGTAACCCCTTGTATCTTTCTTTCGTATCGTCGCAAGCGACAATCTACGCGATACTGCGCGGAAAAAATCAAAGCACGTGTGCACGCGTACCCGAGGCAGTATTCGACTGGAATAATTTCATTTGTTTTAACTATACCGTGAGAAGAAGCTCGAAGCATAACTTCGCGATTACAGTGAATCCGAAACGTTTCTTCGATAGTGAACTTTTCTTTTTCGAATGTTATGTGTCGAGCTTAAAGTATGATTTTTTTTTTGTTGTTTTACCTGTCCTTTTTGGAAATTCAGTGCCTATAGAGAAACTCTCTTCACCCTACTTATTGTGATGTTGAGTCGGCATCATAGTACCTGTGCGAGTTCAGATTGTGTGTGTGTGGCAAAGCGACGACCCATAGCTATCTTCTTAATCATCCAGAACAGTTTTCATTTGGGTATCATATAGCACAACGAAATAGATGCGGTTACTTCGATCTTGTTTTGTTTTGTGGCATTCAGGAAAACTCGAGGCTCATCGCATTGTCGCTGGAGAAAGATAGCCATAGGCAGTTAGAGGGCTACAGGCAAAGTTTAGATATAGCAGCCCCTGGAAAAATTGATATTCAAATCTACGTTTTTTTTCGTCTACTTTTAGTTTGTTTTTTTTTTTTGGTTGTTTGTCTGTTTGTTCGTTTACGGTTCAAGTCATACTGTTTTCGTTTTTTTTTTTGTTTTTAGGATGACAATTATTTTCTGACTCGAAACATACTGTGTTCCAGCAAATTGTGAACATTTAATTACTATTCAATGACTTGCAATAATTTTCATCGCGAACACAGTCTCGTCGAATCGATCTAAATGTTGCATGTTATCCCTCTTCCCAATGGTAATACACTGTGTACTATAATAAGTTATGTTCTTATTTTCAATCATATTGAAATAACACGTAGCCGTAACTATAGTTTCAAAGTTTAGTGGGCACAAATGTTTGAAACTATTCTCCAAAAAAATCTTTCGTACGTCAATATAGAGTGTTATGCTCTTACTCTATCCAATAATAAAGACAACGATCACGTATTGCCAGAGTTGGGAATCGATTCGTTAATGCTCGCGATCGACAAGAATTAATGGCCAAAGATCGCGATCAGTATTATTTGTTGATCATCGATCGTCTACTGAATTTCAGTGGATAATCGTGAACTGCATTAAACATTGCCCAACTCTGCCTATTGCTTCTCTACTGTTTTTCTTTTCTAGTAAGACATTATTTTCAATCTATCATCATTTCATTGTTTCGATTCAACGCGAGAACTACCGAGCGGTCGAGACGACAGATTTGTAATTTCTGCATTTGTTGAGCTTTCGCACGATTTTTGTTTGCAGTATGTACAGAAATAAACGAATTTACTATTCAATTTGATAAAAGAAACGCAAACCCAGTTGTTTCGATCAGTCTGGTGGTTCTAGCATCAAACAAGTGAAATCAAAATCCATAGTATTTTCTAAATATTCGATAATGCTAAATAGTGCAGTCTTTATTATTGAAAAGGAAACTTAAAACACTTTACGAATTTACGAGATACACTGGTGCCTCTAACACTATCGAAAGCCGTTATCATCTGCAAACATTATATAACTTCTCGATCGTACTAATGCAGCTGAAGTTGCTTTTTTTCTCTCGTATATGGTTGGCTGTCCTCTTTTTTTTTATTTTAGTAGTTTTGCTGCTTATCAATTCGCTTTTAAGGGAAATATGTCAAGCGAAGATCGATTAAGTATCGGAAATGTACTAACATTCCTAGCGATCGATTGATAAAAATAATCGACAATGAAATAATAAATCAACTTCACAAAATAGGAGATACAACTTTGTTTTACGTACAAAGTATCGTACACGTTAGCCTACACGTATACGATACTTCACATCGTTCGAGGAGCAATAGTCGTAAATTATGCTACACGGTATCTGTTTCCTCGTTTTGTCACGGTTTCATTAGTGTACGTACTGTTAACTAGCAGCTAATTTATGGTTCACGGGCGATGGAGATGTACGGTGGTTACAATCAGAGTATTCCGTCAAGTTTAAAATCGTTTGTAAGAGGTCATCTCGAAGTATGGAAAGGGGAACCTTGAGGTCTGGGGTTGGGAGGTCTGTCGCGTATTGTGAATGGGTGAGTAGGGTGGTTGTTGTAGAAGCGGAGAGCTCTGTTGGTTTTGCATTGGCGACAACGACTGACCAGGGGAATGAGAATGGAGGTTTTGCGGATGGGAGAACGACAACGTGTGGTGACAGGGGGAGGTCTGTGAATTTTGTACATTCGGTTGCGGTATGTTCAAGTTGTTCGTGACGTTGATGTTATTCAATAGGTTCAGACTGTTAGAAACGTTATTAGGGATTGTCAGATTGCTCGGTATACTGAGTGCGTTTGGAATATTTATACTTGTCTGTAAATTGGGCGGAAGGGAAAGAGTAGCCGATGTAAGATAATGTACGCTGAAAGATGGACGGGGGGGCTAGTAAAGCCTCATACCTTCTTCAAATTTGACGATAAGAGGGTCAACAGCTGGACTACCGATAAAACTGCCTGCTTCGCTACTTCCTCTACCTTGATCCGACTCTGTGCTGTTTCCATCATATTTTGCATCGTCTGCCAACAAATCAAATGATTTCTTTAGTTAAACAAGCCTGTTTTAGTTTTGCCAGGCGTTTGTACAAGGTATTCTATAACATTTGGGAAGTACAATAAAGACTTGTAGGGTTCATAGTATGCCTACCTTGACGATTTAACCATTCCTGATTTAATGACTTTGGTGTCAACTCAGAATTTTTCACTGGGTTAATGGGGTTATTAATCGTACGAGCACTTTTATGCATAAACGAACAGTGCGGTTTTCTACAACCTCCAGGTTGTGTTTCCCAGTAACATGGAATTGCCTTGCGATTTTTCTATGCGAGCAATAAAAGTATTTGATTAATAGTTCCTTCTAGTTTCTTGTTTCGACGGTCAATGTTCCTAAACTTCCATATACTTACTTTCAACTCCATATGCCTATAAGTACAGTGTTCATCGAGACATTTGCCTTGTTGCCAATATATGCACATTGTCTCGCAACCCAAGGCGGATGGTTCATGTCTGAAAGGACACTCATCACCCTTCAAACAAAATCAAAAACAACAATTTTAGAATATCAGTGTAATTTAGGTAAACGTAATAGACATTATGAGCAAAGTACATGATTATGATCATCATGAAAAATTGCAGTGCTCATTGGATTTATCGATACTGCAATGTAATTTAGAAATCTTTTACGTGCAGTCAATTTTCCTTTTTTATATAAAGATAATGCACTTATGTTACATGGTTTTGCTATAACCATTCATAAATTTATATGGAATTTTCTGAACTTAAAATGACAGATATTTATATCAATAATTATATGAATAATATTACAGGTTGTTGTAACACTACAAAAAAATGAGGAATAATAATTTTCAAAGGTCTGTAAGCATAGACGAGACAAAAAATTATTCATGTATGTAAATAACTAATTTGTCAGTTATTTGAAAAAAAGAAGGGTATCGTGGAACTTCTGGCTTCAACATGGCCGATCTAACCTCGAGGCGAATGGTACAGAAACAATATGGAAACAAATTGATCGAACATTTGAAATTTCCTCGCGGCGAATAAATAAAACGAATATTCCGTTCTAAATGGTTAATAGGAGAAACTTACCTTTTTGCATGTTGAATAATAGAAAAAATAACAGTCGGTATTCTTATAACTGTGCTCCATTTGCAAGAACTGATAGAATGATGAATGATCGTGTTCCTTGCTGAAACAGAAGATATTACAGTTGATAGATGCGTTCGAATAAATAAATTAGCAAACGCAAGGGAAGAACTTGAAACGTGAAACTTTACCATTTCGTGCGAAACATGATTGCAACGTAATGTACCTTGGTGAAACGTTAGTTACTATGTTATTGGAAATTAATTTGAACTGAAAGGTGTCGTGATCACGGGTATTTGTATGATGAGAAAATGACCTTTTCCCGGTACGTATTACTTGTATACTTATTACTTACATGTGGTGGCAGTGATTCCTTAGATGACTTCTTTTTTGCCCCTTCGCTTTGACCCACACACTAAATCGACTCGCACACAGATTCAAGTAAATAGTTCGACCGTAGTACTTGTCGCCCCTTTCGTGTAGACGCTATTCGGTAATAGATATGACGGCGTAAACTTCCGACGAGACGCGAAGATGCGCGAACGTTCGCGCGCGACTTTCAAGTCGACGCGCCAACTTGTTACGGTTCGTTTCAAAGTTACATTCGATTTACGACAAAATTATGTCAAAAAAATACTCGGAATAATCGTCTTTGAACTAACCGGGATATAACAATATATTTTTTACTATATTATAATGAAGAAAATAGTTGTACGTGCAATTGGTAAACGAAATTACATGTAGTTACATAACACGTATTAAAAGACTAGAGGAAAGTAAAATATTTAAATTTTATTAGTTTATTTACATTTTTATCTTTATAATGAAGTTTACAAATCATTATGCATTGGTAACATATATTTCAGAAAAATGAATATACAATACTTCATTAAAGACGCCTGAAATAATAATATCTTGAAACCGAATAAGATGATACTTCCTGTATCATTACTGTAATTAATGTGATGTTTACGACAAGTGGTTACAGATGTGGTACGGATGTCAAGATTTGTTAATTAATCAAATCTCTTGAAAAATGTCATACACATGTATTCGTAAGTTATACTTAAGAGTTTTAAGACAGTAGAACCTCAATAATCTGAACTAATTTGAGTAACTCGTAATTATGAAAATAAACAGAAAACTTAAATAATATTGTAGTCGCTTTTATTGCTCTCTATTTTTGTTACTAAACTCTTTTATAAATTTTTGAATGTCTTTTACTTTTTCGTATATTAGACACAATAACTGTACACTTTCATATTAAAACTTTCACGTTATTGAACTATGTTTCCTTTCTACAAGGTAGAGCTCTGATAACCGAGGTTCTACTATACATAACTACTAAATGTAAGTTGTTGAAAATATCTTTATACGCCATACATACGTAATATAAATAAACCTACTTCCAATATTACTAGTTTAGACAGATACGTAAAATTTATGGTGATAATCATCTCCTGTTGAAATAGAACTTAGAAAGTAACTTTTCTATTGCATAAGTCTGAACAATTTTCCTGTTAGATATCTTCCTATCAATAATACAATACCCATTTTCCATCCTGCATTACAATAATAATTATAAAATAATATAATCACGAGCATAACGAACCTTTAACAAAGAAAATACAAATATTGTATAGTTGTAAAATAGGTTTACAAAATATTTTAATATAAAAAGCACGACGACATTAAAAATTTACATACAGATATTTTTTATTTAGAGATCACAAAAATCATAACTTCCGACATTTAGTTATGTTAAACGTGTAACATATAAATAGTCACAAAATTAACTTCTTAGTAGCTGTGGATGATATACATATTTTAGATGAAATACGCATTGTATAATATAGTATAAAGATATAGCATTATCAAAAATCAATAAAAAACAGCAGTAACTAAAAGGAAGCATTTGATATTATGTTTATTAAGAAAATGGACTGGTTAGCTTGATATAAGGTATAAAGATATAACGGTAAAGTGTATATAAGGTGTAATAATAGATGATCTAAGAAAATTTAAATCCCATCAAATATTAAAAAATTTTAATCAAAAGTAAAGAAAAAAATATAGAAATGCATTGTAAGCAAAATGTTCATATTACAATATAATACATGTATTATAAAAATCTAAAACTCTAATATCCAATTGCGAAGAGATACTTTTAAGATGTCCATACTTAATTTTTGCTGATATATGCGAACATGTAATGTATTTACACATGTTATATTAAATATACAGTCAATTCTACTATAATACATACCTCTATTCTGTATGCTGAACGTAACATTTATGTAATGCTTAATCGTATCAGTATGATTTTCTTATAAGCTTAAGTTCCAGCATGACCTGTTCAATAATCCTTCAAAAGGTATGAGACCTTATTTCGCGATTTTATAATACTAAATCGTTCCTTTCGAATTATTATATCGCAAAATGATTAGTCACACGCTTTGATCACTCAAATAATGATTAAAAACAACTGTGTGTAGAGAGTAGTTGTCTATATGAATGATATGTTTATGTGATCATTGTACAATTTTCTAAAAAAAAAGAAAAAGGAATTGGTAAAACCTAACATATCATCAAAGATAAAGATGACTGGCAATATTTTATTCTTTAAACGCATTATGTTTGGATGTATAATTCAAAAGAAAAAGGGAATAATCTATGAATAAATGTAGGCGAGTATGCAATAGTAGAAAAGACTGTTTAAAAAACGGAATTCCAAAACTCAGGGGAAAAACTACATAACAAGCGTTGGCAATAGGTACTAGAAAAATACCTCACGTTTTACGACAAGAGATTGACCAGCAACCCATTGGTAAAACTAGATTTAGTGGCAAACAATGATAAATGTCAATATATCACAACGACAAATTACGACATTGTTATAGTATATCATCTTGGATTATAATCCTTTTTAATATAGTCCAATAATATTCATTTTCGAAGATTATGCTGGTAAGATATTATAAACGTCAATCAGTATATACTTCTAGATTAGCAGTAATACCGAATATAACACAATAATGTTAATTCAACAGTCTTATCAAAACATTCAATATTATCACCTCGTACCATAGTAATCAAATTTAGAACTGTCCTACTTTCTTAAATAATGAAATTAGCCATTGCAGTGTTATCATATATATGTTATTATATATATAAACGATTTCATGTTGCCGTCGCCAAACAACTAGGAAGTCTACTCATATAT
This sequence comes from Halictus rubicundus, assembly GCF_050948215.1. NCBI lineage: Eukaryota > Metazoa > Arthropoda > Insecta > Hymenoptera > Halictidae > Halictus > Halictus rubicundus. Next base: position 6,726,148 of record NC_135154.1, read on the forward strand.
CGGCTGAAACATCGCGTTATTCGTTATTTGTTAAAGTCTCATATTTATTACATTGATACACGATACCCCATCATAGGTAAAAGTTACTCATGAAAATCGTCTAAATACTTACGACAAAGAGAACAAAAGCATTGGTAAAAAATTTATATTCAATTCTCTGTTCACATATTCAATAACAACCACTGCTATGAAGCCAAATTTATATTGCAACCTCGACTAGAACTGCATTTCTCTCTCTCTATCTCTCTTCCTCTTTCTCTCTCTCTCTCTCTCTCTCTCTCTCTCTCTCTCTCTCTCTCTCTCTCTCTCTCTCTGTCTATATATATGCAACAATTATGCATATGCAAATACTAATATACCCGTATATACATTACTTTTAAACGTATATATCATAGCATATAGCAATTGCGCATTTACATACTTACTCTCAATATTCGTACCATTAGTTTCTGCTTATTAATGGATTTATTAAACACTGACTAATATTGCCATTATTTATCGCCTTGTACTTGATCATAGTCAGAAACTTATCCTCGCCTTTAGTTGTACAAGTCTTGATTTGCATCTATTGATAGATTTATGGTAGATAAGTTAATATAAAAGAGAAACAGAAAAGCAGAATTTCTAATAAATTAGAACTGGCGTATTACTAATGTCTCTCCTTCTCGTCAATGTAAATTAAAAACTACCAAAAACAAAATAAAGAGAAAAAAAATTATGCAAGTTTCTCAACACAAAGTACTGCATATCTGAGCTTGAATCTAATCATTTCAACGTGCGATCCCATGTTTCGTAATACGATGAGGATCACCTGGAAATAATTGAAATGATCGTTATGACTTATTCGAACTACAACACTTTGAGCAGTCAAAACAACTGGTGTGCTATCTTTTGGTTGACCAGGATGAACGGGTACCACCACTCCCAATTATTTGACTCTGAAGCTCTGTTATTGTTTCTTGCAAGGCTTTCTTCTCTCGCAGAAGCATCTGTATATCCTCTTGCGCCGCATTTAAATGTAATTTGATTGTATCGGATTCCTCCTTTACTCGCATCAATTTCGCATTATCCTCAGACAATTTCTCCAAAGTGTCAACACGTCGACGAAGCTCCTCGTTATCTGACTTTAACTGCTTACTAGACTTTCTCAAAAGATTCACTTCTATTTCATAGTCTACGTTCTGATCTGTTTGATTATCATTGTTTGATAACGTTACGAAAGAATCATTGGAGCTCAACATGTTTACTAAAAAAACAGAATATCTTAATTAGGTGAATTCACTGGAAGACTAAATTCTCTTTATGATTTAATAAGATCGTGAATAAGCTAGGATTCATTGGCAGCTAAATTATTTATAAACGATGAATAACTTTTTCTTGTCGATAAATAGTTGGTTTCATTATATGCACGTCGCTCGTTCATGCTGTATTTTAAAATGCGTATTCTATAAGCACTGCAATGAGTATGTATGGTCATTCAAACAGATTATTTTGAAAAAATTTAAAAAAAAATCGTGCCTCATTATAAGTGCAAGTTTGTGGACGTATTTTCGTGAAATGATCGATGTAAGCGGTAAATTTGAATACTAATCATCTACTTTTGTAATGTCAATGCTCACATTAGGAAGGCCATCTGAATGCACAGGACAATTACATAATTTATGGTATTAATTAGAAAAAAAATAAGGAAATACATATAAATATATCTGCCACTTGCATGTACTTTACATACTTGCTAACAACTATGTTCTACTGTATTATCGGATCTATTTCAATTACTGGTTACATCTATACTAACTGTATGTCAGCATTTTAACATTGAACATAATGAACGGAAGTGTAAGTAATACGGATTACAAGTGGCGGAGAACGATGATATAATTAGCAATTGAATTAATTGCTTACCAACTGGTTCAATATGAAAAGCACCATTTGTATCTCGCACTATTCTAAGTTTTGAAATATCCATATCTATAGGAATCGGTCCTGGCGAAGTAATATTATTAGGTGGACGATCTTCGTTCAAACGCAATGAAATAGTCTCTAAATATATCTGTAACAAATAAATGTGATAAGTCAGAAATATATGCAAAGCAGAATCAAGATAACTATAATGGTACTCTTTCGTATACCTGGATTGGTATTGGCTTTGGTATAATTTCATCTTCGAACAAATCTGTAAGCCCACTTATGGAACTCATCGATAAAGCCATTGATATGTCAGTAACTTTAACATCTAATTTATCTTCGAATAAGTCTAATACACTCTGTTTGTTGTGTACATCGATGACTCCAGTATCTATTTCCTGTTCGGCACTATAACTTTGATTTTGAGACGATTGTATATTCTTGTTGCTTGTGACGTGGCTCGCTTGAGAGAGTTTGTAAGAATCGGATTTGCATTTTAAGTCATGATCCAAACGAAGTTTGATACATGATCTACAATTCGAATCTGAAGCTAATTCAACCCAACCTCTAGATCGTGCACTGAACTTTGTCTAGGAAACAAAAACATCAAAAAGATAAATTTATATAGAAATTAATACACTTAGTGTTTACAAACTTGTCATAGACGCATTTACTCTGTTATGTTATAAAAAAAAAAATAGTTCGAATTCTTTTAACTGTAATTTATAAAGGCTCACAATTGTACAAGATAAATCACAGAGCGTTTAAACAAAAAAATTTCAGACGCAAAATTATAGTTCAGGCCAATAGTATCAAAAGAAACTCGCAATTTAAAAAATATAGTTCTACAATGAGCAATATACTTTTGTAAAAGAAATGTAATCTTTAAATTATTTAAAATATTGTAGAATGTAAAAACGAACAACTGATATCAGACAATATAAATTTCGCATCATACAGTTTTTGATAAAGAAAAAATAACTTGCATCATTAAAGTAGAATCCACTGAAGCGTTATAATTAACATTTGTTCTATTATACACGCATTTAAAGAATACTTCATTTCGCAAACGGAAAAAACTACAGTATATTTTACAAACAAAATTACTTCCACTGTCCTATAGTTTGTACAACTCTGGAAATTACTATAATTCGTACAAAAGTATACATTAATACACATATTTTTAATAGTAACATTCAAAAGCTTTTTAAATTCATTCCAAGTAAACTTCATCTCACACCATGCTGCATAAACTTATTTGTTAGTAATAATATATAAAAAAAAAAATAAACCCCCAATTTGCTTACCAAAATCACTGATGCAAATGATAAAGTAATGAGAAGATTTTGTTCATGTGAAAACACTTGTAATAAAATATGTGTATTACGTTTGTATAGCAATAATGTAAATTTAGTTGAAGATAAAAACATGCAACAGAATATATGCGGTACAAGGCATGTAATATAAACAAATATATGAGTATTTTGCCAATACCTTCCTCTTGACCTGCCACAAGTGCCACAAAAAAACATTCACAAGAGAAGGAGAGACGCAGGAGAAGCATGCAAAAAAAGTTAAAAGACATACATTGTATAAATATACATATATATATATAGTATAAATGGTTGTTATATATGTGATATGAAGTTAAAAATTAAACTTAGAGTTGTCTTTATAAGACGAAAACATGTAACTAGGAACAAAATGTTAATCGCTAGTTCATTCCAAGTACAATCACATAAGAAAAATTACGTTTTTAAACACTATACTGCATCACCTTTTTCATGTCTCAAAATTTCATATTTCTAACATTTGAATAAATTTTAAGGAAAAATTTAGAGGCAAGAATATTCCAAAAAATTAAATTCGTGTTAATTACAAAAACAAGTTATTGCTTGGTTGTTTAGTTACTGTGTAACACAAACCCTTTATGTGAAAGAAAGCAATTTGTATAGTATATACAGAGTGTTCAATTTTAATATATTATTGCAAATTACACGTGAATTACCTGCTATACTAAAAAATACGATTCGAAACTGTACAATTTTTATCTGAAACATTTTTCCATGCAGCAAATAATTATGAGTAATTTGCTTAATAACAGATTGAAATCGGGCACTTTGTATAACTAAACTTAAAAAGTTTCTACTAAAACTTACGCGAAAGAAACACTAAAAAAAATGTATAATTTTGATTGCAACAATATTTGAAATTTCAATATTTATATCTATTAATTAGATTAATAATAGCATAATCATGTACTTGACAAACAGATTGATATTTCGGTTGATATATGCTTATCTCACCTGAAATTCATCCCATGGTATAGACGAGCAGTCGTCATTGCCGACATTGGATACTTGAACTTTGATGGAAGATGCATATCCGCAAGACTGTTGAATAAATTCGACTTTGGACAGTTTGAATGTTGCCATAGAGACCTAAAAAATAACCAGGCGTGCCTAATAATATCGAGTCCTATGATATTTCATTGTTGAATTAACAAGAGTGCTAAGAGAGAAAATAAATCGAACAATTCACTCGAACTTACAATATCTTTACGTTTACACACGCTATCCAAGGATTTTTCGCTTTGTGTATCAGGAGTTTCTTCAACTACTTCGCTAGCTTCCTCAACCGTTGTTATTCTCATTGTATTATCAACAGTAAACATTGCATCCAGTTTCTCTTGATCTTGAAGGCTGACCAAGACATAATTCTCGCTATCGGAACTAACATCGCTTCTTATAGACACTGTATCGCTGCTGCCATCCTCGGGGGAGGCTTTCAAAGCAGAATCAAGCGAAGTCATTAAATTACTCAGACCTTTTTTCATAGAAGAAAGACCAACATTGAAGTTGTTAGGAATGAATGGTGCATTCGAGGACGAATCTCCTTTAATATGTTTTAACGTGGATTCGGGTACAGGTCGCATAGTAGATAATGCTTTCTCCTCTTCTATAGCGATGCATTGCTTTTCATGCGCTGCATTGGACAACTGATCGTGTTTATTTGGGCCGTTCTGCTTAAATGTAACAACGGGTTGAGTCGGAATAACTGGATGCATGAAATCCATTGACGTTATCGATGATAGTTCGCTTTGCGGCGTTGCCAGAATCACGTCCTCGTTATTTATATTAATTTTCTTAGTGCTAAAATCAGGTGGGTCCATGCTGTTTCGCCATTGAGCGGTCGAATTTACAATTTCATCCGCTATGCTAGACGTGTCTGGTACCACAGACTCCACATCTGCACCTGAATTTTCTTTGCCAGGTGTGTGAGACGGCATAACAAAAGTTACTTCGACTTGTGGTATCAGCGCACCGATAACAAGCGCGCTGCCGGAATTAACTTTCAATACTTTGTTCGAATCGATGGTCAGATACGTTGCCATCTCCGATAGAACCTCCGATAGTCTCAGTAAAAATAAATATTGATAATGATTTATCTGTACGCTAACTAAGTTGCTTATGTACGCAAGGCCATGAATATCGACGGATGAATATTCCTCCGAAGTCGATGGATTCACCGACATGTAACACCATAATGTTAGGGGAAATGCATCGAGAAACGGTACCGGACGATTTTGTCCGACCGCTCGCGCACCAAAGAAATCCCCCCATACGGGCTCCAAATTACAACACCATACGTCCTTAGCCTCCGTCCATAAAAGTTCTCTGTTCAATTGGCGGATCAATTCGTTTACAGAATTACTGGTGAAATTCGCTGGCGGATGGCGCACGTTATCAGTGCCTAAAATAAATAATTTTCAAATATTCAGACTAAGATACAGGGTGATAACGAATTTCTGTGAATAATTACTTACCTGCACAATGCGATAAAAATTTATCTGTTACAACCTGATAATCGTCCGTTTTATTCGGAAATTCAGTGCTGAAGAACATCTGACCCATTTGAAAAGTATTTAAGCATTGTGCCAAGTCTGCTCTCGAACATCTTTCAGTCGATCGGACATTTGTAATCGAGGCTCTTGAAGTTTGAATATGCAACGACTTTGGCCTATCTTTCTGATTCGGGTAATCCTGTTGGCTTTCAAAGACTATCTGAAAATGATGATTTCAATGTACGCGCGATACCACCGTGTAACTATTTATTTAGACGTTGTACTGTTTACCACTTACTCTTGGAAGTATAGCTTCAATTTTTACGTCAAAATACATTAAGTTAGTGGAAGTATGTGTTGCGTGTTTATCTTTACCCATTAAAGAGTGATGTAAGTTCAATGCAAATGAATTAAACCATAAACAGGAACAAACGTCAAAGTTCACTTGAATAGGATTCAGTTGTACATAAAACTTTGGTGGTGGCACTAAACAATAACAAAGTATTTTCAGTCACGTCTTTCTTAAAAAATAACTTCTAACAATTATAAAGTAACGACTAAAAGATGAATGTTACTCGGAACTATTGGCCGCGTGTTTACTTACATGGAAATGTTATGTCTCCAGGATAATAATAGTATGTGAATTCAGCGTGGAGAATCGTTACTTCTTCTGGGAGATAAAATCTGTCCCTCTCACCTAAGCAAAACAAAAGCACTTCAATAGAGACAGTGTATGCGTCTGGACAAAAAGAAACATGCTTTATGAGTATGCTCTGTGTAACAATGAAAATTGGTTTAAAATGAAATTTCACGATGGGGCGCACGCTATGAACATTTCTTCAAAAAGTTTACGTAATTTTTATATATTTTACGAAACATAAAAAGTCCGCTCGAAACATGTACTTGAAAAAAGCAAATTATATTTTGATTGCATATGTTTGAATTCATATATTACATTGGACAAATTTTAATAACTAATAAAATTGCTATTATTGTTATTAAGACTCTTGCACCAAAGAGTTAAAAATCAACGTTAGCTCATGTAGAACGTATTGTGTAATAATAATATAACACAAAAAAGCAACAGAACTTTCCAAACATGAAACTACTTTTAGCAAGTATTTGCAATATATTGTTACTGTAGATACACTACAACTATTAGTGATTTATACCTGTTGCGTGTTTCTTCCTTGATTGAGCTGTACAATTTTTAAATAGAAGAAATTATTGACATAGTATACAAATTTGAAGTGGAAGCTACTTGTTATAAAATAGATTTTCTAAGTAGATACTATAGTTTACAAAATTTGTATATACCTGTAATAAATTCTTTTGGTATAGGATTGCGAGACGTGGTTGTTACTTTGTACAAAGTAAAGTCATCGATTCTTATTATGATACACGTTGTCATCAATTTGGCGAGCTGCTCTAGAATATAATTTTTGACTGGATTACCGCTCGGATGCTGCGATTTCTTTTGCTCGTTAGAAAATGCATTTGCATTTTGCGTTTGATTATTCTTTTCCAAATTTTCTCCAGAACCTTTTGCACTACTAACTGAATATAAGAAATAAATATGATCAAATCACGGTTTCACAGACTTCTTACTACTATTTAGACATGTTTTCGAACGAACCTGTAACGTTACCTTGACTTCTCGTCAAAGGGGAGTGTTGCGTCCTACCGGAATCAATTAGATCCATAAACTGACTTCGAAATGAACTTAATGATTGCTGCAACCATTGACTGTGTCGGGTAGCATTTTCTCTGTAGTTGGCCCAATGTTTTCTGTCAGCCATCGCCAAATGATATGGATAATAATCAATTTGAAATCTAACTAGTGAAATTTGTAGTGCACCCCCGTCTTTTAAATCGGGATGAGAGGATCTACCATCTAGTAGAGATAGATGAAGATGTACATTTACATAAACGTAACGATCCAGTAACAAAAACTGAAAAGTTTATGTGTACTCACTGCCAACATCGTCACACAAATGCAAATCAATTCTCTGACATAGAAAATGATATGACGTCTCTACAACATCGCATCTGGTGAACAATTTTGAAATAAAAGTGTTACATTGATTTTTCGTTCTGGATTGCTGCGACACTTGTGCTTGATACTCTGGCAATACCTTCAATGATCAGGATTATTAATATTACCGAAATAACAATATGTCATCATTTTTACTCTCTATGTACAAACCTCCAATTTTCTAGCAGCTTTCGTTTTACGTTCTAAAACCGTGGCCTTTTCTATTAAGCCACCAAGTGAGTCGATAAAATGAAGAGCTGCTTTCAATTGTGAATCTGTTAAAACCCACAGAAGGTCGTCTAATATAAGAATCAGTCTTGATCCCATAACAAAACAATCTGAAATACATATTTCATGTTTTTCTCATAATGTTTAGAAAATAATCATTGTATACAGGCTGTTGCAACTAATTTGAGCATCCTGTATATCTCACTTAGCATTGAAGAAATATAACAACAAACATTAATGATACTATCTTAAGTGGAACTATACATATGTACATTGTTTACCTGAGATTCTTTTCTTGATAGTAATGCGACATCTTGCTTGGTTTGTAAGAAGACGTAGAGGTGTTAGATTCTTATCTTTAGTACTTTGTGCTTCTATTCTAACTGTTTGCCATTCGAGCTCTTTAAAAATAAGTAATTGTCCACGATCAGAATCTTTTAATCTAGTAGTTCTTAAGTCACAACGTTGCCATGTTGGAGACTTTGATTCCACAATGATGCGGTTCATCTATGATGAAACAAAAATTCTCAAATGCTTTATCAATCCTATCCGTGGAGTAGAAGGAAATAGCCTAATGTGAAAAGTACACAACTGGGAATGGGATAATATTTGGGTAATCAGTAGGTAACAACAGAAGATAAATGATAGTGATAGGATGTGGGTAAAAGTAAAGGTCAAAAGATAAAATGTAAATTAAACAAGGAGGGGAAGGAAAATGAGGCACAGTGGTTACACAAGGAACTAAATAAGAAGTTCCTTCCTGTAAATACATTACCTGAACCGAAGCAATGAATGCAGGGCTTTTAAATGTAACCGATACAGTATTAACAGCCACTGTTATTCCATCAATTACTTTGTGTATGAAAGAATATTTTGTAGGACCTGTGTACGAAGACAATCCTTGCATGGAAGATAAATCTCTTAGATCTTCGCAAGTTTCTACTTCTATATGAACTTCATCTAAACTCTGTAAAAGATACAATTTGGTCGCTTCTATTAATGTCAATTTAAAAATAAATAATTACAGTTGTATTTATCTTGATAAGCAACAAGTGATAAACAAAACTTTCTGTATTGACATATTTGTTCGTAAATATTTACCAAATATATAGGAACACTTCTCAGTTTAGTCCATTGTATACGAAATGAAACCTTATTGCACCAAGCATTCGTTAGTCTGAGCCACGACGGTAACTCCAGGAGATCTGTCAAAACTATTTCGTCAAGTTCTAAATTTGACAATTCACCTTCCCCTTTAAATGTACTTAAATTTATTTTATCTGCCGACAGATTCTTGGTGAACCTACAAATTTATATAAAATAAAAAATAGTGTAGTATCATCTTTATTTTAATACACGCAACAACCATATTGCAATTTGTAAAATAGAGACGTAATAAGGCGCAGACATAGGCAATGAATCTGTACGTGACACTTTCAAACTAATTAGTTCGAAGTGGTTACTCTAACAATTAAAAACCACGATCAAAAGAAATGATCTATAATTCGACGAAAACAACATTAGCAATTCGGTACATTAAATAAAATGTATTCAAAAATCGCATATATTTGAAATACTAGTTCGAATTTAAGAAGAGTTGTGCAATTTTTTATCGTACATTAAACCAAAGATAAGCAAAATGGAATTAACAATTCAATCATGTAAATACCTCGACAGATGCTTCAATAATTGTTTCTTTATTAGTGACACCATTTTTTCCTACTTTCAATTAGTTTCTATTATATCTAATACACGCTCCAACATGGTTAGCTTAACATTCCACATTTGCAGTGAACTACAATTCGTTCATACATGCCACGATTGCCATGACTTTCGACTCGAGTAGTCAGTAAGTGGACTACACCGGCGGTCACGAGGTATGGTTGTCCACCCCACTCCGAATCCATTAGGCTCGTAACGTTTGGGAGGTCGGAGTGGGGTGGACATGTATTCTGACAGTTTGAGCCATTAAATTCTAGTTACTTTTTTTGGGTTCTCTCCATCTTTTTGCATGAAATTTCACATTCCTAACTTCACGTTAACAAGACGTTTTCTATCCTCGCTCGGCAAAAACTACTTAAACGACAGCGCGAGGAGAGAAAGCGTTCTAAATTGTATTCGTTTAAAACAATAAAGTCCAACAGAATCGTTCAAGCATCGTTTGAGAAAGTTTTGTAAAGCGTTGATCTAAATATAATTATTTGTTATCGTTCTTCGTGACCTGTATGATTCATTTCACGCTTATATCTTCGCAGTGTTTTTTATCAGCGAGTTTCACTGTTGTTCAGTCTGAGTCAAGAAATTTTTTTCATGGAAACAGGAATTTATTGTTGCGCGGTTTTCGGTTGGTCAGCCTGGGTCCGATCGTGAAACGTGTATTCATGAGTGATAAGAATACATTTGACAATGAGAGATAGCAGATAAATGGGATCACGAAATAATTCTACGTTTAGTTAATATCGAAAAAGTACTCGATGCATAGTCAAGTAAGTGAAACAGTGACGGGATGTCAACGTAGTGCCTCAAATGGAAAATGGCGAAGATCATGAAAGGATCCGAACCGTTGAGCACGATCCTCTTCTGCGAATATTGCACTAACCTTTCGTTTAAGCAAATAGAAGATTTTGTCAGGTGGGTCGGTGTACCGGATTTCTGTTTCCATTGAAATGATTTCGAACATTATAAGTGTATTTCATATTCAATTGACTCTAGCATATTTCCTATATAATTGTCATAACCGCACAATGTCGATAATGATTAATGCATTAAGCTGTCAGTATTTAAATGAGCGCACATTTTTTTGTTGAATAGCGCTCGCATTATGGCGCTAGGTAGGATAAATGATTATTCAACTTTCTCATTATTCAGGCACCTACGAGATCAGCATTGCGCCAGAGAAGGAGGCTCTTTTGTGTGTCTCTATGGTTATAATGGAGTATGCTCTAGTCTTCCCGTGGAAGGTGTTTCCGATAAAGATTATGTAGCACATGCCACCAAGCATGCAGCGATGCAACAGCAACGCAAAAGCAATGGCCAGTTGTCGGAGCCTTCCTCTTCATGGACTGTATACTCTGCTGCACAGAACTTGCCAGCTGTTTTAAATGATCCATTTAAGGGAAAGCAGAGCAACTTTTTAACACGTACTTGGGGAGATGGATTCGTAGAAAAAGTTGATATACCTAAAAGCCCGTATCTCCCTGAAATTACCATGCAGCATTTCGAAACTTATTTAAAGAAAATTGCCAGGGTAATCCATATATTACTTAATTCGAATGTTTTTATCTTTAAGGTAACTTTTCTGTCTTTTAATTAATGACATCTACTTGTAGAGATTTAGAAAGCATTCTCGCATGAATTCGAATGCTAACAGATCAACTACCAATGAATTGTTACAAAACTTTCCAAACTTAAGAAAAGTAAAATGTTCAGGTAAGAATAATGATCTTATGATTTGTACAGTATTAATCTGATAATATTATGGAAAATCTTTGCATTAAGTAGACAATGTTTATTTGTGCAGATCGAATGCAATTTGATTTAACTAATATACCAAAAATTTTTTTAATACCCAATCTGGATCTTTCTCAAAAAGACAATTTTTATGCTGTATTTCCATTCACAAAAAATGGATTATTAAACGAAGATTCTAATATTGTTATGCATGTAAAACAAATGCAAGAAAAGGTACATCGATGAGTAAATATGCTATACAAAAAACGCGGGAAGCGAAACAAATAATACTAACGTGTTTCTTGCAGTTAAGTCACTATTTAGATATTGTGGAAGTTAGAATAGCTGAACAGGTTGCTTCGAAATCTCAAGCATTTTTTCATGCTATGACTTCTCATGATGCCTTAATGGAGCAACTCACACAAACTATTACTGTTCTCAAAGCTCTTAGGAAAAATATACACCAAGTTGATAGACATCTAGTCAATGATTCCTTAGATATATTACGGTAATCCACGAAATTATTTTTGACGATGTTACCCTGCATTCGACGCTACCTCGATTCTTCCACGTTTTAGATTAGAGCAAGCAAGATCTAATCGGTTATTAGTTCAAGAAAAGTTAAAGCTTATGGCCACGGTGCATCAAAGCCAACCGATGATACAGTTGTTGTTATCTACCCCAGATTACGTGGCAGCATTGGATCTTATTTCCACTACTCAGGAGATACTTTTACAAGAGTTGAACGGGGTGCATAGCTTTAGGTACATCTCGATTTCTATCAGCGATAATCCTAAATGTCCGCACGATGCACCGTTAATGTTTGCTCGCGTTTTTAGACATCTGAGTTCCCAGTTAACGGAGATGGAGCGATTGGTAGATAAAATGTTGTCCACGGAGTTCCAAAGGTACGCGACTGCCGATTTGAACAGACCGTTGGGTGGTGAGAACAGTGTTCTGGACGGTGTAAGTATGCACACGATCTTTAGCAGTGTACACTTTGTAGCGAACAAATCGTCATCCATCTCTTCCCAGTGAGATCATTTGTACGTCCTCAACGAACAGGATAAGCTTGTGTCGATCATTTCCGGTTTGCTGCGGCAAAAGCATTTTCAATTTGTGGATACTTACAAAGAGGAGGCTATAACGACAGTGAGAGCTGTGACTAAGCAGAGGGTGATAGAGGCTCTGGCAGCGAGCGACTGTTGCAGCGATCAACAAGCGGCTGCTCTAGAAGTCGGAGGACTCTCCTTAGCGGAGAGATTAACGTTGCTAAACAACACCATACAGTCGTTAACGTTTCTACTGATGCGAGTCAAGGTATTTAACACACCGGGGGAAATAGAGTTGATTGCAGAGATACATTTGAGCATTTATGTTGTCAGTAACTGTTGCGTCTTGTAGGCTGTTCACGACGTTATGCGAGACACGGTAGATCTTGCATCTGGTCGAGTTTGCGACGGTTCGTTCGATGAGAGTATACCCGATCGGTTATTGACTCGAGCAGAGCATTCGCGAGTAACGACCAAACTCAATGATATGATAACCTCGGTTTGCGATTATTGTCATGAACGAATGGGAAATCTGCTTTCTGCAGGTGCGAATGACAAAGACAAGTCGCAAAACGATAAAGAGAAACCGACCATCGAAAACGCGAGTAGCAAATCGGATGAGAAAGAGAGCCAAAATTGGAACGATAAGTCGTCCTGGTTGAGCAAGAGGGCAACCACAGCCCAAGTGTGTCAGTTGGCTAATTTGGTCGAGGGATTTACAGAAACTTGCGAGAAACTCTGTGGCAAGCAGTGCACAGCCTTACGATCCGCCTTTAAGGTAACTCCATACCTTCCGACAGATACTTTTGCCATCTCGAATCGCAGCGTTCGTTTAACATTTCTTTGTATCACAGGCACAAGCCAGCAAGTTCATTCAGAGATTTCATACCGAACTTAAAACAAAACTCACCCTTTTGTTGGAGTCCGAAAGATGGAAACAGGCGGACGTACCATCCGAATTCCAGCACCTGGTGACCTACGTGCACGAAAACCAATGTATACCAACGTACCAGTTCAAGCCGGATGACAAAGCTAAGGAAGACGATGTTCAAAATTTTATTGTAGTGGGAGATGAGAAGTACGCCGTCGTTGCCACGGCTCTGATGCTTATACAAATGATTCACGAGTATTGCAGGTGATTGTCGAGTCGAAACAGCGAGAAACAACGAGAAATATATTAAATTTTATCGCGATTGCAGAACCGGCAGCGAGTTGGTTGCCTTGTCCGGAACAATTGGGAGGCATTTAGCTGAATTATTACGCCATTATAATTCCCGTTGCTGTCAACTTGTACTCGGCGCTGGCGCGATGCAAGTTGCTGGTTTAAAAACAATTACTAGTACGATACTGGTACTGGCTGCCCGCAGTTTGAAGCTGATCTTGTGGTTTATGCCTTTTGTAAAGGCACACTTTCAATGTAAGCGACATATATTCGGATATTCGTTTTTTTTTCTGTTCATTTTGATTTAACGTTGCAATTTGAATGCAGCGCTATCAGAGCAGAATCCTAGTCGTGGGTTTGCCTCGTCTAACATAAGCGGCGGCGTCGCGTTGCTGGATAGCGTCGAGAGAGACATTCGAGCTCACGTAAAGGAGATCGAAAGCAAGATCCTTACAATTGTCGACAATCTGCTCGGTGGCCAGATATCGAAGTGGACGGCGCGGCCACCAGTACCATCGGTCCCGTTTAGAAATATTTCAAAGTAAGTACCGAGGTTGGCAAACAACGCCGTAGCCGCAGATTTATAAAACGAACTATTTATCATTGCAGTTATTTAATGAAACTACACGAAGCAGTTTCTGGTATTTTGCCTGCAGTCGAAGTACAAATCTTGTATCGAACGGTAAACACGTCTTTTAAAGAGAAACTACGAGAACAGTTAGTCAAAATGAATATAGTGAATAACGGTGGTCCGCAACACGGTATAGTCACGTCCGAGCTCACTTTTTATCTCGAGGCGTTGCGAAAGCTGAAAGTGTTGCCCACCAACGAGTTAGATGACAATTGGATGAGTGACATATGGACTAGATAACATGCAGAGCGTGTGATATATTGCATAATAGAGGCGATGAAGTATTGCCGAAAGAGGTGACTAATCTTTCTTATTGTCTTCCTTCGCACGCTTCGCAATCGTCCTACGATATTAACGTGTTTCAAATGCATTTTTCAAAACATGGATGGCTTATACCGGGAATCATCCATAGAAATATTTCTAATTATTTTATTCGTAAGGTTGTATGGATTATAGAGCCGGCTTAACGTTATGGTAATCTAAGGAGAATACACGGGACAGCATTTTTATAAAATGTTGTGTTCGATGTTTCCGAGACTATTTGGATACCTGGGAACTAGAGGATGGTTTCAAGGGAATACGATTTTGTTTGTATCACTTGTTGGCTACGTTTTAATACTAATTGTAAGCTAGTTCCATCATTCGTACTTCTCGTCTCTCAAACAATCAATCATTTATGCCACAGTGTTCAGGTGTAAATTTTCATACGACGAGTGTGAACGACCTCGATAAAAAAAAATCGTTCGAATCATCGAAAAATAGTTTCACTTCCGAAGAGCTTGCTTTCAGTTGATTAGTATATCGGGCATAAGAGAATATGGTTGGAGTAGATGGACCAAGACTTTAGGTACTAAATTATTTTCCTTCACGTAGGTGTCCGTGTAATTTTATAGTAATTAAAATTAGAACTTTTCCTGAGGTGAAACACGCTCACACTCGAGTTCAATGGTTGGCACGGAAGATATAATCCCGAAAGACGTACGTAATGCGACTGCTTTTATTGTTGTGTTCATTGCTAGAATTGGACTGATTATGAAGAGTGTATCCTCGAGATAAATCTGATAACGATCCTTCGAACGTTTTTATATATCGCGTACTACGTATATCTCAGTCTGTTTTTATCGGCAGATTGTTCAACTAGGTTCTCAGTAGCAAGGGTGGCTTATTATAGGACCGCTGCCGATGGTGTGTTTTTATCAAACTTTTCTGAACGAATCAAATAACCCTTTAGAAAAGGTGAGAAACATATTTCGATTCATTTAATACTACATCACAAGAGTTCACGACTACTTCAAAGAAAGAAATGGAATCGTGGTAAATTTTTTCTTTGTCTTCGTGACCAAAGATAGAATGGTAGGTTGTTATTACCTACGGTTGTGTATTACATTCTTTATGATACTGTCATTTACATTAGTTTCCGCAATATTACTAATTTATTATAGATTATTATTTATTCGGTGCATTCCATTCTAGACCTAGTCTAGTATACCGTACTACTGTACATAACGAATAAGCATCACGATAACCAGTTGTACTTTGATTCATCAATGATTTGTTAAGAATAAATACTGTGCGTTATGGTCCAGCAAAGACGTATTGATATGTTTTAAACATTTTCAGCTAATTTTCGCTCCCGGAAACGATGCGGTTTTCGTTATTTTCGCGAATCGTTGCGAACCGTTCTGTCAAGACTGACGACGTCTTGTTGAATCATCGCGCGTTCCGTCTAGAGGTATAGACATATGAAAACTTAGATGTACCATACCTCATTCAATTACTGCATAATGTATTATAAAAATTATATAAAGATTATGCTATATAAAACTTTCTTACTTATGACATTTATTTACTGGGTGAACATGAATTTCATTGGACGAACGAACAGGTGGACACGCCAGGTAGCATTTCTATAGCAACGAATACGAAAACACAATCATAACCTGTGCGCAAAAGGAAGAGTTTTCGTATCGTGTACTTTACGTTTGAAAATCGTACATTGAAAAATAATGACGCACAAAAATTCGTATGTATCTGATTACGTTCGCTTTCGTCGATAATTCATAGATAAGAAAACATACTCTCAAAGCGGTAGCAAGTGGTTCATTTTCAATATTATTTTTTGTTGTGATAAATCGAATGTCTTTTTCTGTGATCGCAATTATTTTTTAGCGACGAAAACATGAGAGACGCGGCGGTGCGGCTTTGTTTAGAGGAAGAACAGCGTCGTAAAAATGATCCGGACGAAACCCATGAACGTTCTATCATCATTGTTGGTTCCAAGAAAGTTGTATGTAACGTTTGGAAAATTCGATGATCTCCCAAGACAAAAATATTCCATATTTTTTGGGGGACTTGAAACAGGAGATACGATTTTTTAGGGTAAAACGACGATGATATATCGATTTCTCGAGAAAGAAGAAACGCCGAAGCCCACCATCGCGACCGATTATTCTTTCGGGCGTAAGGCCGGGAAGAGCTTAGTAAGCTTCCCTTTTCGCTACAATTGCAAATCGTGGAAAGATCATTGATAAATGATTCAGTGAAAAACGAAATTTGCTCATTTTGTTTCTCGTTGATACAGATAAAGAATATCGTACACGTTTGGGAAGTGGGTCATTTAACGTCTTCGTTGGTGTCCGCTGCCATGACAGGCTCGTCTTTGACTCATTCCCCTCATCATCTCACGATACTGATGATGATGGATTTGTCGCTACCGGAAATTTTATGGTCTTCGTTCGAAGAAGCGTTGTCCGTAGTTCGGAACGCGATGAAGATGGCTTACGACGATAACATGATTCAGGAACTTAAGACCCGCCGACTGAACGATCGAGGGAAAACATTGGAAAAGGAGGTTGATCCTTTCCCGATTAAACTCTGTATCGTAGGAGGGAAATACGATAAATTCAAGGTATTTTTCCGGTCTTCCGGTAAAAGTGTTTTCGCAACGAATAACACGTGTTTCGTTGATCTCGCGATAGGATTTCGATCCGAGTAGAAAGGAATTAGTCGGGAAGACGTTGAGAGCCGTGGCTCACATCCTAGGCGCAGGCCTTTACTATCACTCCTCGAAAGATAAGACTGTGGCGCGGAAAACCAAAGATTTGCTATCTCATTGTGGATTTGGCACGCAACTTTCGTGAGTTGTTTCGAACACCATAATAACCGACCGTGCCTTTCAAGTAGTACCGTTGTCACATGTTTTTCTGTTCGCCGAACGCCTCTTCAGCGGCGGGAAGTGTATAGATTTCGAGAAGCCGTTAGCGGTGCCAGCCGGCGCCGATTCATTTTCCTCGATCGATTTGCAATTCCCCCAGGCAAGACCTTCGGCCGTCTTGGATGCCATCAAACAGATTTATATCGCTCGTGTACCGCAAGTCTCCAGAAGCGACGATGCTATCTCCGAGGATCCGAGCAACGATCCCAACTTTAACGAGCCGATTATCGACAGATTGCGGGCTCAGCGAGAAGAGGTAGCGCCTTGATATATGTATACGGCCTCTGCCCTCGGTTTATTAATTTAACGCGTTTCTCGTCCGTGATCTGGTCACAGGAAATTGGTATTCTCCTCCACAACATGCTGGAAGGTCGAACACCTCAAATTCCCATTCCGGATCCGTCATAGATCACGGGCTGGATACCGTCATTTCGCTGGATGGATTCATCGCGAATTCTTCTCACGTGCTCGATCCAGCCGAGATTCGAAGAATCTTCGGATAGCATCGCCTGATCGGATTCCTACCTCATGTACCTCGCGACGGACTAGCAGAAATTTAGGTCTGTCCTCGCAGACGTCGATTAAACGAGATTCTCTTTAACCAACAGTTGCCCTTTCTATCGCAGAATCCCTTTTCCCTCGTAAATCGAGATCGCTCCAGTCAGAAGAGCCGCGCAACCGCTTGCAATGGCAACACCGGTGATACAGCTTATTTATCGGAAGGCTCCAAGAATTATGTCGTACGACACAACCGCTTATGGCGCATGTACGTTCCTTTGCGTTCGCGGGTAACGCATAAAACAAATTGCCCTTTTTTCTTTGTGTTAATTCTTTAACCTGTGTCGGATGTAATAATCCTTTGATGTTCATGTCGAGCGTATCTCGTCGTGAAAAGATGGCTTGTTACTTTCTAATGCTCAGAAGGAAAAATTCAAACGGCTTAATCTATTGATTACTATGACGGCCAAACGTCACGTAACGAAAGTGGAATCGATGCGATTGATTATACTGTTACGGAAGAAATAGAACGCCTAAGTACTAGATGCCAATTAAGATTAGACTAACTGATCTGGCTAAAATTTAGCTAGAAGGCTCCGCGGAAAGCACGCCAGCAACATTCTCCGCCGATTCGTAAGTTGTTTCCTGCCGAGAGAACATCTTGGCGATATTTACACGCACAACGATCTACCAAATGTCCTGTTCCGGAGAGATCGTAAAGATTTCTCGGAAGTGAATAAAAAGAGAAGAAAAGGTTTGTATGTGTTGACCGCACGAATGACCCACACCCGTTTTCCTCGCAGACGATAGCGGTCTTTCCGAGAGAAAATGACGTGACGAACCTTCGAGTGTGCGTCCCAAGGGCGGAGAACCCCTCGAAGGCATAATTGGAGTAGCGGGGAAGGATCGGAGGGGGATGTTCTCGCCCCTCGGGTGTTGATAGACCAGCGAACGCGCAAGCGTTCCGGCTCGGCCCTGTTTAAAGGGCAAAAGGTAGCGTCGTCGTCGTCGTCGGCGTCGCGTGCGGCGCGTGACAGCGCCAGCGGATCTCCCTCGTTTCTAGCGTCAGCGGAGCGGTGCGCTGATAAGAACAGAGCAGAGCAGAGCAGAGCGGAGCGGAGCGGTGCCGAGCGTCGTCAGCGAACGGTGACGCTTGCGCGTTGTTGAGCGTCGCGCTTGCGCTCGAGCCACGGGTCGCTCCCGATACACGGATAGTCGGAGTCGAGCGTTTACGAAAACGAGATCCGGCTGGGGGGTTTTCCGCTTGGTCGCGGGCCTCTCGCTTTCTGGCCTCGGTGTTTCCTCAGTGAAAATGCCGCTGTGATAGAGAGCCACCGCGTGTCCAGTGCTCTCGCCGGGACTAGTCGCGCCGCAACCGAACACCGTCAACTGTCCACGCGAATTTTCGCCACGGCACTGTTCCCGTCGCGACTCGGCTATCTGTTATCACGCTACCTCGCTGTTCTCCTCCTCCTGCATCCCTCCACGCTCTCGACGTTCCTAGTTGTTTCGCGTTCTCTCTCTTTCTCTCTGTTTCTCTGTCTCTGTCGGTGTTATCCGCGCGCTTTCTCTCCCCTATCCTCGACGCACAGTGATTTCCAAACGCGTCCGAACCGAATGTCGGAAGCCAACGATTGATACCGGAAGTCGGGGCGCCGGGAATTTGGTAATCATCCCTCGGAGCGGAGCTGCGCCGGCCGCCGGAGAAACGCACAGGTGAGTCTCGACGATTGTTCAGAGCACCCGGAACATCTATACGTTCTACTTCAGATCTGTTTCGCACCTGACGCTCGCGATCCGGTCGATAATAGCCAGGATCACGTTGCAAAACGCGCTCCTGGTGACGACGAACGTCGTATATCGCGGTGATCGCGGAATTGCCCCCTCCTGCGGCCGCTTCTCTCGCGGTTATCGATTCCGGTGTGAACGCGCCCTCCCTGGACAGTTATCCGCTCGTCCGTCTTCTTACGAGCATCTTCGATCGCGGTACGTGATCCAGTTCCTCGAACGATCAATATCTGTCGGCGCGTGGTTGTGAATCGGCTGTCTCGTGAATCGCCGATTCGCGAAACCACCCCCGCGTTCCTCGTGAACGCGCGACCCCTCTGACCGTCGCTCTTGTCTTCCTGATTGAGCAGAAGGTAACGAGAGCACCGCAAAAGCTAATTACGCGGAATCAGTCTATTTCGAGTCTTGCGAGATCATTGCCGGCCGATGCGACCTGTCCGTCGATCAATCATTTAGAAACCGATAGGATTTCTTACTAAATTAAGCATTCCTCGGCTTCCGGCGACACCTTCTACGCGTTCAAGCCGATTTCCGAATCGGACACAGTTTTCGTGGATGTGTTCTGTCTTTCGAACGGTGCTCGTAGTCGCGGAATATAATTAGCGTTACAGCAGTCCCGGAAAAGCGAAAAGCTTTTAAAGTATTGATTACCATTGGATGCGAGCGCGAGAGGGTTTTAGACACCTCGGCATTGTTTTTCGTGGAACGGTGGTTCTTCTTTAAAAATGCATTTCCAGGGGGACTTTTCGACGCGCGAAAAGAATTTCAAGTTCCTCTCGATGTCCGCTTTGTCTCGAGACAATCACCCGAGAGACTGTATCGCAGAGCAAATCTTTGTTGTCGGAGCAATTAAGCACAGTTCCGCCTGTGTCGCGGCGTTCCTTTGTTGGCTGGAACAGAGAATCGCTTCCCTACTCTCGGATCAGCTTATCTATTTACGACTGGAAGCTTGGAATATATCCTCTCTCTCTCTCTCTCTCTCTGGATCCCGTAGCTCGTTCGGCTCGAGATCGAAGTCCCCTTTCGGGGAATCGCGACGTTCCCCTTCGCGTTCTCTTCCGACCTTCGAGTGGCAACCTTGGCGATGCAGAAAAGAAGAAGACTGTTCGATCGTGACGTCAGACTTCCCACGCGTACATCCGATCGGCCGGGATACGTATTTCGTTTTGTTAGGCCATCGATCGAGCAGGTAAAAGCGACCAACAGGTTTGCACCTGTATACGTGCGGACACGGAGCCAAGAAATCCGAACGTGTTCGTGTGACCGGGTCTCTCGCGCGAGCCGGCAATCATGTGCAATAGTTGCGTACCTGGTGGAGCCAGGTCGTCGCGTCCGGACGCCAATGCAGTACTCGATCGTCTCGACGCCGAAAACGACGCTCGCCCCGATTTCTACGCGCTGTTCGAATTCTCGCGAATATTCCCGCTCGATCCATTTTCGCTGACGTTATCTCACGGCCACGAGCTTTTTCCACGAGCCGAACCTGCGCCGTCACGAAATTTATCGGGCCACCGTGTAGACCGCCTTCGAGAACTTCTCATCGATTTGCTCCTGTTATTCGCGACGGAATAAGAACGACGCGATGCCTCGAATTTCTACCCGTTATAAAATCACGGTCGCGACGAATCCTGCGATCGTTTTTACAGAATTTTTTACCGTTGCACCATCGCACGACTCGCTGCTCCGGGATCGCGCGCAGTATACTCAGTATGCTCTCCGCAAATTTAGTTTCTCGTCAC
This sequence comes from Halictus rubicundus, assembly GCF_050948215.1. Lineage (NCBI taxonomy): Eukaryota > Metazoa > Arthropoda > Insecta > Hymenoptera > Halictidae > Halictus > Halictus rubicundus. Next base: position 6,747,697 of record NC_135154.1, read on the forward strand.
CGCGTTAAAAAATCCCGAGTCGGTAAAATTAACCGCGACGGAAAAAGGGACAAGGTTGGAACGACGGATTTCTTCTCGCCGAGAAAACGGTCGTGATCCTGAATAATGGAAGCGCGATCGAACGATATTCTCGCTGCTCCGGTTCGCAGAAATGGAATCCCGTTGCCACTTTAATCCGCAGTTTATTTATTTCCTCCGCCTGTTCATTCAGTGTCATCGTTCGAGCTGTGTGTTTCACAGTTCCCGGTTTATTTTATCGGCGAATTTATTACGGGGTATCGTCGGCGATTTCAAACGGGCTATGAACTATGATCGAGAGAGGATATACCGGGATAATCCGCGGACGTTCGAGATCGGGGATTTTTCACACGCGGATTTGCGTTTCGAATTATCCTCGACGATTGGATTTTTGGCTGGGCGGGGATGAAATTTCGTAGGATCGAGAAAAAATACTGCTGCCACCGAACGGCACGGCAACGGTCGCTCCTACGCTGAAAGGAAAGGCGTATATTAATTTGCGAGCGGTTGTATGGCGAGGGAAAGGAACGGCCAGGCGGAATTACGAAAGAAATGCTCTCCGAACCTGACCGAAGATGGTAGTGAGGAAGGAAGGGCGGTATCCGTGATTACCGTTGCGCATTCGAGCACACGTTAATAAACTGTATCGCGTAACGCCCCGTAGAAAACGCTTCGTCTTCCTCTTCGGTTCGCGAGATCGCAAAAGTTAGCGCGAATCGAGCTGCGTGTACCAGCGATTAGATATATGGAGCATGACCAGCGATATCCGAAGATCGACGCGGTCTATCGACGATAATACTCTCGGGACGGAGTTATCGATCAAAATACAACTCCGATCGATAATACAATAGTGCTCTTCCCACGTTACGCGATCAACATTCATCTTTATATCGCTGGAACTAGTCTCTATTTATCTAGTGGAAGGGCGTATGTCACATTTCACGACAGGACGATGTAAAAACAATCCGTTAATAACAGCTTTATCGAAGCGATCTATACATTGCACTGGCACTTGTTCCACGGAAAACTTCATTTCAGAAAATTTATAAGATACGCCCTCGTCCTAGACGCTCGTTTAACCCTTTGCACTCGAAGCTATTTTAACACTAAACCTACCGACATTTCATGTATACCTAATCCTACCATGAGCGGTCAAATGACCGCTTCGAAAAAATATGTATCTTAATATAGAAAGACATGCTATGAAATTTTTTCGGAGAGTAAACGATAAAGAAAATTGTGAATATTGAAAAATGGGTTGTATGGATATTCTAGGAAAAGTCAATAAGTTACATGGCGATGCAGTAACGTTGTATACAAGAAATTCTAAACGAAATTTCAAAAACGGTCATTTGACCGCGCGTTGGTAGGTGTAGTGTTAACTCCAAAACGAAACATTACTTCCGATCTAGAATTGTTTCCTTCTATATACATTTCTTCATGTCATACATACAAAAAGTGGTGCAATTTGCTCGTACAACACTGAAGTGTTTAGTGATTCATTAAATACAAACTTTAATAACGTAAAAGATATTTTGAATAATGATACAGCAATTTTTACAGTCGCCATTCGAGTGCTGAGGGTTAATTATCGCGGACACAAAAGACGCGTGTACGCGTGATCGAACGAAATCCGGTGGTATCGATCGCTCGGTATTTCCGGCGTTGACGGGCAGAGACTTCGGGAAAACTATAATAATTTCGGTCGAAATCTTTTCGCGACTGGTCCCACGAAGAATGAACGAGCAGACGGATAACGATCATGGTCCTCGGAAATTGAACAGATACCTCTAACAGACTGGAAGGCACGTATCTACGTGCGTGCGCCACGTGGCAACCGGGTCAATTGTGCTCCGTAACGATGCAAACGCTCGTTATCCTTGGAACAATTCGTCTATTGTCCCGGGGTGGAACGGTGGCTCGAAAGCGCGAAACGTGCGCCTGACACTCCTCGGCGATGATGTATTCCTGTGAGAGTAGTAGGACATTCGCTTGTCGCAGAAAAGAAAAAAGAATAATAAAATGGCCGGCATCGGCGACAACCGGTTTCGTTAGATATCAGCGGTCAGGTGACTGGCGAGAGGCGGCGGCTGTACCGCTTTCTTGTGACAACGATTATGCCGGCGATCCGAGAGATATTATTATACCGTTCGCCCGGAGCCCTTCGTCGCGTCGCATCCGTACGAATCCGCTTTTGCACCGGTGCGCTCGTTTTCCTGGCGACAACATTATCGACCGTCGCGGCTTAATATCAAATCGTGGTCAAGTTCACTGGTTCGGACGGGAAATTATGCGGAAAATGTTTCCGCAGCTAACCGACCGTACTCTCTCTCTCTCTCTTCAGACACCGGCATTGTTTCCTCTCTCGTCGAATTCCGGTACGTCGGAAACAATCGAAAGCAAAGTTTCGATTTCGCAAAAGAGAAGACATTATTGTTGCGCAAGAGGTTGTTTTCCTCGGTCTAGAAATTGTTCGCTACGCGACACTCGCGACACTCCGCGGGCAGCGGCTCGTGCCACGGAATATTGGCCGTGTTTCACCTGGAAATGAAATCATGATGCGACCTCCGCGCCCCGCCGAAACGGCACGCCATCGCGCGTCGCGCATCGTCGCGATAGGCGCATTCGAGCGTGTGCTGCGCGATAATTTCAGAGGCACATTGCCTGCGAGACTGTCCTTACCGTACACGTGACATTTATTATGCCATCGTACTTCCTCCGTTAGTGTGTCACACGACGCTGGTAGTCGTGGCAAACTGCAATGCAGACGACTGCGGTATCAACGTATCGGGCTCTCCGCTACGAAAACTTTGCGGATCGAGTTGCCTCGCTCGTACACAATTCATTCGGATCCGCACACATGATTACTCTCGCGACGACAGACCTGCAAAAATCGACTACGATTAGAATTGGTTCGGCGAGACGAATAAATTCTGAATACATCGTTTCGCTTTCTGAGAATAACGGTCGCTATCTCTGAGGCATTTCTCGCTGAATGTGACAAGTTGCTCGCCAGTGCGTTCGCACCTTAAGAAAAGCAATTTGTCCAGTGGACGGATAGGTTTGCAAAGGATATAGGGGTTTCGTCAGGGCCCGGAGGAAACGCAATCCCTCGGCAGCTCGACGGCTGTAGGTCGTTAGTTTGAACGGCTTCGCTGTCTTCCGTTTTGGAAGCGCGCAGGTAGCCGAGGCTGCTCAAATTCGACGAAGTAACGGGCTTCTCGAAGGAGCATCGCTCCGGATACGGTGTATAACCGTCCGGCTACGTGTTTACGTTACGAAACGCGTTCTCGCATTGCCGCGTAGCCGTAAGAGCGTGACGAAAACTGATCTACGTGGGTGACGGTCTGCTTTGTCGTCCTCTCGCTCCTCGCTCCTAAGCAACCTCCAGCAACGACACACATTGCCTTTCTCGCGGGCTCCGCCGCGCAACAGATCAGCATCTGGATCACGAATTTCTTCGCTTCTTCCAAATTTAACCACCGTGCTCCGTTGGCCTCGCCGTGAACGTTTAGATTTCACGATTTCTCATCGTCGCCGAAACCGTTCTCGATATCCCGACATTTTTCACGGTATCTGGCACGGGCAAGCTATTTCCCGTAATCTTCGTCGCGGTGACGATTCAGAATTTCATAAAACACCTCGCCGGTTTCGCGGCTAAACGCAGACGTCGTTAGTCGTCGCCCCGGTTCTAGGTTTGCCACTGTTTTTCAAAGGTTTATCAGCGGACGAACTATCGCGGTGCTAAAATCTTTCGGGCTTAGTCCGCGGCGAGGAAAAAGTGGGTCGGCGCGCTGTGTTTTGTTGTGTCGCGAAAAGGAAAAAAAGAAAAAAGAGAAATAGGTGAATCGCATAAAAATACTCCGCGAAGCAGCGACCTCCTTGGCTCGAAACCGGCTATTACGCAAATTCCTCTTCAACAGGTTCTACTGGCCGAGCGTCCCGACGAAAATTCAAGGCGCGATAGTGTGCTCCACTTGCGAGAAAGCTAAATTCGACGGTTTCAAGGTTCGCGCGTCGAACCTCCGCAGAAATCCGCTTTAGACCGAGTCGATGTCAGACGTTTCGCACGCGGAACCGCGCGTTTGTTTTCGTCGGTGTCCGTTTTGCATAATGTCGATTACTTCGGAGGAACAACTGCATTGTTAGGATGCCGTCTAGCCCGGCCTAGAATAGATTACTCGTCCGTCATTCGCTCGTCCAGGCTCCCTCTCGATCGAGCGATTCTATGTTAACCAGATTTTTAAATCGAATTTGCGCTCGTGCGAAAATTTTGGTTCATCGAATTTGCGGGTCGCGCGCAAGGTGGGGGCTGATCGAAGCGAGCGAGGGAGGGGGGCGAGGTTAAATTCTACGTTCCGCGTACTGTTCCGTACTTTATCGGTATATCGGTTCACACCGATTCCGTTTTGTATTCGGCTTCAAATGAAATGCCGATACCGCGACGGAGCGTTCGAGTCGATTCGTTTTTTGTGTTCCCGAGCTGAAAGGGGCTACGTCGAGCATCGATAGGTTCTCCGCGCGGCGAACTATACGTCGGAGTTGCCACTCCAAGGCAGCCACATTGATCGGAGGTTGCCAGTCGTTCTTTTTTTAATAGTACACCTTGAACACCACGTGTCCTTGGTATCTTCGCGTTACAGTTGACACACAAATAAGCAGCCAGCTCTGGAGAAAAAGCTGCTGGACTCATAAATATTTGCGGCGCATCGAGCGTGTGCCGCGTTCCTCGTTTCCTTCTTTCGCGCGACCGACCGCGTACTTATCTCTCTCGCATCTCGCGTCCCGTGTCTCGTCGCAGGAGCCCGTTTGTTCATTTAATAATGGAGAATGGAACGAGAGAACTCCGGTTCGAATGAGTCGTTCGAGGCCGCGCGAACCGTTCCTCCGGAATTCTTTTCAATAACGTTCTATCCCTCCCTACAGAGAAATAAACATATAATCGTAAAATCACGCGGCGGAGATTTGCGTATTACAAATTGACATTAGTTTACTTCGTACGATAGATCGCAGACGGAGGAGGATGATCCATACGGTGCTATTTAAAAGTTACAAAGTGTTACTCCTGCTACAATGTATTATGAGGACCCATAAGTAATCAATTATTTTGAAATCTAAAACAAACTTTGTAGTAAGTTCAAGTTTTTATATAATCTCTATCATTATCAACGACAGTTTGCCATCTTTCCTGCAAATTTTCAATCCCCCTCTTATAGAAATCCAGGGTTCGTCAAGCAAAATATGACTTACATCTTCTTACATCTTCTATAGAATGTTTTATTTCTTAAATAATGATCCAGAGATCTGAAAAGATGATAGTCAGTGGGAGCAGTATCCGGTGAGTATGGGGGGTGCGGTAAAACTTCCCATTGCAATTCTTTGATTTTTTCCTGAGCGAGTTTCGCTGTACCAGGCCGGGCATTGTCAATTTGCAGTATTACACCTTTTCTGTGGACCAAAGATGCCCTCTTTTTCAATAGTTCTGAATACAGCCGTTGCAATTGCTGACAATACAACTCGGCAGTAACTGTTTCTCCAGGTTTCAACAACTCAAAGTGAATTATGCCACGACAGTCCCACCAAATGCACAGTAACACATTTCTAAGTGATAAGCTAGGTTTAGGGGTTGATATTGCGGTTTGATTTGCAGAAAGCCGTTGCTTGGAATGCTTTATGTTATCATAAAGAATCCATTTTTCATCTTCGGTAACGATTCTGCTAAGAAATGGATCTCTACGAAATCTGGATAGCAACGAAGCGCAAATTGATCGACGAATATTGATCTCAGATAATTGATGCGGTACCCATATTCCTAGCCTATATGCGTTTCCCATTTCGTGTAGGTGCCTTTGTATAGTTGACCATGTGGACCCAAGGCTTCTTGATAATTCTTGTATACTTAACCCTTAGCACTCAAATGGTGACTGTAAGGCACCACTAAGAATTGCTATATCATTATTCAAAATTTTTTTAAATTATTAAATTTGGTTGTATTTAATAAAATATTGAACAGTTCAGTTTTGTAGGAGTAAATTGCATCATTCCCGTATGTATAACACGAAAAATATATATATAGAAGGGAAATATTCTAGGTCGGAAGAAATGTTTTGTTTTGGGGTTATAATAGCTTCGAGTGCAAAGGGTTAATTTTGGATCAGCTTCCACTAGAGATTTTAGGGTGTCATCATCAAATTCAACTGCTCGTCCACTTCGAGGCCTGTCAGAGAGATGATAATCACCAGCAGCAAACCTTCTGAACCAACGTTGACATTTGTTGACCTTCAATACATTCCCATAAACGTCGCAAATTTTCTTTGTTGTTACCGTTGCATTAAATCCCGCATGAAAATGAAAAAGTATACAATGACGAATATGACCTTCGGAAGGTACGGACGCCGCCATTTTATTACAGGGTTGTAAAAGAAAATTATACTTTCTAGAATATTTAGAACACAGGCTGCTTTACCGAAAACTGTAAAAGAATACGTGTTTCCTGTTCAACGATCGGTACAGAACTAAAGGCAAAACAAATACTTTGCAAATAATTGATTACTTATGGGCACCCTTGATATGTGCGCTGCACCGCGGAACATCTTAGCTCTCGGCTCGAATCATTATAAATATTTGTTCAAAGTCTAAGGAAATATTCTGCTTCGCGTGATTTGGACAGCGCAATAAAGGTGGAGAAGGTCCGACAATTTCGGTCGAACGAGCGACGAAGAGGAGAATTCCGCGGAAAGGGGCGCGTCAATCGATATTCATTTCATTGCTCGGACCATGTTTATGCTGCGAAGACAGTCGACTCTGCTCGAGCAGAAAATCAATGAGTATGTCGAACAGAGATTCGCGAATGACGATCGTTCCGCCGATGATCGGGGTTTCGCCGCCAGATGACATTTGGTCTCGAGGAGATTTCTCGCGAGAAAAAACGGATCGCAACCCAATAAATATTATCGGGAATGGTATTTAGATATAACTTACTTGGCGCGGAGGACACCGTGATCACGAAGGCGGTTCCTTCTGGGCGAGGCCTTTCCATTGCACCGTGGTTGGGCTGAACCTTGCGAATACTCCTAATGTGGGTATGTCGAGCGCACAATTTTTGGTAGTCGGGACCTGCGTACGCGCTGTCCCGGATTCTGAAATAGAAACACAGATCTTTTTACTCTTTCCGAGAACCATCCTCCTCCCATAGGCACCTTCGGACATATTGGACGGAAACAATTGCCGAATTCATCCGGCATTTTGTCTCCACGGATGAACACTTCCTGATCGTTCTTCTTTGGACATTTTGAAATGTTTTTATTCCCGCTGACTCTTTGATGATGTGAGCTTCATTGTAGATTCTATTTTCTTCCAACTGATGAGATTTTTCATCCTTTTGCCTGCTGCGGAAGACATAAATAATGTTTTCAATAAATGTTGCTACAGAAGAAGCGGTGTGTTATATAATGTAGAGAAAATATTAATTTTTCATCCCCCCTTTATTTCATAAAATCGTCTTTCTGTTCGTCTTTGTAGATTTACCTACGATAGATGATTAGCTATTTTTGCCAGCTCGGAGGTACTACTTCACCACCCACGGCTCACTGCTTCTCCGAGTGTTTCGAGTGGGTTTTAGCTTTTAAGATAGTTCTCGGCGTGTATCGGCACTCCAGAAATTTCAAATTTCTTATCACGATCTCGAGATGAAAGCACTGTGTCCTCTTTTCTCGCGAGCTCGATCGGAAGTGCATATCGTTGTTCAAGAAATTCCTTACCTAGAGTGAATCGTCTCGCACGCGGCGACAGACGACGCCCGACCAAATTTGCACACAGTTATCTTATCGGACAGAAGATTCTTTGTAATTTATTCCCGTGAAATGATTATTAATTAATGGCGCGAATATCTGTTGTATTTAATCGAGCGCCCCGATACGATTGCGAGGATTGCGTCATTTCGTTCAACATTATCAATGAGAAAATTAAACTCGAACCAAAAAGAAACGGATCTGGCTGTGAATTGTAGAACCTCCGAAACACGTGAAATAAACGTGAAATAAAAATAAACACGTGAATACAACTTCTGAGAATAATCAGTAGACTGCGGATTTTATACAAATTATGACAAACATGACAAGATGAAATAACAAACTGTGAAATCATTGAAAGAAACTAGAAATCTTACTTAAAAGTCTTAATAATCAGTGTTGTCTGAATTACCGGTGCACAAAGTATAAAATCCTTGGGGAAAGAAATTTGATTTAAAACTGACGTAGGAAGCTGCGGTTCTCGTGTATCTTGCGGTTCTGCGGACTTGCGGTTTCGGCGCCGCACGTCTGCGCGTTTCCTTAATGCTCTTGAAAAATGTATGGTCACGGAAAACGATAATACAAGACAATCGCATGAGAGAACAGAGAACAGATAAGTGCGTTTCACCGCTGATTCAGACTTTTGGTTGCACAGCAAGTTACCTGCCGCGATCCGTGGAAGCTTATGGCCTATTCGGATAAGTTTCCAGTTAACCAATAGAGAATAAATATTTGAGAATCGTCGGCAAAGGAAGCCTTGAATTTGTGCTCCACTCCGGGCGGAAGCTGTCATGGTCGTAGAGAACTATGCAGGACGAATCTGTCGTCTCGCGTGCCACTTATTTTCCATTCTTAGCAAGAAGTGCTTTTAGCTCGAGGATCGGGGAACTCTACTCGAGGAAACGTGTCTACCACAATAATCGGCCGAGACGCAAAAATATAACGAACAAAGCCTCCGAGGTTTCATTTAATACATCCTAGCGTATATTGTTTGACTGTAAATCTGTATGAACACTACCTACACGATGGTATATAAAATGCGAAAATGATGTTTAAATGCGGCAAGGTTTATTTAGAAGCCCTAAGTTCTTGCCAATAAATTAATCTCGCAAAAGATAAACACGATCACGTATTCAAAAACACTGAAAGGATGCGACGCAATTTTTAAGTAGTATTTAGTGCCTGTGTCTATTCACGCTGACATTGCACATAACTACAATCACTTTTCTTAACCATGTACTGTGTAAACAACAGTCCTGTAATGACGACAATCAGTCACCGCAAATGTCGGAAGACTAATATGTTTGATTAGGTTTAGGATAATAACACAAGAACATAGAATGTGTTATAAGTCAGATCTATCGCGTGTAATAAGTAATACATAAGAACTGCCAGTTAAAATATTCTTGTAAGAAATTGTCCTTCAGTTGATCACTGTGCACACGGAACTATATGATAAGTTCGGTTTAATTTCCTACAAATAATATTCATAACCAAACACAATATTCAATATAATATAGTATATTATAATATGATGTAATAACATATAATACATTACGAATGTATTCTATTGCGTATATATACATTTGATGCCCCCATTACCACGTAGGATAATAAGGTATATCTTCCAATCAATTTTATAGGCTTACCCTAATAAAATATCACTTTAACAAGGCATAATAAAAATATATATCAAAAATAATTCTGGCATTTTTACAACACACAATCAAATATCTGCAAAACAGATCTCGCATTTGCTCCAGATTTGCATTAGAGGGCAAAACATATATTAATTATTATCGAACCTACTACAATAGCAACCATAAATTCTGATGACTTTAATTGTCATCATCCTCTTCTAAGGATTCATCACAATCGTCTTCATTGTCGTCGTTGTCATCGTCATCGTCATCACAGTCATCATCGCCTGAATCAGTAGTCGTTTCCTGGCCACGATCTGTAGTTACTGTAGCAAATAAACAGATCATCAAATAATCAAAGTTGATTAGAAACTATACCAAATATCACTATCGCAGACATACCTGTAGATGTTGACTCAGTGCTCGTACTTGTCGATGGGCTTTCTGTGCTTTCAGTAGTAGATGGCGACGATGTCTCAGTAGGTCCCGTTGTAGACTCAGTGCTGGTACTAGTCAATGGGGTTTCTGTGCTTTCAGTGGTAGATGGAGACGATGTCTCAGTAGGTCCCGTTGTAGACTCAGTGCTGGTACTAGTTGATGGGGTTTCTGTGCATTCAGTGGTAGATGGAGACGATGTCTCAGTAGGTCCCGTTGTCGACTCAGTGCTCGTACTTGTCGATGGGCTTACTGTGCTTTCAGTAGTAGATGGCGACGATGTCTCAGTAGGTCCCGTTGTAGACTCAGTGCTGGTACTTGTCAATGGGGTTTCTGTGCTTTCTGTGGTAGATGGAGACGATGTCTCAGTAGGTCCCGTTGTCGACTCAGTGCTCGTACTTGTCGATGGGCTTACTGTGCTTTCAGTAGTAGATGGCGACGATGTCTCAGTACGCCCCGTTGTAGACTCAGTGCTGGTACTAGTTGATGGGGTTTCTGTGCTTTCTGTGGTAGATGGAGACGATGTCTCAGTAGGTCCCGTTGTAGACTCAGTGCTGGTACTAGTCAATGGGGTTTCTGTGCTTTCAGTGGTAGATGGAGACGATGTCTCAGTAGGTCCCGTTGTCGACTCAGTGCTCGTACTTGTCGATGGGCTTACTGTGCTTTCAGTAGTAGATGGCGACGATGTCTCAGTAGGTCCCGTTGTAGACTCAGTGCTGGTACTAGTTGATGGGGTTTCTGTGCTTTCTGTGGTAGATGGAGACGATGTCTCAGTAGGTCCCGTTGTAGACTCAGTGCTGGTACTAGTCAATGGGGTTTCTGTGCTTTCAGTGGTAGATGGAGACGATGTCTCAGTAGGTCCCGTTGTCGACTCAGTGCTCGTACTTGTCGATGGGCTTACTGTGCTTTCAGTAGTAGATGGCGACGATGTCTCAGTAGGTCCCGTTGTAGACTCAGTGCTGGTACTTGTCAATGGGGTTTCTGTGCTTTCTGTGGTAGATGGAGACGATGTCTCAGTAGGTCCCGTTGTCGACTCAGTGCTCGTACTTGTCGATGGGCTTACTGTGCTTTCAGTAGTAGATGGCGACGATGTCTCAGTAGGCCCCGTTGTAGACTCAGTGCTGGTACTAGTTGATGGGGTTTCTGTGCTTTCTGTGGTAGATGGAGACGATGTCTCAGTAGGTCCCGTTGTAGACTCAGTGCTGGTACTAGTCAATGGGGTTTCTGTGCTTTCAGTGGTAGATGGAGACGATGTCTCAGTAGGTCCCGTTGTCGACTCAGTGCTCGTACTTGTCGATGGGCTTACTGTGCTTTCAGTAGTAGATGGCGACGATGTCTCAGTAGGTCCCGTTGTAGACTCAGTGCTCGTACTTGTCGATGGGCTTTCTGTGCTTTCAGTGGTAGATGGAGACGATGTCTCAGTAGGTCCCGTTGTAGACTCAGTGCTGGTACTAGTCAATGGGGTTTCTGTGCTTTCAGTGGTAGATGGAGACGATGTCTCAGTAGGTCCCGTTGTCGACTCAGTGCTCGTACTTGTCGATGGGCTTTCTGTGCTTTCAGTGGTAGATGGAGACGATGTCTCAGTAGGTCCCGTTGTAGACTCAGTGCTGGTACTAGTTGATGGGGTTTCTGTGCTTTCAGTGGTAGATGGAGACGATGTCTCAGTAGGTCCCGTTGTAGACTCAGTGCTGGTACTAGTTGATGGGGTTTCTGTGCTTTCAGTGGTAGATGGAGACGATGTCTCAGTAGGTCCCGTTGTCGACTCAGTGCTCGTACTTGTCGATGGGCTTACTGTGCTTTCAGTAGTAGATGGCGACGATGTCTCAGTAGGTCCCGTTGTAGACTCAGTGCTCGTACTTGTCGATGGGCTTTCTGTGCTTTCAGTGGTAGATGGAGACGATGTCTCAGTAGGTCCCGTTGTAGACTCAGTGCTGGTACTAGTTGATGGGGTTTCTGTGCTTTCAGTGGTAGATGGAGACGATGTCTCAGTAGGTCCCGTTGTCGACTCAGTGCTCGTACTTGTCGATGGGCTTACTGTGCTTTCAGTAGTAGATGGCGACGATGTCTCAGTAGGTCCCGTTGTAGACTCAGTGCTGGTACTAGTTGATGGGGTTTCTGTGCTTTCAGTGGTAGATGGAGACGATGTCTCAGTAGGTCCCGTTGTCGACTCAGTGCTCGTACTTGTCGATGGGCTTACTGTGCTTTCAGTAGTAGATGGCGACGATGTCTCAGTAGGTCCCGTTGTAGACTCAGTGCTCGTACTTGTCGATGGGCTTTCTGTGCTTTCAGTGGTAGATGGAGACGATGTCTCAGTAGGTCCCGTTGTAGACTCAGTGCTGGTACTAGTTGATGGGGTTTCTGTGCTTTCAGTGGTAGATGGAGTCGATGTCTCAGTAGGTCCCGTTGTCGACTCAGTGCTCGTACTTGTCGATGGGCTTACTGTGCTTTCAGTAGTAGATGGCGACGATGTCTCAGTAGGTCCCGTTGTAGACTCAGTGCTGGTACTAGTTGATGGGGTTTCTGTGCTTTCAGTGGTAGATGGAGACGATGTCTCAGTAGGTCCCGTTGTCGACTCAGTGCTCGTACTTGTCGATGGGCTTTCTGTGCTTTCAGTGGTAGATGGAGACGATGTCTCAGTAGGTCCCGTTGTAGACTCAGTGCTGGTACTAGTTGATGGGGTTTCTGTGCTTTCAGTGGTAGATGGAGACGATGTCTCAGTAGGTCCCGTTGTCGACTCAGTGCTCGTACTTGTCGATGGGCTTACTGTGCTTTCAGTAGTAGATGGCGACGATGTCTCAGTAGGTCCCGTTGTAGACTCAGTGCTGGTACTAGTTGATGGGGTTTCTGTGCTTTCAGTGGTAGATGGAGACGATGTCTCAGTAGGTCCCGTTGTCGACTCAGTGCTCGTACTTGTCGATGGGCTTACTGTGCTTTCAGTAGTAGATGGCGACGATGTCTCAGTAGGTCCCGTTGTAGACTCAGTGCTCGTACTTGTCGATGGGCTTTCTGTGCTTTCAGTGGTAGATGGAGACGATGTCTCAGTAGGTCCCGTTGTAGACTCAGTGCTGGTACTAGTTGATGGGGTTTCTGTGCTTTCAGTGGTAGATGGAGTCGATGTCTCAGTAGGTCCCGTTGTCGACTCAGTGCTCGTACTTGTCGATGGGCTTACTGTGCTTTCAGTAGTAGATGGCGACGATGTCTCAGTAGGTCCCGTTGTAGACTCAGTGCTGGTACTAGTTGATGGGGTTTCTGTGCTTTCAGTGGTAGATGGAGACGATGTCTCAGTAGGTCCCGTTGTCGACTCAGTGCTCGTACTTGTCGATGGGCTTACTGTGCTTTCAGTAGTAGATGGCGACGATGTCTCAGTAGGTCCCGTTGTAGACTCAGTGCTGGTACTTGTCAATGGGGTTTCTGTGCTTTCAGTGGTAGATGGAGACGATGTCTCAGTAGGTCCCGTTGTAGACTCAGTGCTGGTACTTGTCGATGGGGTTTCTGTGCTTTCTGTGGTAGATGGAGACGATGTCTCAGTAGGTCCCGTTGTAGACTCAGTGCTGGTACTTGTCGATGGGCTTTCTGTGCTTTCAGTGGTAGATGGAGACGATGTCTCAGTAGGTCCCGTTGTAGACTCAGTGCTGGTACTAGTTGATGGGGTTTCTGTGCTTTCAGTGGTAGATGGAGACGATGTCTCAGTAGGTCCCGTTGTAGACTCAGTGCTGGTACTTGTCAATGAGGTTTCTGTGCTTTCTGTGGTAGATGGAGACGATGTCTCAGTAGGTCCCGTTGTAGACTCAGTGCTGGTACTAGTTGATGGGGTTTCTGTGCTTTCAGTGGTAGATGGAGACGATGTCTCAGTAGGTCCCGTTGTCGACTCAGTGCTCGTACTTGTCGATGGGCTTTCTGTGCTTTCAGTGGTAGATGGAGACGATGTCTCAGTAGGTCCCGTTGTAGACTCAGTGCTGGTACTAGTCAATGGGGTTTCTGTGCTTTCAGTGGTAGATGGAGACGATGTCTCAGTAGGTCCCGTTGTCGACTCAGTGCTCGTACTTGTCGATGGGCTTTCTGTGCTTTCAGTGGTAGATGGAGACGATGTCTCAGTAGGTCCCGTTGTAGACTCAGTGCTGGTACTAGTTGATGGGGTTTCTGTGCTTTCAGTGGTAGATGGAGACGATGTCTCAGTAGGTCCCGTTGTAGACTCAGTGCTGGTACTAGTTGATGGGGTTTCTGTGCTTTCAGTGGTAGATGGAGACGATGTCTCAGTAGGTCCCGTTGTCGACTCAGTGCTCGTACTTGTCGATGGGCTTACTGTGCTTTCAGTAGTAGATGGCGACGATGTCTCAGTAGGTCCCGTTGTAGACTCAGTGCTCGTACTTGTCGATGGGCTTTCTGTGCTTTCAGTGGTAGATGGAGACGATGTCTCAGTAGGTCCCGTTGTAGACTCAGTGCTGGTACTAGTTGATGGGGTTTCTGTGCTTTCAGTGGTAGATGGAGTCGATGTCTCAGTAGGTCCCGTTGTCGACTCAGTGCTCGTACTTGTCGATGGGCTTACTGTGCTTTCAGTAGTAGATGGCGACGATGTCTCAGTAGGTCCCGTTGTAGACTCAGTGCTGGTACTAGTTGATGGGGTTTCTGTGCTTTCAGTGGTAGATGGAGACGATGTCTCAGTAGGTCCCGTTGTCGACTCAGTGCTCGTACTTGTCGATGGGCTTACTGTGCTTTCAGTAGTAGATGGCGACGATGTCTCAGTAGGTCCCGTTGTAGACTCAGTGCTCGTACTTGTCGATGGGCTTTCTGTGCTTTCAGTGGTAGATGGAGACGATGTCTCAGTAGGTCCCGTTGTAGACTCAGTGCTGGTACTAGTTGATGGGGTTTCTGTGCTTTCAGTGGTAGATGGAGACGATGTCTCAGTAGGTCCCGTTGTCGACTCAGTGCTCGTACTTGTCGATGGGCTTACTGTGCTTTCAGTAGTAGATGGCGACGATGTCTCAGTAGGTCCCGTTGTAGACTCAGTGCTGGTACTAGTTGATGGGGTTTCTGTGCTTTCAGTGGTAGATGGAGACGATGTCTCAGTAGGTCCCGTTGTAGACTCAGTGCTGGTACTAGTTGATGGGGTTTCTGTGCTTTCAGTGGTAGATGGAGACGATGTCTCAGTAGGTCCCGTTGTCGACTCAGTGCTCGTACTTGTCGATGGGCTTTCTGTGCTTTCAGTGGTAGATGGAGACGATGTCTCAGTAGGTCCCGTTGTAGACTCAGTGCTGGTACTAGTTGATGGGGTTTCTGTGCTTTCAGTGGTAGATGGAGACGATGTCTCAGTAGGTCCCGTTGTAGACTCAGTGCTGGTACTAGTCAATGGGGTTTCTGTGCTTTCAGTGGTAGATGGAGACGATGTCTCAGTAGGTCCCGTTGTAGACTCAGTGCTGGTACTAGTTGATGGGGTCTCTGTGCTTTCAGTGGTAGATGGAGACGATGTCTCAGTAGGTCCCGTTGTCGACTCAGTGCTCGTACTTGTCGATGGGCTTTCTGTGCTTTCAGTGGTAGATGGAGACGATGTCTCAGTAGGTCCCGTTGTAGACTCAGTGCTGGTACTAGTTGATGGGGTTTCTGTGCTTTCAGTGGTAGATGGAGACGATGTCTCAGTAGGTCCCGTTGTCGACTCAGTGCTCGTACTTGTCGATGGGCTTTCTGTGCTTTCAGTGGTAGATGGAGACGATGTCTCAGTAGGCCCCGTTGTAGACTCAGTGCTGGTACTAGTTGATGGGGTTTCTGTGCTTTCTGTGGTAGATGGAGACGATGTCTCAGTAGGTCCCGTTGTAGACTCAGTGCTGGTACTAGTTGATGGGGTTTCTGTGCTTTCAGTGGTAGATGGAGACGATGTCTCAGTAGGTCCCGTTGTCGACTCAGTGCTCGTACTTGTCGATGGGCTTTCTGTGCTTTCAGTGGTAGATGGAGACGATGTCTCAGTAGGTCCCGTTGTAGACTCAGTGCTGGTACTTGTCGATGGGGTTTCTGTGCTTTCTGTGGTAGATGGAGACGATGTCTCAGTAGGTCCCGTTGTAGACTCAGTGCTGGTACTTGTCGATGGGCTTTCTGTGCTTTCAGTGGTAGATGGAGACGATGTCTCAGTAGGTCCCGTTGTAGACTCAGTGCTGGTACTAGTTGATGGGGTTTCTGTGCTTTCAGTGGTAGATGGAGACGATGTCTCAGTAGGTCCCGTTGTAGACTCAGTGCTGGTACTTGTCGATGGGCTTTCTGTGCTTTCAGTGGTAGATGGAGACGATGTCTCAGTAGGTCCCGTTGTAGACTCAGTGCTGGTACTAGTTGATGGGGTTTCTGTGCTTTCAGTGGTAGATGGAGACGATGTCTCAGTAGGTCCCGTTGTAGACTCAGTGCTGGTACTAGTTGATGGGGTTTCTGTGCTTTCAGTGGTAGATGGAGACGATGTCTCAGTAGGTCCCGTTGTCGACTCAGTGCTCGTACTTGTCGATGGGCTTTCTGTGCTTTCAGTGGTAGATGGAGACGATGTCTCAGTAGGTCCCGTTGTAGACTCAGTGCTGGTACTAGTTGATGGGGTTTCTGTGCTTTCAGTGGTAGATGGAGACGATGTCTCAGTAGGTCCCGTTGTAGACTCAGTGCTGGTACTAGTCAATGGGGTTTCTGTGCTTTCAGTGGTAGATGGAGACGATGTCTCAGTAGGTCCCGTTGTAGACTCAGTGCTGGTACTAGTTGATGGGGTCTCTGTGCTTTCAGTGGTAGATGGAGACGATGTCTCAGTAGGTCCCGTTGTCGACTCAGTGCTCGTACTTGTCGATGGGCTTTCTGTGCTTTCAGTGGTAGATGGAGACGATGTCTCAGTAGGTCCCGTTGTAGACTCAGTGCTGGTACTAGTTGATGGGGTTTCTGTGCTTTCAGTGGTAGATGGAGACGATGTCTCAGTAGGTCCCGTTGTCGACTCAGTGCTCGTACTTGTCGATGGGCTTTCTGTGCTTTCAGTGGTAGATGGAGACGATGTCTCAGTAGGCCCCGTTGTAGACTCAGTGCTGGTACTAGTTGATGGGGTTTCTGTGCTTTCTGTGGTAGATGGAGACGATGTCTCAGTAGGTCCCGTTGTAGACTCAGTGCTGGTACTAGTTGATGGGGTTTCTGTGCTTTCAGTGGTAGATGGAGACGATGTCTCAGTAGGTCCCGTTGTCGACTCAGTGCTCGTACTTGTCGATGGGCTTTCTGTGCTTTCAGTGGTAGATGGAGACGATGTCTCAGTAGGTCCCGTTGTAGACTCAGTGCTGGTACTTGTCGATGGGGTTTCTGTGCTTTCTGTGGTAGATGGAGACGATGTCTCAGTAGGTCCCGTTGTAGACTCAGTGCTGGTACTTGTCGATGGGCTTTCTGTGCTTTCAGTGGTAGATGGAGACGATGTCTCAGTAGGTCCCGTTGTAGACTCAGTGCTGGTACTAGTTGATGGGGTTTCTGTGCTTTCAGTGGTAGATGGAGACGATGTCTCAGTAGGTCCCGTTGTAGACTCAGTGCTGGTACTTGTCAATGGGGTTTCTGTGCTTTCTGTGGTAGATGGAGACGATGTCTCAGTAGGTCCCGTTGTAGACTCAGTGCTGGTACTAGTTGATGGGGTTTCTGTGCTTTCAGTGGTAGATGGAGACGATGTCTCAGTAGGTCCCGTTGTCGACTCAGTGCTCGTACTTGTCGATGGGCTTTCTGTGCTTTCAGTGGTAGATGGAGACGATGTCTCAGTAGGTCCCGTTGTAGACTCAGTGCTGGTACTAGTCAATGGGGTTTCTGTGCTTTCAGTGGTAGATGGAGACGATGTCTCAGTAGGTCCCGTTGTCGACTCAGTGCTCGTACTTGTCGATGGGCTTTCTGTGCTTTCAGTGGTAGATGGAGACGATGTCTCAGTAGGCCCCGTTGTAGACTCAGTGCTGGTACTAGTTGATGGGGTTTCTGTGCTTTCTGTGGTAGATGGAGACGATGTCTCAGTAGGTCCCGTTGTAGACTCAGTGCTGGTACTAGTTGATGGGGTTTCTGTGCTTTCAGTGGTAGATGGAGACGATGTCTCAGTAGGTCCCGTTGTCGACTCAGTGCTCGTACTTGTCGATGGGCTTTCTGTGCTTTCAGTGGTAGATGGAGACGATGTCTCAGTAGGTCCCGTTGTAGACTCAGTGCTGGTACTTGTCGATGGGGTTTCTGTGCTTTCTGTGGTAGATGGAGACGATGTCTCAGTAGGTCCCGTTGTAGACTCAGTGCTGGTACTTGTCGATGGGCTTTCTGTGCTTTCAGTGGTAGATGGAGACGATGTCTCAGTAGGTCCCGTTGTAGACTCAGTGCTGGTACTAGTTGATGGGCTTTCTGTGCTTTCAGTGGTAGATGGAGACGATGTCTCAGTAGGTCCCGTTGTAGACTCAGTGCTGGTACTTGTCAATGGGGTTTCTGTGCTTTCTGTGGTAGATGGAGACGATGTCTCAGTAGGTCCCGTTGTAGACTCAGTGCTGGTACTTGTCGATGGGCTTTCTGTGCTTTCAGTGGTAGATGGAGACGATGTCTCAGTAGGTCCCGTTGTAGACTCAGTGCTGGTACTAGTTGATGGGGTTTCTGTGCTTTCAGTGGTAGATGGAGACGATGTCTCAGTAGGTCCCGTTGTAGACTCAGTGCTGGTACTTGTCAATGGGGTTTCTGTGCTTTCTGTGGTAGATGGAGACGATGTCTCAGTAGGTCCCGTTGTAGACTCAGTGCTGGTACTAGTTGATGGGGTTTCTGTGCTTTCAGTGGTAGATGGAGACGATGTCTCAGTAGGTCCCGTTGTCGACTCAGTGCTCGTACTTGTCGATGGGCTTTCTGTGCTTTCAGTGGTAGATGGAGACGATGTCTCAGTAGGTCCCGTTGTAGACTCAGTGCTGGTACTAGTCAATGGGGTTTCTGTGCTTTCAGTGGTAGATGGAGACGATGTCTCAGTAGGTCCCGTTGTCGACTCAGTGCTCGTACTTGTCGATGGGCTTTCTGTGCTTTCAGTGGTAGATGGTGACGATGTCTCAGTAGGTCCCGTTGTAGACTCAGTGCTGGTACTAGTTGATGGGGTTTCTGTGCTTTCAGTGGTAGATGGAGACGATGTCTCAGTAGGTCCCGTTGTAGACTCAGTGCTGGTACTAGTTGATGGGGTTTCTGTGCTTTCAGTGGTAGATGGAGACGATGTCTCAGTAGGTCCCGTTGTCGACTCAGTGCTCGTACTTGTCGATGGGCTTTCTGTGCTTTCAGTGGTGGATGGAGACGATGTCTCAGTAGGTCCCGTTGTAGACTCAGGGCTGGTACTAGTTGATGGGGTTTCTGTGCTTTCAGTGGTAGATGGAGACGATGTCTCAGTAGGTCCCGTTGTCGACTCAGTGCTCGTACTTGTCGATGGGCTTTCTGTGCTTTCAGTGGTAGATGGAGACGATGTCTCAGTAGGTCCCGTTGTAGACTCAGTGCTGGTACTAGTTGATGGGGTTTCTGTGCTTTCAGTGGTAGATGGAGACGATGTCTCAGTAGGTCCCGTTGTAGACTCAGTGCTGGTACTAGTTGATGGGGTTTCTGTGCTTTCAGTGGTAGATGGAGACGATGTCTCAGTAGGTCCCGTTGTAGACTCAGTGCTGGTACTAGTTGATGGGGTTTCTGTGCTTTCAGTGGTAGATGGAGACGATGTCTCAGTAGGTCCCGTTGTCGACTCAGTGCTCGTACTTGTCGATGGGCTTTCTGTGCTTTCAGTGGTAGATGGAGACGATGTCTCAGTAGGTCCCGTTGTCGACTCAGTGCTCGTACTTGTCGATGGGCTTTCTGTGCTTTCAGTGGTAGATGGAGACGATGTCTCAGTAGGTCCCGTTGTAGACTCAGTGCTGGTACTAGTTGATGGGGTTTCTGTGCTTTCAGTGGTAGATGGAGACGATGTCTCAGTAGGTCCCGTTGTCGACTCAGTGCTCGTACTTGTCGATGGGCTTTCTGTGCTTTCAGTGGTAGATGGTGACGATGTCTCAGTAGGTCCCGTTGTAGACTCAGTGCTGGTACTAGTTGATGGGGTTTCTGTGCTTTCAGTGGTAGATGGAGACGATGTCTCAGTAGGTCCCGTTGTCGACTCAGTGCTCGTACTTGTCGATGGGCTTTCTGTGCTTTCAGTGGTAGATGGAGACGATGTCTCAGTAGGTCCCGTTGTAGACTCAGTGCTCGTACTTGTCGATGGGCTTACTGTGCTTTCAGTAGTAGATGGCGACGATGTCTCAGTAGGTCCCGTTGTAGACTCAGTGCTGGTACTTGTCAATGGGGTTTCTGTGCTTTCTGTGGTAGATGGAGACGATGTCTCAGTAGGTCCCGTTGTAGACTCAGTGCTGGTACTAGTTGATGGGGTTTCTGTGCTTTCAGTGGTAGCTGGAGACGATGTCTCAGTAGGTCCCGTTGTCGACTCAGTGCTCGTACTTGTCGATGGGCTTTCTGTGCTTTCAGTGGTAGATGGTGACGATGTCTCAGTAGGTCCCGTTGTAGACTCAGTGCTGGTACTAGTCAATGGGGTTTCGGTGCTTTCAGTGGTAGATGGAGACGATGTCTCAGTAGGTCCCGTTGTCGACTCAGTGCTCGTACTTGTCGATGGGATTACTGTGCTTTCAGTAGTAGATGGCGACGATGTCTCAGTAGGTCCCGTTGTAGACTCAGTGCTGGTACTTGTCAATGGGGTTTCTGTGCTTTCTGTGGTAGATGGAGACGATGTCACAGTAGGTCCCGTTGTAGACTCAGTGCTGGTACTTGTCAATGGAGTTTCTGTGCTTTCAGTGGTAGATGGAGACGATGTCACAGTAGGTCCCGTTGTAGACTCAGTGCTCGTACTTGTCGATGGGATTACTGTGCTTTCAGTAGTAGATGGCGACGATGTCTCAGTAGGTCCCGTTGTAGACTCAGTGCTGGTACTTGTCAATGGGGTTTCTGTGCTTTCTGTGGTAGATGGAGACGATGTCTCAGTAGGTCCCGTTGTAGACTCAGTGCTGGTACTAGTCAATGGGGTTTCTGTGCTTTCAGTGGTAGATGGAGACGATGTCACAGTAGGTCCCGTTGTAGACTCAGTGCTCGTACTTGTCGATGGGCTTACTGTGCTTTCAGTAGTAGATGGAGACGATGTCTCAGTAGGTCCCGTTGTAGACTCAGTGCTGGTACTTGTCAATGGCGTTTCTGTGCTTTCAGTGGTAGATGGAGACGATGTCTCAGTAGGTCCCGTTGTCGACTCAGTGCTCGTACTTGTCGATGGGCTTACTGTGCTTTCAGTAGTAGATGGAGACGATGTCTCAGTAGGTCCCGTTGTAGACTCAGTGCTGGTACTTGTCAATGGCGTTTCTGTGCTTTCAGTGGTAGATGGAGACGATGTCTCAGTAGGTCCCGTTGTAGACTCAGTGCTCGTACTTGTCGATGGGCTTACTGTGCTTTCAGTAGTAGATGGCGACGATGTCTCAGTAGGTCCCGTTGTAGACTCAGTGCTGGTACTAGTTGATGGGGTTTCTGTGCTTTCAGTGGTAGATGGAGACGATGTCTCAGTAGGTCCCGTTGTAGACTCAGTGCTGGTACTAGTTGATGGGGTTTCTGTGCTTTCAGTGGTAGATGGAGACGATGTCTCAGTAGGTCCCGTTGTCGACTCAGTGCTCGTACTTGTCGATGGGCTTACTGTGCTTTCAGTAGTAGATAGCGACGATGTCTCAGTAGGTCCCGTTGTCGACTCAGTGCTCGTACTTGTCGATGGGCTTTCTGTGCTATCGGTGGTAGATGGCGACGATGTCTCAGTAGGTCCCGTTGTCGACTCAGTGCTCGTACTAGTCGATGGGCTTACTGTGCTTTCAGTGGTAGATGGAGACGATGTCTCACTAGGTCCCGTTGTCGACTCAGTGCTCGTACTTGTCGATGGGCTTTCTGTGCTATCGGTGGTAGATGGCGACGATGTCTCAGTAGGTCCCGTTGTCGACTCAGTGCTCGTACTTGTCGATGGGCTTTCTGTGCTTTCAGTGGTAGATGGTGACGATGTCTCAGTAGGTCCCGTTGTCGACTCAGTGCTGGTACTTGTCGATGGGCTTACTGTGCTTTCAGTAGTAGATGGCGACGATGTCTCAGTAGGTCCCGTTGTAGACTCAGTGCTGGAACTTGTCAATGGGGTTTCTGTGCTTTCAGTGGTAGATGGGGACGATGTCTCAGTAGGTCCCGTTGTCGACTCAGTGCTCGTACTTGTCGATGGGCTTTCTGTGCTTTCAGTGGTAGATGGGGACGATGTCTCAGTAGGTCCCGTTGTCGACTCAGTGCTCGTACTTGTCGATGGGCTTACTGTGCTTTCAGTAGTAGATGGCGACGATGTCTCAGTAGGTCCCGTTGTCGACTCAGTGCTCGTACTTGTCGATGGGCTTTCTGTGCTTTCAGTGGTAGATGGCGACGATGTCTCAGTAGGTCCCGTTGTCGATTCAGTGCTCGTACTAGTCGATGGGCTTTCTGTGCTTGCAGTGGTAGATGGGGACGATGTCTCAGTAGGTCCCGTTGTCGACTCAGTGCTCGTACTTGTCGATGGGCTTACTGTGCTTTCAGTGGTAGATGGCGACGATGTCTCAGTAGGTCCCGTTGTCGACTCAGTGCTCGTACTTGTCGATGGGCTTTCTGTGCTATCGGTGGTAGATGGCGACGATGTCTCAGTAGGTCCCGTTGTCGACTCAGTGCTCGTACTTGTCGATGGGCTTTCTGTGCTATCGGTGGTAGATGGCGACGATGTCTCAGTAGGTCCCGTTGTCGATTCAGTGCTCGTACTAGTCGATGGGCTTTCTGTGCTTGCAGTGGTAGATGGGGACGATGTCTCAGTAGGTCCCGTTGTCGACTCAGTGCTCGTACTTGTCGATGGGCTTTCTTTGCTATCGGTGGTAGATGGCGACGATGTCTCAGTAGGTCCCGTTGTCGACTCAGTGCTCGTACTAGTCGATGGGCTTACTGTGCTTTCAGTGGTAGATGGAGACGATGTCTCACTAGGTCCCGTTGTCGACTCAGTGCTCGTACTTGTCGATGGGCTTTCTGTACTATCGGTGGTAGATGGCGACGATGTCTCAGTAGGTCCCGTTGTCGACTCAGTGCTCGTACTTGTCGATGGGCTTTCTGTGCTTTCAGTAGTAGATGGCGACGATGTCTCAGTAGGTCCCGTTGTAGACTCAGTGCTGGAACTTGTCAATGGGGTTTCTGTGCTTTCAGTGGTAGATGGGGACGATGTCTCAGTAGGTCCCGTTGTCGACTCAGTGCTCGTACTTGTCGATGGGCTTTCTGTGCTTTCAGTAGTAGATGGCGACGATGTCTCAGTAGGTCCCGTTGTAGACTCAGTGCTGGAACTTGTCAATGGGGTTTCTGTGCTTTCAGTGGTAGATGGGGACGATGTCTCAGTAGGTCCCGTTGTCGACTCAGTGCTCGTACTTGTCGATGGGCTTTCTGTGCTTTCAGTGGTAGATGGGGACGATGTCTCAGTAGGTCCCGTTGTCGACTCAGTGCTCGTACTTGTCGATGGGCTTACTGTGCTTTCAGTAGTAGATGGCGACGATGTCTCAGTAGGTCCCGTTGTCGACTCAGTGCTCGTACTTGTCGATGGGCTTTCTGTGCTTTCAGTGGTAGATGGCGACGATGTCTCAGTAGGTCCCGTTGTCGATTCAGTGCTCGTACTAGTCGATGGGCTTTCTGTGCTTGCAGTGGTAGATGGGGACGATGTCTCAGTAGGTCCCGTTGTCGACTCAGTGCTCGTACTTGTCGATGGGCTTTCTGTGCTATCGGTGGTAGATGGCGACGATGTCTCAGTAGGTCCCGTTGTCGACTCAGTGCTCGTACTTGTCGATGGGCTTTCTGTGCTTTCAGTGGTAGATGGGGACGATGTCTCAGTAGGTCCCGTTGTCGACTCAGTGCTCGTACTTGTCGATGGGCTTTCTGTGCTATCGGTGGTAGATGGCGACGATGTCTCAGTAGGTCCCGTTGTCGACTCAGTGCTCGTACTTGTCGATGGGCTTTCTGTGCTTGCAGTGGTAGATGGGGACGATGTCTCAGTAGGTCCCGTTGTCGACTCAGTGCTCGTACTTGTCGATGGGCTTTCTGTGCTATCGGTGGTAGATGGCGACGATGTCTCAGTAGGTCCCGTTGTCGACTCAGTGCTCGTACTTGTCGATGGGCTTTCTGTGCTTTCAGTGGTAGATGGGGACGATGTCTCAGTAGGTCCCGTTGTCGACTCAGTGCTCGTACTTGTCGATGGGCTTTCTGTGCTATCGGTGGTAGATGGCGACGATGTCTCAGTAGGTCCCGTTGTCGATTCAGTGCTCGTACTAGTCGATAGGCTTTCTGTGCTTTCAGTGGTAGATGGGGACGATGTCTCAGTAGGTCCCGTTGTCGACTCAGTGCTCGTACTTGTCGATGGGCTTTCTGTGCTATCGGTGGTAGATGGCGACGATGTCTCAGTAGGTCCCGTTGTCGAGTCAGTGCTCGTACTAGTCGATGGGCTTACTGTGCTTTCAGTGGTAGATGGAGACGATGTCTCAGTAGGTCCCGTTGTCGACTCAGTGCTCGTACTTGTCGATGGGCTTTCTGTGCTATCGGTGGTAGATGGCGACGATGTCTCAGTAGGTCCCGTTGTCGACTCAGTGCTCGTACTTGTCGATGGGCTTTCTGTGCTTTCAGTGGTAGATGGGGACGATGTCTCAGTAGGTCCCGTTGTCGACTCAGTGCTCGTACTTGTCGATGGGCTTTCTGTGCTATCGGTGGTAGATGGCGACGATGTCTCAGTAGGTCCCGTTGTCGACTCAGTGCTCGTACTTGTCGATGGGCTTTCTGTGCTTTCAGTGGTAGATGGAGACGATGTCTCAGTAGGTGCCGTTGTCGACTCAGTGCTCGTACTTGTCGATGGGCTTTCTGTGCTTTCAGTGGTAGATGGAGACGATGTCTCAGTAGGTCCCGTTGTCGACTCAGTGCTCGTACTAGTCGATGGGCTTACTGTGCTTTCCGTGGTAGATGGCGACGATGTCTCAGTAGGTCCCGTTGTCGACTCAGTGCTCGTACTTGTCGATGGGCTTTCTGTGCTATCGGTGGTAGATGGCGACGATGTCTCAGTAGGTCCCGTTGTCGACTCAGTGCTCGTACTTGTCGATGGGCTTTCTGTGCTTTCAGTGGTAGATGGAGACGATGTCTCAGTAGGTCCCGTTGTCGACTCAGTGCTCGTACTTGTCGATGGGCTTTCTGTGCTATCGGTGGTAGATGGCGACGATGTCTCAGTAGGTCCCGTTGTCGACTCAGTGCTCGTACTAGTCGATGGGCTTACTGTACTTTCAGTGGTAGATGGCGACGATGTCTCAGTAGGTCCCGTTGTCGACTCAGTGCTCGTACTAGTCGATGGGCTTTCTGTGCTTTCAGTGGTAGATGGGGACGATGTCTCAGTAGGTCCCGTTGTCGACTCAGTGCTCGTACTTGTCGATGGGCTTTCTGTGCTATCGGTGGTAGATGGCGACGATGTCTCAGTAGGTCCCGTTGTCGACTCAGTGCTCGTACTTGTCGATGGGCTTTCTGTGCTATCGGTGGTAGATGGCGACGATGTCTCAGTAGGTCCCGTTGTCGACTCAGTGCTCGTACTTGTCGATGGGCTTTCTGTGCTTTCAGTGGTAGATGGAGACGATGTCTCAGTAGGTCCCGTTGTCGACTCAGTGCTCGTACTTGTCGATGGGCTTTCTGTGCTATCGGTGGTAGATTGCGACGATGTCTCAGTAGGTCCCGTTGTCGACTCAGTGCTCGTACTAGTCGATGGGCTTACTGTACTTTCAGTGGTAGATGGCGACGATGTCTCAGTAGGTCCCGTTGTCGACTCAGTGCTCGTACTAGTCGATGGGCTTTCTGTGCTTTCGGTGGTAGATGGGGACGATGTCTCAGTAGGTCCCGTTGTCGACTCAGTGCTCGTACTTGTCGATGGGCTTTCTGTGCTATCGGTGGTAGATGGCGACGATGTCTCAGTAGGTCCCGTTGTCGAGTCAGTGCTCGTACTAGGCGATGGGCTTACTGTGCTTTCAGTGGTAGATGGGGACGATGTCTCAGTAGGTCCCGTTGTCGACTCAGTGCTCGTACTTGTCGATGGGCTTTCTGTGCTATCGGTGGTAGATGGCGACGATGTCTCAGTAGGTCCCGTTGTCGACTCAGTGCTCGTACTAGTCGATGGGCTTACTGTACTTTCAGTGGTAGATGGCGACGATGTCTCAGTAGGTCCCGTTGTCGACTCAGTGCTCGTACTTGTCGATGGGCTTTCTGTGCTATCGGTGGTAGATGGCGACGATGTCTCAGTAGGTCCCGTTGTCGACTCAGTGCTCGTACTTGTCGATGGGCTTTCTGTGCTTTCAGTGGTAGATGGAGACGATGTCTCAGTAGGTGCCGTTGTCGACTCAGTGCTCGTACTGGTCGATGTACTTTCCGTACATTCCGTACTGGGTGATAAGGATGTCTCCGTAAGCCCCGTTGTTGTCTCAGTGTTGGCACTAGTCGATGTGCTTTCTGTGGTTTCAGTGGTAGAAGGCGACGGTGTTTCAGTCGGCCTTGTAGATGGTTGAGTGCTTGGACTTGTCGTTGGGTCGTCTGTGCTTTGAGTGGGGGATGGGGACGATGTGTCTGTGGGATCCAAGGATGTTTGGGTACTAGGACTCGTTGTCGGGTCCTCTGTACAGTCGGTGTTAGGTGTGGACGATGGGTCAGTTGTTCCTGTTGAGATCTGAGTGCTGGGACTTGTCGTTGAGCTTTCCGTACTTTCAGTGGTGGATGGGTCTTCTGTGTTTTCAGTGGTAGATGTTGTCGATGTGTCAGTGGGTCCTATAGACGGCTGAGTGTTGGGACTTGTAGACGTCTCCTCTGTGCATTCTGTGGTTGATTGTGCTGTTGACGACGTTGGTGGGTCAGTTGTGGTAGTTGGTTCTTTTGTGGGATCTTCTGTTGTTGTAGTTGTGGTCGGTTTTGTTCCTGTAGAAATTGTAATCGTAGTGTATTTTTTTGGCTGGCCATATTGTGTTGATTGTAAGACGATTATTCATCAGTTCTACATACCTGGGTTGTGTATGCACTCCATGATACAAGTTTCAACAGCTCTGAGTATTTGGGCTACCAGTTTTAAAAAGTCCGGTAATAATTTGATACAAGAGCATTGTGCCAGTGAAGATTTTCCTTCTATTAACAATTGTACTAGGTCTCTAATGTCTTTTACCACAATGTTCACTTCTTCTCTTTGGAGTCGCGTGACTTCTTGCAGAACCTGTAGGCGATTATAGAATTTATCGAATGTCGTTTTAATATCAAAAGTAATTTGTTGTCGGGAGACATCGTTGAAAAGCATATTTGCGCATGTTGTATATATGTTCCTTAAAATTGTTTTATTTTTCTGTCGATGGTACACTTACTTTTGCCAAACATATGGGAATTTCAAATATATTTTTCTCGGTGCATTTGGCTGCTTGTATGTTTATGTCCTGAAGTTTGTCCAAAAATTCGTCAGTTCGTTGTGTAATATTGTCGAATATTTCAGCTGTCGTATTTAGTTCTCCATTGACACAGTTGATAACTTTGTCGATGATTACTAATGCAGCTTGTCTAATTTTGTCTATTTCGGCAAGACATTCACTAATATCTACACCACGTGCTCTCCTTTTCCAGTTGTAGACTTTCAAGTTCACCTAAAAGTAATGTAACATATCTAACGTTTATTTTGAGCAGTGCTTTTCACAAAGATCTTCTGGTATGATGCATGGTGTAATATCTGTTGCCTCCTTTAGGAATGTGATTATTTCAAATACGGTTGAAGGCTAAGTGATAGAATGTTCGGTGTATCTTACCACTTCCAGTACGCCGTTGACTTTTGCAACGGCATCTTCGTTCAAGCGAGCGCCAATCTTTTTCACATCTTCATAGTGGAAGGCGGCCAGACTGTCACTTTCGCGTACCATATCCTTTAGGCTTTCAACGACGTATTTAATTTGGCCGGCCATACCAAATCTTTCTGAAATGCCTCCTCCTTCATCGTAGTCTGTATTCGTTACAGGAATAACGTTGCCCTACAGTGCAAAATAGAGAACTAGGTTGTCAAATAGAAAATTGTGTAAACTCTAATCAGTAATCAGCTCCTAAGCAGTAGGTACATCACGATGGCATGGTCAGTGAAAATTCAAGGTCAATTGCAAGATCTAGATTCATGCTACTCGACAGAATGTTTCTCGACACTGGAGTCATTTAACCGCGTTACTTTTAGGAACGGAAAGACAAGCGAATAGGGTGGTCTCTAAATTTTGACGTCGCTTCCTATTTCGAAAGAAAATGGTAGTATCAACGTCCGGTTTGCGGCTCGAAATTGGTCGAACGAGGACCGAATTCGAGGAAGCGTCACTGTCCATTCGGCGATGATTATCCCGCACTGCTCCGACTTTGAACGGTTCGATCGAATCCCAGAATCGTCCCGTGGTTGATCGCAGCACTAATCGGAACGATAGAAGTATGATCCCACTTACACTAGCAGCGGCAACGAAGAAACAAAGGACGAGGGTTGCCCTCGCCATCTTTGGCCCCGTACTCGTCGCTCACCGGGAAAAGACACAGGTGCCGATAAGACCGCATTCACATTTATATACGGACAGAAATCACGAGAAAAAAAATACTGATTCGACTGCTCCGCCGAGGAGTTTTGGTTATTCAAATATACGCGTAATTTTCTACACCTGTGTCAATGTACAGTCGCGGCTAATTAATGCTGCGAACGCTGGCGGCGCGTTCATCATTAACATGTTATCAGTGGATTTGTTTCGATTCTGCTCCGGTGTGCGCTGATAATTTTCAGAGCACGTAGCCTGTAGAGTTTTTCTCGCACGCGCGTATCCTTCCGCCCGACTTCGCCGAGCGGAATGCATAAATGTACGCTTTGAACGTTTTAAATGTTACTAAACGTTACTAAACGTTTTCAGTTTTTCGGGTTGTTCTGCGGATTTCTTCGGTGCGATCGCGCCGACAAAATTTGTTGCTCCTCGCTTTGTATCGCGCAATCTCCCGAACAAACACTATCAAACATGTTTTGGCCGACGTCGTTTACTGCCTAGCGCGCTGATTAAAACGTCATGCTGTTTGCTCAGAGTTTTTACGTTCACAGCGGTTGAGCCTCAATGAAGTTGCACGTTGCGAATGACTTGACAACTAGCCAATTGCGACATCGCCGTTTGTTGACTTTCGCTTCCGTTAGCGTTGCAGGGTGCTTTCTTAACTAATCGTAGGGATGAAAATGTAACGCTTTTATGTTGCACGCATAGCACGTAAACACAGAACGCGAACAGCTTCGCTATTTCGGCAAGGTTCGTTGTATCGGCGATATTTGTGTAGCAGTTAATCGAACGTTATAGATGGAACGGTATCTCGGGAAAAAGTTTAATTAAGATCGTTGAATATTCAATCGCTGCTAATTATAGTCGACGGAAAAGTCTGCTGGCCTCCTTTTCTAAAAACACTTTTTTCCCCTCGCAATCATCGTCGTGTCGTCGTGTCGTTTTTCGTTTTGCGAAAAGATTCATGCAAACAGGTTGTTGAATTTTTTCGGGCGAGATCGTTCGGCGACGCATCGATCGAGAACAGTTGCGAGAATCGATCTAATTGCAAGACGGACAATCGACGTCGTGTTAAATATTCAATGACCGTCGAGCAGGAGTCGTTGAATGTTCGCCGTTGCGAGGGGTGAGCGCACGAGCGCGCGCGCGCGCGCGCCCCTGTGTGCGTGCGCGCACCAGCGTACAGACACGTACGATTTCACCCCAATAAAACTTTCCCATAGAAACGGTGCACGGGGTGTCGTGGGAACCGCATCGACCGATATAAAGCGAGCACCATACGCATTTTTATGGGGCGTGTAGACGTCCGAGCGGCTCGGAGATTCCTCCGTGAAACGTTGCGAGCTCGTTAGAAATTACTCGAGACCGGTGATTAGAACATTTGACGAGAATTATTCGGCTTGCTCTCACCTGTACAAGCTCATTGTTAGTAACAGTGTTTATCGGATTTAACTTGATTTATGAGGAAAAGGGTCAATATTTGGGACGGCCTATTAATACGGAACGTGTCTGATAACGTACACACGGGAATTTGTTTATTTAATGTTGTTGCTTTATCAACGACGTACGTGACAGGCACTAGGCGGCGAAGACCGGGTCAAATTGGTCCGTATCCGTTGGCGAAACCTTATCTTTACGTTCGCGTTTTAGATTCGCGTCACGCGACGTAGGCATCCGCGTGCGTGAACCTTGTTTATTCAGCCTCCGAGCTAATATTTAAAAGCTTTGCGGATGCCGGTGACGTTCAATCTAACGAACCGTTCCTTTTGTGTACGCCGGAATGATAACCAAGTTTTCGCCAACGAGCCGCCCGTTTCCCAGGAAGTAGCTGCTCCGCCGTTCGTTGCTCGTTTCTCGCGAAGGCTATCAGTTCTTCGGTTTGCGTGTGGAACAGGTATCAACGCCGTTGGAAACTTGATCTCTAAAGATACAATATCGCGAGCTGATTAAATCGCAGCAATAATGGGGCGCCGTCGTTTGTAATCGGACAAGCAAATGCAACAAACGCTGCGCAGACTTTTTTATGTCTTCTCGACCACTTCCCAAACACGAAAGCATGCGATCGGTTCGCGTTTTTCTACCAGATCTTATTTTCCAGTATTCTTTTGTACTTCCAGCGTGATCTCGTTGACGCGGGAAATTCCATCGCAGGAAATGCAACGTTAGGAGTGAAAGTTCGAATTCTAGTAATGCTCTTGAAGGAAAACAAGCCACCCACGGTTTTATCGAATTCAATATTTAGGAAGTAAACAGGTTCCACGCTATCAGATGATGTAACGCTTGCCCCGCTATCGATAAACTACGTCAGAACGATTGTGAAAGTTATTTTCTCCGTTTCGATAAGGAATCCCATGCGTTTTACAAACATACCGATCATTCGAGCTTAGTCTTTGCAATTAACGGAGAGAAATCGATTGAATTGCAAATTTTTCTGTTGCAGATCGATCTTCGGGCGCTCCTAACTACTCCAGATATACCTCGGTGAGTACCGGACCGATTATAGTAACGAGGCGAAGGACCATTAAAAAACGCGAAGCTGGTCGAGTTCCCTAAATCGTTTTTTTTTTCTCTCTGCCCCGAAGGAAATGTACTCTTCGGGGAACTAGGTTTCCAACAGCTGTTCTCGTATTCGCTTCCTGGACATCGGTATATCGATACCACGTGTTCTCTGTGCATCATGCATGCGTTTCCTGTGTGTCGGATGACGGTCCGGAACATTAGAGTGTTAGAGGAGCGGGGGTGGGGGAAAGCAACTCTTAGAAATCTACGATGCGCGCATCAACTCGAGCACAGTGTAAACACATAGTTGATGATAACATCGTTCAAGGTGCAATAGATGCCGCTATCGAAACTTTCCAGTAATTAGCGCGATTATTTATGGAAATCCATCGAATTCCCCTGCCTCGAGAAATCTCTGCGCTGCATTATTTACGATTCCGTGATCCCCAAAAATAGCAGGTCCGTTTAAATGTAACGGGTTAAAGTTCAATCGACGTTATGGCACATGTCGGCCGTTTCTACCTGTTCATGGGAACACGCCGGCATGTGGTTTTATCTGCGGCCATATGGCGTGTCGAGACGAGGAAATGCACGTGCGAAAAAATTTAGAGGAACGTGGTAATCCCCTGGTTTCCTCTTCTTGTAATTGTCATTGTGCATTTCAAATTGTTTCCATGGATTGAAATAAAATGACTCGGCGCTGTAACAAACTTCATTAGATTCGCAACCGATACAAAACCGGGAAAAATAACAGCTGGTTATTATTAGTTAGAAACCTACTTTTCAAGAATGGAGGAAAAAGAACAGGATTCCGAACATAACGCCGCAAGAACAATAGCAGGAACTAGTTACTACCAGTTTTAATTGCGTTGTTCGTATTTAGCTCTTTGGCGTCAGCTGAAAGTTATTGTTACGTGGCTCGTTACCGATGCCACCAATGCGTAAAACATTCACGATCCTTTCGGCTCGAGGATAGCTCATCTTTGACGCACAGATTTACCGTTCGATCGTGTCGGATATATTCGGCGAAGTTTGCCGTATCAGCGAGGTATCAAAGCACCGTAATTCTATCGACACAGGCGTCCCCTTTGCCAACGAAAACATCGATCACTGCGAAATAAAGCCCTGTTTATTTGGATCGGGCTCGCAGAAAAATTTGCAATCTCGACGAAAATAACGCAGCCTTGATTCCCCCCCGGTGAAAAGAGGGCGACCGCGATTATTTTGGTAGATCTCTTTTCGCACGAGAATGGACATTTTTGCGAAATGTCTATAACGCTTAGAACCGACTAAATCATGCGACACACGAGTTCTATTCGATTCGAGAGTCGCCGGAGTAAACGATCGGACGCACCTGGTGACGCGCGGTCGGCAATCATAGTCGCGGTTAATATTCATTCACGAGACTGTTATCGGACGTGAGCCGCTCGTCACGTAATATTTGCTCTCGGAACGAAATCGAATCCGCGGGTTACTCGTTAAATGGCCGCGCGTTAATCATCGGACGAGATTCGGATCGAGATTGAGGTAGGGTAGCCGGAGGTTCTGAATGGCCGCATTTTCCCAGCAGCTGCTTCGCCTTGATTTACTTTTTCGTCCGCGTACGATGGACCGGCCGAGGATGGAAAGAAGGTAGGAAGGAAGGAAGGAAGGAACGGAGGAAGGAAGGAAGAAAGAAATCGAGCAGCTGTTCGCGGTCGCTCGTGCTTCCTCGCCACTTTCCGTCTCGACGCACAGTGCCCGAAAATGTCATTTTGGCGCTCCAAAATAATGTCTTCTGAACCATTAGAGATAATTGAATGAAATTTAATTGGCAAATAAGTAACATTTATAGCTTCAAACTTGCAACAAACATCGATTTCAATTTACACGGTGTTTATTAGTTACACAGGTTTTTAACAAATTATAGAATAAGTGGAATTAATATACCTGTTCTTCTGCGTTAATATTCCTGAAGTAAATCTGTAATTTCTGGTAGATTTGTTGCGAGTTGTCGCAAATGGATTTCTTTCCATTGTTTGGTCAACTAATCATAGTTTATCAGAGTATAGTCGGTGCAAGGTTCTATTAGGTTCCGGTTGAGATGTGCATGTTTAAAGTTCAAATTTCGGTGAAAAACTTGTGCTCACTTGGAAAAACTATAATTTTCAAAATGTAATAACAATTACTCGTTTCAAAATCGTTTCAAATCCTAGAAGATGTAAGCTTTCGTATTGTCTAAGCCCAACTCAGCTATTTCTAATAGTTTTCTTTTAAATTGCACTTAAATATTGGAAAAATCACGTGAAAGGAGACAATTTCACGTTCTTAATTTTTTCCTTCAACTTTGCCGGCCTCCTGTGGGTCGTGATGGGGGGATAACAAAATTTTCTCGCATTCGGAATGTTCTTAAAACATCCCCATCAATCATTTATTTAAAAACAAAAAACAATGTTTCCATTTTCGAGCGCCGAAATCGCGTTTTCGAAACACAGGAAATCTGCTGCCGAAGCCCGTGACCCTGTTCGCCGTCGAAAAACCCTCGTCGCACGAATCAACGATAACTCGAACGCGATAATCGGCCGATTGCGCGATCGTCCCGCGCCGACTTCGATCGACCGTCGACCACGCTGGAAGTGACGACACGCTCCTATCAAAATTCACCATATTTCGCTGGCTCGACGATTCGATTATGCAAAGTGTTTGCGTGCGGTGACTCTCCCGACGTATTGACGTCGCCTTTTTCCCACTTGCTCTTTCACCTTGACATTTCGCAAATATTCCTCCACAATGCATGTTGCTTCTTTGACCCCAAAAAACCTCGTTCCCAATATTTTCTCCGAACTGTGCGGCAGTTAAACGCGACAAGAAATCGAAGCGATTAGAGTAGACTCCTTCTTAACCGGCCTATGCGGGACTGGACAGAAACAATTGACCGATAGCACAACCGTAAGCCTGGATTCATTTTAACACGTTGACCGCCATGTCACCCATATGTGGGTGATGGAATCATTTGTCCAGGTTTTAAAATGAATTTTTACGTTAATATATTCATTGTACCGATTAGGATCTGTAAAATGCAAGAAAGTTGAAGGATTATTCAAATAAATGTCATACATTTAATTTTTTTCAATTTTTATTTCATTAAATAACTTATTTTGATTTTACGGAATTTTTGAGTCAAAGTGTTAAATCGCGATGACTTTCACTGAGCAACGTCCATTTCCCTCTAAGATATTCTTACACGGTGGGAAACAGGAGATCCATATTTCCTATAGAATGCTGCAGATTCAAGCGTCTCCAAAAACTTTCAATAATTTTTCTCGTAAATAAAACAGCCGTAGATTCGAAGATCGAAGCCTCCTCTTTACAAGGACTCCTTGAAAATTAATCTCTCGTTACGCGTATATAAAATATCGTACAATAATTTATGAATATATTGTCCAATGCCGAAGTCCGTTATCGCTGTAGAGAAATGACGATCGGCGACGACTACGGCCGGGAAAGTGGGAGCCTACTGTATCGATATGAGCTACCCATATCGGTTCGAATCGTTCAATCAATGGAAAATGGAAGAAGGGAATAATAAATTTTTTCGGGAAACGATGCTCGTCTCGCTGCGCGTTGCGTCGCCGCGCCGGGAAAAATCTAAAAACGCAGGAGACCCGGTCCGGGTATCGCGGCGAACCTTTCGGAGCCGCGTCTCAGCAGATGTGTGCGACCATTTGCCACGGCAGCTGCACTCCTCACCACCGTAAACTTCGAGCACCAGCCCCGGCGCTCTGACCTGACCCTCGAACTCGAACGCGAACCCGAGTCGTCGGCTTTCTCGAATCGTTCGCGCGTCGCCGATGCGCCCGAAAGATTCCGCGATCCCATTAGAATTCGTCGAAGTCGTCCGTCGAAGCCGGAGTCAAAGCCGGCAAAGTGGGGCCCAGGATTTCTGTTCGTCTCGGAGATCGCATAATCGCGAGGCAAACCGGTTTTACGCGGCGCAAAACCGAGCGTGTCTTCGACACGGGGAGACGGACAGGCGCTGAGGAAACTTGGCATGCCCCTGGCTCTGCGATCCGAGGGTAGGGAAAAGGTACCTGGGCCCCTGACTCCGGCTATTGCATTCACGGTGCCCCGAGCAGAGTGGGGACTGACTCGGGACCCGTGCACCGTACACACATCGACGGAAAACGGGGATCGACGGACTCTCGTCTCTTTTCTCTCCTCTCTCGTCTCTCGTCTCGTCGGAGGAACAGAATTTTTCTGCTCTGCCCGATCGACTCATTATTGCCGGGACGAATTTCATAGAAATCATTGAACTTTAACGACGAGGTATAAAACCTGGCATCGGAATGAAACTATGTTAACCTTTACTCCAAGCGATGTAATTTATTCTCCTTGCTAGGAGGAATTCTATATAATTTATATCGATTTGTAGCTTTGTTATCCCATCAGGGGTTGCAAAGACGCATCACAGGACTGTAAACGCTTTATCGTATCGATTCTGCGATAAAGAATTTCGAAACGATAGGCGTACATTTTCAGGAATCTCTTGCGAAACGCACTTACGTTTTCTCTATTCAGATCCCCTAGACTATAGTCGATCTTATGAGTCACCCCTTGCAACATCGAATCAGGCTCTCGACGAAGATTTCAAATAAAATCTGCTAAATAAAGATGCTATACTATCCTTGTAAATCGAAATAAAATTCTATACGCTTTTCATTGATTCGTATAAGAAATCTTCTCCTGCTTCTTGCAATCGACCCAGACAATTTTTAATTTTGCGTAAAGATCCACGGACTGGTGGTGATGTTTTTGGAGGATCATCGAGCCGGCGCGGAAATGTCGCGCAGGTCGAAAAGACAGAGCCGGGGGCCCTCGTTAACGGGCAATTTCCTGATTAGGGGCGCGCAAAGTGGCCGGCCCGTCGGTGTACCGTTAACCAGTTCGAATTTCGGAGAAGGTAGAGGGCACGACGGGAGCCGAGTACACCCCTGGCGGGGCCGGAGGACCCGGGTAGAGCGACCTGGGCCCGTTTGTACTACGGCATTCGCGTCTCGAGTGTATCAGGGGGGGGTTCTTTGAGTGTCGGCCTGCCGGAGCACCGGAAGATCGAGCGTGCGTTCTCGTCCCGTCAGGTTTTTCCGTTGGCTCGGTGAAAGTGCTCGGGGTTTGTGCTATCCGCCATCGAGACGAGAGCGGAGCTCTCGAGAAATGGATAACGCGGCCGCTGTTCGACCATCTTTCCTCGTCGATGGACGGTGTTGAAGGGAACGCACGGTTTTAACGTCGCTCCCGACCGTTGGAACTCGCAACCCGAAGCGACAGCTTCACCAGGTGGCGCGGAAGTTCCTCCGCGGAGGGGAACGGACGTTTTGTTTAAACAATTACAGGTGTTCTCTCTGTGCGCGCGCGAATAGTTCTCTCCCGTTTCATCCGGATCTTCTCGAGAACCGCTGTTCGGTGGTTTTTTGCTGCTCTCGCGGAGAGACAAAGACACCGTTTCGAGAGAGGTCGAACGAACGGACATTGTTCGCTGAGACTCGCGGTGATCCGGTCAGGGTTCTCGCGGATGACGTCCCAGCCAGACGCGGCGACAAATCAAACGTGCATCGCGATTCCGGTGGGGTCGCCGGAAGTCGGCGAGCGTGACGGCGGCTATTCTAACGGAAAAACGTGGGAACTCCGGGGCTCCTCCGCTCGTCGTTAACCGACGCTGCTTTAAACGAGCCCGAGGATAATCGTGTTAAACGTTCGCGAACGACGCGCAGCGTTCTTTCTATCCGCAGAGCGGATATTTATTGGAGCGTCGATTGACAGGGGGGTTGGGGTCGGTCGTTGAATTCTTACTTCGCGATCGAGCACGTCTCGATCGTTGTTCGAAGCGAGATTGAAATCTTTGAAACGCGAGGAATCTGTTCGAGGAAGCTCTTCGCTGCGACTGCTGAGAGGAGAGAGGAGAGACTGCCAGCGATGCGAGGATTCCGGGGACTCTGTCGACACAGGAACACCTGAGGCTGCAGGACCGACCGAGAGGAACGCGTCGATTCCACCTAACGATCTTGCTCTCGCGTTTTCTCGGAGAGACGCTTCCCTCGAGTTCCTCGTGGCGATCGCAGGGAGGAGGCTCGACCGTTCTCGAGCGAATCCAAGGCAGGATTCGTCATCGATTAAAAATAACGAGCCGGAGACACATCGACGCGCATCATCGCTGGCCGAACGGTGGATAGCATCGCGAGCGAATCGCGTGCGAGCTGCCAGGATACGCTCCCCACTGTCGGCCGCAAGGTAGGCCACTGGTCGACTGGTACTGGTGCCGGTGCTGGTGCTGTTGCTGGTGCAAAGGGGAACGTGAAACTGAAAGAGAGTAAGCCGGGATCCCACTCTAGGTACAGTCCATGACGTCAACCTCCGGGGCAAGTCGAACGACCAGTTTCAACTGCCTGCTCGTGGCAAGAAGGGACCAGCAGGAGACGGAGGAGGCGGAGGAGAAGCTGGGGAAAGACCAAGAAGAAGAAGAAGAAGAAGAGTCGACAGTGCGATCTCTTCAGCCGCGAGTCGATACGACCGAGTCGATTCCACGTTCGTTTTTACCGGTCGATTCGAGTGCCGTGTGTCGGTAGCGCCGCTTCGCTCAAACTATTCCCTCCGGTTCGAGCGATTCGAACGGTTCGCTGGCGAATGAACGGGTAAAGCGTGTAGGCGCGCGAGAGGGTTGAAGTCGCGACGGTGAAAAAGAAAAAGAAAAAAAAAAGAGAGCAAAAGAGCGGAGAGTAAAAAGTAAAAAGCAAAAGGAAGCCAACGCCCGGCTCTTCGGTGGTGTGAATGGGTCGGTCTTGTACACCTGGTTGGCTGGCGACGGTGATAAGCAGACGCACGAAGCGTGAGTAAGCCGTGAAGCGCGAACAGGCTCGCGATGGAACTCGGTGGTTCGGTGACGGTACCTTGGTCGATCGAGAAGCCCCCACAGTTATCCGCGTTCGCAGTGCTGCTCGTTTGTCCGGGCGCTACGTTGCCTCGGCGAATCCACGGAATGTCGTAGAGGACAACGTGGAACAACGTGAAACAAAAATTCGCCCACCTATTCCATTCACCGGATAGCATCCGTGAAAGTGAAATATACATACACGCACAGACATCGTCTCTCTGTTTGTTTCGGAGTGCGCGTACGACACGGGTGCGCGTCAACGGGCCCCCGAGGCTTGTGGATCTAGAGCCGGAGGATAAAATCGTCGGAAGGCGATCGACAGGGGAAAATAGATCGCGTGTAGTGTGTGGACGCTCGATGGGATTGTCGTCGCCGTGTATGGTGCACCAAGGGAAACGGCCAGAGCAGCAGCACGGCACGTTGTGTTTGGATACTTGACGCAGTCGTCGCTACTGCGCGTCGTGAAAACATCGGTGCCGCAGAGAAATGGGAAACCACCCGTCCGCCCACCAGCCGCTCGAAAGAGCCACCAGTCATGCTGGAAATGGTCTTCGCCTCTCGGTACGTTGCCGCGATCATGCTCTACGTCGTTGATAACTCTCGCATATGCCCACGTGTGACGCGCGCCAGTCACGCCTCTCGATCGCCGATGAGTGTCACGCCGATTACCCGATTTACCTATCGTCAAATAGAGCGCACGTTCCTCCATGGTTCTTGCTGCCTTTGAACGCCTCGAAACCGCCCTACCCCTCCCCTGCCTCTCACCGCGCGCCCCGGGGCGCACCCTGTCTCTCTTTTCTTTTCTTTCTATTTTCGCCATCGATCGCTCCTCTCCGACCAAGAAATATCACTTTCCAACAATAGTCCGCGAGCCTGCCGGGCCCCGAGCAAGGATAATCTTCTTCTTTGTACTTATCATTTTCATTTTAAGACTGACCTTTGTCTGCCCGTTCAACAAAGGTGTGCTAAACCTTATCGACGGAGCCTCCCAGCCTTCAACCCTACGCCGGAGGGACTAACACTGAACCTACCGAGTCTTAAAAGTAACATATTGTCTTATAAAAATGACGACATTGAATTCATTTGGACTTTGCGCGGTTCGTATTATAATACATGCTCTCCTAAATAGATTTATTTAATCATTTCCCACGAAAGCATCTGTACGATTTCAGTACAGGTAGCCCTCCTACAACACGGTTTCCTTTCAAAAAAACTTTGTTTATTGTTTTTTATTGTACATACATTTATGTTTTTAATAAAAATTAAGTCGTTTATGTAGAATTAAAAAAAATATTTGTTTTTAATAAGTTTTCGGATCGTAACCCCCCTTTTTGTACTGGCTCTGGGTCTCATGCAACGCGGCATTTTCTAGAAACCTATCTACCGTGTTATAGGAGGGTTACCTGTAATTGTAAAATAAAAAATCTAGAACGGTCATTTTGACCGGAGGTGGTAGGTTTAGTGTTAATAAGACGATTTCGTAGAGCGGGGAACGGCAAACAAGAATTGTTTGAGCGCACCTGTCCAAGACTAGCAGGTAGAGTACTCGAAATTACGTCGCAAGGGAGGAGAGAAAACCTCTTATCGATTTCTCGTTCTAGGGGTCAGTGTCATTTTCACGAAGGGATCTCTCCATCTCGAAAGTTTGACTTGAACGCGTCCACGAATTAATTTCCATTGGTCGTGGGCGGATCGGTATTTCGGTGGTTGGATCGAAACTGGTCTCGCAGAGGTCGCGACGAAGGTCGCGTGCATCTTTCCTCCTTGTCCCGTGGCTTGGCTCTCGGTCTCAAGTTTTCGTCCATGTCCGCCCATATTTCTGCCGCCATTTGCCCGATAACGAATGGGCGAGCTGTGTGACTGGAATATGTTTATCCAGCGTGGCTCGCGGAGCGTGTACATTGTCGTGCGGCTGGCGTCTGTTGCGGCGAACGTTGTTGCACACGGCATAGAAAAATTCTGCCACCACGGTGAACTATTCGCGGACGCTCTTTCTCTGTCTTCTCTATCTGTCGCGGCACTCGCTTTACATTCGAACGCGTGCTCCTCGCGGCGGAAACGCGCGGCGCGTCTCGCACGATTCTTCGGCTCTGAACATTTCGATTCGAGCCTCTTCGTGATTCAACGCGTCCGCTGCTATAGGGTGATAAGGATTTTAACGCCTTGCCGGCGTTCGTCGAACGGTTGTCGAGGCTTCCTGATTCACGATTTCCTAATCGATGTTTCATCGATGATAGCAATTTTATCCGCGGAAATAATCCAACAGCTCATCCTCGAGCGAAAAAGTCGCGACAGTATCCAAAGTGGCTCGAACGCGCCGATCGATCTGATCTCAGTGGACGCGAGGGCGCATTCTTCGGCGCAGTTTCATGAATACCTATGAGCAGCGCACGCTCCTCGCTTGTAATCAGGCCGGCCAGATCCGAGAATTCTTGCGAACGCTTCTAATGAATTCCTAGTGCTCCATCGGCAGGTTTGCATAACCGATCTTTGTCTCGAAGGTGAAATCTGACGCACCGCGCTGCTGCCGTCAACCGTGAAATCATCGTAGGCGAGAAAGAAGCGGGTAAAACGAAACTTTCGACGATCACGGTTTCGATAATTACCGGCGTTAGCATGCGCTTCTGTGTTACGTGTCGCCGTAATGCGGTTAACGAGCCTCTCGTTTCTTTTTCGCTTGTTCTTTTTTTTTTTTTGAGCGTTCAAGGCCGCGCGATACACCTTACCGATGATACGATTGCATAACGCCAGTTGCGGTTAATTATCATTTCTAGATGAACGATCAGCGGGGAATGCTCGTGCCATCCATCAGCGTCGAACGCTTGTTGTCGCGACGAGTATTATCGAGCGTTCGAGCCGGGGCGTTTGATCATTTCTTCGTGTCCGGCTACCCCGAAGACTATTCGGTTAGCCGGGCAATCTTCCCGCTCGGCGAGCGTAATTTCATAAACTAATAGCTGTTCGCGTCGTTCCATTTTGCTTTTAGCAAAATTAAATTCCAGCTGCGCCGCACCGGCTAAAACATTAAAACCGCTCGCGTTGCACGGGCCGACGTAAATACGGTCTCTTTTTTTGCCCGAATGGTCTGCCGTGCGATTTCTTCGACAAATATGAATCACCTGTGCTCTTACGTGTCGGTCGGACACGGTTTCCGTTCTTCGCCGTAACAATTATCGAAACCGGCTCCGAGCTTCGGCAAAAACCCACCGGCGATCCAACCGAGCGTCGAAACTCTGCGCATCATCCATGATTCCAAATTCTCAAACTAGCTCGAAATTAGTAGACTATTATTAGGATATCGATATATTAGAATACAGAATATTATTGGGATTCCCAGGATCTGCTAAAAATGGATGTACGATTTTAGTTTCGCGAATTAACCCTTAGCACTCGAATGGCGACTGTGAAGCACCACTAAAAATTGCTGTATCATTATTCAAAATATGTTTTACATTATTCAATTTGTTCGTATTTAATAAACTACTAAACATTTCGGTATTGTACGAGAAAATTGCACAATTTTCGTATGTATAACATGAAAACAAATATATAGAAGGGCAATATTCTAGGTGGGAAGAAATGTTTCGGTTTGGAATTAAAATAGCTTCGAGTGCAAAGGGTTGAATCGATCTAATCTCGAGGGCGGATTTCAGCGATACTTTGCGGTTCCGACGAGGGTCGCGTCGATCGCGCGATCGCTAGAAAGCGTCCCGAGGATCGAGAGAAAGCAACCGGGACGCTGTTCGGCTGTGTCGCTCGCTTGGATGTTGGCCGAAGCCGTACGGGTGCGTTTCCATGAGAAACGCCGGCTTCCGAGCTACCCCCTCGCGACCACGTCCTTGTAGAACCAGTCGGCAGG
Organism: Halictus rubicundus; assembly: GCF_050948215.1. NCBI lineage: Eukaryota > Metazoa > Arthropoda > Insecta > Hymenoptera > Halictidae > Halictus > Halictus rubicundus. Next base: position 6,789,450 of record NC_135154.1, read on the forward strand.
TTTATCGCATCTCAAATAATTACACGTTATCGAACGGCTCGACTGAATCATCTCGGAGTTGAATGTATACGCGTATCCCGCACGGAACGACGCGACGCGACGCGACGCGACGCGACGCTTCGCGTACGCGAGGAAGAGTCGCTCACCGCGGGACAAATCGCGTTCGTCGGTGTTTGTCAATGGAGATGCTACGTCAGTCGGTGGATCGACTTAACTCGGTTGAAGTTACGCGAGTCCCGAAGACGCTCGTGATTACGTTCGAATCGGATTACGCGAGCGGCACGCATAAATCTGTTCGAACGAGACGCGCGAACACGCGTGCACGTTTACGGTCACGCACACTCGCAGGGAAAGCAACGGGGGATCGAACTCCAAGGATAACTGGTGCCGATGTCCGTACGCTTGATATCAAGGGAGAGGGATCCGGATTTCTACAAGGTGTCGCAGAATTATCCAGAGGAGGCCGCTTCCTCTGCGAGCGTTTCTTCCAAATGAAAGATTAGTCGCAAACAAATTTTATTGAAAATCTTCTAGGAACTCGGCTTCGGTCGATCATGCTGCGTTTAAACCAGACGAATGCTCGTTCTGCCCCCCCCCCCACTTTGAAAATCGGAATTCAAACGAGCCACTCGTTCGTTTGGCCTAAACGTTTCGTGCCGAAATGATCCGCTATCGCAAGCAAGGTAAGGGCGGACAGGAAAATCAATAGACTCGGCAAACAAAAGGAGATACCAGGTAACCTGTTCGTTCAAAGGCACTATTAAAACGCAATTACGCGAAGCGGAGGCCAGGACGGGATGAATAGCGCGACAGACTTTCAGTTTCCCCGACGCATCATGGGAGGGGAACGAATATTTGACGTTGCCTGAAATGGCAGCGGGTCTCTCGCAGCGACAAATATCTGGTTGTATGCGCGAGTACTTAATCCTTTCACCGAGACAGGTGTTGCACGTAGGCAGACGCAGGTACGCGCGTTACGATGCGCGGCGTGTGTTGTTCGCGGAACAATAACGCGAACGCCTCGCTGCGTTTGCTCTGCGACCGCGATTCAACTCTGTTTCAGCGGAACGCACTCGCCGCGGTTCAACTCGATAACATTGCCAGCGAAACTTGCGGTCGTTGTCTGCCCCTCGATGGGCAGATCTATGACGTTTTCACGGCTGTTTGCGTTCCTCTCCGTCGAATAGAGCAGGTGTAACTCTTTGTTCCACGAGCGAGCGATTCTCCCTTCCGGCAAATTAGACTCTTCTAGATTGCCCGCTACGCCAATGTTTCGGAGCGAGCGACGCCACTGGAAGAAATTTCCTCCGCCGTTTAGTACCCCTGGTAGGCGTGGCTTCGTCGCTCCCGGCCACGGCGGAGCCAGGACGGCGCTCTATGGGGCAACCCGTGTTCATGCCGCAAGAATTTGCGAAGCTTTGTCTCGAGGCTGGAAAGTAATCGTGCTAATCACGCGATTGAATGTCTCCTTTTAGCGGCGGGGAACAATGGTCGATCATGAAGACACATTATTCTCCGTCCGTAAATGTAATTAGCGTAATTAGCGGCAGAATGTGGGAAACTGTTGTCGGTGGAAAGCGTCTCTCGTCTGCGGACTTTGTCGGCCTGGTCCTCTCGGCTTTAAGCTGCTCGGCGCTGCTCGGCGCCTGAATTTCATACTGCACTTTCCGCCTCGGAATTTCTCCTGGGATCTTTCACGGAACGGGATTCGTCGATCGCATAGTTCGCGCTTGTTCCCTCGGCGGACCTCGAGTCGCGCAGCACCTGGGAACAGGTGGGGGGCAGATCGGGCACACAAAGAAGCGCTGTCTGTCGAGGTGTTCGTCCGCTGGTAGAGCGTTGCACGCCACGAGAAAACAGAATCCAGCGGCTCCGGTCGACGAACGGTCCGAGGACCGCGCGAATGTGTACCGGCTTTCACCGGTGGCTTTTTAGGTCACGACACTTCGTCAGGGACCAGGAGATCCGTGACTTCGATTGACACGTAACCCCGAAGGGAACGATGCCAGCCGCCGAGGACCGGTGTGGCAGCGAGCCACTCATCGTCCAAACTCTTTCGGGACACGTCCCTTTTTACTCGCGACTCGATTCCGCTCGCTTCCACTCGTACTCCACCCGCTTACCATCGATCGCTCGGATAGTTTCGGCTCCGGTCTGCCGGCGAACACCGCGATCGATTGATTTCTCGCAGCCGGAATCCTTGACCGTGCCAAACCCAACTGGGCCACTTCTTTTTCTTTCAATTGCCTCGATTCTTCTTGTCGCCGGCTCGGTTTTCCACTAGGTTGTTGCACACGAAATGTCCGATTTTATATTGCTAATTTGACGAAATAATCGTCAAAGCTGATCCTTGAGGGGACCGGCAGGGATTTGGCCTTGACTGTCACGCTAATCCTCGAACGGTCAGTAGGGAAAACTGATTGAAATGGTGCCTTTTTGCTAGACATTTTACGTTTTAATTAAGTAAGTAATCAATTAAAAATGCATACCACCGTGTTTGTACATGTCTTTGCTACGTCTGTTCAGAGCCTTTTTTTTCGATACGAACACTAAATCTCACGAAATTGAGAGAATCTCTCTGCGGCAGCCATCTTGCGACGTCATACTTGCTTCAGAAAGCGAGTTTTCTGCCGAATATTACAAATTACTCCACGATGAGGTAGAAATTCGCAATTTGGGCTCTGGACAGACGTAGATTGGACTATTACGATACACAAGTGACCACTTTTAAACTGCTCATTGCAATACTGAAGCGTAAATTTGTCAAGATTTTGACCCTTGCAAGGTCATATACACTACCGGCCAAAAGTAATTGCCCACATATAAAAATCGCATAATTTTCTTAAAATTGAACCAAACGAGTTGAGATTTCTTGACACGTTAAATGACAAAGTTTAGTAAGTAACGGGTAAACGAAATGTTGAAAAAATTGGTATTGGTCGGAATTGCGAAGAAAAAAGTTAAAGTAAATTTTTTCAACTTTTTTATCTGAGCCTGTAATAACACTTTATTCAATACGTTTTGTAGATCTACGTCATTTATATATTCGGTGAAAATTTCATCCAAATCGGTTAATATCGTTATGAGTTATAAACATTGAACTGTGATCACATAAGGGTGAAATTCCTTGACAATGCCGAATATCTGCGACTTTCATTCTTAAGCTCTCATCTTGAAATGTTTATCGCTCATAGCAACGTTCACCGATTTAGATGAAATTTTCACCATACACATAATTAACGTAGATCTACAAAACGTATTGATTAAAGTTTCATTACAGGCTTGGATAAAAAAGTTGAAAAAATTTACTTTAACTTTTTTCTTCGCAATTCCGACCAATACCAATTTTTTCAACATTTCGTTTACCCGTTACTTACTAAACTTTGTCATTTAACGTGTCAAGAAATCTCAACTCGTTTGGTCCAATTTTAAGAAAATTATGCGATTTTTATATGTGGGCAATTACTTTTGGCCGGTAATGTACGTATATGGATTTCGTGTATGTGTGGTTACACAGACTCGACCTGCCGGCCCCCTTAAACTTCTATATTCGGTTCTTCATCTAATTTTAATTTCAAATAAAGTTCATTTCGCTGTGAACGAGGAACGCGAGCAACCAAAAAATTCAATTTCCATGACAGAATACGATGATTAACAACAACCTGATAGCTCGGTTTACTCTAGATCGATCGGTGGATCGTTAGACCTTGAATCGTATGAACGAGGGTTTCTGCAGGTACGAATAACAGAGAAATGGTTGAAATAGGGCAAATGCGAGGCTTTGTTGAAAGTTTCGATCGAGTCCGCGACGAAGGTTCTTGGAAGCGGTGGCGAAGAGTTGCGGAATGCGCGCGACGACGTTGGAAACGCATCGGCCGCCGAGGAATCGTGACAATGATCGTTGGTAATGATCTCGCGTGAAAATCCATTAATTGGTAGATAACTAGGCGAGGTCGCGTTCGCATCTGCATTCGCAGCGTTTTAGCCGAGTGCCCGGTGCATAGAGTAATCGTTGCCGCTTCGACCTTGAGTCGTGAAAGGAAATATGGCGACGGAGGAGAATGCGTCTGTGTGGTTATTGCGAGCGTGTGCGCGTGCAGACGGTTCGTGCATGTCAAAACGTAGCCAGCCAGGTCGATCTAGCGCCGTAATTTCCTGCTGTTAGCGAGTCGTCGAGTTCGTGGGCACTCCCCGCGTTATTAAAATCGCCCTTAGAAGCCGGAGAGAGCCTTCTCGAAGAGCCGAACATCCAGTCGAACGAAGTTTAGAACGATTGCCTCTCTCTCCCCGAGCCGGCGGACCTCTCCTCTCCTCTCCTCTCCTCTCCGAGCCGTGCAATATTGCTTTTGTCTTAAACGTCGCTTCTGTATCGGAAAACCCCGGCGCGGAACTATCAAATTTTTTAATCGAATTTTCCGAAGCACTTGGAAACTTGTAATTCAATAACGGGACGGCGCAAGACCTATTCGCGGCAATTTATGCATGGAAAACCTTAACTCGGAGCTCGCGGAAATTTCCTAATCGAATTTTTAGAGCACTCGGAAGCTCTTGATTTAATAATGGCAACGAGAGAGAGAGAGAGGGAGATCCGTCGCGCAATTTATGTATGGGACCGGGAATCGATCTAAATTGCTAATGCGACGGTGATCGTAATGCATCGAAGTCTATCGCCGGATTTTTGCTTCGCGTATCGGGTTACCGCGTAATGCAATCGCGAGGCGCTCGCTTACTTCGATTCGACCTTTCCTGCCGAGAACGTCGCAACAATAGGCCTACAATCAAATCGCACGATGAACACGGATTATGCGAGGGACACCTAATTGAACGGCGACGTTAAAGGAGACGCGGTCGCGAGGATCGGTCTCCTTGAGAGCGTGATTCTCCGCGCGGCTGTATATTATATCGGTCGAACGACCGTCTTTTGCATATGTTGCGGAAAACTTTTGCTAAATCGAGGCTGTTTAAAGCGATTCGAGAAATTGCGTTCAGTTACGAAGGAACGCGAGGTTGCCGGCGACGTTTCGTAACGTTTCGAAAAATTTCCGAGTGCCTGGAGGCTGAGTCATCGTCATCGCGGCGCGACTCGCGTCCGATGCCGTGGCAAAAGAAAGTCGTAAGTCTTGCCGAAGATATCGTGAGAGAACATTCCGTTCGAGTCGATTCACCGGCCCTCCGGTTTTTTCTCGTGGCACTCGGCCATAGGCGAATAAAAAGCCTACTCGAATCGGTAGCCGAGCAAATATTTCCAGTAGAGCGCCAGGGCGATACGAGGGGCTCTATAAAAATAAGCACCGCGAGAACATAATTACGAGACATCATCGATCCGGTGGCAGATGACAGCTGTAATTGAACGGCGCGGCGCACGGCCACTTACAGACACTCCTCCTCCGGCTGGTTATCTCTGGTTCGGGGCGACGATAGGGATCGGGTCGAATCGAATCGAATTGAGTCGCCGCCACGCCGCGTCGCAACTGTGCCAGCGCGTTGCTAAGCCTATTACCGCTCTCTAAGCAAACAGCCCTGAATAATCGGATTGCATTCGAGAGCGCTTACTTTCGCACGTTTTAACCATTAGCGCCGGTGCCGGTCATCCCGCGATCGTCGACCGAGAGAAGAAAGGCTCGCTCGTGCTCGCGCGCGGGTGCTCTTTTTATTTTGACAGCGCGGAGTATCGTTTCGCGATCACCGTCGCCCCGGTGAATATACAGCTGCGCGCCTATTGTTTGCTCGCGAACGAGCTCTCATCCTCGGGGAAACCGGAACGTTGCGTGTACGTGACAATATTTGCTTGGTCTTCGAATGCGGTTCGGCGAAACGCGCGTCAGATGCGATCGAATAACGCCGAGTGGCCCGCGCAACATTTACAGGGGGATTGATGCTGTTTGCAGTCGCTGATTCCGCGCAGCCGACGCGCCGCACAATTTGGACAAAATCGGATTGAAAATCAAGGAACTTTCGATAGGAATCAGGTAGAGCGATGAAATGTTTCTTAAATGAAAGCTGCAACTTTGTAGAATATGGGAAAAATAGGGAGATTATTACCATCCAATCGTTTCAACGAAAAAATGATTTCATTAGTTTTTGTCACAAAAATCTATTTTTTGCAAAATCCTCAGGTCGTAGACAAATTTTGAGACCAGATTTGAAATCAGCGTGAAAAAAGCGTGAGAAATGATGTATAGCATGTTAAAAAAAAATTTTTTCCGCGCGTGGTATTGGAAAAACTAAAGTTTTCTTGAATTTGTGCGCGTTTAACGAATTTTCTCGAGGTTAAAAAACGTTCGTACCACAATCTCTCTATTTTTCCCATATTCTACAAAGTTGCAGCTTTCATTTAAAAAAAATTTCATCGCTCTACCTGATTCCTATCGAAAGTTCCTTGATTTTGAATCCGATTTTGTCCAAATTGCTCAATGTGCGCCGCACAGTGGTGCCAAGGCGGCAAAAAATCCATTTTATAAATTTTCGATTTTTATAAAAAGAAAGTCTTTTTTTATAGCCTAGTAGTGCGTGCATGATGTGCCAAAGTCAGATTTTTGAAAAAAATTTTTTTACGGAGATATACGCATGGTAAATAACCATTTCTTCGCTCCTGGGAATTCATCAGTTTTCAGTGCGATAGTTATGTAATTACTCCGCCTATAATTGAATACTTAGGGGTCTACAAATCATATGGGTTATTGCAAATGGTTTCAACTATTAACTGGCAAAAAAAATTTTTCCAAAAAATGTTGTTTAACGTTAAGTAATATGGACTAACCTGAAGCTCCTGTGCGTTACGGTCATTTTTTATTTATGGAGGAATAGAAAAAATCCTTTGAATAGCTTCGATCTGGAACTAATCGTTTTGGCAAGTTATAATATTGATTTGTGCAAAATTTCATGAGATACTTCGAGATGCTTTCGCCGCAATTTAAGTTTAAATATCAACTTTGAGAATTTCCAAGATTGAATATCACGGAACTCACGATTATTTGATGTTTCAGGTGAAATTTTTATGGGATACATATCAGATAATAAAAAAAATGTGACATTCATACATATAAAAAAATATTTAATAACAATGTTTTACGTTAAATAAACAGTTTTCGTTCACTGGACCACGGTCGCAAAAATGCAACAGGTATTTTTTGGTAGTGCTCCAATGAACGCTATGAAAATAATTTACGTAAGATAAAAAAAATTGTTATTAAATATTTTTTTATACATAAAAAATTAATAAATCATATGCACTTCTTATTTTTCTTTATTATTTAGAAATATTCCTAAAAAATTTCACCTGGAACATCAAATAATCGTAACTTCCGCACGATTCACTCTTGGAAATTCTGAAAGTTGATATTTAAACTTAAATTGTGGCGAAAGGGTCTCGAAGGGTCTCATAATTTTTGGCACAAAGTTAGATCAACATTACACCTTGCCAAAACGATAAGTTCCAGACCAAAATCTATTAAAGGATTTGTTGTATGCTTTCATAAATAAAAAATAGTCAGAAAACAGAGATTTTCGAATAGCCCATATTACTTAATGTTAACAACTTTATACAAAAATTTTTTTGCCAAATAAGCGTTGTACCTGTGGCGATCTCTCCACAAATTTTCAAACAAATTCGTTGGATAGGTTCGTGTTTACAGATTTTTTGCCGCTTTTTGGCCATTTGGCACCACTGTGCGCCGTGCCGCGGAAAATCGAAATCGGAAACCGGAACGGTTTCGTCCGAAAGTTGTCGAGACTAATTTTTCTACGGGGTACCTGTGTCCCGAGGAAACTTCAAAAGGGATCAATTACCGGGGTTAACTCGGATTCAAAGGGAGAAATCGCTTCGATATTTATTCTGTTCGGCGGGGCGATGAAAAAGGCGGATTAAAGAGAACGCTCCCTTCGGAATCGACCTCCCCGCGCGATACGCGTCACACAGGCACACAGGCTGTACAGGCACAGCACACAATCTCGGGAACGAGATATTTACAGCGTCCACCACGCCGGGGAACGCTTAGATGATCTCGTTGATATTCCTTATCTGCCGCGCGAGGATCGTGTAAGCCTAGGTTAACGCATTTCCGTATTTTAAGGGCGAGATAGGGCCGGTCCTCTTATCTTTACCACGGACGAGGCCTCGCTTCTGTAACCATTATCGCCGGTGGATTTTATGGAGTTATGTAAACGGATATTCCTCTTCGTTACCGGCCGATATTCCCATGGGAATTTCAGCGGAAGCCTGCCGCCGAGCGACGTTATCCTCCGTTTAGAAAATCATCGCGAATCGATTACCAGACGCTTTCGAGCATCGACGCGAGATCTCTCCCGGTAATTTTCGATAGAGTTGGTTTTCGAAGAGGTAATCGACCGATTACGGGCAAACAGCGCGCAATCATCGATAATGGAGATCATATGAAAAAAGAGGCAGGGGGCCCCCGGCTTTCTGAACGGGCTTCCTCGGGTCTCTCGATCTGTCGGCCGGTTCTTAGGGGTGTCGATTTAGGAGGGTAGACGGTCGCGCTAGGGGAGAGCCCGAGGAGGGTCCCGATATAAAAGATTCTTTGGGAACCGATGCCAAGATTCGATCACAGGCCTTTGTAAAACTACAACTCGCCTCGACTCGACTCGACTCGACTCGACTCGACTCGACTCGACTCGACTCGACCCGACTCGGTTGTTGCCAGACACCGGCTTCCTTCCGCCAGCTATTCTCTCAAGGCCGACTGTAAACGACTCATCGGGGAAACCTGAAGCGAGTGTGCTCGTCCTCTGGGAATGCTCGCAGATTTCGCAGAGGCTACTTCACGCGAGGGGGTCGTTCAGCAGGCAAACGCCGAGCAGAACGGAGAGATGATACCCGCGCGGCGTACACTCTCCTCGACGACGCACCGTTTCACGAAATTGCTTCCCAGGGACTGTTCCTTGCGACAATTGAAACCCTCCAGGCTGAATTCTCCGAAGAATTTCGAGCCCCGGAAAATCAAACTCGGATTTCCGCCTAGATTCTCTCGCGAACAAAAGTCGTTCTCTAGTTTTCAAAGCTCCGACATTCGAATTCGAGAAGCCGCGTAGAGATTAAGAATACGATGAACGGTTTTTGGATCCTCGCAGTGAGTATCGCGTAACGCGATCGACCGGTTGTAGTCGCGCCTAAGTGGACAAGCGAGTAACGGTGTCTTTTATCTCTGTTTGCGCAGAAGCGAGAGAGGTCTCCTGGGAAAAGAATGGATCGACTTCGGCGGAGCTTTCGAGACAGCTTTCGACGGCGGAAAGATTCCCACGTGCCGGAATCGAGTAAACCCCACCAATGGCAAGCAGACGAGACGGCTGTCCGTTCGGCTACTTGCGCCTTCCACGTTAAGGTATCCTCCCGAACGATAACACGATCGTTCGAAAACGAAATAAACTCGTCAGGTTTCGGAGAAACACGGTGGAACCTCGTGTAACACGATCGAAGGATATCTCTCGTGTTATAGGAAGTTCTGCCGTATCGAGTATCCTTTCTCCGGAAGTCGTCAATCGAAATGAATCTTATCGTTGCAGTACCTGGGATGTGTAGAGGTGTTCGAGTCGAGGGGCATGCAGGTGTGCGAGGAAGCTTTAAAAGTACTTAGGGTAAGTGAAGAGAAGATTTCCGGCGCGACATGTCGCGGAATGAACTTAATCCGGTTTGTCCGCGATGAACCGACAGAATTCGAGACGAAGGCCGGTCCGCGCGGTGCTGCACGTGTCGGGGGACGGTCTCCGAGTCGTCGAGGACGAGACGAAAGGATTGATCGTCGATCAGACGATAGAGAAGGTCTCGTTCTGCGCCCCGGATCGAAACCACGAGAAAGGGTTCAGCTACATATGCCGGGACGGCACGACCAGGCGGTGGATGTGCCACGGTTTCCTGGCACTGAAAGAGTCGGTGAGTTACAAAAGCAAAGCTTCTTATCGTCGACGGCCCCGAATCGGCCATTGAACGTTTCCACCTTTCTCTCTTTCTTTTTCCAGGGCGAACGTCTGAGTCATGCCGTGGGCTGCGCCTTCGCCGCTTGTTTGGAACGAAAGCAGAGAAGGGACAAGGAGTGCGGTGTCACGATGACGTTCGACTCGAAGACCTCAACCTTCACGAGGAGCGGAAGCTTCAGGCAATCCAGCCTCACCGAGCGGCTGCAGGACTCGCGCGAGAGGGCTATCGGTCAGTGCTTCTCGAAATCGTTTCTTCTCCTGCGATCATAAAGTTAGCGGATGCCAGAAGTGGTCTAGGTACCCAGCTCTTTGTTCTCGGAGACTTTTCTAGACTCCTCGGAGGGAAGAGCGTCGAGCGCAAAGGGCTAGGCACCGACGACGATCGATCTGCACCGGTGGAAGTTTAACACGTTGACCGCCATGTCACCCATATGTGGGTGACGGAATTATTTCTACAGGTTTTTAAATGAATTTTTACGTTAATATATTCATCGTACCAAATTTGATTAGGATCTGTAAAATGCAAGAAAGTTGGGGGACTACTCAATGTCATACATTTAATTTTGTTCAATTTTTATCTCATCAACACTAGAACGACCGGAGCAGTCAAAATGACTGCTTCCTAATTTTTTCTTTTACAATTACTGAAATTGTAAAGATGTTTCCATCGGAAATGTTTTAATGAACCTCTTCACTGAAGCACATATTACAATAAAAGTTGTACGAAGTCTGAATGGGCGTAGTCTTGTCACTGTTACAAGGCAATATACGTCAGTCGCATTTATTGCTCGGTCGTTCTAGTGTTAAATAACTTACTCTGATTTTATGGCTTTTTGAGGTTTCTAGTATGGCAGTCAAAGTGTTAATGGCTTCCGCTGTGGGCGGGTTTGCGAGCTCCAAGATTCGCGGCGGATGCTGAATCTTTCGGATGTTGCAGATGCACCGCCGGTGAAGCAAGTCTACAACCCGTTCGCCATCGAGAGACCGCACGCCACCCCGTCGATGCTCGAACGACAAGGTTCCTTCCGCGGTTTCACGCAACTGAATCAAGCTTCTCCGTTCAAAAGGCAGCTCAGTTTGCGGGTGAACGATCTTCCTAGCAACCTTGAACGCGCGCGTAGTCACAGTCTCGAGCCGACGGTACTGTCGCGACTGCCGCCGACCATGTTGAAGCCACCAGGTGAGCATCTCCTCGCTCGGACACCTTTTCTCGAGTACTTCAGCTAGATACCGAATAATCAGCTTCTTCGTTTTTACAAACAGAATTCGAAGGATATGACGAAGGTCATTATTCCCTATTCTGTTAACTGTTCGTGTTGCCTGTCCCGTTGATCCATGTTCTAGAATCGTCCCCGTTTCGTGCCTAGAAATATACCTTGCAATGAGAAAAGAGAAAAAAGCGCTCGACCAACGATCGAGCGGTCGGGCGATCGATAATTTCTCATTACATCGTATCCGGTCGAATGAAAGCGGTAGAACGAACACGGAGTAAAGATTCTTTTCGACACAACGTAGAATTAGACCTTGTAGCTTTCCAACTCCTCTCTACTACGTTACTCTCTTTCTCTCTCTTTTCCCTCAGAGTTTGTTGTCTACTATAAGTCTCTACCTGTACGTTTCCCGTTAGACATGTTCCGCGCGTGTTCTTGCGTGGCCGTGTGCAGCATGTATCCGTAGTTTGAAGCACAAGTCCCAGAGCACCACGTTTAGATAGCGACCGAGTTAATGTTTGCGTTGTCATGCCGCGGCGCGTGCGAACGATTAATTTTGCAAACGTTTTACAGTCAGCCCGATACCGGAGCTATCGTCCGGAGGTCAGGACAGCGTCTCGATGATGTGCCAGCAGATTTCCCGGGGTCTCTCTCTTCTGACGAGCATCGACGACTTCGCGCCGCTGCCTGCCCAGAGCAGCGCGAGCTCAGTCGCTAAACAGCTCTTCATCAGCACCTCCACCAGCAACACTCCGGCAGGTACGCGTTCGGTTGCTGTTAGCGTCTTCTTCTTTTGTTCGGCAACAAATGTATTCATAACGGATGTTCCACCTCAGTGACGAGCAGCAGCTCCATGGACGAGATGAAGCTGCAGAACGAGCCCAGCTTGAACAACAACAATAACAACAACAACAACAACGACAAGAACGACGATCTCAGCAACCTGAACCACGTCGGGACCACCTGGCAAGAATCCCCGTCGCCGGTTCCGACCTCGAACCACAGGTTAACGCCGATCCTGACGAAAACTTCCAACATCAGCCCCATCCTTCCGAGAACGAACGCGGCGACGCCGAGCGTGATCAGCACTCCGGCAGCCGGTACCGTCGGCGTCTTCGGCACGCCTCCGTCGGCCAGTCCAGCTTTCAGCACAGCGTCTACTTCCTCTCTGGGTAACGCGTCGACACCGGCCATCAACAGGTCACCGATCCCGAAGACCACGTCACCGACCACCAGCGCCGCTTCCGCTTCTCCGGCTCCGTCCGGCAGTTTGGCCAACGACGTCAGCCAGATCAGCCAGATCTCCGCGGCAAATCCGATCTCCACCACCGCGGTAAGGGAACGTCGCGATCGATTCAACCACATAACCCTTCCTTTCTTTCTACGAATCCCTGATTTCGCTCTGCTGTCGCGTAGCAATCGTACACCTTAAGCAACTTTCTGGTCGATACTTCACAGTCGTTAGACTCGACCCTCCTACAACTCGATTAATTCGTACTGCGTTGTAGAGTTGGTACAACAATTAAATTAAATTTGATATAAATCACAGTTTTTGCTCCGCGTTATAGCAGGGTTCACTATTCGAAACACGCACTGATAACACAAAGGGCCGTGAGGTATCTGGAAACCCCAAAAATTCGCACACTTCTCGCTCGCTCCCTTCTGTGCAGTTAAGCCTACCAAATAATATACAAGACGTCTCAGAATTGTCAACGTCTCTTCTGTCCTCCAGGTATCTCAGAGCTCGAAACTCTGGAGCAAGTTACAAGTTACTCGAGTTGTTGTACAACTCCTATTTCGTTCAAATATATACACCGGTTGTAAATTCATTCGACTCGTCCTGTGTATCATAAAACGCGGTTAGAAGTTATAGATATTAATTCGTATCAGAGATTTACGGGCTTTATTAAATTGCTTGGCACACACGTGGCCGCGAGTGTGATCCTTCTGTACAGAGGGATCCGCCGAGAATATAGACGTTGTATAGGTACAGTGACATTAGCGCAGACGCGTAGCATTATGTATGTAAAATGGACTGTTGCAGAATTAATCGTTATTTGAGCGACGACCGTGGTCGCTTGTTACGTGAATGTCAACTATAGTCGCCCGTACACACGGGCAGATGCCGACTGTAAAGCTGAAACTTACTGGACAGTTTGTTCCAAGAAGTTTCAAATCGATCGTGACTCTATAGGTTTTCCGTAATACATGCGTGGACGTTCATGCAAAGTAAATATTGTCTTGATCGGTGAAACGGTGTTCATCGATCGCTCTAAAATGTTTGAATTCCATCGAAGGGCAGGCTGTTGAACGTTCGAGGATCGCTGACGTGAATAAACGGTTTCAGGTGGAACCAGTCTCGACGACGTCCGCTCTGCCGAAGCCGGAACAATGGTTGGGCAGCATAACGGGCTCGGTGCCGCCGTCGTCTGCGCGGTCTCCGTTGCAAGGACAGACGAGTCCCCGACGAGCGCCGCCCTTGCACGCGAGGGCGTTGTCCTTGGGATCGGCGGCGATGAACCAGACGAGTAGGACCGGGCCGTCGGATCCGTTCGACGCCGAATGGGCGGAGATCGCGGCGAGGAATCTGAGGCAGGCGAGTACCACCAATCCCTTCATCATGCCGAACGCGACGCAAGCGTTCCAGGTGCAATTGTAGCGTCAGGAGTTCATCAACAGCGTCGCCAAGTACTTCCGCTCGGGGACATAGTGGCGATTCGCGTGTGCCCGTTTGCGCAGCGACCCCTCGCACCACTACCGAGAGTATTGCGCGCGGGGGTAGCCCCGGATACGTAGTAGGTTCGGATGCGAATCATGCGAGCGACAAGGTCGATCACCGGGCTACGAGAGGCGGCGAGAGACGCGTCGACGATCTCGACGGTTAGTAGAAAAAAACGAGGACGACGAACCAGCACAAAAAAACAAAAAAAAAGAAACACGTACCCGTAACGTTCTTTAGACGAGTAGATATTTACGCACACAGCCTCGATGACCTCGGTTTCAATGTAAACGCCGTAGAAATGTACACGGAGAACGGAGGGACCATAACCGTGTTTTGGTCACCGGTTCGCAGCACGACGATGCTCGTTGGTTCAACGCGTCGTCGCTCTGACGGTCGATAACTATTACCTAAATGTCTGTCACGAGATACTCGATAAGCCGCGAGACACACTGATCTCGACTATAGTTTAGGCTCCTGGAAAACTAAAAAGAAAAACGTAAAAAAAAAAAAAACGGTTAACCGACGTTCTGCATGAAGACGCAAAATTTAAACACCGCACCCAGAGTTAATCTGCACCAACAGTGTTTCGTCGATAACGATAAAATCAACACACACCAACAAGAAAAAAAAAAGAAGTACGAAAAGAAAAGAAAAAACGTAAAACACATAAGAGGTATAAAACGTAGCGTAGTTTCGGCTTCGTGGCGAGAAAACCGGGGCTTGGATATTGTTATAGCGTCGATTTCGATTCTTGAAACGGTCGCGAGGAACCCTCGATACCGAAAAACCGTTGGTCCCGCAACGGTCGATTTATTCGATCCTGGATCGGTTCTGAAACAATCTTGTATCGGCTTTTCCGGTAGTCTAAGCTTAATTATAAAATTCATTCAATATCTTCCTGTGCTTTTTGTATGTCTAAACGAATCGATAGAGTACCATTTACGATCGCCGACTTCATTGACGAGCAGAGAGTCTCTAGAATCGAAGAAACAACGGTTCTGAAGCCAGTTATAGTTCGGTTGTTCGGGACGAAGGTTCTTCGTGGCTGTTTCGATCGGAACGTTCGTATAACGGATTTGATGAACGGTTATTTTCGGAGGAGTTTCAAGCTCCGGATAAAACTATTTTCCTTTCGAGCCGGCCAACAGCCGTGCGAGGTGGTGCGAACGATTCTGTCGATCGTCGTCGGGTATTAGGAATTAATCGGATCGGGGGAGAGGTAGCTAGACTTTCGAATAGACAAGCAAAGCAACGGGGGCCGATGGGCTCGTCGAAGGGTCGCGAAGGACTGTGATAGACATCGAGTCGTGGCCAGTACTTAAACGTGGCAGCGGGATCGGGCGGCGGCGGCGGCGGCGGCTGTTGTGGATTTTTGTTCCGGATGACCACGCCTATTTCCTAGCCGGCAGAATACGAAACTCTACACCTAGTTAGAACTTAAGCGAATTAGATATCGAAGTTGTTAGAAGTCAGTACGTTCCAAGCTATTGTTGTCTAATATCAAATCCGCGAATCGCCTTTATCGCCGGGTCACGAGACGTCGTTTCGCTCGAGGTACCCCCCCAACTCGCCCGCAACTAGGACACAAACAAGGTGCTTCCGCTGAGGACTAGACGATATTCGGGAGAGACCCACAAACACGATGCGCGGAGATATAGCGTTCTTGCGTGTATTTGCTCGATGGAATATAACGAGGTTTTTTTCCAAGACTGTAAATAACCAGGGCGCCGATGAAACATTTTTCCTCGAGGTCCGCGCACCTCTTCGGGACTATCGCGACACACTCCGTGGACCTGAGATATACAGCGGCTGTAAGAAGCGTTCGCGCAACCTTCAAAAAACGAGTAACCTTTTTTTCTTCTTTAGATCCTAGAAGGGTTAATTGACTAGGTGATTAACACTAGAACTATCGAACCAGTCATAACGACTGGTGGATGATTTCTTCTTTCACGATTACTGGAACTATGAAAACGTTTTCACGAGAAATTTTTTAATATATCTCTTCTTTGGAGTACATGTTACCATCAAAATCGTATGAAACCTGAGCAAATTCAATCTTGCTGTCATCATAAAGGGACAAGTCTAAGTCACGTTTAGGGCTCGGGTAGTTCTAGCGTTACATAATTTCTTACTGGTCGCGAGAAAGTAAAGGTCTGGGTTTTCAAGTTTTTCGTTTTCCAAGGGTGTACGAACGGTTTTTGCACCGACTGTAGAACGTTTCGGAACCAGTTTGTTTTGGTGTTCGAGCGAACGATCAAATTCAAGTGCAGTTTTGTTCGCCGCGTTCGGAACTCGAAACTCGAGAACGAGGATCGATTTGCTTGCTGGGACACTTCCTCGTGTATACATATCAGATATAGACGAACGACGCCTTTTGCGATTAAACGATCAGTGCAGTTTTGCGTTCCGTGTTCTTCGATCGAGAACCATCTTCTGTGACGCTTCAGCGTGGCTCGAGCACCTCACTATATTCCTTCCATCAAGTACAAACTATGTTACCGATTGTTATAGTGTATATCACTTGTTAAAACTCCCTTTGGTCGAGAGCGAGTTCGAGGAGCCAGGACTTCCGGGACTTTGGGGGGTGTGCCCGACGGGATCGAGAATCGAGGATCGAGGATCGCGGGTTTTCGGAGGTCCTTCGACTCGCTGCTCTCGCTCCGAGGGACTCGAGGGCGCTTTCGACGTCCGCGTAGCACTCAACTAGGGATTAATGTCGCGTCGCAAAGCTTCTACCGTGTTCAGTTGACCAGCGCATTCTCGGTTTCTCGAAACGAATCGACGGTCGAGCCCTTACCGTACGCTTCTCTGCGGATCCATGGGAAATCTGTGAGGCCCGTTCTCTTGGATGTTCGGTGTCTTGTAGCGAGCCGAGTGACATTTTTCCTGCGTTCGTAAGTTCGCGCGCATTCGCGTTTCTCGGGACGAGACTACAGGCGACATGGTATACGAGGCCCGTCTGAACGATCGAAAAATGTTTTATCGGGTGCTAAAGGCGATAACCTACCACGCGCCACGCTATTGGTCCTGCGGGAAACTGGGTAAAATAATTGGAATGACTCGTGACTCTCTCCCTGTGGTCCTCTCGGAAAGACTGTGCGTGCAGGAAAGGAGTATAGAGAGAGAGAGAGTATGAAAATTGACAGCGGCGTGAGGCAGCGCCAAAGGCCGCCACGGTCCTTTCGCCGCGATTGGATGTCGACTATCGTTTGTAAATAATCGTACGGAATCGGTTATTTTGTCGCGACCTCTATTCCAGAAGAAACACGTCTCGCTTCATGTGCCTTAGTGTAAACGTAGGTTAAGCCTCTGGAGCTAATGTTGGGCAAACTGGTTCGCAACGGACTCGATTCGATTCGATCCGTGTAATTTCTTTGCGTTTCGTACTCGTTCCGATCGGTTTTCGTGCAAAATTCCTCGACGAAACGGGCGTCGGCGTACGGTAAGGGTGCACTTCGTAGGGGTGGTCGCCGTGTTGTCGGAGCAGAACGATTTCATCGCGAAACGCGAACGAGAGAAGGGTACGTGTTCGATCGTCACTTTGACGACTCGCGTGTCTGCATTGTACATAACTTAGTTATTTAAATTGTAACGCAACGGTCGGGCGGTGAGTTCGAATAATTCCGGGAGTGAGAGAGAGAGAGAGCAGATTAAAACGAGAGAAAGAGAGCGAATGAACGAGCGTGTATGCGTGCGAGCAAGCGTTTCTCGATGAATCGAGAGGAGAGGGTGGAGATGTTGTTCGTTGCCGACGTTTTCTGTTTTACGTTGTAATTTGTAAGTTATCTTGTAAATAGCTCGGTAGGCGTTAACTCAGCACAAAAGAAACGTTGCTTCTATGTTCGAACGATGCCCGCTACAACTTCGAGGAGGGGATCGGTTGTCCGGCGAATTACGGAAACGCGTATCGTTTGGCGAGGCTGCACTCGATCCGAGTCGATCCGATCCGATCCGATCCGATCCGACTCGAGTCACCTTCTGTCCGTCCCGTAAATCAAAATGAGATACCGTCGAAACGAAACTCTCTGTCGGAGCAGCGGAACGCGATTCGCTGCTTGCGGAAAAAACGGTGGAGAACGATTTTTTCGCTCGATCGATGTACTTAAAACGAACGCGTGCCCAGTTTGGCCGACCGATTCTCGCGCGCACGGTTCGTCCTCGTTAGCGTCGCGTTGTCCGGGGGGGGGGGGGCAAGCGGCGAGACGCTGTTCAACAGCGGGCGTCGTTTCCGATTGGTCGACGAGCGGATGACGTAGCGTTGCCGCAGACGAAGGAGAGCGCCGTTGGACGGCGCCGGGACGGTGGGGAGAGAAACGCGACGCTACGGGGAACATTGTAGATAGACGCTTCCGATCGAACGGAGATTTCTGTTAGTTTCTTTCGAAATTGTAAAAATATGTTGTCGACTGGTTGAATCGCGTCCCAGTCTGCCAAACTGTGCCGCGCTCGACATTTTTCTTTTCGGTGTACTCCGTGGAAGCTTCGCTCATATCGAGAACTCGGGGAAGAAGGGACCGGAGGCGAGTGTACAAAATACAGCGCAGTGATTCTTTATTATAACACTATCGCCTAAGTACTTACTGTTTTTTTTTTCTTCTGTCGTCTTCTTTTTATACATCCTTTTTTTTGTATCTCGATGTACTTATTAATTATTCGTTCGGGCTCGCTTTCGTTAGAATCGAAGTCAGAAACAGGGACAGAATGGGTAAGAGAGAGAGAGAGAGAGGGAAGAGAGATAGAAGCATATCCTGACAGGTTTCCGTTTCTCACGGAGCTGAAAGTAATCAAAATAATTAGCCGATTTCGAGATTGAGGATTATTCGGTTCCGATGCGAGAAGAATTGGTGTCCGTGCTAGAGACATTCCAGTGTCTCGTTCGAACGAAAGAGACTAGGGAGCATTTAGGATTCGTTTTCACTCGGGGGTACACGCAGGGACACTGGAATAGAGGATGTGTGGGTGCACCGCGTGCCAAATTGAAACGTACAA
The DNA here is from genome assembly GCF_050948215.1 of Halictus rubicundus. Classification (NCBI taxonomy): domain Eukaryota; kingdom Metazoa; phylum Arthropoda; class Insecta; order Hymenoptera; family Halictidae; genus Halictus; species Halictus rubicundus. Next base: position 6,808,305 of record NC_135154.1, read on the forward strand.
CCGCGTTGCCTGCAAACTTCGACAGTATATCGTGCACGCTTCCGTGGTTGTGTTGTATATAGTGTCGCCGATCGATTCCTAGATCAATGTACGACTGCGTGTATATTACGTGAAAGTATCCCTATTCGTTTTACAATGTATCTGCCTCTGTAAAGATACAATTTATTATAATATCTGTTGTGATTACCAAACTGTTCTCCTCGTTCTTTATCACCTTACCAATCCCATCGACCGATTCACAAAACGTACATCATTTTGTTTCGAATTTCCAATTATCAGCAGAAACAGATTGCACTGAAGTCAACGAACGATTCAACGGTTCGATTGCGAACACGTTCAAGTCGTGGCGCATAACCTTTCACGATCAGCCACCGTGGAAATCCGTTGGACTTTCCGTCAAAATTTTCAGCGATAAGGATCACTCGAAAAAATTCGTCTTTGAAATTCGAAACAAAGAAAGAAGAAAATGACGACTATGAACGACGCATTGGCAAGATATCCCCCGAGCGTGGCTTCCAGTTGCTCCCCGAGGATCCTCTGCGATCCAGGATGCCCGAAGTGTTTAAACGTACGGCCACCTGCCACCGGCACTTCCTCCGTTCGTTTTCAGCTCACCTACACTTGCGACAGGTAAACAACGACTGCCTAGACTCGCGACGAAAATATTAACACGCAGTTTTTAACAGCGCGATGTATTCGCCGTGCTATTACCCGCGCCCGATAAATTGCCCTCCGCCAGAACTTCCGCCGGAGAACAAAATTAATTGTTGTCTGAAGTGGATCGATTGCTGTGGCAAACCTGTATCCGAATATTTTCGGTGACTCGGTTTTCTGGTATTTATATGTGTCAATATTATTGCGCGGTAATAACGCTCAACAGCGTATAATGTAACGCGGTGTACACGCCCGAATTCATTTCAATTCAAGATCAAAAAATATTTACCTATGCTGTTTCCTGGGGGGTAGAAAATTGGGGGTGGTTGAACGAATGAAAAACGAACGCGGAGAAGTTTGTCGGATCTAAAAACAGAGGAAAAGTAATTGATTCGCGGAGAAGTTCAAGGCGTGCAGAATTTTGGCAGAATGCGATTAGAAAATTTTTAGAGATTCTTTCGGTGTCGTCGCTTCTTGGCAAAATGATTCACGCAGAAAGTTACCCTAGCAACATGGTCTGCAGTTCCCTGTGCAAGTAAAATTGCGGCGGTAGAATGGCTTGTTGTCCTCCCGTGGTGTGCAAAAGGCGGACTACTACCGTGCCGCCGCCATGTTGCCACGGTCCTAAGCCTGGCCCCTACGTTTGGCCGAAGAATGGTTGTCCACCTCCGCAAGCGTGTCTGCCTCCCACGTGTTGCTGTCCTCCACCCCCGTGTCCACCTTTGGTACGTGTTTCGTTCATTCGATTAAAAATCGTCATCGAATTCGACGAAAGCATTCGCTCGCCGATTATTATTGCAGAATAATAAGAAGCAAGTTTTTCCAGATATGCAGACCACGACCGCCGCCACCTCCGCGACCAAGACCCATCTGCATGCCCGAATGCCGGTTACTACCTCCGGCAGTGCCGATTCGGTGTCCGTCACCCCCTAGAATAAAACCGCCGGCCCCTCGGGTGCAGTTTTGCATTCGCAACGAGTGTGGCTGCTGCACCTACGCACCTTGCTACTTCTCCGATCGTCCAGAGTGTCCTTGTTCGGACTGCTGTTGAATCCCTAGCTCCGTAATCGTTCCTTGACTCCTCGCCACCGACTGAAAATCGAGAGTGTCCGGAAAATTTGGCAAATCGATGAAACGTGCTGTGTACCCGGTATAAAACGATTCGCATTCCGAGAACCGACGACGAGACAGTTTTATTTTCGCGAAAACGCGCTCGAGGAGCGTCGCCGCTTTGCTCGTCGTTACAACAAGCAATACATCCGAGGACGGTGTAACGACGATGTCGACGAACGCTGAGGATCGCAGATTATCCAACAGCCGCTGACTCGCTTTGCTGCCTTTTGTGGCCGGATTATTGCAGCTCGTATCCCCGGCGCTGGCTCGTTGTTGTTTGAATCGTTCGAGTCACTGAAAATACGGGGCAATAAAGCCGCTCCCCGTTATCAGGGCGACCCGGTGATTAAAAACCCGCCTTTATCCTTTATTCCGCCGGCTCTGGTACATTCGATCAGAATATTATTTCGCGTCTCGTTTTATTGGGCCGCCACTTACGCCGACCCGACGCCCCCCTCGACGAGCGCTTTTCGAGGATTTCCGCGAGAGCCGGACTTTTTCGTATTTTTGACGCGTTCCGCAAAATTCATTTTTTTCAGTGGAAACGATCTCGGACATCGGCAAGCGATTCGAAAGTTGCTCGACGCCTATTAAATGTCGCGAAATTCACGCGCACCGACGCGACACAGATTTCTCTGAATTTTTCATTCAATTACTCGCGAACAATGGCCGTCGAGAATCCCGTGGAACGCGGGGAGGAGAGCCAGCCGGAGAGCATCATCGGCAACCGAATGGAAAAATCCTCGGTATCTGGTCATTGTCTCGTCTGCGTGCACGAAGACCAAGGAACGCCGCGCCGCGCCCTCGTGTTTTGTATCCAGTTACGTCCATCTTCCTTGCCCGGCCGATATTATACGGATTACATTATTCATGCCACCCTTTATCCAAACAGTTCTTCGACGAGAAGCAGCACGATAGGAGGAACAATCGAGTGCACGGGACGGGGACAAAAGGAGAGACGACGCCTTCGACGATTTAACGAAGCAATTTAAGCGTCTGAGTTGCTTGTTCCGTGCGTTAAAAAAGAGTCGGAGACCCGGCGAGGAAGCAAGGTCGCAATAATGGAAGCGTCCTTCCCTTCCCACTTTTGCCATTAAACGTTACCGTTACCTTAGACGTCAAGCCCACTCCTGCTCAAAAATTAGGAAAGTTTCCCGCTTGCTTTGAAACTTTTGCATTTGCAGGTTCCTTCGATGAAAAAATGTGACCCGACCCGCGCTCTGCAGCGCGGATTGTTTCAACGCGATCGCTCTCGCGCCTCTCGCTCTCGCGCTATTATCCTCCCCGCTTCCTATTTGCCTGAGATCATCGTTGTTCTAGTTCTAATAACGGAGAGTGCTCATCATGCACGGACGAGTCGGAGAAATGTGCAAACGGACGCTGTAATGGATGCACGTGTCACGCGAGCGAGCGAGCGAATGGACTGCTTCTGTTGCGAGCAAGAAGCCAAACGATGTTTCGAGGACCGACATTCGTTCCGCCCCGCGAAATTGTTGAAAACATCCGGTCCCGCTATACCTATCGCCTCTCTTTCTCTCTCTCTCTCTCTCTCTTTCTCTCTACATTCTAAACTCCCGCGAGACTGTGCTAATTTTCCACGTCTCCTCCAGCTTCCGGCAACAATTATTTTTATCGTGATCCTCTCTCGTTCCTCTCGTTACTTTATGCAAATTTTCCTAAAAGAATGCAACGAATCGTGTTAGACTAGAATTTTATTCGACGAGCTTTTGAATACGGTACGAGTAAAGGCGCGGCGATCAACATCGGAACGAAAGCGTAAAGAGGAAACTCGAATCTACGGATAATTGATCGGATCTGATCGTTTTTCATAATTCGCTCGGCGAGGATCACCGGGCCGATTCGGCATACGTAGCGCTTTATTATGCAAAGCGCAGGCGGTTCCGCGCGGATAACGAGCGATAAGCAGGCGATCCAGACGGAAACCGAGATTCACACCTTGCCGGTGCCGTGATATAGGTTTATTTCTTTTTTATACCATGAACGATTGGACGGCAGGGTTTTCCGGCTGTTGTACCGTGTTGCTTATCTCGGGGAATAAATCTGATCAAAAACGGCTCGAAATTGTCGCGGCCTCCGGAATACCGATATGGCGTCCCACGAGTTTAGGAAACTCGGTTTGATTCGATGCTCCTCGGCATCAGTGGTGGGGGGGCGGGAGGGGTGTCCGCACGCATTGAATTTGAACGCTCTCGCGGCGACGAATGGGGATCTCTTAACTTGAGAAATGAGACTAACAACTTTCGCCCCGAGTGTACTGAATTAAACTTCAAGAGCAACTTTCGCGGGAACTCCGTTGGAAACTCTCGCCCGCGACGTCAGGAATTCGTTGTTTCTGACTCCGAGTCACAAAAGCTTTGCATAAATGCCAGCCAGCCTCCCCTCCCCTCCCCTCTCCTCCCCCCTCCTCCGTTCCCTCCGACTTCTTTGTTCTTCCATTAACTGGCTTTTAAGAAGCTGTTCTGATTTTTTCCCTCCCGGTGCCGATTCACGCGCCGCTCGAAACCGGCGATCAGTTACAAACTGATAACGCGTCGATACGCCGCGCCGCGGCTTTACCCGAGCGGAGGAGGAGGAGGAGGAGGAGGGGAGAGGTTCTCGTGTTTCGACAGCTCGAAACTTCGTTCCGCAACGTGTCAGATAATTATGAAAGTAAACCGAGGGGTGTTTACCGGGCTGATACCAAGTACCCGCTCCGTCGGAAAATCCTTGGAGAAACTTTCGGAAATTCGTTGCGGCGAGGGGCAGATTTCCGCGAAATTTCGTTTAATGAACAGCCACGCTTGAAACAAAATACGCGAGGGGCTTTGCAGCTAGTTCTTGATTGAATTGTAAGCCGAGACTGGTAAGCTCGTATGCAACACGGGCCTACAATTATCCTCCAGACACAGCTGCCCGGCCCGCGTTTACACGTATATGTTTTGATCATTATCCGCGCGCCCGGCGATATTACGCTCGTCTAATTACTGTCGAGGAATGGACGTCGATTACAACGAGCCTATTTTCCCGGAACAATTTACATCGCGCCGTCTGCCGGATGAAGCTGCCCGCCTGTATTGTTTGGTTGCTGTTTCTACACTCCTAGGCTATTTTAAACAATTTCTCTCGTCCACCGAAAAATTCCTTCTCATATAAGAATATTTTAAACGGTTCGGAACAAGGTTCCAAAAAACGGGGGAAATATGTATCAGGTCCTGCCATAAATCGTGTCGTTTCTTATCGAATCTCGTGTATACACACGTCCATATTTTGCAGCCGCTTCCTGTATCCTCCCTTGTTTCGAAAAGTTGATCGATAGACGGGTGGCTTCGACGATGCTTCAACGAGGCAAGTAAGTATTAATATTTTATATTGAAATGTTGCGTCACAATTTATGGGATGACCCGGTACGGGTCCGACGCTAAATAACGACACCGAATTTACATAGCAGTCTCGACTTTATTTTGCGTCGGAACGGAAAGTTTTCGAGCGCGGTGTGCGGACGTATCGGTTGCAGGCGAATTGGTAGCCCCGAGACATACCTTGTCGCGTGATTGGGGCCTCCGTTGCGGGAAGGATGGTTCCGGGGAAAGATTCTCCTCGTCATTGGTTGAAAGAAGCATTGATATTCGCGCGGTATGCCTTGCGGTATCGCAACCGAGGCGGGAAGGAAAGGGAAGGCGAAGGGTGCCGCAAAGGAATGCAAATGAGTTCACGCTGGGCCGGACGGGAACATGAAAGAAGGTGACTAAGTGAAAGCGTTTTATAGATAGAATGATCTGCATTCCTGCTGATAAAATCTTTCGATTCATACCCTCGAACGTGACTTCCCTCTTTTCCCACCGATTGTAACGGGCTTTAATCCCGCGTCCCGGCTCCGTTGATTTTCGAAGAAATATTTCCGAGATTTTCTGTAGTTCGGATTGCAAACCGATCCGCGTCGAACGAGTGTAATCGCGCGAGTCGATGCTCGCGGGACTAATTGAAAATGTTTTTATTTATGATTCGATATACATACGCGTCGTCGGCGATGAACGGGAAAATGATGATCGAACGCCGGATAAAAATATTATACGTCACGCGCATACGCCTGACGGTGCATACGGTTTAAGGCAGTCCTCAATTTTTCACACGCCTCGCCATGACGGATCGCGGAAGCGAAAATGTGCTACGCAGGCACGTCCTTTGTACGCTTGTCAATTACCGCCTCCCCCAATGTATTTCGATATTCTGTCGAGTGTCTACTGGCAACCGGCGAAAAAGAAGAATGCCACGGAATTGGAAATTTAATTATGAATGATACGATCGCATATCGAATATCGAGTATCGTTCTTGGATATCGAATGTCGTCCGTCCGGCAAAGTACGTGTAGCAGCCTCGCCCATCAGCCTCGTGAAAATATCTAACCGGGGAGAGAACGCGTTTCCGTTTGGTCGGCTCGGAAATATTCGAAACAGATTTCGCGGCCGATTTACCTGAGAGTCGGACGGGATTCGCACGGGTGCGGATCGTCGGTCAGACACTTAGCGAAATCGAAAATCCTGCTCGGATTAACCGCTCTGCGATTATTGTTCTGGACAATGGTTGCCCGGCGGAGGAAGGTATGCCGCTCGGAACGGTATCTTGTGTAGCCCGACGGATTATTATGGTATAGAGAATCGGCGGAGGGGCAACTGTTGTTCGATGACCGGTTGGCCAATAACGCGTGGTCCCAGAGCTTCGACAGGATATCTTTTCCTTCCTCGGTGGAAACGCTGCTCCTCTCGGTAATTGATCGAGTTTTATCTGTTTTCGTTAAGGTATACTCGACCGGCCTTCTCGATGGGTTCCGCACTCGGCATTGTAGGTCAGCGCATCCATCGCCGATATTATTTCTAAGGACGATATTACTCCGCGAACATTCTTTCGATTTATTTTCGAGACTGTCCCCCTGGCTGGATACAACGTCCGATGAGAGATTGAACGGGACCTCCGATCGAACCGCTTTCATAGGCTTCCATAGGTGCATCCTCGATCTCCTCGGACCTCGACGCGCCGTTCGATCGCCCAGGACTCTCGACTGTTCACCGTCAGAAGATACATTAATATTCGTCGGAGATGCAAGATTGGCCGCTAAACGACAACCGGGGCGTCTTCTCCTCCCCGACGCGGAGCGACGCGGCGAGGGAAAAGAAATTCGCCAAGACTGTTACGAGAAGGAAATGAGACGAAGCAGGATTCGCCTCTGAATTTCCCGGTGCTTTATTTATCACATTTATGAGTCGCGCGATGAATACGCCCGAAGGAAATAAAATTGATTGCCCTCACGAACTCCACGGCTCTTGATTTCAGAATTCTCATTTCTCTCTCTCTCTCTCTCTCTCTCTCTCTCACTCACACTCACTTTTACTGGTAATCTTGCACTCCCTTTCGCACCGTACCTCGTTTACATCGTCGATGCCGCCTTTAAGGAAGATAGATCCTTCGGAGAAAGACTTCGTTGCGCGAGGCTCTTCCGTGAATCCCAATTTTTCTTTATTACCAGTCCCGACGTATCCTAACGACAGCGGGACTGCCGTTCCAGGCACGTTGTTCTACGCACCGATTTTTTCCCGAGAATCGGTGGGAGAAAGAACGTTGTCCGTGGTGTAACATAGAAAACAAGAAGTTTGCGCGGTGGCCTCGAGAGGGTTAAAAGTTTGAACGCCCGGTTCGAGCACTTACCAGACGCTTGAAATTAGCGGCATTTTCTTCGCGAGAATCGAACCCGTCTAAATTGAATGTTCGGTCTCGCGCGTCCCCATACGGGCACGGGGAATGCAAACTGTCGAAGACATCGCCCCCGCAGGCAAACATCGAGTGTTTACGGTTGTCAACTAAAGGAGCGTATTTTAAACCCTCCACAGGTGATGTCGGCGGTGCCGGGAGTTCCGTCGTTTCATCCTATTTGTTATAAACAGCCGGGATGTTTTGGTTTTGGCCGCGGTGCATACCTTTCGCGAAACTCACGGGGAAGAATATCTGATCGTACAGAACGCAGCGGGGAGCGTCGTCGAATTCAACGTCCAATTTCCAGGTCATCGTAAATTTCCGCCAAGAGTATTGTTTGACGCGCGTCGAACGTAATCGGAATCGTTCAATCGCAACGATTAATCTCTGTTTTCCTCCTTGGGGGCGGCAGGGAGGGGAGGCAGGAACAAGAAAAAAAGAAAAACGTTTGATGGATTAATAGCGTGGACGCCGCGCAATTACAATTTTCTCGGGAAATATTTGCCCCGTGAACGCAGCTGTGGGTGCATGCAACCGACTTCAGGACACGTTTGCCATCGTCAAAAAGGAATATCGAGCGGCACGACCACCAACCCCCTCTCCGCGCGAAAGAGAAACGAACCTTTATCGAACAGCAGACGAGCGTTTTGAATCTGAGCTGTAATTTTTTTTTCTGTGCCCGAACGACAGGTTAATTAATCTCTGGCTGGATCGGACGTCCGTTCGCTACCTGCAACGACCCCTTTTCATCCTGTAAAATCGTAATAACGGTCTCGGGCTATTTCCGCGGCGTTTTCAAGAACCTCCGATGGATAGCTTGCTCAAACATTCCCGTCACACAAAAAAAAATAAAAAAAGAAAACAGAAATTCCAACTGAAACAAACCCGGTTTTATTTGCCCCGAAATTTATACCGAAATAAAATTCTATTTCTCCGTTATCGATATTTGACCGGCGGCGAGAACGTGGAAACGCAAACGATACAAATCGCCTTTTTCTTTCAGGAAATTATAAACGAGAAGGAAGATATCTGATCGTTGCAAAGAAAATCGTGGCGCGAGGGGTTAATTAACGTCTGCGAAATTTCAGTGGTCTGTCATTTCGAGGAACGGCGGGATAGCGGTCGAAAAAAAAACCAAAAAAAGAAACCGCGCGAATTACATGGTACTTGACGATACACGGCGGCTCGTACAGGGACAATTTCAAGACTCCGAATTTCCATATATACTCGTGCATGCGAAAGAAGCGCGAATACTTTGAAAACATAATTCGAGGATACTCGGCGCAAAAATATACGGTCATTGTAGTGTAACGCGCGGCCGTACGCCGTGCGCGTCTCTCTGATGTATTCGGCGGAGGCGGAGCCGCGCGAAGTAGATTACAAAGGATTATTTTCAACGTTAAATTAATTCACCGGCGGCGGCAGCGACGGCGGCGGCCACTCCGTTGAAACGTACTAATGGATACGGGGTGGCCATCACGCTCCGAATGAATACAGTATGTATTGTCCGCCAATCATAAAAGAATTTCGCATGGGAGAGCAGAATCTGCTTCGTTATTCTATCCAATGGCGCACCGAACGATGAATTAATTAAATTACCCGAGTCACACGGCGCCCGTTTTCGATCGAACTGAGGCTAGGCGAACGCGACCAACCACGTTCGTATTTCGAAAATTTAACTGCTTGCTAACGCTGCAAGATCTTTGGAGGCCTTAAACAATTTTGAGGTCCTTAACAGGATCACTTGTAGAGAGAAATTTGACTGTGAAAAGTGTTTGTATCAGAAATTACAGTTTTGCTCTCACCTAAACACTTGGAAATATTATTGCTATGTGAAAGATGAAAAATTCAGACAATTTCTGTGGTGCCCCCGTTCTCCTGATGCCCTAAGCACGCGCTTAGTTTACTTATTGGTTAATCCAACACTGCGTACCAATCGATCGTGCCTACACGGAGGGTAAAGGGATAAAAGATTTCCTCCGTGTTCATTTTGTTCGCCGTTTTACGCGACGATTTTTTAGCTTATGAATCTACGCGAACGCGACCAACCACGTTCGTATTTCGAAAATCGGACAGCATGGTAACGCTGCAAGATCTTTGGAGGCCTTAAGTGCTTAAAAAATTTTGAGGCCCTTATACAGGATCACTTGTTCGCGTAGTATAGGGAGAAATTTGACTGAAAAGTGTTTTTAACAGAAATTACAGTTTTGCTCGCACCTAAACACTTGGAAATATTATTGCTATGTGAAAGATGACAAAATTCAGAAAATTTCTGTGGTGCCCCCGTTCTCCTGATGCCGTAAGCACGTGCTTAGTTTACTTATTGGTTGATCCAACACTGCGTACGAATCGATCGTGCCTAAACGGAGGGTAAAGGGATAGAAGATTTCCTCCGTGATCATTTTGTTCGCCGTTTTACGCGACGATTACTTTGGCGACGGAAAGGTGGCCAGAGAGCGAGCTGAATGTTTTCTTTGGGGGGTCAAAGTGGGTCGAGTTATTAATGACAAACGGTGCGGAGCGAAAAAGGGCAGAGACGGGGTCTGCTCCTTTCTGGTTTCGATACGACACGCTAACGAGCAAGACGCTCCCTGGACGGTACACGCGTTATGCTAGCAGGGGAATCATTAATGTGGTCCTGGGAGCAAAGGGAATCGGGAAACACGCGCGCGCGGGGCTGCGCGCTGCGCGGCGGAAGGCAAAGAAGAGCGCATCGCGAGACGGTCCGCAGCCAATGAACAATCGAATTATCAGGCTGTTGCCAGCGGAACGAGAACAATTTTGTCTGCTTCGTTTTTCCCTTCTGCACGCCCGAGGCTCGTGAAAGTTTCAGTACACGCATGCAACCCTTTCTCGTCCGCCCACAAGCCCACAAGCCCACGATCCTCGTCGACCTCGCCGACCTCCGCAACCACCCACAACCGCGGTCGCGTATCCGTGGATGCGGATCACGGTTTTACCGAAAAACTACGAAACACAACTTCATTAATCTAACAAGGTGAATTCGTTGAACATATTTCTCGGTTCGCGCGCTCGGCTCGGCGCTGCGGCCCTGTCTTTCAGCGATCCGCTTTTCAACTTTCATCACGGTCAGAGATTTCGATGGTTAATTAACGGGCTGTAACGCGAAAAATGGGCACCCTGCAATTTCGTATATTCAATCGACTACACGTGTACGTAGATTCCGAATTCTCTTTGCCGGTGTGCCCAAAAATTTATGTAACCGGAAACCCGGAAAATATCGATCTTCGGATACAAAGTAATGTTCGTAATTAAAAAATAAATTGAATTTTCTCTGACGCGCGACGAACAATCCTCTTATCCGAGCGAAGTAGGGGAAACCGTTTCTTTTTTTGCGGCGAAATCCTGTTGAATTTTTGATTCTCCCGTGCGTCGACCATTCGCGTTATTATCTCGCCTGATGTTGCGGGCATCGGTTGCCGTACACGCGAGCTTATCGCCGTTCGAATTGACGTAAGTATTCCCGAATAACCTGGCAGGGATTTGCGCGACAACTCGGTAATCGGAAATTCGATTTCCGTGATCCGACGAAAATTGAAACAGAATCCTTTCTGTGAGCCCTGTGTAAAAGGTTATGACATGTCGTTCCACTGTACGCACGCGTTCGCCGGCTACAACCCGAAGAATTACGGGCTCGTCGTATTTCTTCTCTTATTGATAATGGTCCGCGGGAAAAGCTCTCGGCTCGAAAACTCTGAGCTGACAAACTGTTCCGGATCTGTGCGTACGCTATCCTTTACATTATTTTAATTCTACAGAATGCACCAAATTTATACTGTCCAGAGATATTCCCGAATTTTCCTGCAGCATTTCCAGGTCCTATGGAAAAATATTTGCGAGAGGCGCGATTCGGAAATTTTATTCGAAATCCGCTTGAAAGGAGGAAATGTTGGTATTTAGGAGATTAATCAGCGGACAGTCTAAATTCTAAAGGGCCGGGATGATTAAAACTGAAATTTTTAATCGGATCCCGCGTTGCAGAGCGTAATTTTTCCCCTTCTTTATTATCTATTCGAAGCAGAGGCTCCAGGATCCGCGCGCGGCCCATGGGCATGGGCATGGCCACGAGGTATACTTTTTGCTTATAACAGGGCACGCTTAATCCCTCGAAACGACTCAATTTCGTTGTGCCACGAACCGCGGGTAAACCCGCTCGATACGGGGGCGAGAAGGGGGGTAAACCCTTCGATTCCATATAGGATGGAAGGATCCCTCCTGAAATATCGGGAATAGCAGTATCTACGATCCATTGTTTCGACGTAAAAAGGTCGTAGCGCGGCGGGAACAATGGGAACAAACCGATCCCTGCCCGCGGCTTATCTCCTCCGGTTTTCGGCGTGCTTTTCACGAAGGTAAGCTCCGCCAATAAGCTCGACCGCAGCAAATATATCGACGTTAAATTTCACTGTGTTTGTCGAGAAATAAACCACGTACCCGCGAATAATACGTGCCCTGCTCTGTACGTTGTACCGTCGCGATCAACAAAAAGCTTCTAACCGGTGAAATACTTTATGGAAATATTAGCCGGCGGAAGGAACACTCGCGAATGTTAAATACGAACATCGGTTCACCTAGTTTCTTTTTTTTTTCATATTCTCGCTATATAGACTTAATTCGAACAAATGGAAACAGACGGAGGGAAAAATTTCTTTCGAGTTTATCCTCGCTTTCACAGTCGTCGAAGACGCAGGAGCGTATGACGAGCAATTAGGCTCGCGTCCGTTCGGGACCCGCATTCCCCGGAATCCCACGGTATTTCTCAATCTTCGCGAATCGGGAACCGTCCGAATGATTTAATCCACTCGGGGCTCGAGGACGAAAGTTATTCGGAAAAATGTCGCCGCCTGGTCCCGGGGTTTTGTTAAATGGCTCGGCGATTTACCATTGCGGAGCTGGGTGTAATAATAAGCTTGGCGCGTATGTGCACAAAAGCTGTTCAAATATTTGTCGAAGTTTGTCCTGCACTCGAGACATCCTCCCGTCTCGAAGGAAATACTTATACGGTATTGTCGCTGACTCGGCATCCGTCGCGATTCTCTGTGCTTTAAATTTTTCAAATTGTCCGCGGACTCTCGCGGACAGCGAATATTAATCGAGCTTCCCGATTTGGATACGGGGTCCGTTCGATTTCCCGGCAACGCGACCGTACGGTTATCGTGGATACGTTTTTTTTTCCCCTGGAATTTTACGTCGTTTCATATTTCACCTGTTAGAGAGTCGCTCCTGTAAACATCGGTGTAAGGTTTTAAGACCGGCACTGACTCAAATTCCGGGCTGCGAGCTCGCAGCACGTAGCGCAATATGCGGCGAAGTGGGCCCCTAGTTAAACGAGTTGCTGTGTAAAGTGTCTGAGCGAGAAAAGTGGTCAATGGTTGTGAAACCCAAGGGGGAAGGGTGGGGGGGGTGGGGTGGTAAACGCGTCGTTGGAATTCATCGACACGGAGATCACGTTGTTCCAAGCAAATTTCCCGTGAAAACCTGCAACAGCATCACTTTTACCGGTTTTCATCCACCTTTTAGAAAACGGGAGCCATACAATTTACACGCCGCTGACCTTTCGCCGGATCCAACGAAATTAGTATTGTTCCGGACCTCCGAGTTTCCGAACAATCTCGAAAATATTCCCCCCCCCCCCCACGCGAAACGGAGAAGAAAAAACGGTTTCGAAAGTTCGCTTGAATTTCTGTACACGCGAATCATGTTTCCCCGGTTGTTCCCGGCTGTAGTTTCTCCGTTGAACAACTAATTGCCGAATGGATTCGCGGGCAAGATACGTGATAAATTAGCAGAGCACACGAAACCTCCATGGTTGACGGCGATTTGCATCCGACTTTAATATTCTTGGTTGTTTTCGCTTTTCTGTTTGACGAGGCGAGGGTGCGGGGGTGGCCAACGGGCACGGGGGACGGCCGCGTGAGTTCGAGTTGCTTTGTAATCGCTAATGACACACGAACTCGGCGTATTGCATTAAAATGTACACGTAACCGCACTGTAAGCGGCTTACAATACGCGGCGCGACGCGCTCCATATTTAGTCAGAGCTTGGTACCGTGTGACCACGGCCTAATAAAGTCGAAACTGTAAGAGGATCATCGTCCGACCGCGAAAGGGGTAACCTAAGCGTTCGTAATATCCCACCAGATTGAACAATACATTACCATCCGCATGTTCGGGCAACTCGTGCGGTCCACATGCATGGTTTCCACCCCGTTCCCCGTCCCCCCTGTTCGCATGCCTATTTTCCGCATTGACGGACGTCCCTGCCCAAAATGGAAGAAATTGCGTTCGCCATATCATTCCCCTTCGGCTCTGAACGTATCAAAATATATCGTAGAGCAACCCCCTCTCAACGCTGAAACTACCAGATTAATTGGACAAAAGTAATAAATGCGTCACATTAAAGTTGCCACCCAATAAGTACAGTCTCTTTCTTGTCCGATCACATCCAACGGTCGCGCTACTTGCCTGATCAACGGAGGTACATACTCCTCGTCTGGTTACCGATTTCACGTGGAAATGTTATTGATTCCCCTTTAAAGGGGGATACAATTTCGTCGAATTCTACTCAATCGACAGCGAGCTGGATAAATATTTCTTTCGCAATTATTTTGGTAAACCGAGGAGACTATATTTTGGTCACCGTTTTATCGAACGCCTGGAATCGATGACTCAGAAAGGATTGGAGGAAAATGGAGTTTAGCTTCGGGGACGTTTTGGTTTTTTCGGGGGGCGAGAAATCGATAGGGTATCGTTATCGTCGGAGGGGCGGGCGCAATTAACGATCGACACGCGAGGGAAATCTTTTTAACGGTTCGGCCAGAAGTAGATATGTCATTCTTTAAATGTTTTATCGTCTACGCGGCCACGTGATTTCTCGAACGGCACGCGACGGATGCAATGCACGCGACGGATGCGATACACGCGAGGCTCTTTTCACGGTTGATGAATGAGCGAAATGTAAGGGAAACAGGGCTCGGTGTCGCGTTAAATTCTCCGGTCTGCGTTCGGTTTATCGTCCCGAGGCTTAATTGTGATATTCATTTAACAGCCGGCGCGGCGGGAAGTCGCATTACGTTTCTGCATTATTCAAACGTTTACACGTCGAACAGGTAGCTGCTACTTAATTACCGTGCACTTTCAAAGCTCGTTGCAGGCGTTCACGCTCGACGCGACGGCCGAGGCCCGCTAGCGATCGCTTTTTTTTCCCCCTCCCGACGATCGTTCCGCGAGGATAATTGCGATAAAACGATTCGGTCGCGTTATCGATCGGCCCAGCCAAGTGCGACGTTCTTTCGATTTTAATTCAGCTCGTTATAACGAGTCGAAAGACAAACCCCGTCCACCTTAACGATATTTCAATCTATCACCGTCCTCCTCTGTCTGCCTCGCCGGCTGAAGTAGATCATCAAACAGTCGACAAGTAATTGTGCAAGCACCGAGGACTTTCCGTCGTTCGGTAATAGATAGCAAACCGTTCCGAAAGTACCTTTCGACCTGCTTCGTATTCACCTTCTCGAGAGATCGGGTAATAGTCATTTGCATTTTATTCGGGCTCGCGCCACTTCTGCGCTCTCTCGACGATAACACGGCGAAATGTACAGTTTTTGCGGGGGCCCGGTCAGAATCGCGAGCGGAATGACAAGCGATAAAAGTACTCGCGCGAGAATGGGTAATAAAGGCGTTGCTGCGGCGGTTGGATTAATTCGCCGCAATATCAAAATTTATCGCGTCGCCGCCGTGCCGCGCCGTAAGCCGTGGACGTCGATGAACCTGATAAAATTCGACGATCAATTATGAACGAGGACTTTCCCGCGAGTCGTTAACGAGAATATCGTTGACCGGCGTCGTTCCCCGCGGTTTTCTAATGTTAACGGGAGGGAGAGAGAACGTAAGCGGAAAATATCGAGCACCAATTATAGCTCGCGCGCGCTATGCCCTTCGCCGCGCCGGGAGGTTAAGATTTTCGGCTGAGATCGAGCGTAGCCATCGGCTCTCACGAATTTCTATAATTTCGAAATCGGTACGGTCTGCAGAAACTTGAAGCGGATTTGGTAAGTCCCTTTGATCAAAAGCTGCGCCACGCAGCATCCCAAGTTTCCCCGCAATAACTGGAGTACGATTTAACTTGGTTAAGGAGCAATTAGTCAGCGGTTAACCCGAACTACTCCCCTACCCCTATTTACTGTGTACTCAAGAAATCAGTCCGTAAGTTCAGCTTCTACGGCACGGAGCCGTCTACGACAGTTTATATGCACGTTAATTAATTCCCCCCTAGGTGAGAAGTTACCAAGGAATTGAACGCTGCGAAACGAAACGGCCTGCGAGCAGGTTCGATATCCTTAGATGGGATTCTGCGATGCCCCGCAAACGCCGCAAACAATCATCGCCCGGATGAATTTCGCTGAACGGAAAACCCACGGCTTCGCGAAAAACGAATCGCTTGTTCCGAGATACAATTAGCCGTTGCTTTGATCCCCAGCCAGGGATTCAAGGAAATTAAATAGTAGTCGACTTGGTTTTCTCGTTTGATAAAATGCAAATGCTACGTACGAACTGGACCAACCACTGTTTTGTCTGACTACAGACGATAATTGCTTCGCCCCCCCCCCCACAATTTGTGCCTTGTCTCGCCACGAATCTCATTCTGCTTCGTGTCTCCTGCCTAAGATTTCCTCGTTAATTCGGCGGAACTTTGCGAACAAAAATCGGACAACGATCCACCTGGCCTTTTTGAAAGAATGCTTAACCGTCGTTGTTCTCTGATGTAGTAGAATCGGAGTTCGGGTACGATCGCACAGTCGGAGAGGCTCGCGTTCTCGCGACAATAAATATTGTACAACTGCAAGTCGAATTGGGGGTCGGTCTCCTTTTCGTCTTCCCGTGGTCGTTAGTCAATTCATCTTTCCCTGTGGCCCGCGGTTATCGGGTTATCCGGAAGTGAAATTGCCGGCGTCGAGTCCGCCTTCTCCGTGGGTTTTGAACCCGTCAAACCGTCCCATCATTAGTGACTGCGGTCTTATCCGCCGCTAGATATAACCAGCACGAATTCGACGGGACAATCTCATTACGGGACAACCCATTATCTCCGTGTTCGTCGGATAATTCAATATAAACGTACTAATTGGAAAACTCCGTTTGGAACGCAAGTCGCGTTGCAACGCGCGTCGCACAGGGAACTCGTGCATTATTTTCCGTTTCGGGATAGTAGCCACCCCGTGGAAATTAAATACTTTTATCGAGCGTATCTAGTCCAGCCCCGGGACAGGAAATCAGTATTTTTCGTACGAGCCCCGCGAACACGCGAGAACGAACGGTATCCGCTCGCTCGCTCGCTCGGTACGTCGTGCAATTAATTTCGTTGGGTTCGATTAAAAGCGGCAGCCTGTGATTTCTAAAGCATAAAATTCGACCGTTTCTTCTGTCTCGCGCGCCGTTCCCGTGTAATAGGCATTTAACAAAATAGTATTTAATTTCCGCATTGTGTAAATATTCGAGCACTTCGGATATTGCACACTTTGCTCGTTTCATTAATTGGATCAGTCCGATTGTTTACTTTCTGTGTAAATATAGCGGCGCATGTATCGCGCGAACGGAAATCACATTTTGCCTGCAATATTCATTAGCCTGCCCGGGCTCGCGGTGCTAAAAATCGGTGCTCGGAGCTGCACACGACCGAGAATCGCTGAAAATTTTTCGGTTCCGACGGTGCTCGACGACGCGGGGCGTCGCGACGTCCCCTTCAATTTTCATATCCTCCAGGTCGGAGGGGATGGACAAAGTGGTGGTTTAGCGCGCGATCAAAGCCGAGAAACGTTCGTGGCGAAGCGTAAAGTCGGATGTCTGAGCAAGAGCCACACTCGCCGATCTCCCTCCCAGTCATTTTCATTAAAAATCCCGAATGGGAGAGTCGGCCGTGGACCGCGCGGAGCCTCGACAAAATGAAACGTAAATATTGGCCGAGGCACTCTCTCCGCCATGCGAACTTAAAACTCGTTTCAACGCAGCCTCGTATTAATAAAGATGAGCGCATTCCGTACACCCGGCACGCTGCGCTGACTCCAACTTTTGGATACGGCAACTCTCCAGATCGTTTAAGACCAACCAAAATACTCCAAGTTTTACGCTCGCCCTCTCCTACAGCCTCATACTTTCACCCTGCTACGCGTGTTCGGCCGCGAGAACCTGCGTTTCATTATGTTTTATTCCATCGAGCAAGCTTATCCATCCACTATTCTTTTCAACCCCCTGTCGGCACCCTTATTTTTATCGACGCCTAATATTCACGAGTAATTCTTCTACTGTCCTAAGGTTGGAAAAATCTAAAAAACTTCTGGAATACGCATTGAAGTTCCTATTCTAATATACTAGGGGTACCCATAAGTAATCAATTATTTCCAAAGAATTTGTTTTGCCTTTAGTTCTGTACCGAACGATGAAGAGGAAACACGTATTCTTTTAACAAAATATTCTAAAAAGTATAATTTTCTTTTACAACCCCGTAATAACCTTGTGACCTTGAAATCTCCTCTATGCCTCCACCCACGCAGAGAATGTTTGTGTCAGAATATGCCCCCCACCCCATACGGTGTAAGTTTTGTATACAACATTTTTCATATTATTACAAATAACGGCAATATTCAAAGTGGACATAGTTATTGCCCCACCTTGTATAATACACACTTCCTTGCCGCCTCTGGTTGTTGATATTGCTTCATCTCTGTCTCGTAATCTCTTGTTATGGGTCGTTGAATGCAAATAAACATTCAATCACGCTGCACGCTTCACCTGTACTTTAGTCGTTTGTGAAAATCTCTGCCGAGCGAAGTGCATCTTGAGGGGGGGGGGGGGCATAGGTTACAAAGCTAAGTTTTAGACTACAAAATAATTGATTACTTATGGGTCCCCTAATATAATCGTTGAAACGTCAAATGACGGCACATTAATAAGATAATGTATTTTTTCCTAAAATAACTAAGCTGATTCTGCGACAAAGACGTACTACAAGAAAGGGATCGATGGAATAGCCCTTGGAAGGGAAAGTATAGCGAGTCCCTCGGTCGCTTGTAAAACAGGATGGCGTTCGTGCGGTCTCCGACGTATTCCACGTAGGAGAATTCGAGGAAAGTAGCAGCCACTCTTGTGTACGAGTCGAGGAAGCTCGCGCGATTCGATTATTTTTCCATCGGTCTGATCGGCCCGTCACGGATAAGCCTCGAAATCGATTGACGATCGTGTTAAAGATTCATCGGGTGATCGACGGAAGCAGAAGGAACGGTCCAGACAGCGCTCTGTCCCTCGATTTCCTCCTTGATACGTCGATTTCCGTAACACACCGGCGTCTCCCACGTGGATCGGAACCATCGCAGCGGAAAGTGTAACTCGTTGTCGAACGTCCATCTGGAAGATCGACAGTCGGAGCGGTGGCCCCCCTCCTTCCGCCCGCGCTTCCTACCTCAAACCGTGATGTTCCGACAAAATAAACGAGAAAAACCATCTCTGGATTACTCGCTCGGTAAACCAGTCCCTCTCTTTCTCTCCCCTTTCCCGGATCGATTTTGCCGTGGTACTAATTTTTTTTTATAACGCTTGTCAAACTACGTTCTCAAAGTTCCCACGTGAACTTCTCGACGTGTTCACCGTCGATTAGGAACACCGGTCGTTTAGTTTGCTCTACTCGTTTGCTAAACATACGGCGGTTCTACAAACTTCTAATGATTTTGGAGTCGCCGAGGTAAATAGCGTTTGACAAAACGTTTTTCGAACAGCGCTTACACTATCGCGAGGACCACGTCGAGGAACGTAGGATTAATTTCGAACGAACCCGGACGAACGCGAAAATTAAACTCTGCTTTGAATGGTCGCGGAGGGTGTATTGCGGGAACAAAATGATTCAACGATTCCTGGCGATGTCTTCGTGGAAACGGCGCTTGGTACTTTGCTCGGGACAAATTGAATTTTCTGTCAAGATAGCCGGGGAAAAAAAATGGTAGGTACGCGTACACATCGTTGGTGGCCCTCGTAAATGACGTCGCGTCTCGTCAACGAAAGGTAGGTAACCATCAGCCCGGAAAACCCGACGGAATTGCATTAACAATAAGTGCATTAAGGTGAGAGTATTTCGAAAGAGGGTGAGCGCCTGGAAGCGAAAGGGGGAGACAGGGGTGAGCGAGGTTCTGTCACGGAGGAAACGTGGTGCCCAATTATTCAACTAAATAGGAAGGATACGCTATTTTCCGGGGCCGGGCCATTTTACTTTTACATGTCCTCCGGTTCTTGTATACCGGGGAAAACGGGCCTTTGATGCGCCGCCCGTGATACCTCGCTAATTTTATAAAGCATCGAAGCTTTTAGAGGCCATAGATCGTGATTCAAGCAAAATACCCTTCCTTCCTCGCGGGAAAAAACACTCTCCAACCTAACAAAAATAAGATCTATTAAAATTATATGTTCTTTTTCTCCCAGGAAATTAACACTATATTCTTTAAGACTCCTTGACTCTGACGAGTTCTCATATTCTCGAAGACGGTTTTATACGCGGGATTTTCTATTCGGAACGCGTAGCTGAACGGAGGATCGCAGCAGGGTTAACGGCACAGTGGCTGGAGAATTCGTTCTTTGTGGTTTAATTTTCTCGGGACGGTGGGAGGAGTGGGAAATTGATAATCCCTGCGGATGATTTCCGAGTGGTCCGTTTCACGGGTGGTAATATCGATATCAAAGTCATTTCAGTGTCACCGAGGCGCGCTCATTTTATTCTCCCTTGGTTGTCACGGAATTAAGAAAGGTTGGGAGGGTTGCAACGCAGCCTGGGAGACAGTGAACGGCGACGGCGACGAAGGGAAGAGCTCGAAGAAAAGCGAAAGGGGGAGAAGAGGGACCGTGGAAAGAGGTGAAAGCAGGCGAACGTACAAATGGCGGAACTCGACGCGAGGGGTCACCGCGATGGAATCGAGTAATTTCAGGAGAGAGCCACCCGCAGGTTTCCTCCTCTCTTCATTTCTCGTCTTCCTCCTCGCGGCTCTTACCGCCCAAAGGAAAAAAGAAGAGATACGTGGTCGAGTATGCGATGCCGGTATCCATGCTTCCCTCTGCTCTCCGAGTCCACTTAAAGCGGAACACTCGCATCCGTCACCTTTTGCGGGTACCCAGCAGGTCTGCCCTGTCTTTCACGAGGCTCGGTGGCAAAACGAACGGGAACATACACGGTGTCAAAGAAAACCTCTCTCGGCTCGATCCAATACGACGAGTTCCACCAGGAAACTACTTAGGAGAATTTGAATCACCGGGTCAAAGACTTTTCTTCAACTTTCTCCCCGTTCTACTTGACACACGCGCAAACTTCTGCCTCAAAATAAATGATTCGATTTATCTCAATGCGGCTACGTGTCTAGAGAAGAAAACGTGCTAATAATTGTGCGTCCAATACGAAACAATGTGCCGCTTGGGAAAAAAGATGTTTGCAATAAAAATATCCTAGCAATTTCCGAGCCCCCGAAAAGTTGGAAGACAAAGGAAACGAGATTCCTAGAAATTGAAATTTTAAGCCACCCCCCCCCCACGTCTCTTTAGTAGCCCCGTCGGGAGGCAACGTCGTAGAACGAGAGATTCGACCGTAGTAAAAAGCCCTATTGTTCGATAAAAGGAGGAGAAAGGAGAACGCCGTGGGATTGGAATTTGGAGTAACACGCGATTGGATGCGGCATGTTGCAATTTAAAGGACGCTTCATTAAATTTACAGCCCTCCTCGAGAGTTGACGGACAGCGGAAAGGGGTTGGCGGAAGGGAAGGAGGAGTTTTCAAAGGACGCGTCCTCGTTAAGGCGACGCAGCATTATAATGCCGCGGGATTGTCGCTAACGTTGACAGACACGTGGCCACTCATCGGTATATTATATTGCATTTTCGGGACGACACGGTGAACATCATTAGGCAACATCGCGACCCTTATACCTAATCGTCTGCGACTCTGCAGGGGCTCGCGAAAATACTAATCCCTGGAAGATCTTGGGGGAGACGCGGTTTCATAGACCAGGCTCTGTCGATTCCGAATTATTAGGTCGCCCCTTCGCAAATCCGTATTTATTGTCAGCGGTCTCGCCAATTTTTCGAAAGATTACGCTTCACGGCAAGCGACCGGGCATCGACGTTGAAGTTTCTAGCATGCGTTTATCGGGTCGGGAAATCGGAAGCATGAAGGAAACACATGGCTGGACGCGGTCCATAATCGTTCCCGTGATCGTCGGTATTATTATAAGTGGCGAG
Organism: Halictus rubicundus; assembly: GCF_050948215.1. NCBI lineage: Eukaryota > Metazoa > Arthropoda > Insecta > Hymenoptera > Halictidae > Halictus > Halictus rubicundus. The sequence continues at coordinate 6,830,098 of NC_135154.1, forward strand.
GATGCAGCCACGCTGGAGGGAACAAGAAATGACATTGCGGAGCGCGATTTATTTCCGCTTTTGTCGCTAACCAGCTCCCTAGGGATTGCGCGCCGAGCGATACCGAAGAATGAGAGTATTGTTTGTGCTGTTCGCCCAAGGTGGTCGACTTCTCTTCGAAACTTATATATTCTCGGTGTCTGTGTGCGCGTGTCCGGCGTTCGTTCGCGGGTCGACAGTGGTAGTGGGATATATTTATGTTAGCAAACTCGATGCCGGAGTCTGTGGGAAAGGAGGGAGCGTGCACACGTCAGTTTCGCAGCACCTCTATCGGGAAAGGGAACTCTCATGCAATGGGATTACTCGAAGCTGGAAAATGTCTCGGTTTGTAGACGAAAAGTGGCCAGTCGATTGGTACAAAGCGCGGCTTCTAGAGAAATCCACCGAGTTGTTTGTTTCCCTCCGCGTTGTTAAATCTGACGGTACGTGCCGCGGCCGGGGAAGAATATTTACACCGCGACCGGAGAGCCAACGTTCCCGTAACAACCGCTATTTCTCAAATTTACTGCCTCCTCGGTTTAACCCTTCACAGGGTTGTACTCTCTTCCTTTTTTTTTTTTTTTTAAAAAAAAAGGCTTCTCTGAGCTTCGTTAGAAAGTTTCACCGGTTAGAAGAGACGCGCAATTATTATGCTCGACCGTGAAGCAAGATAAATTATTTCGTGACGGAACGACCGCTGAAAGTTGACTTCGAAAGACCGTGCGCACGGTCGATGAAATAATCCGATTACGAGTTGATAATAATTTCGAAGATATCCGAGTCCTTTTAATTAGCTGTTGGAACAGAGCGGTATCCGGAATAATTGGAGGGAGGACAGATGCACACGGAGCGGTAATGAAAATGTAGGAAAGCAGAGGGTGAAAAAGAAGGGCGAGCGCTGAAAGGAGGAATCGGATTAACAAATTTCTCAATTAAGGTCACTATAAATTCCTGATGCTGCTTCCACGATATCAGCGGCTAAGAACAGCGAGGATTTATCGCGGCCGGCACGCCGCCGGTCTGCACCGTACCGGAGAGCCGTGCCGCGACGGAGAGAAGCTTAAAGTTCGAAAAGGAGAGGAGAGAGCCGGAGGCAGAAGAGAGCGCGGAGAAAGGAGCCGCATACTCAACACCATAAACCGCAACGCGCCCTTAATTCCGCGCTGCGAGACGCGCCGCAAAGAATTATCGGCCGCAATAAAACTTACCCGGCTGGGCTGGTTAATGACTTCGATAACTGGGCTTCCAGTTTCGCAAACGAGCAACGCTGTTCTTATACGTGACCGCTGTTCTCCCTTTCTTCGCCGCGAAACCATACCCGCCAAGTCGGAATGAAGACGAAACGCTTCGAGAACTTTTATCGTCCATGCGGGAAGTTTGCCGATCACGCTCCATTATTGTTCACGATCGTCAGAATCTCGCAGGGAGCCGGCCGAAAAGCGTAGGGGGAGTCTCGGCGATGATATCAGGGTCGAAGGAAAAGTACTTTTCCCCCTTACGATCCTCTGAAATCGAGCGCTGCGAGGCTCGAACAGACTTTCGCGGTACTTTAAGTTTCCTAAAATCGATCGAAAAATTGACATTTCAATCGGAAATCGATTCTTTTCGGTGCAACGGCTCGATTAGTCGAGAACCGGGTTCTGGACTCATAGTTTTTTGAAATAGAGCGGAGCCGTTCCAGGGCCGCGATAGCGAAATTTTTTACGGAACGCGGGGGAAGATATAATTCAGTGGAAAATCAATGGCTGGACATATCTGTCTTGCCAGCATTCGGGCAGAGCAACGCGACCCATGAGCCAGAGCGTTCTCGTATTTCTCCTCGCGTTGCAAGTGCCGGTAACTGGGTCACTATTTATGTCACCTGCAGAAACAAGAGGCAGACAACCAGCCAACATCGCCGATGTTGGCGTCTACGGTGGTCTTCTTTTTACCGTGGACGCCTTTGTGCGCCGTGGCACGTTGTTAGTCGTTACACACCTTGCCTTTTACACGCACTTCGCGATCGTCGGGCCGCGGACGCTCGTCGCGTCGCGTCGTTCCAACGATTTAAATGGGATCGTTTCTCTCGATTAAACGAACCGCACCGGCTCATTAAACGGACAGATATTTCGAAAATATGTATTTTCGCCGGGCCGAACGCGTTTTCATAAATAGTCCAAGTTCCGTGTAATGCAACGTTCGAATTACCAGGGAGATTAATTCAGCGATGGTATTCGGAACTCTGCACGATCATTTGATACGGAAGCCAAACAATCTTCTGCTAATAAGGATTCGATTTCTCGTCCTGGCGCAGCGGGTAACTGCTCGATTAATATTAAATTACGGCGAACGGTGTTTTGTCGCTACCGGGCTGCTCGTGGATCCGCACCGTTTCGATCGCGGTGCGATTTTCCAAAAATATTCCCGCTCCGATACGGAAAGGTGTACAGGTGTTAATGTACCGCGGGGTTTCCGGAGGAAATGACATTTGTCCGGACGTCGGCGCGTGAACGTTTTGTCAGATTCGAAGGAAGAAGAGGCGAGCATTAAAATGCGGCTTTGGCGGCGATCCACTAAAAATCCGCAAACCAGCCAGGAGGGAATTTATATTTACGAATGTCGGCCGCTCGAAGGGAAATTACACGCAAAGGGAATCGTGGCGGAAGTGAAACCCAATCGACCAGCAGCGAAATCCCGGAATTGGATCCCCAGAACTCGCCGGAGTCAATTTACCTAGCCGGTTTCACGCGAAACTGAACGTCCCTCCGCAACGTAATCTACGTTGCCTTCTGTGCCTCCGTCCGCGAGCGCGCGAGCACGGACAAGAGGCACGGCCGCGCATGTGTGTAGATTATTAAGTATAAGAGGCTTTTCGCTGTTAATTAAGTCCGTCATACTCCGCTCCGCAGTCAACGCAAATGAGAATATAATATGACGCGTTTCGTATGCTTTGCTTTTTGGAATTAAAATCGGATCACCCAACCTAGTCGACGTATTACTCTTTGTCCATCAGACCGACCTGCAAGGAAGATTACTTTAACGTATCAACGCATCCTTGCCGTTTACAGCTTCGGCTAATTAGTGTAATGAATAGTGGATACGCGGTAACAATTTTACGCGATGTTCCCCCCCACCCCTCCCACGCTAAGCAACCTTAACGCGAAGAATTCTATGCTATGTTCAAAGCGACGACGCGACGAGAATTTGTAGATACTAAGAAGCTAATTCGGGAGACAGAGTAGGTGCATAATAATGCGTTCGTTCGGGCCTTCCGATAATAGTGACATGCCGCGCGTCGCGTCGCGTCGCCCACCGTCGCTTCCGTATTAACTGTCATGTCTCGAAAACCGCGATCGTAATGTAGACAGCGTAGAGAGGGTAGTCGGACTTTTGTGACAGGGACACATTGCCGCCGAGCTTTATCGTTCCCGAACTAGCTTTTCATGGGTAGTAACGGGAAACATTCGTCGCCGTCTTTACTAGTGCGCAACCAATGGCGAACTTCTGCCTAGGTCTCAGTCAATAATCATATTTCCTTCCCGCCCTGTTTATTGTCGATGAAACTACTCTGTTTTAGAAGACTTCTCTCTTATAAACATAACTCATTCCTGGCCCGGTCATCGCTCGTTCCCCGATTCCCTCAGGTTGCAAAAATTCTTCGTCGTTCGATATCGAGCACGCCCTGGAATGAAATTCATTTTAATCAACGAAAAACTGCAACTAAAATCGCAGGAAAAATCAATTTTCAAACTCGGGCAAAGAATTCTACGTCGTACACAAGCCGCGCGTTGAAACATTTCCATTTGCGACAACGCGAGCATCGTTGTTTTGTCGCTTTGAAATTTTTTTAAAATTTTCACTTCGTTCCGAACCGGACGGAAATTTTAATATAGCAAATATATTCCCGTACAATTCCAACATCTGAAAACCAGTCCATGGAAGTGTACGCTTGCGCGACGACGGGACGCGACGGTCCGATTGAAAATCGTAGTAGCGCGATTTCGAGGATTTTTTGTCGGGAGCGGAGGGGTCTTCGAAAAATTTCGCGTAAGATGAACGAACCGACACTCGCAAAAGTGTCAAGAATGGCCGATGGATCAGAGCTGGATTACACATCGGAAACGTCGGTCCCGGCCAATTTGTTTCAACGGTGTATGCGCGGTCGTTAAGCCGATTAATGCAATCACGCGTCAGGATGCTCGTATTTCGATCAATGGTGAACATCGTTCGTTCCGTATAATACCTGCATTATCAGTCATTAAGCGGCGTGCCGGTGACGATTTTCCAGCAGGCCAGGCAGACGGGCATACCGGACAACCGGGCTGGCCAGACTGGACGGACTGTGCAGGCCAGGCAGCCCCTGTCACGTCGTTTTATTCATTTTCGTCGCCACGCTGCCGGCCAGGCTACATATTTTATATCTGCCGGCCGTGCCTCGTCCCGAAATCCATTCTGAAAAGTTCTCTCGTCAATGTTTAATCCATTGAGAGGTGGAACACCGGTGCAAGCGTATTATGGTGACGGACGAATGGAAGGACACTTTTACGCGATTCCAATTTTCCCGGGTCGCGCAAATGGCGTGGCTGCGATTTTCAGTTGTGACGGCCGCCGCCACACAGCACAGCACCGGCCTCTGCGTGAAAAATAATTGAACGGTCAAAACGCTTGCAGAAAAGTCTACAACACCCTCCCCTACCCTCCACCAACCGCGCTTCCCGCCGCGCCGCCCTTTGTGCCTTCGATTGGTTGACGGATCCCTTAACAATTCCGGCCCTATCCCGGGAAACCATTGTTACAACCATTTTAATAGCGCGGCGCTCGTGACAAGAACGCGCGACCCTTGTTAAAAACAATCTCGGGTGCTTTCGGGACATCCGTCTCGCAGCTTTCCGCGCGAAAGCTGATTCTCACCGACTTTTTCAACGAAATTGCACGGTTCGCATCGAGGTTGAAGGTCGTCTTTAAAATATAGAAAGATGGAGTTCCTCCTCGATTAGAATAGCAAACGAGCCGTTTGGAATAATAAGCGGGTCGTATCGATACTATGGATACGGTTCGCCGTGCGGTCCCCGTAACGCTATTGATCATAAACGCAAAGTTTCGCCGATATCGGGGAGCCGGCTCGAAGCGTCGTTACTTCTGAGAACTCATTACCGATGAATAGCCACTAATTTCTGCCTGGAAATTCTTGTTGCGTAATTTAGTAAACCGGGCCAGAGTGGCTGACAATCATTTAGCCTCGCAAGCCCTCTTACGCGAGCAGTTGCCGGCGCCGCGTCGATGGGCGAACCCTTCCCGGATCACAGGAATTCCTATATCGATTCCTTCCTTCGATTCCAAGGCTCTTGGCATGCCCGCGAGACTGTCGAACCTCTTTGTCGCCTAATGTCGCGACACGTCGCGCGATCTCGCCGAAGGAAAATGCAATATTCTATTCAAAGCTTTACGCATAACTAGCCCCGATGCCGGAAGCGCCGGAAAGTCTACTGCATTCCATTTTGTTGCATAGGTTAAGAGAACTAGACTGCAGATCTCCATAATGAAGGTCATGCTTGTACAAATAGAATTGTATCAGTTACCAAGAAAATTGTGAACAACAAAAATAGAAATTTAGTTTGATTCAAGTTTAGTTATAATTTTAGTGCCGCAGAAACGATTTAAAATGCTTAATTAAAAAAATAATAATCGGATCAAATCGGCAGTACGACCGAATTGATACGAAATGTGAAATAGGTGATTTAGGTAGTCATTAGGTAGTCGCAGCGTCAGAATGACTCTATCGAGGAGAATGCGAGTGGAATATTGAACAAGGTGGAAGTTTTCGGCGCTCGTTAGGCGTTGCATATTTAGAGGCACAATGCGCAAGTTTTCATCGAGACGGCGAACTGCTCCGATCCGTGAATGTTCTATGCGAAGTAAGTCGAGTTACGCGCAATTTGGAACAATTTCAGGTTTAGTGGTTTCTGCTATTTGCGCGGGAAATTGTGCCTGCTGATGTCACATCCGTTAACTCTCCTCTCCATGGAGCATCCAATTGTTCGGCTACCGACGACTGGTCGATTTTGGATAATGTACTCCTCGCGAGGACACGGGAGGGAGGAATTCGTTTTTCGACGTTAGTTGGACGGTAAAAAGCGTTTATCGCGCCCGATCAAAGCCCGAACGCGATCGTTCACCCTATCTATAGAGAGAGAGAGAGGGAGAGAGAGACGGAGAGAAAGCGCAGTATAGTATACGGTTTATATTCGAGAATAACCGAGTAACACGGACTGTTTCCGATGCTCGTTTCCTTTCAGCAACGTCTGCCGAGTGGCCGGCGTGCGCGACGTCGCCGAGAGGGATAACAAATCGCTCCTTTAACGATGAAATATCGTCCCAGGAGCAGAGTTTTATGCAACGAATTCGCGGGACGCATATATCGCGATGCATTAATAGCAATCTCGTTGCATTCATATCCAGCTGACGTAATGGAACGTATGGCAGAGATGCGAGGGAGGAAACGTGTCCTGGAATAGAGCGAGAGAGAGAGAGAGAGAGAGAGAGAGAGAGAGAGAGAGAGGGAGAGAGGGGAGAGAGATGGCTAGAGGACGACGAGAGTAACCGAGGGAAAGGGACCGACAGAGAATTCAATTCCATGGTCGATTATGCAACCAGTCTGCCGGATTACTGCCGGTACACGCTTCCGTTTTGCGCCGATGAAGGGATTACTCTGCGTATATCCTGCGTGGATGTCTTCATATGCGAACGTTCACCGTTCATGGAACGTAATCTTCCAGCAATTAAACGTTCGAAGATGACACCGAATATCCCGAACGGCTAAGAAAACTGTCAGGAATTAATTATTCCCTCTACAGAATAATCGGTTCGGATATTCCCTTGGGAATCTAGACCGTGGAAACATACCCCGTAGCAGCTGTCGCTTAGTATTACGACTCGTAATGAAATATTTTATCAGGAATTAATGCGAGCGAGATTAATGCCGCTCTATTTGCGGGAGCGTTTAATATTATTTATTCGGTTAGATCATGAGAACCGAGACTGATACCGTCGTGAATGCGTTCTCTCAGTCGCGCAGTTCAGACCGTCTTAATATCGCGGTCGATTTCCTAGAAAAGAGAATTATCTGAGCTATTCGGAGGACGGGAATGATGGCTGCCAGTGCAACAATCCCGTTTAGAACTCATAACCATCTTTACGTTTCGTTCCAACTGCTCGTCTAGACCGTGCAATATTTTTCAAACACTCGGACATTGTTATTTTCCTTTGGTTATCGTTATCGTTTCCTCCCGATGATTGAATTATACCGATGATTAATTAATCGCGCTACGCCAGCCGCGTTTTCGGACACGGTTACGCGGTGTTGTCGGGCCCGGGAACGCCGTTGAAATATACGGGGCGTAATTTTTCCGTTTAAACGGAATTTCGGCATAATCAAATCCCGAATCTAGCGTAACAATTCTCTTGTACGGGAGAGTTCAGCGAGGTAACATAATTCGCCGTCGGCACAGTATCGTTAAACCTCCCCAGAGTGCGGTGGAGGGATGCGGGCACGATTTTGCATTTGTACATTACGTTATGCCGCGGGCGTTTCCGCGCGAGGAGAGGAACAGAGAAAAAATTAGATTCATTCGTGGCGGCGAATAGAATCCGACCGTCGAAATGGCGTGCTTTATCGCATACCCGAAAATTTATTGCCGTGAAATAGCTCCGCGAGATATCTCTATCGGCCGGACCCGTAGAAAATACAGGATTAACAATTATTATTGTCCAACCGATCGGGCGGCGCGCGTACGAGAGATTTTTACCGAAAGATATTTGTCCGACTTCCCTGACGATCGGTGCCGTTATGCCGGTATAGATCATGGCACCGAAACCATAGTTTCTCCTCGGTTAATATCCGGTGACTTGTCAGAAAGCCTTTGATCTGGGTATGTCCGATGAATATTCATTATTAATTTGCGGACCCGTTGATAGAAATTCAAATTTTTACAGATTCAATTTCGAACGCGAGAATCACATGGAAATTAATTTCCTCGGTAAACATTTATTAGGTTCCGGATAAAATGATGGTACGAAATTTCATTTCAATGCTGGCCGTTCTGTGTTCGGCTCAATTGGGTACAAAAGGGATATTAAATTTTCAGTAATTCTTTACGCTGATCATTTTTAAACAAATTTGGCCGGTACGATCCTCGTTAATATACTTCTCCATTTGCCGTTGAATTCTCGTACAATATTACAAAAAGTCGCTGTACATTATATTTCGTACGGTGTTGCATATTTTTCGAGTTACTATTACAGCGTACTCTTACACGCGCGATGATGTTTTATCGACTATCACGGGAGAGTCGCGCCGCGGTTTGTCACGATTAACGAACTCGCGGTAACAATTTCGAAATGCTTTCGAAAATATTCGAGAAATTTCTTTCGGCTTCCTTTCGCGCTTCCCTGCGCTCGCGCGACCCCCTGGATAAATAATTCGGCACGAAGGGAATTACAAGTACATTATTTTTACCATAATTTGATGGGAAGCTCCTTCCATAAATATTATTCTTCCCCGTGACATCTACATAATCCCGGGAAAAATTCATCGCGGCGGAGCGGTAAAAACTTATTTGCAAGAAAACTCTTTATCTCTAACGAACTCTCCTCCCCGGGAAAAGTTGCGTCGCGCACGCTTAAATTTCCCTCCGCCGCGAGACGCGGCCCGACTTTAATTTGACAATAGTTGCATCGATAAATCGTCGGAGGTGTCACCCAACTTCTGATACCAGAATCGCCGAACCCCTCAAAATTTATGAAGCTGCGTTTACCAGAAGTTCGCGCAACTTTGATTGCAACGTCTCGACGAATACAAACGGTACAATTAACACTTTGCTGTCCACCGGCGTGAATTCTTCTGCAACGATAACAATTTCATTCGTAAACCAACAACTTACCTGGAATAACATTACCAATTACTTTCTTTTAATATTCCTTAAAAAATTATGTAACTTTTTGTAGATACAACCTGAGCCTTCCGCGAGCCAATTTGTCAAGGTTAATAAGCAATCAAAACATATTTGAATGTCAGAAAACTCAGGTACAAGCTGGTCCCAGCTGCGAAAGAACCAGGATCTTTCCAGGACCATATCCACCACCATTTGACCAAGCAATTAATTAAAAGTTCACCGTTTGGGACCCAAGGTTCTGGTGGCGCCATCCGTGTCGGGAGAAATGGGCACGATCACTCCCTCTAGATTTCAAATTATCCTAAATTCCACGCGTCTTGTAAACGTACCCCTACCCTTGATTTCCCGGCATTCCCGGCTGCAGTTTGAAAGTGAGAGGTCGTGCCGGTGTTTGTCTTCCTTAAACTCGTTTAAATAGTGAAGTGTTTGTTTGAAAGTGATCTGTGAACATTCCAAATGAACGATTAAGAGAACGATCGAACTGGAGCTAGGGTCTGGGTTGCTGCGAGACGAGATGCGTATACAATAACCATAACCTAACTCGGAAGCGAGCGGAGGGCACCGACAATGACCGTGAGTACACCAATGCAATTGCGATAATATTGTCAGAGTGTTGTTGTCGCGAGAACCACGTTCTATCGTCGGTCTACGTCGATTCTTCGTTTCGTTTCTCTTGTTGCCGGCGTGTCTTATCTTCGATCACGTACGACTTGTCTTGCAGACGTGGTCTTGAATTCGAGTCAATGCTCTTCGAATCTTTGTCCCGGATTGTCTCGAAGACATTTTCCACTCAAAGTATCGGCAAAACGATTAGGCGCTTTCTATATAGGAATATCCGGTCCGAACATGCTTCTACAAGTCGGGAAATTAAAAGGTCTTAGATCGTGCGCGGTGGAGGTGCGCGAGAACCAGGCGGCCACGTGACCTCAACAGTGAATTCGCACGGCCCGCGAAATTCGAACGCGCTGTAGATTTACAATCGATTTTCGCTACTTAAATGTTTATTCGCAAGAATCGTTTGTTCGACAATGCGCTCGCATAATCTATTGTGATTATAGTAAACTAATTAGACTGTTTGATCGTGGAAATATCGCGCTACAATGTGTTATGGTGTATTAAAGAAATTACAAGAATTGTAAGCGAGGGTTATGCGCGAGAGAGAAAGACGCGCGCGATACGGTGGTCACGTGACGTTGCTGGGAATCAACAGACCGCGAAATTCGAACGCGCTGTAGCGCTACAATCGATTTTCGCTGCTTAAATGTTTGTTCGCAAGAATCGTTTGTTCGACAATGCGCTCGCATAATCTATTGTGATTATAGTAAACTAATTAGACTGTTTGATCGTGGAGATATCGCACTACAATGTGTTATGGTGTATTAAAGAAATTAGAAGAATTGTGAGCGAGGATTATGCACGAGAGAGAAAGACGCGCGCGACACGGTGGTCACGTGACGTTGCCGGGAATCAACAGCCCGCGAAATTCGAACGCGCTGTAGCGCTACAATCGATTTTCGCTGGTGAATCGTTTATTGGCAGCAAACGGAGCGATCCGCCGTTGAAAAATCCGGTCGGCTCGTCAGTTTGCAGTGTGCTCGCGTAATCTATGGTGTTTTTAACGATGTTAACCTGAGTGGCGAGCTCTCGCGCGCACGCATTCACACGTTAATTCGATATTCCGTGTGTGGTCGGCTAAAGTGTCAGTGTCGGATACGGTCGGCGTCACCTGTTGCTGGCAATTAACGAATGCGTCGCGACCTGACGCCGGCTTTATGAAAAGTAAACGCGATCTTTTGCCCGGTGATCAAGAGCCGAGCGAGAATCCGCCATCTTCCGCTCCGACGAACGGCCCTGACAAATAGATACACCGACGCGACGCGTTCGTCGATCATTTATCTCATTTATTTTTGTTAGAAACTTGTTCTAGGCTACGCCAGCCCCTCCTGTGTTGTATTCCTCTTTGCAATCATTTCAATAACTTGATAGTAACACGATACTCTCGAACGCTTCTAATATCTTAAGTCGCAGAAATGGATATGTTAATTTGGTCCAATTTCTTGGCCTTCCGGTTAGCCTGCATGTTCGTTGCACCGTTCACTCTCTTCGGTAGGTTATGCTAATCTCTAGCATCACGAAATAGCCTCGAAAGTCTCGAACGAATATTCGGACCCGGGAATTTCGCATCTGCTTTTCATTTCCTGTGATTTATTATACGCTATGCTCGCCGCATAGTGCTCGGCGTTATATCGAAAGCCGTACTGAAACAGCGCGGCGCGATTCCACGGAACTCTATCGATCTCTCGCAGTCTAGTTTGACGTACAGTTTTCCGCGCAAACAAAATAATCGCGGAACGTTGCAATGAACGGTTGATAGCGTGCGCGTGCGATCATGAACACTGTCTAAGAGCCGGTCTCGCGCTATCTAATCTCATTCTCAGTTTATTGGCGATTGCATTCCTCTGCGAGCGTCTGAATCGAACGGCTATCGGTTCTCGCAACTTCAACGCTAGACTCGCGCAATACCGTTTCATTTTCTATCGGTTTGACAAGCATGTTTTTTGGTCGTTTCGCGTATTTGGTCCAGGTAAGACCGATGGCAACGAACGCACCATTGGTTCGTTCTAATCGTGACGGATTGGCTCGAATTCCCGTTCGTCGACGCACCCGGGGCTTGTCAACCGCGGGAAATTTAATAATAGAGAAGTATACGCCCGGTCGCGTCGCGTCGCGTCTCGTCGCATCGCGTCGCGACGTCGTAAATGCGAAAGCAAATGAATCCATGGAAATGTTCCATTTACGGTGCTCCTCGAAGCCGGCAGTAAACCGAGTGCCGGGAATGACACCTATTTTATTCTCGGCGGAGTAACTTTCTTTGTAGCCGGATAAAAAACACGATGGCTTTGAGGGTTTATAAGAAAGCGGAACGGTTATGACTTGTTGCGCGCGCTCGCTCGCTCGCTTCAGAGGCGACGGTGAACGGCAAGAAAAAGTAATCGAATCTGCGAGTGAAGTTTATAAATGGACTTCAGCCACCGTTTATACACCTCTCGTCATCGACGTTGCATTATTTATTCTTGAGCGCCGCTCGTTACCGGGCTAGCAGAACCAGAAATTATTTGTCCCGTGTCCGCAGTCCCTGTCACGCGAGTGATATTTTTTTCGACTCTTCATTTCAATCGGGACTTCCCTGGTAATCTGCTCCGCGGTCATTTTTAGAAGATTGCTAGAACAACGATTTTCTAGTTTTCGAGAGTCTACCGACGGCACTAAGAATTCCAAGAGCGTCAAGCTATTATTAAGGGATCGCAAACAGGCAGGTTTTCAATTTTCCGGGAAATATTTATGAGGTCCGGTGCAAAGATACGGGAACAAGAGACGCGTCTAACATAGTCACGCCCAGTCTATTATTAAGCTCTTTGTCCGGCGCGAATGCAAGGATTGCAGCGAGTCTAATCGCTCTTTGTGCATCCGCGAAGATCACGAGACTCCCACGGTGGACAATGCTTCGCCCGGAGTAGAACCTACCGCGCATCGATCTTTTTATTTTAAAATTCTGATAGCAGTTCGCCAGAGACGAAACGCCGAATTTTGTGCACGGCTGATGTTGGATATTTTTCCAGGTCGAACCGACCCGCGAAATTAACAATGTCGCCGCCGGGACCTGTCACGATGTTTTTATTAATACACCGTATAATTCGAGCTAGCTTGTAGGCGGAATCGTAAATAACATATTATGACGCGAGCGTGATATCGTATTGCTCGTGTCGTTTGCTTCCTCGAGGTGCGGCGCGGTGTGGCGGGGGTCGTCGCATTCTCGACAATAAGTTGGATTGTCGTGGTGCATTATGGAACGCCCGAAGTGTCGCTTTCGTTGGCAGTTTGCCGCGCATTCCTGCTCGCATCGACGTTGTTTTTCCCGGAGTCTCTTTATTTTATGGAGTATTTTTGCTCGAAAAAGTTCCGCGCAACTAACACTGGAAAGTACTTTATTCATTTCAAAGTACGGTTCCATTAATACATTAAAGCTCGATTGCTCCGCTCTCGCCGACACGCCAACTTATTAGCCTCGCCCTCCCCCTTTTTCCTGCTTTCAGATCGATAAATTTAGGTTTACGAGGCGAACGTGATTTCTTTGCTGTTCCCGAGATTAGGAGAGACTCGTCCCGTCTCGCCTCGTCCCGTCGATTACCATTTATTGCCACAAGGTAGCTCCGAACTCTTTGCCGGGGCGTCGTTACCTTCGGGCTTTTTTCTCGAACCCCTCCCCCACCCGGGGAGAAACGCGGATTATCGCGGAACGTGTTGCAAATCGAATGTAACGCAACGCCCGTTTCGACGCCGGGCGAAATCTCGTTCCGATTAACGTTTCCATCGCGTCACGGGAACTAATACCTCGGCAAATTGACAATACCGATTCTAGATCCTGCCGTGACGCGCCCCTTCCAGTTTCCATGTAATCTTTCGACCGGGAAAGATGTCGGTCTGCCTTATTTCCGCGGGCGCGCTTCATTCCCGGGATCGATGAGCGTGGAAATGGCGTAGCGGTTGGTACCAAGGTTTCAATACGAGAAAGAAAATGAGCGCGTAATTAATTCAGTAGATACGAATCGATTCCGCGGGGCTTGGTTCGGTATACCCGGTGAACCATGAAGACACGTGAGAAGGGTTCGATACCTAGAGCAACCCGCTCCAATTCCCCTTCCCCTTCCCTTCCCACAATCACTCCCTCTACCCCTCGCTTTTCTAATTACCAGAGATTACCTAACCCAGACCGTCTAATCGACCGAACCTCGTTACTTATGAATGTATTCGTGCCGCTCGCTGCATTTCTTTCTGTTCCCGTCGAATTTAAATAGCACCCCTGAAAAGTTCATACATCTATGTTTTATGGAGTTTTACACTGCAGGCTTGGCACTCGAAGCGTTAAATCGATGATTATGTTGAGCCTCCTGAGATCGACGCAAGCACAATATAGTTTATATCAACATACAGTGACTCCAATATTCGTGTGCTCTTAAAAATCGCATAACTTTGTCAATATTGGGCTATACTACTTGAATTTTTTTGAGAAGTTAGAACAATTGGATCACTACATAACGTGAGAAACATGTTCGATTAAAATTGCAGTTGGTCGAAATTACAGAGAAAGTACTAAAAGTTGTATGTTGCAACTTTTTTATGCGGGGTTACATTAAAAATTTAAAAAGTACGTTATGTACATCTGTATCAATTATACATATTCTGAGTATTTCATCTAAATCGGTCAATATTGCACTGAGCTACAAACGTTTAACGATGAAAACTTAAGGGCGATAGTCGCAGAATTTTGGCCTTCTCAGGGAATTTCGCCCTTATCTGATCATTTTCGAACATCTGCAGCTCATTGCAACGTTGACCGATTTTGATGAAATTCTCAGAATATGTATAATTCATACAGATCTACAAATCGTACTTTCTAAATTTTCAATGTAAGTCCACATGAAAAAGTTGCAAAATACAACTTTTAGTATTTTCTCTGCAATTTCGAGCAATTGCAATTTTTGTAAAAAATTTTTTCACTCTATGTAGTGATCCAATTGTTCTTACTTCTCAAAAAATTCAAGTAGTATAGTCCAATATTGACAAAGTTATGCGATCTTTAAGAGCGTACGAACATTAGTTGGAGTCACTGTAGATACCGTGTCGCAATGAAACCAGAGAAATACTCGTTTATTGTTTTAGTCCTACAGAAATAATATGTAAAGATTATTGTTTATATGTTTCTGAATTGAATATCGTCGATCGGTTTGTTTGGGCAACCGAAGGGCAATACGATGGGCGAATAAATTGGTATCGGCGCAGGCTGAGATCGAGTCGGGTGGCGACCGGTGGATTCGACCGATAAGCCTCGATGATCGAGCAAATACATGATAAAAATGAAGCGGATTAACGGTCCCGTTAGTTTGTACGACGTCATAGAGTTGAATGCTTACGAGAAGCCGGAGATGTTGGCCGGTGCACCGCCTCGACGATATCGTGATTTACAGTAACGGTAACTGCACGAATGCCGACACAATGCCCACCATATTGAATCGCAATATTCGGAAATGACGTCTTCGAGTAACGGCGCGCAGGTTTCGGCGAGAGCAATTTTCACCGGCAGATTTCGAGCAAGATAAGCGACCGATTAATTTCTTTTTCGAGAGTGTAATCGCACGAGCTCAGAGATTTTCTTTTTCCCCGTTAGATTTCCGTCTAGACCTTTTGTTCATTTTTCGCGCGGACGCGAGAAAACTTTCGTCCTCGTTGCTCTCAACGACCGAGATCGCGTAATAAACTTTTCATGCCGCGATATTGTTTGTTAATCATTCAGTATTTAAAAGTTGCCCGTTTTACGCTTCACGGTGACGCGACGAACTTTCCGGCCGAGTAAACTTTTCACTCAGTTTTTTAAGAGCAGGGTCTAGGGAAGTTTTAATTAACATCGTAACGATTGCGACACGGGGCCAGGTGGGAGAAGAATGTATTTGTTTCGTGAAATTTTTCGCCTCGACGAAAGTGTTTCCCGCCGTTTCTCTCTCTTTTCCTCGCGGACATTTTCATAGTCGACGTCGTAGATCGTTATGTCGACGATTTCGATCCGCACAGTGCTCTCGGCATCATGTAAAAAGGCTTACGATGGGAACATCCGTGGAAACGCGATACGTTCGTATTAATTTCGATGGAATTGGAACGGAAGCCGCCATCGATCTGGCTCAATCGATGTGCATACGCTATGCACCGAGTCTGGCATATATTGCCGATTCGTTGAAAGTCATCGGTACATGCATGGGACCCTATTAATTGGTAAACTCGTTCGGAATAATTTCACGACACTACCGAAATGTAACGCCTTGCGCCGCACAAACGTCCCACACCATTGAATGTATGAACAGTTTCAATTAAAATCTCGTCAAAGAATCATAAAGGCATCTCGTGATCGATGGCTATCCTATATTAATTTCTGATCGTTCTTCTCGAACTAGGTTAGAGGAAAGTGTTGCCCGGCGATCGCGTGACGATCTGCTTGCTCGTTTCAACGGGGAATGTGGCTCCAGCGGTTAGGCGAGTTTTGATAAGCGGGCGGGGCTGGAAATGAGCGAAAGCTACGATAATTGCCAGTGGGAGACCCGATAGTCGGGAATACGCAGGTTTGCGAATCCACATGGACGCGATCCGCTTTGAAATTACAGCGTTCTTCTCGCTGAAAAACCCGAAGATCGAAATTCGCGTGAAATAGACGAAATGACGAAATTTCATACGCGAGAGTTGATATAGAGAGGAACGATACACGATCCGCTCGCGTCGTTGCAAAAGGAGGCGGACAAAGACTCGCGCCATAACTTTGTCCAAATAGTCGGTATTTTCGCCGGTGTTCATAAATTTGAATAAATCGCTGGGCTTTTTATTCAGCGCGCGTCACTGTAGGAGCTTTCGAAATTCGCCGGGAATTTCCCAGCGACTTGAGCGACACGACCAACGAGAGTAACAGTTACGTCATTGTCGTCACTCGTAAAAGCAGCGGAGAGAACGGAAAAGGGAGAAAATTTATTTTCGTACCTTTTGAATAACACTTCCAGAGGCAGCGCCCCGGGCTGGATTCCACCTTTTGATTGGCGCTTTTAATTTTCCATTCATCCGGATGTAGCCAAGCCCGCGGGCTGCCAGCCGACGTTTGACGTGCAAATCTCGACTTGCTATCGTACCAGGTAACTCGACCGCTTAATAAAATTCGAAAAAAATCTTGAGTGTTCCGTCTACCTCGTTTCCGTTCCCTCTACCCTTCTCTCCCTCTCCCTCTTCTCTCTTTTCTCGTTGAAACGCGTCCACCATCGTACCTCCTGAAGCTCGATACTTCGCTCGAATTTGCCTAGTACCGAAATCATTCTTCCCGACACTGGCGGCAGAGAACATTCGACATCGTTTAAAACAAGTCGCTTTCAAACTCTGCGCGCAGTTTGTGTGTGTGTGTGTTTTTTTTTGCGCGCAGCCACAAAAGCCAGTTGTAGGAAAAAAGGGAAATACGAAATGGAAACCATTTCAAAGGGCGTATTCGGACCATTTTGATCCTAAACCGGGTAGGCGGTCGAAATATTTAGCGGAAAAACGTTGGATCCACCATCACGGCGCGGGCCTAGCGACGGGTGTAACTTCCGTACGCGTACGTGAACATCAAACAATTCGCCGCGGCGAATAAACTAAATAAATTCGATTCGCGCATTTCTCGGGAATATCGTCGAAACGAACGTTTGTTTTCGACGAAACTAGCACCGTCGATGCATATTTTACAGCGAAATTCAGACAATTGTATTTGTACGTTTCTACGCCGCGCTGGGAATGTTGCGTTTGCAACGATCTTGCGCGGCAACAGTGAAAATCGGTGTACGGAAAATGAGAGAGAGAGAGAAAGAGAGAGAGAGAGAGAGAGAGAGGGAGAGAGACAGACCGGGTAGGTAGGAAACTATCGCGGAATGATGGATGCGTTTCGAACGCGGCTGGTCCCATCGCTAGACACGAGGCGCACACGATCGAGGAATTCAGTGGCGCGTTGGCGAAGGCCGGGGCATCGTGGATGTTCATTTTTCAAAATCTGCTAACGTGCCACGTAGAGAAGAGACGCGGAGAAGATTTTCCACTCGAGGCCGGATGCCATGGGTTTTTCACGGAGATGAAAATTCAAGTAGTCGAGCGGGAGGCGTCGCGGTGACGGGAACAGGTACGAAGGGGGTTGCGAGGGGGTACGGGGACAAGGACGACGACGGGGACGAGGACGAGGACGGGACGTCGACGTCTACGAGGCGTCGAGGAATACGTCGTTGGCTAATGCCACGACTTTCACGAAGCGTAGGTAATACGTATTGTGGCCGGAGTCGTGTCGTGATTTTCACCATACAGGCGCGTCGGTGTTCCCCGGGGCAGTCACGTCTTGCGCGAGATTCAATTTGCCGCCAACTCCCGCCTACCCACCCCCTTTCCCACTCGAACCCACCCTTGAACCGTTCTATATCCCCTCGTGCCCGTTGCCCCTTTATCCTTCGTTCTCCTTTTTGATCCATTCGCCAACGCAACGCCCCTTTCTTTTTCGTCGTCCACTTCTCCTCATCCTGCACCCACGTCGCCCACACCACCCTCGCCTAATACCGTGGAGCATCGACGTACACGGTCGAACGTAAACGACCGACGAGCCCCGAGGAAATGCTGGCTTCTGTGTTAGGCTGTCGGCTCGCCTCGCCTCGTGTCGTGACGGGGATCCGAGATTTCTATGGGCAAGTCAAAAATTCATCGTTATGCGTCTCTTGCGGCGCATGACCAATCCCAACAATCCCCGCTCTCTCTCTCTTGAGAGAGAGAGTGCGGTTGAAACGCGTCACCTTTTCGAATCTATATTTTAACGCGATGCAAACCACCGTGCATTCGATTCTAGAATTAATGGAGTTGTACGCCCGGGAGTACTCCGCTCTTTCTATTCCTCGAATCATCACGAAATCGTGATCCTCTCTCCGTTCCCGGTGCACTTGGAATTCTAACCCTTTGAATTCTCGTGACCATTGGAACTTTTGCTCTTTGCAGACCGGAAAGTCCTCGATATCGAGTGGCTCCGTGCTCTCATAGACTTTGGAGTTCCGGCCCTTCGCGTTCCCCCGGACTGTCTTTGTGATTTCAAGATCCCACGTCATTTTTTTCTTTCGTCGAATGAAAATTATTGCTGCCATTACACGGCACGGATTTAAGTGGAAGCAGTTTCACGTTGGGGAAACATTTGTTCGCTCGATCGCTGGCGCGTCTCTCTTCTCTTTTTCGTGGTCCGTTTCGTTTCTGTCGAATCCCGTCGAGTATCGATGAGCGGAGGTGAACGCGGATCGACGAGCCGCGCGCAAGCCCCCGTCATCTGTTAGGTCGCCGTGACAAGGATCCAAGATTTCTATGGGAAAGTCAAAAATTCATCGGTATCCACCTCGTGCGGCACGTGGCGGAATCCAGCCCAGCCACCGGTCTCCCGGGGATTCTCTCCGGAGATCCGTCACCGCTTCGCGTTTTTCCGTCACAGATTTTCCATAACGGTGGAACGAGAAAACGCGGTTTCAATCTCTCTAATTTCTGTTCGAACTCGCTTTAGCAGTCGCAGTTGGTACCGCCGAGAACTCGATGAAATTTTCGTTGACAAATGTTCGAACCGATAAAAGTCATTAAGAACTGAGATCGTTTTACAAATTGTCGAATAAAATTTTGTAGTGTCGTAAATTTAGGCAGGATGTCGTCGGGTCTTCAATGGCGGGAATTGGCCATAAAACATCGAGGCCTGACGAAGACCAGGCCCAAGGGATGAGGGCCATAAGAGAGAAAGTGTCCCTGACGAAGACCAGGCCCAAGGGTAGGCTGGGATTTTCGAGGGACACACATAGGATCTGGGGATGAGTGCGGGTGTGTAAGTGACACTTATAAAAGGACATTTTCGTGGAGAACAGACAGACTTTTGCGTTGACTGCGGAGAGCGAAGAAAGTGTGCGTTGTGTGAGAATTTCCGACATCGAAGTTACTACTCTATATCCTTTTATATGTATATATACATTTTTAATAAACAAATATTATAAACCACATGCTACAATTTTCAAGGTATTTCTTTTTGTAAATAATCATTCGTTTGAATCCATATTCATTCTATTTATATGTATTTCCGAATGCGTCGAGTCACGCGAAAGAGCTGTAGCCAAGAAGGTTCCACGGCCTCTCGACTCCCCTAAAACAGCGTAATACCACTAATGGGCGAAGCATGGGTTTCCCTAACAATAAGTCGGCTCCGTGCCATCTGTAAACACGGTCGACTGCGGGCGGGGAGCGAAAAAACGAGAAATGGCACACGCAGCACACACTGTGCGGAGAACCGGGAGGGCTAAAGCGTAAGAACCACCGCGCCGAAATGGTCGGACAAGGTTGCCGCGCGAGTAGCAAGGGTCTGCGTCGGTTCAGACACGCGCTATAACCTCTCACTTTCGAAAGTTCCAGTCGACAGTTTGGTCCTGGACGAAGTGATTACGTTAAAAGCACTTTACACCTATTCCCCCGCCGGCATTACAGTTATAGTGCAGCGCCAGTGATAAAATACAAAGTAACCCCTCCGAGCGCAAAGTGACTTCTTTGCTGACTTTTCTCGTCCATTTTTCCCTTTATTAGACTGTTCGTGCTATTTTACCCGCCTTTGAGCCCTTTAATGATGTCAACGTGTTTACTCTTTGCAATCTTTTTCGTCTCTCTCTCTCATTCTCTCTCTGTTCCCTTTGCAAACTGCAAACTTGACAAACACTCGGCTCCACGGTTCCGCTCCGCTCCGTTACGATGTTCCACGGCTACTCGCGGGAACGGATTACGGGGGAATCAAGCAAATCCCCGGATAAATAAAACGCTTAATTAAATTCGAATTAATGGAATCGCGAGCGCCAGGAGAATGGAGATTTCGGTGTCGAGGCGGAGAACCGATTCGCCGCGACAAAAGGCTTAAAAATACGTATCGCCGCGCGCGATTTGTCGGTCTTAACTTCTTTCCGAGTCGATCCTCTGCTTTTCCCGACGCCTTTGTCTTGAAATTCGTCGATTTATTTTTTACTCGGTCGTCGTTCCCTTTTTTTCTCCCCGCTTTTCTCCGTGTTGTGCTTCTGGCCGGTTGCGAGAGAAACGGTGGCCAAGCAAAGCGAACCTCTCTCGACTCCGGCAGTCTTTTACCAACCTTATCCTGTTAGCTGTTGCTCCTGTTTTATCGCGTTCATTCAATTCCCTTTCAGGTATCGTTGCCGCTTTAATTGCAGCTATTTGTATGGCCTCTCATTTTTAATTACATTCTTGACGCTACTCGTGGACTTTTTTCTCATTATCTGATTATTTATATCACCGGCCGTTCAACGTTTGTGTCGTCGATGTTACCGCCGCGTCTCCTTTGATCCTCCGCGTCTCATTACGATTCCTCGATTCCTGCCAAATGAAATTCTTCCGGCTCGCCCTTTGACGCTGCCTCGCCTCGCCTTGCCTTGCCTCGCTGAACCGAACGCGTGCTATTACGCGAGAGCCGGGTTATCTCGATCGGTGGCCGGGGTTGATCGGTTTTCGGTTGCGAGTATCGAATTTTCGAAAAGCAACGGCTGGAAATCGGGCAATCGAGGGGAGACGCGGTCGTGAACACGGCCAGAGAACAGACCGAGAAATATCGATGAAACCTGTTCGGTATTTTTCCGGGACAGCTGCGGCAGTCGATCGGGTGGGACGATCTCTCCGCGTCGCGTCGATGGGAAACGTCCATCGCGGGGGTGAGGAGGGGTGGGGGGAGGGGTGGGAGACCGTTAAAATCGATTCCATCGTATCTATCGCGACGTTTAAGTCCCTTCGTTAACAGAAGTGCCTTCGTGTCGGGAGCTGGGCCAGGGGATCCTAACGAATGGATTTCGTCGGTGCGATCGTTGAATTCAGCTTCCGAATTTATCGGAGTGAAAGCCCGGCCGATATTCGCGGGTTTCCATCGCGTGGCCGACACGTGTTCCAGGGACGGACATGCGAACGTTCCCCGTTCCCCCGTTCCCAGTTCTCGTTCCCGCTACAGTTCCCGGTGCCGTAGCCGTTCCCGCAAATTCATTACGCGAACGGAACCATCCGTTACGGATCGTTTGATTTCGCTAACGACGTCCTATAAAGTATTCAGTGCGTGCCCGTTCAAAACGATGCTTGGCTACGTCGCCGTCCAGGCCGCGACGTCTGCGTAACGTTTAATTGCTTCTGACGAACGATGCGGCTCACGTGACCGCCGTGTTGGTCTAACGCCGCGCCGTAACAGTTTTTACTGGCCGTGCCCGGAGCCGACTAATGCAGCGAACGATACTCCTTCTGATATATGGTTCCGTGTGCGATCCGCGAGCCGGAACCGTTTACCGTTATTATTTATGGTCACGGTTATTTAAAAACTTCCACCCGAGAGTTTCGACCTCCTAACTCTTATCGGAGGTGTACACCCTATTGCGCCGCGCGACGATAGTTAGTCACCTTGTCTGACCGTTACCGGCACAAACCCCTTATTCTCCTGTCCCAGCTCGTTATTGCTAATTTTATTACTGTCGTTACCAGCCGGTTTATGCTGTGCATTTCTAACGTTTCCGGCCACCTGGAAACCCCCATCGCGAGAGACGTTTAGGGTACCTCAAAACCTTATCCCCCTTTTTTCTCGACGTAATAACAATTCCGATAATTTTAAAAGAAATGTTGAACATCTGCAGAAATTAACCCATTAGCTGCCACGATCCCCGTTTGGGGATTTTGGAATTCACACCACTCGGCGACAGAAATATATTTGGCACGCCTGACGGTTTAGTGTCATTCTTTCATTATAAAATTTGGCAGTTAAGAAGAAACTTTGTAAATTAAGTGGATTTACACTAATTTGACTCGCGGAGTGTTCGCAGTATTATCTACGGAACGGCTGGCTTCGGTTGTCGCCGACCTGTGCGGAAAGTTTCCGCGGGGATGCGTCCTTTCCGCAAACAGTGTCTGCTGGAACTCCGGCCCTACTTTAGCCCCCTCATCAATAATGGTGCTCGGTCTAGGCTGTCTATCCATAGTCGATCCTTATTCCACTTTTCAACTTCGTTTTACTTTCTGCGCCTCGGATCGGTCTTCCGTTTTGTCTGACAATGAGTTATGGTCGTCCTAGAGCGTCAGCCTCGTAGTCGATTCTCGCCAATTAAGCGTGTTAGCGAGTGCTCGATCCGATGAAGATTTCGGTCGAGTCTTTCACGGTTGGGAACGCGATAGCTGTTTGCCGGAGGGGTGGGGGCGGGGGGCGTCTCGACGCTTGCACGTGACTTGATCGACGCGACTCGCCGATTTACCGGCGTTCCGGGACAGGTAACCCGATATTCCACGTGGCCACGTAACGATCCGTACCATCGAAAAACTATTAGAGCAAAGGCCAAAAACGACGCTCGAAGCTGTCGTTTCACGGAGAAACGGCGTCGCGTGGCTGCCAATTCGATTATCCGGCAGCCCCGGCTAACTACAGTGATTTAATTGTTGAATCCGATCGTTCCACATACACGGTCCTGCTTCCGTTATAACGTCTTCGGTCCGAAACTTTTCTAACGTCGCGCGGAAGGAAGTTTGAAACTCGGCGGAAGTAGCGCGAGAGTTTCGCGAACTGTTTTTGAAAATATTGTTTGCTGGGAGCTGCGCGGCGCGGCGCAGCAGCGTCTCGTCGACGAGGGGCCAATTATCATTTGTTGTTGCGAGGCTCGCGACATCTGGTCGCTTGATACCTTTTGACAAGCGGCCGTGTCCTGTTTCCTCTTGATCTCCGCACGCGCCGTTTTATATTCTCTATTTACGCTGCGGGATAAATTCGTTTCAGTCGTTTTTCCCCTCCACTCAAAGCTTGCTCCGTCGTCCGCTTTATTTCTTTGGCTTTGAGGTTAATGGGGACCACGGTTTCGTCGAGTACAACACTTTACAAGGTACTCGACGTTCAACAATCATTAGATTCTTCCTTTCCCGTCCGTACATCCGAACCGAGTGGTTACCTTTATACCGGCCGGTGATTAAACTAAAAATTAGCAAACCTTACCATGGCTTTCGACCGACGGGGAACAAAACCCCGTCGTTCTCTGAAAATAATTCTCCGCGAAGAATCTCTCCGGTTCCGGGGCGTGGTTCGATGCTGTTTACCAGGGGTGTGCGAAAAACCGATGGTCGGGGCGAATCGGGAAGAGATCGGGCCGGGTCGGGTCGGGTTCCCGAAAATTTCTAGATTCCCCGAAGGAATCGGGTTTCCCGAAAATTTCGAGAATATAACATACGACGCTCTTGAAAATATAAATGGTTAGTGGGTTCTCGGACTTTTCGGAAATCACGAGAATCTCGAAATTTTCGGGTACCCGTCCCCGACCCGTTTACGTTGGTTCGTTTCATTAGCAGCCCGTTTGATATTACTGTATCGCGCTCGCGCGGATTTCGTCGGTGTAAAATACGCGGCGAAAGACGCGCCGCAGCCTCCGAGGCAGTCGGGTCGTCCGACAAGGTAACAAAGGGCCGCGGTATCTTCTCGGTGCCATAGTTTCCACCGTTTCCCCGGGCGAGTTGTCGGTCTCGTTATTCGGGCGATCATTTCCTCGTAGTTGGACAAGTAAGAACTTATCGTCCTATTCCGAGGAATCCGTTCGAATACCAGGCTATCGAAGATCCTCGGCTGAATTTATAAGAGGGACTTCCGTCGATAGCCGAGGGACTGCGAGAGATCGGCCAAGTCGAGCGAGCGGGTATCGTTAACGGAGCCGGCCGTATAAATAAAAGTACCGATAAATAAAAGATCGTAATCTGCCGGCGGGGACTTACCGTCGCCATTTTTGGAGCTGAAACATTGCGGGATTCCCGTGATCGCTCGCGGAGCCGTTCCCTCCGAGAATCGCCGCCGAGAGTCAAAAACCGTGGGTACGGTTCGGTGTCGGCTCTAGGAGGCGGAAAACATTACCATATTTAGCCGTTAATCGAGCACCTGTTGCTGGAACATTGTTACTTCGATACATTCCTCCGCTTGACCTTCGTTTCGCAACGTCGAGTCTTCATCTCGCAAGATCAGGTCCACAGTCTTTTCACCTCTCGACATCGACTCTGTGACTTTCTCATTCGCAAAAATCCGTGGCCTAGCCATAGGATCATGGACGTTAATGGCAACCACTGTACAAGTTTGTCTCTACTGATTGAACATTCGGAACATGGAGGGTCAGAGGATAAATGGTAAATTGCTAATCGGTCGTTGCGTGAAAATGGTTGAGACGAGGGGTTGAAGAGTCCTCTCGGAGGGGGGCAAAAGGATTGACGACGCGCAGCGTATCGTTAAAACGTTTTGCGGGCAAAGGCATCAGGAAAGCGAGTCTAGGCAGACGACGCGCGACGGTTCAAGAGAAAGGGAATCGCAGGCAGGCAGGCAGGCTGGCAGGCAGGGGTGGTTCAGGGCTGAGGTATACCCCGAAATGGACTTGCCATTATGGCCAAACTAAAGCTGGGTATTCAGCCATCCACAAGCTTATTAGTATGCAAGCGAGCTTGTTGCCTTAGGTGGCTTGAAAGCCCCGTGTGTCACATTCACGACGTGTTTCCCGAGACACGCAACATACTGCACCGTAGCACGATATACTGCTGGTAACATCCTCCCCTTGTCCTCTCTTTGTTTCACCCCCTTTCGTTGCTCCGCGACTCCTCACCAGCCGCGGCAGTACGTCTCCATTGCGTCGCCTCGCCTCGCGACGCCTCGCTTCGCCTCGCCTCGCCTCTAGCAGCGTCGAGCGATACGTGAATATGTCTACGCAGCCGAGCCAGGTTACCTTCCCTTTCTACGTCGACAATTCGAAGTTAATTCCCCTAATTGGCTCCTCAGTGTGCCCTGTTTACGTGCGTGCTCGGTTTCTATGCGCTCGCGGTGCGCTGCATCGAGGATGCATATCATTATACGCCGCTTGGTTTTGGAACTGTCGCGTCGGAACCGAGCCTGCCGGAAGTCGTGCCGAGCAAAAACCCTGTTCGAGAGTACCCGATAATTTCCCGGTCTTTCAATACGTCTCGTATTAATTGCCGTCTGACTGGGTAGAAATGCCGCGTCGAAAACCGAGAACGCGATCTTGTCGTTTGAACGTTTCGACGGGACCAGTGGAAGCGTCCGATAATGATCAGACGCTGCAGTCTACCATCGAGTCGATTACAGTAGACTCCCTCTTAGCCGGCCTCTTCTATAAACAAATTTTACTTCTCGTTTCCGACTTATCCCCCCCCCCCCTCCTCCCCCGTAAAACCAACCTTTTCAGCGATTCGCTGCGGAACGGTTCGCCAGAGTTCGAATAAAAGAAGTACCGCTCCGTAAGAAGAACGAATAGCTCCTCCGGTTCGAGCTCATAAATTTTGATCGTCGTAAGGGCCGATCGCGAACTGCGGCAAGTTTGTCGAGATAATTGCCCGGCGATCAAATCTGATTCGCGAGCACAGAATCCGTTTTACCTCGCGAATCTCTTCCGGCGTTCTTTCGGTTTTCTCCGTTGTTTACGACGATCGCGACTCGGAAACCGCCGGGTTCTTAGGAAAACGACGAAGCCACGTAACCTTAGTTAATCTCACTGATGCAGCAGTCTCGCTCATAACAGTTATGATGAACGTTAGCGTTTACCGTCCACGCTTACAGACACGCGAGCACCACGTAATCCAACTAATGTCATTACGCAGTGCCGTGCAGGATTAAATCCTTGCCTCGGTGTTCGTAACCGAGCAGGTATCATAAACATCGCGTTCGCCGTCGTCCGCACGCAAATATTCCCAAGAAGTTTGCTCTTTACCGGGCGCATTCTGCGCGTCCGCAACGTTGTACACGCGCGCGCGGACGCCGCGGCGGAAACAGCTAGCTGGAAATTGATTCGATAGCGCGGGGCAACTCGAAAAGTTGCGGAGATTGCCTCAAAATCGAATGATCGAGCTTCGCCGGTTCTACGGTGAAAAACAGGAAAATAAAACCGGAAATATACCGTGCACGTAGAGCGGAATGTTTACGCGCGGCTCGCTGTTTTTCGAGAAAATCAACTCTAAATATCCGTCGATGCGCGAAATAACTATCGTCGGCGTCGAAATTGAAATTGTCCGGGGGGGGGGGGGGGGGCTCGTCGAATGTCTTCGCCAATTATCTGTAACGCGGCCGACGCGACGCGACCCGGACGCGACGTTTAAAAAATTCAAAAGCCTCTGCTCGACAAGAGCAATTCCATTCCCCGCGAGTTTACAATTGCCGAAGTTGCGTGGTCAATACCCTATGTTTTACAGTCGGCCATAAAACGCAGACGGTGTTCTCTGCCGCTGGACGTTGTATTTCGCGTCACGGTTCATTCCAGAAATCCTCTCCATCTGTTAGATATTCGTTGCTCGGTGTTCTGTCCCGCATTCGCGAAGTACAACAGAACTTTTTCGAGTTCTCTTGTACCGCTCGCCGTTCCGGGATCGCTTTACGCTTGCCGGTGTTCCAATGCTCTCGATACCAAAAAAAAAAAGAACGAGTGCAAAGGACACGTTTTCGAGCGCACTCGCAATCAACGATTTACGATGAATCCGTTAATTACCCAGGCAGGATTCGAACTCCCACCACTTCGATTCGAACCTGTCATTTTCGTATCGAAATCTGTATAATATCATGAAAAATTTCTGAAACTAAAAGGTATGGCGGAGCTGAGAAGTTGCTCATTTGTTTGTTCGTCGGGCAAAGAACTTTCCGGCACGATCTGGTATTATTTAGCGAACGGCTCCCGCTCGGATATCGGGCTGCGATCATAGTCACTGGGAACTTGTAGCGACAGCGTCGATGGAGTATGTAGGAAGCACACGGCGGCTCTTTATTGCTAAACACCCGAAACCGCGCAATATCGGGCGGAGGTTACGCGCGCCTGGAGTGGGTGTGTCGCGTGTGATGTGGCCGGCCATTAGCTCTTTGTCCAGCTGCGATATTTGCATCGTTGATTTCTGCTATCATGGACACGCGCTTTCAAGGAAACTGCGTGCTCTGCTCGTCGCGCTCATTGGTCGTTCCATCGAACGAAATATTCGAGAAAACTCGTCGCGCTAACTTAACGTCGATTACAATTTTTCACCTTTCACTTCACGTTCCCCTGTCTTCCGAAAAATTCCGAATCGCGGGGCAATTAATAATTTAATTGTTTAATGTTGCTTCAACATCAAAGGTCATTAGCAACAAGGTACATTTTCTTACAATATATTATACATATTTGTATCCTTGATATACTTGGCAAGACCGGCGATATACTCCTTAGAACTTAACAGAATGGGTAAGGATCTAGGCAACTTAGCATTTTTCCTTTGATTCTCATATTTTTTGCATTCTATTATCAGGTGGTTTGTGTTAATTGGTACTTTACATATATCGCAGATCGTATTTTCTTTCTTATTTAACAAAAATGAATGGGTTATTTCTGAATGCCCAATTCTGATTCTAGAAAATGAAGTTTGAATTTGACGATCTACTGGACTTGGAAATTTGTGCCACTCAAAATCCGCTCCTTCATTATGATATTTTTGCATATAATTCCTTTTAATTTTGTCAAATACCTGTTTCCTAAAAAGGGCCTAGCCGAATAAGATGGTCAAAACTGCCCTTAGACGTTTTTCAATAATTAATGAACCATTCGAAAGCTGACCAAGAAAAACCCCTCTGAGCCAAATTTCAACCCCCTATCTTGCTCGTGAGGGTAGTTACAGGGTAAATTAGATTTTGAGCTTTTCCGTGCATTTTCCGCACTCTGATGCTTCCCAAAATTCTGAAAAAAATGTGACATATTTTGGACCCTAAGGCGGATTTTTGAGAATTTTTTCCGATTTTTTGGATGCAAACTGTGGTCGTAAAAAATGAAAAACCTCAAAAAAATCAGAAAAATGCAGGTTTCTCAAAAATATGAAAACATGCTATTGAGCTGTTTAGTGCCCCAATAAAGTACCATAACAGGCAGTGTCCTCAATTTTTTTTAGATTTTTTCTTGTGGGCACTTTTTGTCCAGACAAGAAAAACCGAATTTTTTCGACGTTTCTGCTATTAGGAGGAAAGTTACACTTGTTGATTTTATCGCAAGTATATATTAAGTCATTTTTAACGTTATTACATTGAAACAAGTAAGTGTTTGACCTCAGAAATATGTTTTAAGAGAAAAATAAATTCTATTTCGTGCGATATATACCGGAATGTTCGCAACGTTTACAACATCGCCGGTTGGCCGAGCAGTCAAGGTGTCGGACTACGGAGCGGAAACGCTGGGTTCGAATCCCGTCGAGGGTAAAGTTTTTTTTTCCATACATCATCTTTATTTTTTCAATTTTTTATTACATGGTTTATTCATGTGATTTTTAAAATATTTTTTTAATGTTTTAAAAATATTTAAGAAACATTTTTGAGTAAAATATATGTAAATATAGTTTTAGAGTATCTATCACTTCCTCGATTCTCTAATTGTATATGATCTTCATTACGGTCCTCTATAACATTCTTAATATTAAAATTCATTAATCTGGTTTCTAAGCCTTGCGTCTTCATAAATTAGGGAGGAAATGAGAAGAATTCTGAATAAATAACACGCAGCAAAGTATTGGTTTTTGTCAAATTGAAAGAAAAGGGCTACATACTACCACTATTTTTAAAGTGAGGTATCAGGTACAAATAAGCCTTAGCCATTCCTCTTTATTGTAACGTACATGAGGATGTATTTCCGTTTATAGTTACTTGATTGAAAACCATCATGAAGAGGGAAGACTTTTGTATTGTCGACAGAGGTTTTCGAGATATTACATCTCATTTAACAGGTCTTGGTTTCAGAGTTCTCATGCCTGCTTTAAAAGGTAATCGTTCTCAACTTTCGACGAAAGAGTCGAATTATTCCTGAAAAGTCACGAAAATTCATTGGGTTGTAGAGGCAATGTATAGTATACAAGGTCAAAAGTACCAGCTTCTACACAAACAAGTAGACAACGAAACCTTTCCAAAAATTGGACATAATTGGAACTGCAAAACGACTCCATTTCAAACAGTATCCTCGGTAGATACTCTGGATTTTCCGGAAATGACAGAAGTAGATTTAAAAATTCTTTTCACGGAATCTTACCAATTTTCGCAAGCAATTTCTAATCTGGCGGAAATCGTGGACGAACACAATAATATAAATATTAATTTATTGCCTAATCCAAGAAAATAATATCATTAAATTCGAAGTCAAATCGGAGTAATATAAATAAAAGTTAGTTAAAAATGTTACCTCAATATTTTTTAAAAACATTTAAAAAATATTGTTAAAATCACATGAATAAACTATATAAGAAATTGAAAAAATAAAGATGATGTATGGAAAAAAAAACTTTACCCTCGACGGGATTCGAACCCAGCGTTTCCGCTCCGTAGTCCGACACCTTGACTGCTCGGCCAACCGGCGATGTTGTAAACGTTGCGAACATTCTGGTATATATCGCACGAAATAGAATTTATTTTTCTCTTAAAACATATTTCTGAGGTCAAACACTTACTTGTTTCAATGTAATAACGTTAAAAATGACTTAATATATACTTGCGATAAAATCAACAAGTGTAACTTTCCTCCTAATAGCAGAAACGTCGAAAAAATTCGGTTTTTCTTGTCTGGACAAAAAGTGCCCACAAGAAAAAATCTAAAAAAAATTGAGGACACTGCCTGTTATGGTACTTTATTGGGGCACTAAACAGCTCAATAGCATGTTTTCATATTTTTGAGAAACCTGCATTTTTCTGATTTTTTTGAGGTTTTTCATTTTTTACGACCACAGTTTGCATCCAAAAAATCGGAAAAAAATTCTCAAAAATCCGCCTTAGGGTCCAAAATATGTCACATTTTTTTCAGAATTTTGGGAAGCATCAGAGTGCGGAAAATGCACGGAAAAGCTCAAAATCTAATTTACCCTGTAACTACCCTCACGAGCAAGATAGGGGGTTGAAATTTGGCTCAGAGGGGTTTTTCTTGGTCAGCTTTCGAATGGTTCATTAATTATTGAAAAACGTCTAAGGGCAGTTTTGACCATCTTATTCGGCTAGGCCCTTTCATTTAGGTGGTTTTTAAGATCGTTTAGTCATTGTCGCCGAAACCTTCTGCTTCTTCTCGCCGTCAATGAGCACAGTTAATTTCGTAATAGAGAAGAACCGTGAACACAAGCTACATATTTACAATAACAACCAACTACTATTCGCCTTGAATTCAAATCGTTGCGATATCTTCGGAATATCGCAGGGGGGGTTAACTTGATTGCTGTCACAATTTCGTATCGTCGTAACAGTATTGTAAAAGATGCATCCAAGAGAAGATGTTAGTGCATGCTATCGGAGGGGTTAATTTTCGTTAGTAGGGTCGATTTGTCGGAGTTGTGCGGAAGCAGGGTGAGGGGAAAGGGGGTGTTTAGAGGAGAGGGAAGAGGATGCCGCTTCCGTGTTTTTCCATAGCCCGGAGCGTATCAATGAAATACATCAAATTAGCTCTTCGTCGAAATAAGATTTCCCAGCGGCGGAACGACCGTGGACCATCTCGGTCGCCCGGAGGGCCAATGTGACCGACGTGGTGCACGGCCTCGTCGCCGAGGCAGGATGGCAGGTCGCAGCCAACATTGGCAATATCCTGTTTTTCCAGGACTGCGGAATTAAATATTTGCCGCGGCGAAACAAGAGTTACGTCGCAGTTCGTAGCCATCTCAGGGGGGGAATGGAAGGATACCCAAGCCAACGATACTGGCTGCTTTTCGAGTGCCCTCCGGCGCCAGCCAATATACCAAGAAACTGCCAATATCATCGCTCTTGCCCCCCTCTACACCGCCGCACATCCTACCGTCGAATGACAAATGTTGTAATCGACCCTGCTCCGCCTTCCCGCCTTTCCCGCAGAGCCGTATGGACGTTCTCGGAGGTGTCGGACCGTCTGTTTTGCAATATCGAGTCCCTCCTTTCCGCAACCCTATTTTTCCGAAATCAATTTTCAACCTGCAACGCTCCCGAGGGCTCGCGAACCAGATTTTCGCTCTTTGACGCTTGCGATCTCGTGCGTCTCCCACGAGTTTCATTACGTCTCGGAGAGAACATTCAATTAACTTCTGTGAAAGACGGCTCTCGTTCGACTTTCCGCGAAAAATTCTCGAACTCGCTCGATCATTTGATTCGAACGTTAAACGTTCGTCGCGATCGTTCGGCCCGCTCGGTCGACCGCCTTTTTACCAAGGAAGCACCATCTGGCCGTGGTATCGGTTGCCCGGGGTAAAAAACACTCCTAAACTTTCGGCCGTTATTTTAGGAGCGTTCTGTATGCGAAAAAATGTAGCTCGACGTTGCTGTAGAAGTGGTTTTTCAATCGCGGGATATACGGACAAAATGCACGCGCCTCCACACACACACACACACACACACACACGGACGCACGAGAGAGAAAGAAAATGAAAAAAAGAAAAAACTTGAATTCCACGGAGCGTATTCCGGAGAAGCAATCCGGTGAATTATTACGTTGCTTTTGCGTGAAATCGATAGGTCTATTTGGTATATAGAGTTCGCCTGTAAAAATTCACTGAATTATAGATTTTTCTGTGCGTTGCACGAGATACACACGGGGTATCGATGCCCGGCCGACCATCTCTCAGCGAACCGTGTCCATATTGAAATGTACGGCACACTTTTCGGGGTTTGTTCGGTTTGCAGGAGAGTCGGCCAGCTGCGACCGAATACTTGATTTCTCCATTAAAATTTTAGTCCGCGGGAATATTGTCTGCGTTCCGCGTTTTCCAGCCAGCACGCTCCACCTCTTCGTTCGCGGGCGGAGATCGAAGCGGAGAGGACGTTTCTACCGCGTTGTTAACGGCGCGGCGCGGTCTTAGTTGCCCCGGTTTATTTATCGGCGAGCACACCGAACACCGGGGCTGTATCGACAACGCCGCACGGAAACCGAGACGGGCCCTGCGTGACATCGACAATTTCTGATTCGTTGTTCGAAACCAGCCATTCTCGTTATTAATTATGTGGAACGCGGTGTTCTGATCGCGACCGTGGCTCAGCCCCCCGCGTTAGATCCGCGCGTTTAATTCTGGATAAATGTGTGGCCAACGCGCCTAATAATCCATCATGGTTATTGCACCGATAAGCCGCAAAGGATTTCAAGTTCAATTATCGAATGCTGGATCAACAGTGACATCCTACTCGTTTAATCATGGAAATGGCTAGGATTACCGCGGCTTAACGACACACCGAAATTTTTAAGCGCCTCCAGTTCCCGATGCGGTTTCATCCAATGATTATCACCTTCCGACAAACGAACACGAAACATTCTGTTATCTTAAATATCCTCCGCTTATCGCGTTCGTCCAGCCGTCGTTCTTTTCCACTGCGGCTCCCGGGCTTACATGCTGGTTCGCCCGGCAACGCGATTAATCGTTTTTCCGAGGTTTTGTATATTTTACTGGCAAACTGTTTAATCGATAATCAGGCTCAACGTCAGCGGCTAAATAGTCAGAATTTAATGGACAATTGAAAAGTAAATTCCGATTGCTGGTATTCTTCGACGTCGTTATAGAAACAAACGACGAGCCTTTCGCGCTGCTTTCGGTGTTCGTAACAGAATTTTTCTACGTCGAGAGGTACGGCGCGAGCGGGGAGCGGACGGCAGAGTAATTCATATAAGCGAGCCGTAATATTTTCCGGGAAATGAATATGCGTTTTCCGGGCACGCATTCGCTGTCGCCGCCAATAATTCACACGCGACACCGTCGCGTCGCCAGTCCGATGCGAGCCCCCTTTGACGGCAGCTGCTGTTATTGAACTCCACGGGGTTACGCAATTTCGAGTTTTCCCAGACACGTGTCGTACCGCGGGATAATTAGAATAAAGCGTATCGTTAAATGCTCGAACGCGATCCGGGCAACGGTATCGTTTCGAATACCGCCGGCTAGTTTTTCCCCGAACGATTTATAATATTACATGGGCGAGGACATTAAATTACGGTTCGGCGCGGTGCACGGTGGGGCCGGGGGGTTGTGGGGAGGGGGGGGGGCGCATTGTGCTCGATACGTCCAGCGATCGGAGTTTTTGCGTGGTCATTGAAATCGTATCGGGCATCGAAACAAGGTTTATTTTCGCGGAACGAACGAAGGAAGGTATGGTAAATCAAATTTTTGGTTAATTAAGCTTTTTTCCGGTTCTCGGTCCGTGTACGATGAACAATGTCGGTTTTATGAACTCGTTCGTTTTCTATGCAGACGGTCCGGCTACGAAAAATGACCGTGCAATGAAACTCCCATCAATTTATTCGCTTCGGACAATGGACCGGCCGTCGAAGAATGAAAATTGCATGTTTCATGACTGTTGCGACGATTCGCGGACTCTCCACCGGCCACGGACGATGATTCCGCTGTCGAGTTTCGATTTCACCCGAATAAGCTCGCCGCTATCTCCCGGTAATTAGGAGAAATTCATTGTTCCAGATTCGTTTCGCGAACCGGTCCCATCGGTAGATCGCTCGAGCGACGACAGATTTAACGCGCGCGAAACGCTCGAATTTTTCGGGGGCGGGGGGAAGGGTGGGGGGCACGTGACTAGCCGCTAGGTTGTTCCGCTATGAAACGACCGCGTGCTTTTTTTTTTTATTACAACAGACGGGCTTGTAAAATACCGCACATGTTTCACTTCTGGCGTTTATTCCCGAAATTCCGCAACGATAGTTTCATTATCAGGAACAAAAACTCCCGTCAGGCTTTGTAAATGAATGAAACGGGTGAATGGAGCACGCAATTGTACCCGCTCGAATGTGAAACTACACGGAGACAAAATCTCCAATCGCTTTTATTGCAGGCTTTACCGTCGAAGAGTCGCTAATTGAAGTTCACGCGGCCAACGAACTTCTCGTTTAAACGGCCCGTGTATTTTTCGGTGGATCGTCGACGTGGATGCAATTATTGGCTCGCGCGCGAAACATCGATTACAACGATCCCCGTCCGTGAAATATTCCACGATCTCTCGCGGTCCCCTCCCTGCCCCGTTCTCCGCGAACGAAATCAAGAACCCGATCTTCGTCTCCGAGCAGATTAAAAGTTCCCAGCAGTAGAGGTGGAACGAGCTGGAAAGAATATCGTTAGTTAGCCTCTCTCGACGACTCGTTGATTTAACGCTGTTACGAGGATTTTAAGGCTTCGTAAATGCCATATCTTTTAACGGGTGCAACAGGTCGCGAATTCTGCCCTAAGAATCGGGCCGGGGTCGTTAAGCTATCGTATATCACCGAAACGAACTTGCATCCGGAATTATGTAAAAGACGAATGAACTTGCCTCCGCTTCGTTTCCGCCGGCGAAAGAACCCGTTCAATCCTCGAAACATCTCGCAGAAATTATTCCTTCCGAGGCAACACGGAAATAGAGAACGCGATTAATTCTAGCCGGAAACCGGGAAAGGAAAATGCTTGTAGGGCCGGTACAGTCTAAAATTAAAGTTCCACAGTTTCGCTCTGAACCCGTGCGAAACGATTTTCCATTTTTGGAAGTCATTCAAGCCTCGGCATAAACATCTTCTCGGTGTCGGACGTCTTTTCCTCGCGCGGCAACAATATTTAATGTTAAAAGTAGCATTGGCGCGGGGGGTTATCCGCGCCTTAAATCCTCCCGATAAGCTCTCGGTCTCTCGGAACCGACTTCCGGCGAGCAACAGGTCGTGTACGTCTTCCGAAGTAGTCTAGTAGGTAAGAATTCCTTTGGTAACGCAAAACTATGGCTTCCGAAATTTATACCCGGCGGTGAGCTATGGGGCAGCATAAGTTAGATAGGAACTCGCGCGCGGGCTACGGCGGCGCGAAGCTGATGTTCTATTATTTTACGTTAACGTAACCGAGAGGAGCCGCGGGTAAAAGTTCGCGGTGGCGTTCCAGGCTTGCGGTTCGCCCTGTCGTGGTACGAAAGCTCGGTGACTGTTGGCTCTCGGGTACGCGCGGGTACGCGGGTACACTGGGTACCCCGGAGTGCACAGAGTTCACCGAAAGACGAAGAGGCGGAGACGAAGGGCGGTTACAAGTAGAATATAGAGGACGCGGATACCCCCGTTCATTTGCATTCTACCGCGCGGAGAGACGGCTGCGAGAGCGAGCACATCGAGAACGAGCGGAGCCGAGCCGAGCCGAGCCGCGCCGCGCCGAGCTGAGATGTTATTCGAGGCGAGAAGAACCGAATCACGGGGACGGAAAGGAACGAAGAAAAATATCGGGGAGAAGAAAGCCGGCTATTTCTCGCAGTTTCGGAGCAAAAATGCTCCGGGAGAAGTGAATTATGCTCCGCCGAGAAATTCTTTTCGAAATGAATTATGGAGAAGCCGGGGACCGAGCGAATTCCCGAAGACAACTCGAAGATTCTCTGCAATATTAATTAGCGGGCACCTTCTTCGCGAATCCATCGCCGATTTATGCTCTCGACGATTCCGCATTCTGCGATTCCGAAATTCTGGACCGACCGCGACAGTCGTTCCAAGATCGACCGTGAGAAAAATACAATTCTTTAAGTGCCAAATGCAGTTCCGAAAATAGGTGCTCATAGAGGATTCCAGGCGGCGTACGCGTGTCCAGCCGTTTCTCCTTTTTCGATTGGTCGTCGAGATTGGACGGGTGGCGATCGCGTTGAAAAATTTCGACAAATTCCCGATCCCGTGGGCGGTACCTGCGGACGGGCATTATTTTCGCGGGCGCAATTGCAGAAAACACGGGGCACAGTTTGTCACGCTCAGGGCCGTACTCAGCGGCGAGGTCGC
Source organism: Halictus rubicundus (assembly GCF_050948215.1). NCBI lineage: Eukaryota > Metazoa > Arthropoda > Insecta > Hymenoptera > Halictidae > Halictus > Halictus rubicundus. Next base: position 6,866,396 of record NC_135154.1, read on the forward strand.
ATTTAACAGAGAGAAACATTTGACGGAGATTGCCGGCCCTCCATCCCTTCGGAACAGCACTGACAGACAGACAGAGAGACAGCGGAGATGAAAGGGTGGCGGAGGAGAGACGAAGGAGAGAGAGAGAGAGGAGGTGGAAGAGGGTTCGAGAGAGGGTGCAGTACCGAGAGGAAACAGGGAGAGAGAGAGAGAGAGAGAGAGAGAGAGAGAGAGGCGAACAGGCGAGCTGGCGAGGGGCAGGAGGACTCGCTTCGTCGACCGCAACTAAAACGCAGCCTCGACAGAGAGTTCAGTTGCCAACCGGTAATGGAATTCCTCTGTTTCCCGGAACAATGATACGCTACGTCGCGGTATGAACTACGCATAATATAGCACCGGCCCGTTATCCTGAATTGCATACGCGCGAGAGAAAAGGACGGTGGCACCGCGGCGGCAGCCGCGCGCTCCCCGGAATATGAAATTCAAAAATCCTTAGATCGAAACACGGCTCGACTTACCAATCTGTTATCTCGACCCGGCTCTTCTTCGCCGGGCCGCGAGCACTCGCGAGCACTCGCGAGAGAGAGAGAGAGAGAGAGAGATCCTTTATGATCCATGGGAACCGTAGTGGGAGAAAGGTTCACGGTGTTTCGAAAGGTGTTTCCTCCGGTCTCTTCTTCTCCTCCCCATGGATCGACCCGAGTTCGGATCGTCGATCCGGAGAGCTCCTTCTACCGTCTAACTTTTAGAGTGGGATTCGCGGTATCCTGCTTATCTGGCTCGCATAAATAAAATTCGAGGGGGAGAAAGTTTTTTGTCCTCCTCCCCAACCGCGACGCGGCGCGGCGCAGCGCGGCGGGTCGGCGATGGTTGGTTCATTACACGGCACGTCGAACGGGACTTTCGAAATAAAGTTGTGTTGCTCGTCGAGGGTACGGTGGGCGGTCCGCATCATGCCAGTGCCCGCGCGCCATTGTTGCTGCATCTTCCGCGTGGCAGGACCGACGAAATAACTTTCATAAAAAATTTATCAGTACACCGTAAACGCGGGATATCTCTGTTTTATTTGATACGCTTTCTGGTCCCGTGACTTTTAAAAGCCTGCTGCTGCTCTGCTGCTACTGCTGCTACTGCCCTCTTTGCTCCAGTGGCCCCCTCGTATCGCAGCCTTGTCTTCACAATTACCGTGATTCTGACCCTCTCCGTTCGATAACGTTGCAGTCGTTCGACTTCATCGTTTCACCGGCTATTTTTATGCTTCGAACGCAAAGCAATTTTAAATCACAAAAAAAGTTCAGACCCATAGTTCACTATTTATTGACCAGAACGTGCACAAAATTTCCCGAGTCTGGTAAAACTGCGCAGGGCACATTACTTAATTACGGCCGAGTTAAAACGTCAGTTAATTTATAGCATGTCAGACAAAAGGATCAACGCTGATCTGAAAAATTCAACGATATTAAATTCCCGAACAAGATCATATCGCAAAATCATATATTTTACTATTTATTGACAAGAACGCGCACAAAACTTCTTCTCGAGTCTGGTAAAACTGCGCAGGGCAGATTACTTAATTACGGCCGAGTTAAAACGTCAGTTAATTTATAGCATGTCAGACAAAAGGATCGACGCTGATCTGAAAAATTCAACGATATTAAATTCCCGAACAAGATCATATCGCAAAATCATATATTTTACTATTTATTGACAAGAACGCGCACAAAACTTCTTCTCGAGTCTGGTAAAACTGCGCAGGGCAGATTACTTAATTACGGCCGAGTTAAAACGTCAGTTAATTTATAGCATGTCAGACAAAAGGATCGACGCTGATCTGAAAAATTCAACGATATTAAATTCCCGAACAAGACCATATCACAAAGTCATATAGTTCACTATTTATTGACAAGAACGTGCACAAAATTTCTCGAGTCTATAAGACTGCGCAGGGCAGATTACTTAATTACGGCCGAGTTAAAGCGTCAGTTAATTTATATGAAGTCGGACAAAAGGACAGACGCTGATCTGAAAAATTCAACGATATTAAATTCCCGAACAAGACCATATCACAAAATTAATATAGTTCACTATTTATTGACCAGAACGTGCACAAAATTTCCCGAGTCTGGTAAAACTGCGCAGGGCAGATTACTTAATTACGGCCGAGTTAAAGCGTCAGTTAATTTATAGAAAGTCGGACAAAAGGATCGACGCTGATCTGAAAAATTCAACGATATTAAATTCCCTAAACAAGGTTTCGAGTGAATTTGGGCGGGGGTCGAGGTTCTAGCCGGTGATTCGAATCAAGAGGGGTTGGAAGAGTATCGAGGATCGTGGCTCGATAGCTTATGGAGCGTCCTCCGAGTTTAATAAAGCTCGGTGGACTCGTGGTGATGCGTGAACGCGCGGATAAGATGATAACGAGGCGAGAAAGACTGCACGCACCGGCGCGGCAGCTCCCTAGGGAATTTTCCTCATGATGGCGTATGGCGTATACGTACGCGCATCGGAAGTGAAGACCTGTGACACGGAGATAAGTTCGACGGGCTGGCAATATTGACCTTTGGACCTTCTGCCGTGTAAACTCACGAGAGCTATCACAGCCTCTTATCGAGACCACCCATCCCAGAAGCAGATGGAACTTTATTGGCATCGTGGGATGTTTGTCCAACAGAATAAACGGATGATCAATCTATTCCTCAAAAATTCGAACGACCGCCGCGACGACGCGTCCCCCAAAAATCGCAAAATCTGAGTTTCACGCTCTCCATAATCGGAAATGCTATGGTTTTTTCGTTAATTAACCGTTCTCCCAAATTGTGTGCCTCCCACCTAAAAAGAGACCTTCTTGCACACTTATTCGCGTGCTTGCATCGAACGAAAGATGGCTCGAAGTTCACCAGGCGTAAGTGAATTATAACCACATTAACGATTAACGATAATTAATCGTGTATCAGCGGAGAAAATTGACGGAGCGGCGACTAGGTGGAAAAGTGAAATGGTAATGGACTTTGACGACGGTAAATGGGGAGCGTGTATAATTTATGCGACGAATTAAAACGCCGGACGAACGTATCGGCGCTCGACGGGTTTTATCGTCGATTACGAGGTATCGGAGTTATCGGTCGTTCGTAGAAGCGAGAGTAGAATGACGTTACGTGCAGTAGCATCGCACAATGGCGGTTCGGAATATTTATAAGCCGCTAAGGTCGGGTTTACAATGGTGGGAAGGGGTTATCGTAAACAAGGTCAACGAACCCGGGCCAGGCCGGGCCGGGCCGGGTCGGGTCGGGGCGGCGTATCGAGTGGTGTCGCGTTCAATTCGGTTGCGTCTGGTTTTCCGGGAACAAATCGACGAGTATCGACGAGTATCGACCTTCCTTTGACGATTTCAAAGCACTCGAGCCTTCACGGGGTCACTCGCGAGACAGAATGACCGACATGGTACAAGGCCTATGCACTCGATATACAGGGATAAATCAAATGATGACGCGTGACTGATCGCTAAGAGAGGAGACCGCGTCGTGGTCGTCGTCGTCTGTTATCGACGCTGCTACCTCCCGTATATCGACAAGTGCTTCACCCGTGATAATCGCCCTTCGTAAGTTTGGTACGTGGTAATTGAATCCGAGACAGCTGCGCGCGCACGCGCGCGGAACTTCGAGATACGATCACCGCTCGCCTAATTAATCCTAGAGAAAAAAACTACGTTTCTCCGAGCGTCGAACAGGGGCGTGACTCTCCTGTACATCTAAATTGGAATCGACAATCCAGGATTTTGCTGGACGACCTTCCGTTTCCAGGGAATCGATTTCGACCCGGGTTCGCCGGGTCTCTCCTGAAATTTTCGACTTTTTACAAACGTGAAAAATTCCCGGCGCGTAAACAATAATCTGCAACGTTTGCGCGGTTCAAGGAAAAGGAAAACACGCGTTTCCGGCCGACTAAAAACATCGCGGTTCCGCAGGAACGCGTGCACCGACCACAAGACAAACAATTCCGTGAAACCGAGTATCGATGATCGTTGATCGGATTTCACGGTCGTTCGATTCGACGCGGCGCGGCGGGGTATCGAGTTAAAAGTAATTATAGCATAACTCGTAGTTTCGGGAACGGTTGACTTGACGCGCGGTCGACTGCGTCGTCAAAGGAAATTCGCCAGACGTTCCGCGGCGCAATGTGCTTTACGACCTGTCACCTTCGGTCTTACCCGTTCCCTCTGTTGCTCCGGGCTATCGACGAAACAGTCGACATCCAGTGTGTTACCTGCTAACAAAGGAAACTCGAATCTGCGAATGAAATCAGCGCATATCCGACTGCCAAAATCTCGTTACAGGCGGCGCCGTTTGTGAAGCTACGCGCGGTGCCGCGCAGCGCGACGCGTCGCTCGGCTCGGCTCGGCTCGGCTCGACGCCGACACTCCACACAGAGCACACAAAGCACAGAGCGCGATCGATCGCAACAGATTATTTCTCCGCTCGAAATATTTGGTTACCGGCCGCGAATCTTTACGCATAAATCTTCGCAACAACCTCCGGACAGATCATTCCGGATTTTCCCTTTTCCCCCACGGTGAAACATGGCTTCATTCGATTCGAGTTTCGAATTTTTACCGGTCCCCGACGTCTGCCGATTGAAACTCTGATGGCTCTATTTTCCCCGGGTCGTTCGAAATCGCTTCGATCGTCGAAGGCATTGTATTATTAACCGCCTACCGCCAGATCGCCGTAAATCTTTCACTCGACTGTTCTATAAATGCTTGTTAAAGTACTCCCGCGGAATATTTATATTAAATCAGAATCGATTCGCTGTTATGAATATAACAGACTGCTAAATATTTCCCGGAACGTCTAGAAGAATACGTCGATCCGAAGTCTCGTTCATGTCAAACCTTGAAATCAAATATCCAAGTACCGTATGAATAATGCATCGTCGCGTGTTTCTGTCGGATCTTTTAACATTTCCATTATCTATTCATCGCGCGCACCTAGAAAGAGTATTCGACGCGTATTTTCGGCGGTAGACGCGAATGGAAGTTCGCCACGCTGTCCGAATGGGATCGATCCGCCGGGAAAAAGGGCAATCGCGGGCACCGTCGATCACCCGTGATCGCTTTTAGGAAGAGATTCGCGGTTCCCGAGCTGCAAGAGTCGTCGGGAAAAATTCCGCCGCGTCCGTCGTAATACGTTTAACCGTGGCGTCGGCGTCGGCGTCGGCGTCGGCGTCGCATCGCTTCGGTCTCCGGTAATCGCGTTGAAAACAGGGAAGAGGACGACGAAAAAGGGGCGCGGACAAAGGTACGGAAGAAAGGGAGACATTCTCGCGTCGCTCGCACAGGAATACCTTAGCGACTCAATCCTGCCCTGAGGAGCGACCCGCACAGAAGAATGGGGGATGACGGTCGGGGGTGAGGATTGACCAAAAGACTCGAAGGGGAGGGGGAGGGCCTCGAAGAATTTCAATAACCACTTTTATTTCCGCGGCTTGGCTCCGCGATGAAAATTTCTCGTTACCGCGGCACACGATCCCCTCTCCCCGCTGTTGTTCGCCGCTGGAAAACGAAAAGTAAATAGGGGGGTGGGGGGTGGTTATGCTGTTCGTTCCTTCGGTATCCTTCGGTGTCCTTCGGTCTCCGCTGGCAGACTGTCGTAAACGTTTCGCGTTGGCCTTTTCGCTGCGGCCGCGCGGAGCATCCGGCAAACGATGCCGGTTCGTCGAGATTTTTTTACGACAAGGCTCGCTGTTATTATCGTTTTATACGAGTAACTGAACAACGAACGGCTCTTTGCCCGATCAATTTGCCGCAGTCGTTGCTCCTCGAGAATACGAGCGACGGTGTTTCCCGTCCTCGGCGTTGTTCAGAGGATCCGGGGAAAATATGCAGCCCCGGCGATGAAGTTTGACCGATGGACGCTTCCCAGCGGGGTCCTAGTTTACAATGAATAAGAAAATCAAAGGATATTCCCAGCGCGAACAGATTGCCAGGAAAGAGAGACCAGCGCGTCCGTTGATCGGACGCGCACGGGAGCCATGGGTATACTTACCGCTTCGGCAATATTAGATCCCTTACCGCGCGTTTCCTGATAAAATGAAGTTGGGGCGAATACTTCAAAGGGAACGCCAGCCAACAAGGTTATATCCTCGGGGACATCGCTGCCGTGCCGACACGGGCATGCATACCAAGAAAACAAATACGAGCGAATCTTATTTGCGGCAGACTCAAAATCCCATTCGATACGGAGATACCCGTGGCGCCTGCGTCTCGACCCCCTTCTAATTACTTCGAATACTTCGGCGAACTCGGTTTAGAAAACCGACCGAACAAACGTTTTACCTTTTCAATTTCTTTGATGGATCGTATCCCTCGCCGGTAAAATCGAACCGGGACACGGATGATCGACGATCTCGGGATCCCTGTATTTATTCGACAATAATGTATTTTCTTTGAAGCGATCGGCCATCTGCCTGTCCACGTACAGAGAGAGAGAGCGGCTGACTCGAACTTACGAAACCACTTGTCGTATCTGTCATATTGACTTTCGACAAATAAAGAATTTACCCAGCCGCGACGGACCTTTCAGACATACGATTATATCATGCGATCTCTTACCGATATCCGGGAAACGTTGGCGCGCTTCTCCGAACGGGACTTTCGAGAAGAGAATGATTTTCTTTCATGACGGCAAACTTTTGCGACGGTATTTTCCAGACGAATCAAACAACAAAATCCTCCGTTGTTCTCCCGCGCCAATCCCGTCGAAACCGTGCGAGATTATATTATTAATCGACTGTCCGAAACGGTCATATAAATTTCCCAGCGACGTCTGACGATGTCAGATTGCTGCACGGATCCGATTAAACCGTTGATCACCGGGCGTGGATGGTAAATAATGAAAGAACAGTTGATCCGGCATAACTATCGATCCTGAAAGCGCGACGGATAACTGGAAATAGCGCGGGATTCGAGATGGAGAATGTCGAGCGCAGAGGGAAGACGTATTGTTCCTTCTTCTGGCAGATAATGGAGCCCACCTGTCAGGCCGAGTTATGTCTCTCGTGTTGGAAGAATGCGTTATGCTTCTGGCCTGGCTGGTTCCTCGCCTTTTCTCTCCGCCGCGGCGCGATACCGGCACGAGGAAATCAATGTTCGGCCGATCCGTTGCCGATGTTCGACACCGAAATACTTGTTCGACGATGTTGCTCCGAGTTCGACGCTTAGGCGCGAAAGAATAACCTAGATAACTCGACGGATGCTTCTCGGTGTCTGAACCATCGAGCTAGACTCCCACCGAGATTATTTTTACAATTTTCACGGGTAGTTCTTGTCTTGTAACTTTTGCGTCAACAGTGACTTATCCTACTCTGCTGTACGTTCATTACCAACGCTATGATTTCATGGTACGCAACAACAGTTATCTCTGAGTTGTTCTAGGCTGCTACAAATGGGAGTACAATTGAGTTGTACAATGTTTGAACAAGTTCTGAAACGAAAGAGCGAAAGCACTTCGGGCCGCCAAAGGGTTAATTAGAACTTTCACTGAAATTCTGAAAATTGGAAATGACAGTGCGAATGGTTGCACGATTTATCGTAACTTTGCAGTCGGTTTGGTTTGTTCCCCCGGTGGAATTATTGTTTGCTTTGACGGGGGAATAGGAGCCAACTACGAAGTCTCGTCAGTTGGCCGTGTTTCTTTCCGTCGAAGTTGATAGACGAAGATCAACGTACCAGCATCGCCCTCAGCTGGCAGACATCTTTGACGTTCTCTTCGCGCGTTCGTTCCGGTAATGGAGGGTACCCGTCAAAGCCTGAAGGGAGGATAGTTGAAGGATCACTGCGGTCGATCCATCCTCTCCTTACAAGGTTTTCTCGTCCACGCGTTCCGTGTTCTATTATCATTTATTTATTCCGGCGGACGCCTTCGTTCGATTTCAAGCCGGGGATAACGCGGTTATCCGTTACCGTAGAATTTCTCCCGGAATTATTTAAACGTTGTGCGCGGCCCGGGTATGAAATCAGCGAAAACTCCATCTTCGAAGACCGCCCCCGAGGCTGTAATCGGTCTCGCGGCTGTTAATTAACGTTGTTCGTAATTTTATCCGATAATTAACGTCCTGGTAAATACAGACTGGGCGTAAAATATTTACGGGCAAAATAGTTAATGTATGAATGCCCGTGACGCGTCAGCTTACCAACGTTTAAAGCGGTTTAACCGGTGTACACGCGTGCGTCTATCGGATAACGGATTTCCAAGACGTCGCTGATTAAAAGAGACCTTCCGTCCCGGAAGATGAAACTTGCGCGAGAATCGGTGGATTCCGTGCTTTTTTCGGGCAGATCCGATTCGATCTCCGTTGCATCGGCCGTGTGTTTTTATGTAATTTTATATCGCGCGTCCACCCTCTTGCTCAGCTTGTGGAGACATTCGCAATTATTAATAATTGTTTGCGTTCGTGATCTTAAATGACATTGTAAAGGTCATCGAAATAGGTGACCTCCTAGGAGTCCCCTATGTAAATACAATTACCGACCGAGATCGCGTATTCTTATGAAATGAACCAGGCGTGCAGATTGTCCCAGACTTTTCTCTAATCGGAAAGCGATAAGGCATCGCGCGGCGCGCATAATTTCCGATCTATAAACTATTTCGCGGCAACAGGTGCACGTTGTCCATACTTTGGTCAACGATTTATTGTCTATTGACGATTTACTCGTGCCCCGCCAACGGTGTAATTGAATATTTGTTACGCGACTGCTGAACTGTAATCGATATGATTGCCGCGCAAACAGTGTACCGGCGCGTGTCGTTCGGCAGAATGTCTAACAATATGTTTGCTTTAGTTCCGGATTAGCAAATCGTATGAATAATCGCAGGCAAACTCCGCCGCCGGTGTTCTTTTTTCGCCCCTTCCCCTCCCGCCCCCGTTACGTTCCCAAAACATTCGTGAGAAATAATCCCTCGCAGAAATAAAATACATAGTTGTTGTTTGTCAAACAACCTCGGCGCGTTCGTATCATGATTCTCGACGCGGCTCGCACGCCCCTGCCGGCGTTATCCCAGGTAACATGCCTTATTCCTGTAATCGATTAATCCCTGCTACGAAGCTGCAATGTCTCCGCAAACTCTCCGGGCGAACTGACGCTATAAATTCACCGAATAATGGCTTAATGACGTCATATCGAATTACATCTGGTATCAATCGGCCCGTAACTGCACCGAGTGCGCTGGGATTGCCGTTGCGCCCCTGTGCTCGGCTCCCAAAATTATTGGTCGAGGCATAGCGATCGGATTTCGTACGATGCTCGTTTCTCAAAGTTAACGAGTCCGCACTACCGTCCGAATTATCGCGTTTCGCTGCAAAGTCTCAATCCCGATGTCGAATATTCTCGGACACGGTCACCGTTAATTATATATATTAGGGGCACCCAAAAGTAATCAATTATTTGCAAAGAATTTGTTTTGCCTTCAGTTCTGTGCCGATCGTTGAACAGTATTCTTTTACAGTTTTCGGTAAAGCAGCCTGTGTTCGAAATATTCTAAAAAGTATAATTTTCTTTTACAACCCTGTAATAAAATGGCGGCGTCAGTACCTTCCGAGGATCATATTCGTCGTTGCATACTTTTTCATTTTCGTGCGGGATTTAATGCAACGGTACAGCAAAGAAAATTTGCGATCTTTATGGAGATGTATTGAAGGTCAACAAGTGTCACCGTTGGTTCAGAAGGATTGCTGCTTTTACAGTTTTCGGCAAAGCAGCCTTTGTTCAAAATATTCTGAAAAGTATAATTTTCTTTTACCATCCTGTAATAAAATGGCGGCGTCAGTACCTTCCGAGGATCATATTCGTCGTTGCATACTTTTTCATTTTCATGCGGGATTTAATGCAACGGTACAGCAAAGAAAATTTGCGATCTTTATGGAGATGTATTGAAGGTCAACAAGTGTCAACGTTGGTTCAGAAGGATTGCTGCTGGTGATTATGATCTCTCTGACAAGCCTCGAAGTGGACGACCAGTTGAATTTGATAACGACACCCTAAAATGTCTAGTGGAAGCTGATCCAAAATTAAGTATACAAGAATTATCGAGAAGCCTTGGGTCCGCATGGTCAACTATACAAAGGCACCTACGCGAAATGGGAAAGGCATATAGGCAAGGAATATGGGTACCACATCAATTATCTGAGATCAACGAGAACATTCGTCGATCAATTTGCACTTCATTGCTATCCAGATTTCGAAGAGATCCATTTCTTAGCAGAATCGTTACCGGAGATGAAAAATGGATTCTTTATGATAACATAAAGCGTTCCAAGCAATGGCTTTCTGCATATCAAACCGCAATATCAACCCCTAAACCTAGCTTATCACTTAGAAAGGCGTTACTGTGCATTTGGTGGGACTGCCGTGGCATAATTCACTTTGAGTTGTTGAAACCTGGAGAAACAGTTACTGCTCAGTTGTATTGTCAGCAATCTTCAGTCCTCAGAAAAGGTGTAATATTGCAAATTGACAATGCCCGGACCCATACAGCGAAACTCACTCAGGGCAGTTTTACCGAACCCCTCGTACTCAGCGGATATTGCTCCCTCTGATCTTTTCAGATCTCTGGATCATTATTTAAGAAATAAAACATTCTATAGAAGATGTTAGGAGGCACCTGGAGTCATATTTTGCTTCAACCCTGGATTTCTATAAGAGGAAGATTGAAAATTTGCAGGAAAGATGGCAAACTGTCCTTGACAATGATGGAGATTGTATAATACACTAAGAAATAAAAACTTGAATTTACTACAAAGTTTGTTTTAGATTTCAAAATAATTGATTACTTATAGGTCCCCCTAGTAATCCTGATCGCCGATTGCCAGACGTCTCGTCGATTACCTTAATCTCGATGATTAATTTGTGTCGCGGGCGCGCGCGCGAGCGGAAGTGCAGCGAGACAGCGAAAATAAATTTTGCAACAGCAGGTTCGCCGCAGTTGGATATCCATCGGTGTTTATCTGTTGACTCAAAGTCTCGAGTTAGGTCTGGTTAATCTGTAAACAGTTGCTTCGCAGTTGGTTTAGGGAAAGTAAGATGGATCGTATCAGGAAGATCGTCGCGCGTAGTTCGTGCACGGCTCTCTAGCATGATGCAGTCGAGAACCGGGAACCGGGAGCAGAGAACCGGGAATCTAGAAACGAGGAACGAGAACGGAGAACCGTGAGGCTAGAGCCGAGAGAGTGTTTGGGTGAACGGTTTTCTGGTAAATGGCGGTCCTGCGGGTCCTATTGCTTAACCAACGGCCCGGCTCTAAATCCACGAGATTATTACCTGCAGCAGCCTCTAAAATCCATCGTTTATGCAGCGGCCACTGACAATGTAGGAGCACTTCGGCAACATGTAGAACAAGCACCCTAGAAAATTCATGATAGCGCCCGGCTATACCGTCTCTTCGAAACTGCGCACGTTAAGCGCGAGTTTGCGCGGTTTACTGTTTCGCCGATTAAACTGTTTATTCCACAATTCATAGAATCTTTAATCACCGTAATAACGTTGCAGAGTCCAGCCATAGAAAAGCTTCGACGTCTGACGAATATTTATAATCATTCGACCGCTGGACCAATTGTCGAGTCTGATTACCAAACGGAACGTACACGTACTGGATAGAGAAATCAATTATTCCTCGTCGATGGGAACAATCGGCGCGAGTGGAAAATTATTTATAATTGCGTCCAATAATATTAACGGTACTAAATAATAACTAACAGCAACGACGATTTCTACATTTGTTTATGGACGGTAATCGAATAACGACCGCGTTACACGGCGGCTCACCTACAGAGATATTTATATTGTAATCCGGGGCTCGTGTTTCATCGATCGATAGGAATTTATTCGTGAGAGCTAGAACGTCCACGAAAAGAATGAATTATCGCGGATCTATTATACTCTTCTGGCCTTTAACGAAGTGTCAGACGATTCTCCGGTTTGAAAAAAAAAAAAAACGAAAATAGAAAGAACGACGTTTAATTGCGCGACAAGCGATTCTTCTAGACAATGGAACTCGCGGAGCCCGGAAAATTGATTTAGCCGCGATTCGTGTTCGGATTCGAGCCAACCATAAGGACAAATAATTTTATTACACGGATTCGTGCGTACCCCTTTTCCCGTTGCGGCAAACGCGTGAAGATTTAAATGTCCTGAGGGGATGTTTTGGCAGCGGGAAAACGGGGTACCCCTCGGTTTCCTAGAGAAGATCGCTTTAGTCGCGAATTAATACGCCCACGCACCGTAATCCACGTTTCGCAATCGAATTTATCACGGCAGTTCTCCGTGTTCCCCGCGTTCGGGCCACTCAAAATTTCCGAGACACAGCCTGGAGAAACATTTCGATATTATTGCTCTCGGGCGTCGATAGTTCGAGAAACCGACGAGACTTTTAATTGATCGAAGAGACAGCGGCGAACAGCTCGGGGAAATAATAAATGTTCGCGCGATCCGGCAATCGGAGAGCCTGGTATTTTGTAAGCGGAACACGGGAAGTTGCGCAAGTGGGCTTGCTTAGCCGCGACTTAACATACGCTTTCATTGGTTCCACCGTCGCATAAGCTAGAAGTTCGCTTATCCGCCGGCGAGGGTGGTTAGGGAACTTAAAGTCAATCTTGGGTTATGCAAACGCTTATGCTTAGTAAAACGCTTGCTGCGGGCGAGTCTCCGCTAACTTAAACCACCGTAGAATGGAGCTCCGTGTCCGCTGTTCCGCGTTTTCCGAACTTCCAGATTTCCATCTGCCCTGGCTTCGTACACCCTAATACCCGCAACCCTTTTTTACTTATCTCTTTCTGCCGCTCCTCGATTATTCTAAAATAGATAGAACAGCGTCCAAGCAGAAGTTTCATTGTACCGTATGAAATTTCATCCGATTTTCGATGTAATCTCGTCGATACGAAATAATCGCGAACGTTGCGAACGGATTTGACGGTTCGATTAAAATATCTATCGGCTTGTGTACCCGGTTTAAGACAAGCCTGTCGATCTCTCGAGAAGTTATCTGGCGCGTTCGATAATTGGCAGCGTTCAGGACGGTCTCGCGGATTCACGGTGACAAACGTGCGCGTTACCATGGCGCGTCGGTCCGGTAAATAACATCGACGTCAACGGGGACCATCATGTGACAAAATCGATTCAAGTGACAGTTTATATATATATATATATATTTTGTGTTCCCCCCTTTTTTTCCCCTGTATGTTTTAGTCCGTCCGTGCCCTTTCTATCTTTTCGGTGTGCTCTCAAAATTCCGTACGAGTGGTGTTTTCGCGAGGAGGAGACGCGCGGCGACGAAAATAACAAAAAAGAAAGAAAAAGAGGAAGGAAGAAGGGAGGCGGGCGGCTGCCTGTTCGAGACAAGGTAAGCTCGAGACCGGGGGGAACGTGATTCCAATTGAAATTCTTGGTTAACCTCGTCCGGGATCATTTGTCTTCGTCTTGGTCCCGGGAGAGAAACACCGAGTCATTCGTAATCGAAAAAGAATCCGCGACAGCGCTCCGAACCCCGCGGAAATCTCGGTGTTAAACGTTTTATATCCGACCCGGCCCGGCGCACCGGCAACGCGGAGAGATCCGGCTCCCTCGGCCCTCGATCCCTTCCTCGATCCTTTCCCCGATGCCGCGCTCCACCTCGATCTTTCTCGCGTTCGAGGCCTCGCGAGACCGTTGAATACGCGTTCCGGCGTTTTGGCCTGGTTTCGCGTAATTGCATCGGTCAACGCTATAATAGCCTCGATCGAATGTTAATCGGTTCGATTCGAACAATATTATGAATCGATAGACTTGGCGCTCGTCTGATTACCGATCATTTCCCTCTGCCTCGGTATTCTCCCTCTTTATCGTAAAAAGAACACATTCTCAGATCATCACAAGAACAGATATGAATTATGATTGCCTCCGGATTTAGGTGGCCCGCGACGTGTTCGGGAATGTCCAGAGTCACGGTGTAATTGAGAAGCCTCGAGGTGCACACGGGGATTAATGAGAATTGGAATTTTGACCGTGTTGTTATCTCGTTCGGAGAACAAAGTATGGGACGTTATAATAAGTTGCAGCTGCGCGTTCGCAAGAAAAATGGCGACGTTTCACGCAACGTTTCCCGACAGTCGCGGCGGCCGAACGTTACGACATTATCGCCGGCGATCGCGCCAATTAGCCGTCGACACTCGGACCGTTCCGCTAGACTAATTAGCGCGTTTAAGTCGGGGCTCGCGGTGACATTCGGGGCGGCGCTTTTAACGCAACGATGTTGAACCACGGTCGCGATTGATTCCCCGCGATTCGTTTGACGTTGGACCACGACGAATTTCATCGCTCCGCGAGTTTCTCGAGCGGAAACGAGACTTTCGCAATTAATCCTTTTCAATGCCTACTTTCCGTCGAAATTACGGATGTTACTCCGCCGTGCCGTCCTGGTCCCCCAAAATAATTGCGCTCATCTTTCGCTGCTCGTCGGCCGCTAATCAAACGTCGCGGTTCATTAACTTACGCGACCAACGAGAACACGGTAAAATCAGTCTCGAGATAAAGGGTTCGACTAAGCCCGAAGTTACACGCGAACTTGAACGGAGAAGAAAATTTTGTTGATTACAGTATTATAAATTCCGATGGGCTTAGAGTGTACTTTGGCAAATGAAAGTTTCAAAACTTACTTGTAACGTTGTTATCGTGATACTTTCCCGACTTTTCTCTTTTTGAATCTCCGAATCGAAGTTCGGCCAAAGTTTAATGCACCGGTTCCGCGTTAGGAGTTCCCATTTCGAACGGACAAACCAATTTCCAGTTAGTTCGTACGTTTTTGTTATTATTGAAACGACTCGCGAGAGAACCAGGCTAATTCCAACGAAGACCTTCACTGCGAATACTCGTTTGATCTTAGCGTATCGACGGCGCAGCAATAATCGCGAATGCTCCAGAGGCGATCGCCAGCAACGTTCCGAAATTCCACCGGCGACATAATTGATATCTGATAATCGGCAGGACGTTTGAATAATTCATCTAATAACGATGCGATATCGGTGTAGCTCTACGCAATTTGACAGAACCAGCTCGTTAATTTGGCACTTGACGACTCAGATATTTAGTTCCCGTTATTACGTGCTCGCCGCACATCCTCCGCCCTTCCCGCGGCTCAAACCCTTTCCACTCGCCTCTACGTCAATCCGAGATACGTTCTCGATAAATTTTCAATCTCATCGATCGCGAACTAATTGCTTTACCCGGGTGTCTCCTTGCTTCTTGCTCGCATCTGCTCCGAAGCGACGCGGAACGATTTCTTGGCACGCGGAAATGTTCGAACAGAAGTAACAAAAATATTTTACGAAGGCGACGATAAAAGAGCGGGGAAATAATCGGAACGTAGCGGACAAAAACGATAAAGTTTTAACGTTCCGGCGTTTCGCGAAACGGCTCGGCGCGCCGCGGCGGTTGAGCGCAGTCGCGGTATTCAATTATCGTGCAGCTCCTTCGAAAACAGGGCAACAACCGCGAAGGTTGTGAAGCAATCCAGGTTCGGAATCGCGCAATTTCCCGGTACGTTTTCCTCGTCGCCGCGAGAGATCGGCAAGGGAACGAGCGGCAGCTGATCGAATCGCGATTCGAACGTGCCCTCGGTGCGTTTGCGGGGACACGCACGCCGGACGCAAATGAAATTCCCACTCCTTTCGGAAATAAGTTTTATTTCGTGGCATTTCAAGTCGATAGGGGATGCCGGCCGTTGCACCGGCGATGGAGGGTGGGTCCGCGAACCTCGTGAACAGCGCCGAGAGAAGAGAGAGAGAGAGAGAGAGAGAGAGAAGAGTTTCCATTCTTCGACAAAAGTTCTCGACAACTCGTTTGAACGCCACGACCAAGCACCTCCACTTTCCTCTGCCCCTTATTTTTCCCCGGCGCAGCAGCTCGCGAGAAACTTTCCCCGATTCCTTCTCGGAGGTGTAACATAATATTTTCGTGGCCGGATCGCGTCGGAAATGAAAAGAAAAAAATGAAACACGCCCCTAACCCCGCCCGCTTAACCTTGTTTCGCCTTCTGTTCTTTTGGAATATTGCCCGGCGCTTCGGAACGACGTACGATGCGCTGTAAATTCAATTAGGACGGAGCTTAAGTCTCGAGGAATTTGCAATCTTTATCCGTGCAGGCTTGCGAATTTTTCTCTCGAGGATTAATCGTCGGATCGTGTCGATTCGTTCTTGTCACCACGATATTAAATGAATTTGAGAACAGTATAGAAAGATGAAAAGGATTCTCTGGTCCGAACCTGATTTGCAAAATGAGCCCGTAATTCTTGAAAAAAGAAGCGGTCGGGTGCCCGGAGTTTTGGAAAAGTCTTTTCACCGTTCACGCGGTTCGCAGGAATCCTCGAATGGCCCGCGTTCGGACAGGTTTGCGAGCTATTTAAATCTCGCGAGCGTTTTCATAGATACGCGCTCGCCCGTTCTCGTGAAAGCGAGAAAAGCTCCGGGGGCGAGATATTTAAAAGAAAGTCGCGGCGAGAAGGGCGCTGATATGGGAGGAGCGAAGGGAGCCAACGGAACAGCGAGTCCGGAACCCGTGGAACCCGAGGAACCCGTAGAATCGTAGAACTGAAGCGAGGTGTGGCTCGTGAATATTTCAGACGAGCAGCGAGAACGAAGGTATCGGAGGAGAAGGGCTGGAAGGAGGATATTTTTCGAGGCGCCTCCGTAATTGGCGAGTTGAATCATTGATTAGCCGGCAGGCAGACGGCTTATGCTCACCCCTGGCATCCCTCTATCACCCCTATTCGCGATCCAGTCGTTACAGTCGGGGCTAAGACCTACTGTAGCCTAAGATATTACTCCGCGAGATTAAAACTCGAGCCGGGTTCCCCACCGTGATAATGCAGAAACTTAATTACTCCGATCTCGATCTCTCGTTTACACCTCCGATTACTTTCGCTTCGATCGCGGTATTAATCGCGGCTGGGGCATCATCGCATTCTTCGATTACCGCGACTGAATTTTTCATTCGGACGGAATTGAATTTCTGTTCCGTTCCAACATCGAGAACAACGCTGTATCTTCCTGGTTAATAGTCTCCGCCTTTCCGTTCTGTTTTTTCTACCTGGATGGCGGAGATCCTATTTCACTTGTCTGATTAGGAGCAAACCCTACTCTACCGGCCTTACACGGGACAGCTCCCATTCCGCTTGTCTGGTCGGGGATCAGAATACCGGCACGTGGGCCAAGGAAAATAGATATCATTTTATACGTCTGACCAAAGACGGACGTCGCTCCTTGCGTCTGACAATGACCGTGGTTTATTACACCGGACAAGGTCGTTCCACGTGCTGAACCGGAAACTAATCTTTCTTATCCGTTTGCTTATGGGCGTTGAACCGGCGAAAATGAGCTTTCTGCTTATTGCGTTAATGCCGCCGTACAAGTTGTCTCACGATAGGCTGATATATCTACTGAACGGTTGGTAATAGGACAAGAATATTAAACAAATTTTTGTTATCTTCTGTTTTTCAAGGTTTTTCTGTATTTTCGTTTTGGTATTATGAAAGTACAGAAAAGAAAGTTCAGCGTATATCCTTGGAATGAGGCAACATATATCCTCGAGGCAACTCAAAGTTGCAAGGCTCTGCGATTCAGTAGTTGTATAGACGCTCTTTGGATTTAATAAATTTAAATTTCGCCCCACGAGCCGTGTCTAATTAGAGAAAGTTGATTGACAGATCGACTTACGGGATAACCTAACATTTGCCGAACCGAATGGCTCGAGAGCTGCGTTTTTCACGCGTGTCCTGTCCTTTTCTGTTTCAGTTCCGTCGCCAGCGTGTGTTCGCTCGTCCGCTGCAATCGCGCTCGCGTGCCATTAAAATTCTCGTGAACGACAGCGTCTCGATCGCGTGCAAAATTGGATCCATCGTTTCGTTTCCAAATTGTGCTGTTACCCCGTGGACGCAGACAAATGGCAGCGTTGTAGATCGCGGCGTCGTTCGAACAGGTAAGTGTTCAGAAGAATCTCGTTAGCGGGTTAATCGATCGATCTTAACACCAATTTTCCGACGGCTCGGCGCGTAATCGCGTTCGACGCGAATGGAATCATCGAGACGATCCTCCAGGGGGCGAATATTTTATTTATAGTATTCGAGGATGCACAATTCATAAGTCGCGGGGGCGATTCGTTTTCACGATTTATTCGGAACGGTGAGAAGAATCGGATATGAAACGAAAGCAACGTGCAGGTCAGAACGTGCCTTATCTTTCCTCGAAAAATATCGTCGCCGACTCGCGTGATTTACTGTCTAAACAGTTCGATGTATCCGCGTTTCCCTGTGACTTACCGTGCACACAGATCGCGGCTGCCATCGAATGTCCTTTAATACTTCTTTCTGACGCATGTCCGAACGCTGCCGAGTAAATCACCGTGGCCACGGAATCCGTTATTCCCGCGGTATCCTTCTGTTCGTGTGCTCGCTTGTCCGACCGCGCGCGGACCCGGTTCTACTCGCAAGGTCGCCCCGGCGACGTCTACTCCGCGAGCAGAATTTTTATTTATTAACTCTATCGTTCGCCGCGAACGTTTCGCGGGTCGCAACCGAAACGGCGCGCACCAATTTTATGGATTTTGGTTTACAGCATCGGAAATATCGCGTTCCTCTCAATGTTCGCTTCAATATCGCTGATTGAACAGAGTCACGAGATTTTGTTACATCGATAATTAATCCACAGTGAATGCTCGATATGATATCGCGATACCAATTCATTCTCTATTCCCCTACCACGCTAATAAGCGGGAGAGGCGTTGTAAATGATTAACGACAAATTTATATCTCCGGGCGAAATAAAACCGTATTACAGTTCGATTGGAATTTTCAATAAACGCGTAAGAATTCGAGATTTGTTAGCAACATTCGATAAATATTTCCGAGACCGTGCGTTAATATGCGAGGAAAATGGCGTTTATTTGTTAAACGGTAAGTCGACCGACACTATTGAAATTCGTGCGTTAATAAGCGAGAAAAATGGCGTTTATTTGTTAAACGGTAAGTCGACCGACACTATTGAAATTCGTGCGTTAATACGCGAGAAATATGGCGTTTATTTGTTAAACGGTAAATCGACCGACACTGTTGAAATTCAGTGTCGGGAAGAAGACGTCGCTCCGGCGTTGATAAAACTGACACGTAACGCAAGCGTAGACGGCCGCGATCGGTTTTTCGGGCCGCGACGCCGGTCATGGCGGCCATGGTGGTTGCAGCGGCTACGGCGGCAGCCGTTTTCGATATTAAGGCATCCGGTATTATTTATAAACGGGACCGTCGGCGTCTCTTAGTTTCGCTTTTGCAGCGGAAAACAAGCGGCTGCGGCCGTATTAGATATTCGACCGTAAAGAGGCAGCGTAATACCGGCCCGTGAACCTAGTCGTAGCAGTTTAGCAGTCTGCGGGAATGGGGGTGAGGTTGGAGGGGTCGGCCCGGAGATTTGCAACGAAAATTAGCATTTTTCCATGCGACCGAGCTGCGTAGCTAACATCGTGGCGGCCAGAAAGGGACTGGTACGAGGGGCTGGAGAGCGAGAGAGAGAGAGAGAGCGAGAAAGGGCGAAGGGAGAAGGACGCGCATAGCGGAGGGAGAAACTCGCGGCCGGGATCGTCCGGGCCCGTGTGAAAAGGAAAGAAAACAAAGAGGCTCTGTATTCGCCGCGGAAAGATTAACGTGTAACAAGCTACCGCGAGCAAGCTGACGTAAACGTTTACACAAAAACGAGCGTCGGTTTTGATCGAGCCCTTTCCTACAGTCGTCGTCGACACGAGAGCTTCGATGCGCGCGCGCTCGGCCTAACCGTTTTATCACTCTCCATTAACTGGAAAAATATGCGTTAACTCAGCCCGCGGCTTACGCGCTTTTTCTTTCGAATAATCGCCGCGCGGGATAAATGTTAAATGTTATTTGAGCAATGGAGGGGTGGGGGGACGGCAGAGGAGGAGATGGTGCGATGCTGATTTATTTCGTCGCGAGAAGTGTTTCATATTTCTCCGGGATGCCGGATGGATCCGGGCATCGTGCGGCTCGCATTTTCGATCTTAATACGTCATTTGCATATTCATCGACAAACTTTCCGACCATTTTTCAATTTCCGCGGTTTAAGATCATCCGTTGCCTCGAGAACGGACGTCTTTCTCCCTTCTGTCGTCGGAGCACTTTCAACTTTATTATCATCCACTGTCGTCGATAATGTTTTCTCCCCGCGCCAGAGAAAGCTTGATCGATATTCAAAACAGTGCTCGATCGCCTCGGTTCGCACAAACGATCTAACAGTATAACCCTTTGCACTCGACTGTCCTCTCGGAGGCGCCACTGAAACCGACTGTAGTCGAGAACAATTGCTACATTTTGTGTCGTAGATTGCTAAATATTCAACTGTGGCACGATACAACACAAAAATGAAACAAATCACCCATTATACCAGACTAAACGATCTTAAAAACCACCTAAATGAAATTTTTAGGAAACAGGTATTTGACAAAATTAAAAGGAATTATATACAAAAATGTCATAATGAAGGAGCGGATTTTGAGTGGCACAAATTTCCAAGTCCAGTAGATCGTCAAATTCAAACTTCAATTTCTAGAATCAGAATTGGGTTACTCAGAAATAACCCATTCATTTTTGTTAAATAAGAAAGAAAATACGATTTGCGATATATGTAAAGTACCAATTAACATAAACCACCTAATAATAGAATGCAAAAAATATGAGAATGAAAGGACAAATGCTAAGTTGCCTAGATCCTTACCCATTCTGTTAAGTTCTAAGGAGTATATCGCCGGTCATGCCAAGTATATCAAGGATACAAATACGGATAATATATTGTAAGAAAATGTACCGTGTTGCTAATGACCTTTGATGTTGAAGCAACATTAAACAATTAAATTATATATATATAATTCATTTGAGAATATCGGGACATTACTTGCAACTTTTCACGACTTTTAAACGGTTCCTGTGAATTAGAATGTGAACGCGAAGGGTTAGAGGTGCGAAGGGATGATTTTTCTCTAGTATTATATTTCTGATATATATGTCTCTGTGACGTAGCAAAGCCGACAGAGCCCCTCCCCTCCTCCGCTTGGTGTCTAATTAAAGGCAGATACATTAATGAAGGAGGTTTAATCAGGGTGTGTTTGATGCGTTGTATTTCGCGTATTTTCGCCCTGACCGCGCGATGGATGGTCCAGCGGAGGGAGGCACGGCGGCAGGGAGCGGCGGGCGGAGGGGAGTTAATGACACTGAAGTATTCATATATCGTTCACGGCGATATATCATGCTCATTTCGTGAAAACCATAGCCGCGCACCGAAATGCCACGCGGAATGACGAATCGCAGAAGTAGATAAACGTTTTACGGGGACGTTGAATGCCGGGTAACGATCCCCGGCGAGCCCCGGGGGCCAGCCGCAACATTTACTATCGACCGACGTTTAATAATTGATTAATCGGATGATTACCGGACAGATCGAATGATAATGGTGCATTATTTAAGGTAATCAAGCTGCATTATCGAGTGTCGGGGAAAATGCGCTTAACAACTTGCATGTTTTAAGAGAGCCGCGCGGAAAGAGAGAGAGTGACAGCAGAGCGGATCGAGAAAATACAAACACGGTGTTCCGCTCTGGAAATTGTTCGCTTCGCTCGGAAATTCGAATGCTTCGGTTTTGAAAAAGATCGAAACTCGCGCGAAAGCGTGCGAACCGGAGACGTTAGCGTCGCGACGATAAGGAGATCGATATCGATAGCCGGGCCGATATTCCTCGGTTTATACGACCGCGAAATATTCGACGCGCTTATTCGTCTGTCGAAAGTTTGGAAGAGAAGAGGCATCAACAAGTTCGTCGTAAAATGATTTTATGCAATGACCAGGTCGTGGAAGTTGAGAATATGGAGGAAGCGTGTAGCCGCGCGCCGTTGCGGATAGTTGCGTGGAGTATCGACAAAGTTTTTCATAAAATTTTCAGCGTTTTCGGTTATACGACACAGCCAGAAGAATAAGGAGCTCCTCCTCGACGAGAGACTGGATATCGATTCCCTTAGGCCACTAACGCGGGCATCGTTCGCGAAGAATCGTAAGTTAACCATAGGATGATTGATGGACGTCGTTTATGTCGTCCTCGCGAGCCGTAAAGGAACCAAGTATCCGGTTGCTATAGTACATTGAGCCGTTCTTCGGAAACATTTGTTCGTTTCCCACTGGTATCAAGAGATATTCCGCGGAATGACAAGGGGCCAGGACAATGGAAGCCGTATCATCCACACACACGGCCGAACGTTCGTCCCTCCGCTCCGGCTCGCGCAGGACGCGCGTTTAAAGACGTCGCTGGCCGACCGAGTGGCCGCTTTTAAATCATACAAAGAGATACCGAACGGAACTTCTCCCGACGTCCCTTTCTCGCCGATCGAACTAAAGCCTGGGTCCGAGTCCCTCTCCTCGTTCGAAATTCGACGCGATTAGGATGCAAAAGTTTCCCGGTTGAAAAATCGACGCTAATTCGATTCGCGTCGAATTTCCCCCGGAATAATCGGTTCCGACCTGATAAAAAATGTACGTTCATTTCGGCTAACTTATGTATTGTCACAAGACCGGCGTGTTTTTAAAGCGGCGCTCGTCCGGTTCGCTCGTTTGCTCGATACTTGCCTGTCCACTCTATCGTCCTTGGGGGTTGCAACCGTTTTACCCGTAAATCGCGACGATCTTTCACCCTGCCGGCTGAAAAAAATGGCCGGCATAACCCGGACGATATATTACACGGGCACGGTCTCAAAACTCCTCATTTCAAGCTCGCCCGCTCGGTAACTCAATCCGTGCGAAACACGAACATCATCGTCGGCCAAATAGAAAATTCCCAACTCCATTTTCCATGATACCGAACGGACAGAGACCGCGAATCGATCGAAAAGTTCCACCAAAGTTCCTGGCAAATCAATGGGGCGATCGTTCAATTTTCGGGGCGAAAAGAAAATTCGAAGGTTCCTCGGATCGAGAAACAAGGCTGCTGGCTCGCATGGCTTGCGAAAGGGATGCGCGTTGCTTCGTGAAATCCGGTCTCTTAAGACAAATCCGAACCCTTTGACGATCAAGTTTCCCGTTGGCTCCGGTGGCTCGTAGTTGCCGGACGCTGGTCTTTTGTATCGGAGCTTTGTTTGATTCAGCGTTGACAGCGGGGGTCGACCACAATACTTTAGCGACGGTCGAGCAGAAAACGCTCGATGCCGAACCTCCGCACGCCGAGAAAAGCGAGATTCGATTTTCTTGTGCCGTTTTGTGAACAGGAATAGCAATTAATCGGAAATCAAGGACCGTCGTGCAACATTTCGAATCGAGCGAAAAGTTGTAGGGCGAAACCGCTCGAATTTCTCTCTTGGAGGAAAATAAGAGCTCGCGATTCGAATGGCTACATCCGTGTTCCCCTTTCCTCCTATAACTCAACACTGCCGATAGTTACGATCTACAATGGTCGCCGGCGTTCGATTCATAATTTAATACGACATTACGATCCGCCTCGACTATCCAAGCGTTCAATAAAGCTTATCCGTATTGACTAGCCGGCTCGCAATAAGCCGGAAGTGGCTCGCCGAAGGCATCTTTTATCGCAAACAATATTGCTTCTTCCATTGTAGGTCCTTTCGGCCCGGAATCATGCCGCTCCAGAAAATCCTCCTTCTCCGGGAGCGCAGCGGCGGACCGTCGAGAGGTCCTGATCCAGTTTTTTCTCCCGCGATTCCCCTCGTTCGTTCCCCGTAGTCCATTGTTTTTCTGTTTGGCGGCGTATCGATTGACCGAGAGCGTCGCGTCGCGTCGCGTCGCGTCGGTGGCTGGTCTCCGAGAGACCGGCAAGTGTGATAAACTCGACACGCGTGCGGGACCACCCGATGCCTGTGTGCGGGTGTCATAAATTAGCGGAGCCTTCATAAACATTTCACAGCTGCTGCCGACACCCTGGGCCCACCCCAAACTCCGGCGACACCTCTGTGTTCCAGCTAGGCGACTCGACGCCGATCCTCTTTCGCTCTCGTCCTCGCTCGTCCCCGCTCGCCAAGCTGCGCCGACGACTCCTGCAATCGCAGCCGAAAGAACACTCAATCTTTTCGCGCGTTCCGAGTCCCACGGCGGTCTACGGCCGGTTCATTTTTTCGCCGGTGATATATGCACGCAACAGAGTCCCGACAACATTATCAATGGCCGCGTAATTTATCGCTCGCGGCGTCGACGTCGACCGAAGGCAACCCGGTAGCTTCCTGTCCGATCGCCGAGCAGTTTCCGCAACGAGTACGAACGAAACGGCGCGAGCTCTCGCGTCTCGTGACCGGACTCTCAATTATTTATCGCGTAACCTCTTCTCGCCGCGCCGCGGCGGGGAGAGATTGATCCGCGAGGAAGATAAACCGCCGCCGGAGCCGATTGATCAAACGGAACATGCGCTCGCGAGCGGATTAATTCCGTTTCCCTTGGCCGTCAAAACCGAGCCGAGACGATAAAAGCAAAGAGAGGAGGGGAGAAAGAGTTTGCCGGCAAGGGTGGAGAACTTCATCGTTTCAAACGGAGGCGAAAGTTTGACCGAAACTGGGTCATAATTCCTGCGAGCCATCTGCAAAACCAGCGAGAATGCGCTTCTCGCGAAGAGACGAGTGTCCTCCTTCTCCTCACCCCCGCCTCGCGAAAGAATCGCGGAGTCGTGCGAAACTCACGACTCTTCGTCGCCCGCCGCGAAATGAAATACAAACTTTCGCGTGTGCACGCGCGGCGGCAATCGTGCGCCGGCTTTTATTATTCAATATCATTCTCCGCGGATGATTTTCTAGCTAGCTCCGACGATTTAGTGCGATTCGCCCCTTAATGGTTAGTCGTTTCCGCGATATGATAAATTTCTGATTACCTAGCTGGTTTCTTCGACCCGGGCTCCGCGTGTATCAAGATATAACCTCGGCGATGTTGAATCCGGTTCGCTGGTCGCCGGAAACACCACCGGCAAATATTCTATGCCGACGTTGACTGAAACCCCGTCCCTCCGAAGCGAGAACCAGAATACTCTAATTTATACGACGCGACAAAAATGCGCCGGATCAAATCTTCCGAAAAACAATAATATTTCTTATTTATTCCGCCTCGCGGCTAGAAATCGGATTTTACAGCAAACCTAACTTGAAACACTCCTGCTTTCTCGTTTCTTCTACTCCTAATTACCTTATCTAACCTATTTATCTATTGCACACTTCACTATTCCTTGGCCCTCGCCCTCCTATTATCTTCTTGCTCTGTTTTCCACTCGCTACCTGTGCTAATACCTCCATCGGTTTCTTTACAATCCCTTATTAGACGTTCTAAAAGCTTCCAAATATGTATATTTTAACCCTTTGCACTCGGCCCTATTTTAATTCTAAAACTAACTGTTTCTTCCATCTTAGAATATTTTCATTTTATTCATACGAAATTGATCCGACTTCCACATACAATATATCAATGTTTAGTAATCTATTAACCCTTTGCACTCGGCGCTATTTTCATTCTAAAACGAAATTTTTCTTCCGTCTTGGAATATTTTCATTTTATTCGTGCGAAACTAATCCGATTACCACATATACTAATTAAATGTTTAGTAATCTATTAAATAGAAATTTCGTAATGTAACAAATATTTTGTAATATTTTTTGTAATTTCTTTGAAATAATGCCATAATAATTTCTAGTGGTGCATCAGAGTCACCACTCGAGTGCAAAGGGTTAAATAGACATTTTGTAAGGTAACAAATATTTTGTGATATCTTTTGGAATTTCTTTGAAATAATGCCACAACAATTTTTAGTGGCCCATCAGAGTCACCACTCGAGTGCAAAGGGTTCAGTTCTGTTATACTGAAGCAAAATTCCATTTTTCTATTGACAATATTTGACCACCGGAAAAAGTACAGGCCTGCAATAGATCGTCCGTTTCCTCCGAGGAATTACAAATGACAAAGAAGTTCCAATGATTGTAGATGCAAAGAAAATGATAGGACAAGGGCTTGGAGAAGCAGTAGGCTTTCGAATTGTAATTGTGAAAGACGGGGGTGTGCAGGCTGGTGTAGTTGTATTCGGAACGGCAGCGACGCAGCCAGACAATCGAATGAATGACGTTGCCGACAGGCCCGTGATAATTGCATCATTTGGACCCGACAAATGCGATAAGTAACGCACTTTTCGCGTAATACGGTCAGGATGGCGGCGAGTGGAAAGCCGGTAACGAAGTTTTCCACGGTTGCTTAAAGCGGCGAAGGAAGGGCAGGGAAGGGAAGGGAAGGGTCGGCTTGTGCGCGCATCTGCCGCAAAGACTCCGTTATCCAATGATTCCGCTGACATCCGTAGACGTTCCGACAAATAATTCGGGGGCCCCCGAATGTCGTTCCTTACCTCTCTTCTTCCATTCTCCCTTCGTTTCCCGGTGTCCTCCTCGACCCTCCATCCGCTCGTCCTTCACCCTCGATCCTCTCTCTCCGTCCTCTCCGTCCCCTGTCTCCGTTCCGCCGCGCATCCTCTCGCGACGGCAATCTCTCGCGACGTCAAAGTTGGTTCGCAGCTGCTTCGAAGACGAAAACGGCCCTTTCAAGATATTCCGGCAAACAAGTTTCTTAAGTACGGTATGCGCTTTGCGCGACCTTCCCTTAAAAGGGTTCTCGATGCTTTTAGAAGATTAATTTGTACACTACTGCCTCGCCTACCATGGACCGATAAGAATAAGCGTCGTGCGGCGAAATCACAAAGTTCGAGGGGACTCCTGTTAACGTCATCCTTCGGCCGGATTGACGTGCCCCCTCTTTCGCAGTTCCGTGTTCCGGGCAACTTCGCCGCCGTTAATGATTTTCTTTCCGGAAAACTAATCGCATTACTCCGAACGTTTTACAACGACAAACAAACCCCCGTCGGACCGGTTCGCGCGTTTATCGCGGTGCATGGCGTGCAAGCGCTCTCGAGTACAATGCGATTATTGCTGGAAGTACGGTTGGCTCGCGGCAAGGTCGCTCTGGGATTGCCTTCGCAGGATCATCGTCGCGACTCGAGCCTGCGTTTAGGGGCGGAATCGGTTCGCGTTACCGGCCCCGGAGGTGTCGTTTATAAGGCAACTCGAAGCGGCCCAAAATCCATGAAAATCCGTCCCCTATCGTCTCGCGCACGATAAAACGTCAACGGTATCAGTGGTCCCCATGGTATCACCCTTATCATCTAAGAAATTTCGGCTACGCCGAATTACAGGTGTTCAGTATTCTCGAACGGGTTTCTCTGGTCGCGAGAGAAACAATCGATGGTAAAAATGAACGCTCGAGAGAGAGAGAGAGAGAGAGAGAGAGAGAGAGAGAGAGAGAGAGAATCGCCGAGGCTGTATCTGCGCCTGGCCCCGGAATCCTGAGCTTTCACGTAACAAACGAGCCTCTGACTTTTCACGAGCTCCTCGACGTCTGGAGTGCTCGGGTCTCGAGAGAAAGCTGTTTTTGTGCATTTATATCGCCGGGCACTTAATCGATCGGGTTTTTCGACGTAAGCCTCTTAACGTGCAGAATCAGTCCTTTGGTTCCAATTAGCGTCTCTGAGAGATCGACCGAGCGGCTGTGCGCCTTCTCTCTGTGTATCCGAACGGTCCGCGCGGAACTTTGAAACGCCGACGGGACGAGATGTTGCGTACGTAAATGAATGCACAAAGATGGATGGACGAATTCGAGACGAGTAACGAGCGGCCATTCCGCGTTCGGCTTAAGACTTCGAGCAGTCTCGCGAACGCACAGTGTGTCGAGTATATGGGAATTCGGGAAAAAAGTCATAACTCTTAAATTATGAAATTTTCGAGTAAAGTACCTTAATACTTTTTGAAATAAAATGCAAAGGCGAATCGATTGGTATATAAAAAAATTTTTTTTTTAATTATTAAATTAAATTATTATATGTTTTAATAAATTCTTATGTCTTTTTACTGCATAAAACGTAGTTTACAATTTTAACGAAAATTTAAAAAAAAAGTACAATACTGTATACATTACTTATTCAAATCTTCACAAGGAGGAATTAAAACTTAGGAATCCTTAAGAGAATTCCTTTATTTTACCTAGAAATAAATAAAATGAATAAATTAATTAATTAATAAATTAACATAGATAATATGTTATTAAATAATATGTGTACGTACTATACTACTTCAGCTTCACTATCATCAGAACAAGTGTTTGAGTTGGAATCTGATAAGTAGGATGTTTCATTTAATAATAAATAGTCTCTTATATCTGCAAAATCCTTTTTTTCTTTTTTCGTATGTTTTTTTTTTATAATGGGCAATAATTGGATCCGACTCCAGTAGAAGACGATTTAATAGGTCTTTATTTGAATTTTCTCTTGATGTCTTGCGGGTATTATATTCCCGAAAATATTTTATATTTTTATGTTGAGCCTCTAGAGCTTCTTCGGATAATTTGCCAATAGGAACAATTGTATTTTTAATAGTTCGGCGTGGACGGCGAACGCACGCGTCTCAACGTCAACATTTTCTATTATTTTTAACATTTGTGTATATTTATGCACTTAAGGTCGACCGTCATATCAAGTCTGATGTGCTTTAAATTAATATAATACGAAATCTCAAAGGAACCTTTTGGGGTACTTTCTTTAATACTGAATTGAAAGATTGTAAATATTTAAACAATTTTAAAACTAAATATATAATTTATAAGAATAAAATTGAACACATATGTAAGTACTTATCAAATGGCATGCGTCTAAAAATAATTGCAGCAAATTTCTTCGAAAGACTACGCAGAAAGCCGCCGTGCGCGAGCGTCTTAATATGGTTTTTTATTATTTTCTCCGCTTGAGCAAATGTGAGCAGATTTAAACCAATGCGAAATTAAAGTTTAATGTGCCGCCAATTACTGTAAAAAAATTCACGGGTGTACTTTGATGTACTTTTTTTAAAACTCTAAGCAAAGTTGATAAATGTTAAACATAAAAAATTAGGACAAACTGCGATAATTTAAAAAAACTTTTTGGGAGATTGAAGGTCCAATAATGCTAAACACACCCTGTAAAAATCAAATTAAAAAACCAAATAGCTTGCGAGGGACGCATGTTTTCGAAAATGCGCGGAATTTGACAGTGAAGTTTCAGCCTCAATTTTAATAACAAATTGATTTATTCAGTTATAATTTAAGGCAGTTTTAGGAACTACGTTTTGTTACGAACATTTTAGGATACATAAATTTGCAGATCTTACACTTTGATTTTCGGACATTTTTCCATTGGACGACACACTGTGGAACGGTTTAAACGACGACCTGCTGCCGGGGAAAATTCGAAAACGCACGGGCTCTGGTCGGAGCTTCTTCGGATCGGCCGATCTTGAACGAGAGATCGCGATTTTCCCTCCGGTTCGGTCAGTCGAAATCGATCGGCACCGTTTTAATTGCGGACCGGTGGACGCGGACGGTAACCTATTTCTTTCATCGTTCCGGTGATTGTTTATGACCATTGCTGTCGGCGGAATTCAATCGGGCGTTAATAATTGTATGCGGTCCATATTGTTCGAGGAAATTGGTCTACGCGCGTTATTAATATTTCGCGGCGAAATCTTCTGTCCCCGGCGTGCGTTGCGGTCGATGAAATTAACGCGAAATTTCACCGACGCTGTTGTACGATATTATGAAAGCGTTTTTTTCCACTCGGGCCACTCGACAGGATCGCCGAGCAAACGTAACGGAATCATGTCCGCTGAGACCCGCGACACGGCGGCATGATCTCCAATTTTCGAAGATGACCGCGCCTCGGCTGCACGAGAACGCAGGGTCCACGTGTCGGAAGAACCACGTTTCGGCGCGCGTAATAAATCAAATAAAGCGACGCAAGTACACCGGGAGACTGGGGTAAAGTTTATTCGCGGCGTCCGGAGGAGGTGGCGCAGTGATTATCACGATCAAGCAAAGGGACGTGAACGTGTGCACTTTAATCTCGTCGAAAATCCAATTAAACTACTTTGCGATTGCGGCGCGTCCTGGCACCATGTTGGTTTCCGACATCTACGAAATTCGTAACCCGCGCTGTAACTTGTTTGGCTCGGTCGCGCTTCCATCCTATTACCGTTGAAATATACGGCCATTCGAATGCTGGCTGCTCGGTTAACTGCTACGAAATGTTATTTAAATCCTAATAACAGCATTACCGTCCCTGATACGCCCTCTATGTTTCGGCCAGGTGGCTGCGATACTATACCGATTTTTAAACCGAGGATAAACACGAACTGCTCCGTTGATCGTTTCGATTGTTACGTATGGAGACGTTCTCCGCGTTCATTTCGATTAGGAGTCCTAATCTCTTTTCCGAGAACGAAAAGCGTCCCAACAGGCCCCTTTTATTAATGGAAGATACTGTACGCCTTCTTTATACGAAAATCTTTAGACACCCCCTTCTGGTATCCGTTAATTAAGATTCTGATAAGAAATAGCCCGGATAACCTTCATTAACCGCTTTTAACGAAAATCTAACTGTGGCCTGCTTTTCATTAGAAGTAAAAAAATTGTGATTGTGACCCCACGTGGCGTTAAATCTTAAACAGAGTATCCCTTTCATTTCCAAGGTATATGAACCCGTCCATTTTCATCATCTTTGGTGCAGTCGTGATTCAGAAGTGGTTCAGCAGCGTTTCAGTAATCGTGCAGCCACGTCGCGTTACACGCATAAGAGTCAATTCTAGTGAGATCGGGTTAAAGTCCCGTTCGAATCAAATCGTAACCTTATAGATTCCGTTCGTTCGGTATATATTCTATTTGGCATTCAATAATTGCTCTCTGACCCCGCATTGCCAGTGCGTTAAAACCGTGCATCGTAGGTAGCAATTTCTCCAATTGTACACCCACTAAATTCATTCGCGACACAAACAACAACGCTTGTAATTATTTCAATTCAGAATATATTTGTGTTGTGTGTTAACTCGCGTAATCTACAATCCTTAATTATTGCCTAATATCCTAATCTAACAATTGAACGTTCCCACACGATACAATCTTACCGCTCGGATCGTATCAATTAAATTATATTAGGACCTTGAATAAGTTCTCGCTGTTTCTTTTACAAAATAAAAGCTTTTACCCAATGTCCTTGCTTCTGGATCATTCCTAAAACTTTTAAAGGTTATGAAACAGTTGACTCATCTACTTGTAATGTTTTTCCAAGTTCTGCTAGCGTCTGACATCGGTCTTGATCGAGTAATTCCTCCAACTTTTCGTCTTCAAATTTTTTCGGTGCGCCAAAACGTTCTTTATCCTCAAGTTCAAAATCATTATTTTTGAAGCGTCGAAACCAGTCTCCGCATGTCGTATCCGACAAAGCATTGTCACCATAAGTCTCAACAAGAATTCTATGTGCTGCAGCTGCAGATTTCTTTTGAATAAAGTAGTGCAATAAAATTCCCCGCAAATACACTTTATTTGGCACAAAAGTAGACATTTTCAGAACTAAGAAAAAATTACTTTGTTCACACTAAAGTGAACTACCATACACTGAAATTTAAGGTTAGATACACTACTGCCTTGCATGTGTGTTACCATTCGAAATTCCACGAACGGGGTACTGCTACTGTCATTTTTGAAGAAACAGCGAGAACTTATTCAAGGTCCTAATATATAAGTTACGAGGCTTACTAATCTTAAATTCAAATCAACAAAGATTTCAAAATTAACTAACAAATTGAAACCATATTCCAGGGGTAATAATCCCCTCGCCGACCTCTGGCGTTGCTCGCAGCCCTGGCTCGTAACACGATAGCACTTTCTCAAAGTACTCGCAGACTTAAAAATCAGTCGGTCCCAGGAGTCGGATTCCCCCGGGACTCCTCTTTAACAACGAGTCAATCGTATATGCGTACGATAACGCGGGCACCGTGAGACAATTATTCTATTTGCCGGACATAATCAAGAAATAACATGGGACGATGTAATGCGAAAAGGAGAAGAAAAAAAAAAGAGGGAGGCGGAGAGAGCTGTACGAGGTGGTAGGAAAACACGAGAGCCTGAACGAAAAGTGCCGCAGGGCGATGCGCATATAGACGAGATTTAGAGATAGTCTCGACCGAGGGTTTTCATTCCGAATTCAATAAAAGCTTTCGACAGATTATGCATGTCCTCTTTCGCGTCGGGAAACGCGGACGGCGGCGGCGGCGGCGGCTACGTGTCTCCTCGGGGGAAGTTAAAAATGAAGCCTCGTTCCATTTCATTAACAAGACCGCCGCTTCATTAATTCGCATAAACCTTAAATCTTCGTTTCTCCGCGGGCGAATGATAATGTAACGGCGGCGCACCGAAATTGTTCCGGTATAATCCCGGCGAGTGTGCTCGCTCGCGTCGTCGTATAATGAAAATTTCTATCGTTTTCGCGAGCAGACGACGACGACGACGACGACGACGACGACGACGAGAGCTGCGAGTGCGTTTCATAAATTGCGCGAGCGTACGTGTATCGTCGCAACAGATTTTTGTCCGTCCGACGCGTGGCTCTTGCTCAGACGCGCAATTATAAAATTACATTCGAGCTTTGGAAGGTGCACAAACACGCGGAAAACCTGTAGCAATTTCTACGAGAGTGTTCCGCCCAGCGCCATTGAACAGCCCGTGCCCGGGCCCGAGCCCGAGCCCGAGAGACCGTGCCGACGCCGCGAACGTGAATTTATGACATTAGCGTGAGCCCCGAGGCTTTCTGACCGATAAAAGAACGTTATACCTTTTCACGGGGAATGACAAAGACCGCGGTGACGTTGAAAAATCTTTAAAATATAATTTCACCGGGTATTTACGGGGAAACATTTAAATGGAATCCGCCGAGAAGGCGGAGGGAGGAGAGCGATGCAAAGTAACGTCGTAAGAAGCATTTTTCATTTCCGTTGCCCGCGGCGCTCTCTCTCTCTCTCTCTCTCTCTCTCCCTCTCTCTCGCTCGCCGCTCACCGGACTGACTTTCATTGATCCTTCCTTTTTCTCTTTATTTACTAGCGCTCCGCTGGAAAACTAACGCCCCGGTAGTTCGCTCAAGAACCGGAAGGTGCAAGGTAAACCCCGCACTTCGCGGGTTAAGCGGCCGTGAGGAGACGCAGTAACGTTTGAAATTTCGAGGACCATGAGCTTCCGTGTCTCTCCCATCCCGCTTCGCGTTTCGACACTCTATTCTTCTCGATTTAACCGCGATGCCCTGTTGTAGCAGTTCAGACCGGCAACCGGCCCGGGGAGCCACTTGGTTTTTCCTTGGACGACTCGCATCGGGGGAGGGAAACCGCTGATTAAGTGGCTACTCGATCGAAGGATCGTTTACCTTCGCAACGATGATTGAATTTATAATGAAGCCCTTTGGCCCCGTCGAGCAGCCGCGTTCCAATGGCCCCGCCTGTTTCTTTCTTCCGTCTTCAAAGAGCTGAAATTCCATTAAAGGAATTACCGTACACTTGGCTGCATTTGATTTTCTCCTCCTCCCTTCTTCATCCCCTAAACGGGGAAATCCTTGACCGGACGAATCTCCTCCGAACGGAACGCTCGCGACGAACCCGCGAGATCGTTCCCGAAGTTCCGAAATTCCGATCGCGAGACCTGTACGTCTTTCACGTAACGTTGGCCCGTCCGACTAAGCACGCGCTCGTTCCACTTGCGTTCCACTTTCGACCGTTTGTTCCGCTTGTTTTATTCAGGACTTACGCGCGTCGATGAGCATCGCGGCTAAGTAACTTATCGCCGGCAAGCAAACGCGAACGCGATAAAATAAAACTCGGCCGACAATGCTCCGAGGAAAACGATTTCCAAGATACATCGGGCTCACGTGGCCGGGTCAACTCGATTCGGTAAACCCGGACAAGTACGACCATTTGTCACTTTATACCGGTGTTCCGAACGCTGCGGCGCGCACGATGAAGGAAGTACTTTTGCAACGGGACGCACTTCGAAATAAACAATAGCCGCGGCGAATTGTTCCCCGGCAAATTGTCCGTCACGTTTCCGCGTCACGACCGAACTCGATACGCCCCCCCCGAAATCGCGTAACGCAGTTGGCACTCCATGCTGTCCATATTTATTTTCTTATTTGTTTATTCCGGAATCGTTACCGACGATGGAAACTGTTCGTTCGAAGAAATGTTCTGAGAATCTGTCGAGCGCGGCGAAGGTTCTAAATAAGTTATGGTCTTGTTCGTGTTGCACGAGTTCGAGGAATAATGCACAGAGCGTGGCAACAACGACAGTCCATTTGGTCGTCAGACAAGCCCGTGACCGGTCGCTGAAATATACTTGGCTTCGTTATTCGTGACTCGTGAAACCTTGATGGATCGGCCCGTGATCGATCGTCACGGAAAAGTATACCCGGAGAAAAGTCGCGAAAGAGAGGACGCGGAGGCGCTAGGGGTTGGCGGGGGAGGGGGTGGAGTAGCCGGAGGAAGGGGAGACGAGCAGGAGGCACATTTCAAATACGTGATCGATGCGTGCATTCAGCTCGCGCTCGAGACTGCTACGAAAACTTTTTGAGATACATAACGTCTGCAACGAACGCGCGATGGACAGATTTACGAGGCTGCATGCACGCACGAATTTCACCTTATTTACTTGCAACGAAACAACCGAGTTGTCGCCGGGATACGTCTTCGAAAAAGGTATAGTTCCCTCTGTCGTGCGCGCCGCATCCCGCCCCGTTTCGCTGCGCATTCCTTTTAACGCGACCGACACGGTTTAATGAATCTCGAAACGGATGAAAATCTTTGGCTCGCTTATTTGTTCGGACAGAAAAGAATATTTGTCGGCGGTATTTTATGGTTTCGCCTAGTGTAGCGAGGCGTGTGAACGGGCAAGGTTAAATTAGAAGAGGAGGGGTTCTTTGTAGCAGGTTGTTTCGCCATTTTCGAGTAATTATAGGAAAACCGAGGCGCGCATAATGGCCGCGTCGCGTCGCGTCGCGCTATCGAAGAAATCTGTGTCCGTGCCGAGGGAAATGTTTTCGAATGGATTATATGTGCCAGGCTCGTTTAAATAAAAAAGATGAAAGCACTCAACATGCAAATCAGACTATCCGTTTTGTTAATGCAAATATGTAAATGGCCGGGCCGGCGTTGTTTACGGCTCGGTGCTGCATTCTGCGGGCGTTCGAGAGAAAAATCGGGAGCGAACGATGATGCACCGTGGAGGGCCGGTGTAAAGAGATCGTGAGGCCGAATAATCGAGTCTTTCCTTCTTTCGAAGAACTCCTCCTTTCGATCGTGTAGTATTAAACAGCCGGAGAATGTCGACTCGAGCATCAAATTTCTTTCTTCCGTTCGGGACGGACGCTTTAAAATAAACGGACACCGCGCCGCGCCGGTATAATTTTTATTCGATAACAGGCGACGACGAACGTTCGTCGCGGCGCGCGTTGAATCGGTAATCTGCGCTATCGGGCAGATTGCTAAAATATTTGATATTCCACGGGCAATCAGTCACTCGATAACGCCGCCGTCACTCCCTCCTCCCGGCACAGACGTTTCCAATATTTGTCGACTCTCTAACGTGCTTTCAAAAGAAATACACGGAGAGCAACGTCGTACACTTAGTTGCTCCTTTTGCCGGAATACAGAAGTTATCTCTCCCAGGAACGTATCCGGCGAAATCTATTTTTCTTTCGCCCGCGAAACGGAACTTTCCTCTGGTTCCCGGCCGGCACAAAGGAAAGGCAACCATAATTCCGCGATTTCCGATCGCGAAGCACCCCGTCGATCCGCTTCCTCGAAAGATCCGAAACCGAAACGCCCGGCATCGATCTCGAAACGTTGCCGGAGCGTTTTTCCTATATTTTGCAGCACGGAATAAATTATTTCCCTCTCGCTAATGCGTGTAAATTACCCGCCGGTTTTTTTTTTTAAATCTACTTTTTCCACGAGATACTTAATGTATTTTTCGATAATGGCGTAGAAAACGTTGAAAATAAACGGAACTACGTTGAACCTTCTCGTTGGAAAGTAAATGAAAATACGACGTTGCTTACGGGATGTCGTAACGGCAGGAAAGCGAACGAATTAAGGAACAGGTTTTTAGGGAGAAATGATCAGGCTGGATGTTTTTTCTTTCGGCGGTCAGGTGGAGGGTTTGGAAGGTCATTGGAAACGGGATTCGGACAGAAAATGGTAGCGTTTCCGTGGCGGTACAGCCGAAAGATTCGGCCGTGTGGAAAGACATTCCGGCAAAAGGTCGGCCGCAGAAACGAGCCCCGCTTATACGGAAGCCAGAGGGGAAACCGCGTTAATGAAATTGCCGGGGCAAACATGAACGTAATCCAAAACCGCTGATACAATATTTAATTGAATATTTAATTGAATTCTTAGTGGCCGTAACCGCCGACCCGCTGCCAGTTTTAGCCCGGTCGCATATTCCGGAAACGTATCGCGGACGTTCTGCTTCCGATGATACGAGATTATTGCGCCCCTATTACCGGAATCAAGCCGCCATTGCTCGTCAACGTCAGCCTCGTCGAATAAACGGGTCACCCGCGCCACGAAAAACCACCGACACCGACGAGCATTAGGCACGCCAATTATTTTCTTCGCCGCAATCTAGCGGACAGCCGAAATTATGAAAATAGTGAAATCTTTATTAGCAGGCAGCTGTACGCGGACACCGGGGCACAAACAGGTGGGGATAACATTAGAGGTAACCATAAGTAATCAATTATTTGCAAAGAATTTGTTTTGCCTTTAGTTCTGTACCGATCGTTGAAGAGGAAACACCGTATTCTTTTACAGTTTTCGGTGGAGCAGCCTGTGTTCAAAATATTCTAAAAAGTATCATTTTCTTTTGCAACCCTGTAATAAAATGGCGGCGTCCGTACCTTCCGAGGATCATATTTGTCATTGCATACTTTTTCATTTTCATGCAGGATTTAATGCAACGGTAACAACAAAGAAAATTTGCGATTTTTATGGAGATGTATTGAAGGTCAAAAAATGTCAACGTTGGTTCGGAAGGTTTGCTGCTGGTGATTATGATCTTTCTGACAGGCCTCGAAGTGGACGAGTTGAATTTGATAACGACACCCTAAAATGTCTAGTGGAAGCTGATCCAAAATTAAGTATACAAGAATTATCGAGAAGCCTTGGGAGCATTATTTAAGAAATAAAACATCTATAACAGAGGGATTGAAAATTTGTAGGAAAGATGGCAAACTGATAATGATGGAGATTACATAATAAATTAAAAAATAAGGACTTGAATTTACTACAAAGTTTGTTTTAGATTACAAAATAATTGATTACTTATGGGTCCCGCTAATATTTTTCTTTTTCGTTGCACGGAGCTTCATTCCGATTAAATCGACGTCGAAAATTTGTGTGTGTGCTGACAAATTGCCAATTTTTTTCGAGCTCGCAGCAAGAGCGGACCAGTGCAGTTTTACACTGCATTTTCGAGCGGGATGACATGTTTATGGATAGTCGAACAGAACGAGTATAACGTGGCCCTCGAACGACAGTGTATTACCGGAATAAAACATATTTCGTTGCCGAGCGAAACAGGGCCTTCGTCGAACGTTCTCCTACCCTGTCGTTATTCGGCATGGTAACGCGAGCTCTAAGAAAAATCAAAGAATATTCGAGGCACAAAGAGGATCCGTGCTCGGGACTAATGGGATCGAAGGGTGTACCACGATTTACACAAGACGACAATCTGTCCCCCTGCACGGCAAACAAACCTGCAACCAACATAGTTTCCTCTTTCGCCGGGTAATGCAGAAATAACAAACCCGTGGCACCGAGACAGTTTATTTTATATCTCGGTTCGCCTTTGAACTATCGCAAGCTCGTTTGTGCTTTCTGAGGAAGCAAAAGGGACCGAAAAGGTGACGGGCGAGGAGGAACGAGGGCGAAACGAGTCTCTCCCGGGTCTCACGTTCGAGACCGTTCGCAGCCCTCGTTATGTCAATGTAAATTCGACCGGCTCGAATTGACAGCGGCAGTCGATGGAGTTTAAATTGAATCGAGCGGGCTCCTTCGACGATCAGCTCCCCGCTTGTTCTTTGATCTTTCTTTATTAAGAAATTGATTTCCCGGGCAATCTGTTCAAATAACAGATTTACTCCGCAGTTAAACAGAAATCCTTTATATTTCCATCGTTGCGAATAAAATGTGACAACCCGTGCCGATAACCGGGGAACATTTCGTATTTATCGTTGCGTTAAAAAATAACGCTATCGTACCATGCAGCGATAAAATAGAAATTTCGCCGAAATTTCACGAGGCGTCGTTCTCGAAAAGAAATTTTTCGCTTAGAGCCGCGGAAGCTCCTTCTCGTATATAACGCGGACGTACTTCTGGCAAATTACCGTTTAAAGCAAGAGTGACCTCGGCTATCTCTCTCTCTGTGTGTGTTAGCGGAAGCTCGGTCGTCGGACACACGAAATTTATTGGAAAGCCGGGGACGCATTAATACGTCTTAATTGCTGGCAACAAACACGATAATATTAATGGACGCCTTAATGTCCGAGATAGGACGGCCCCGTCGAAGACAAGAACACAGCAGGCACTAAATGAAATTATCGGGGTCTACGTCTCGCCGGCATTCACCCTCGGATCATTCCTTCCTCCGCCATTGGTCTCCGTTCATGGGCCAGTAGAACTGAATATCATCCTCCGAGGCTCAATCTCAATAACAATTATTTCCATTATTAGAAATTTAATAAAGGGTTGGGGCGAGCGGACGGTGATTGGGGGAGAGTGGGCGATGGTCTGCGGATCTCCATCGGTTGTCCTTTGAAGGGCGAATCGTATCGATAGATCAGTCAGGTTTTCCGTTAATATCTCGAGGAGGTTCTAAAGAGCGCGCCGATGGGTTCATTAATAATAGAAGATCGAGAAACGGAAACGATATTGTCGCGGATTTATGAGTTTGTCGGAGAACCGGGGGAACCGGGTACCGGGAACCGGGAACGGTGGGGGGGGGGGGCTCGTCTGGATCGTGAGCGGGGAATTTAAGAAATCGTAACGGAGACGTGAACCCGGCGCACCCGAAGAAATTCAAAGTTCAGGGAGCCTGCGAGCGGAAACGGCACGTGAGATAGAATGTAAGAAAATACGCTGACAGATTCATCTGTATTCAGTAAGGTGAAAATCTCGCGATTATGTGCGCGCTGCGTGCTGAGACGGAAAGACGTGACCCACGTTCATCAAAGATTTATCTCGAATATTCCGTCGATTCACCTTTTGCAAATGTTCGAAAATAAAGTTGCCTCGGGAGCCGGTTTCTCGAGCGTATTCGATATTCCGCGCGGAGATCCGGCCTTCTCCCTGACATAATTGAAACGAATTTGATCAGACGCGATACCGAATTAAATAGAAGAATCTCTTTGTTTACCGAGCGGATGGAACTTTTCAATTCTCGTTTTCTTACGATTCGCCGCGAGGCCGCGAGGTCGTTGGATATCGGTGTCCAGCCGGAGCCACTGAAATTCCGAAAATGTTCCCTCGATTTTTCAAAAAGCCCGGGCAGATATATTGCCTCGATCATGTTGCAATTACTACGTGGTTCGGCGAACCGATGGAAAAGAAAACGAAAAGCTCCCGGGGTCTACCACGAAGGGCTGACCACTGGATGAATGGTCCTCTTAATTTCTCCAATAATGGCTCGAGCAGTAGCAAGGGTCGGCTGTTTATCAAGACTGCGATAGCTATATAGGCCGCGAGTCCTTCCGCACGAGATTCTCACACGAACGCGCGAGCCCTCCTATCGAGTGGAACCGGCAGAACGCGAAAATGATCGAAAAGCCAAGGTAAAATTCAGGCCGAGAGCAGCCGGGCTAATTATTACTCCGCCGTTCCCGCGTTTTCTCTCTAACGAAATTCACCGATCCCGGTGCATCGTTTCTAATATTCTCCTAATATTCTCCCGTCTCTAGAAAGTTGATGGTTTAAACCGATTTCGAGGGAGGAAAGGCGACAAGCATTTTCGGCAACGGCTTTTTAGTTATTCATTCCGATCCGCGTCCCTCGGCTTAAATCTTCGTGAGCATTTATGCGAACCGTGAAACATAATAATCCTCTTACGATGGCGTGACTTCGTTAAGCATTCAGCGTTCAGCGTTCAGCGGCGAAGCTGAGCGCAAGACGCGGCCGAATGTAAACGACGTGGTTGCTATGGCATCGTTCTTTTAATTCGCCAAATTTCTAACGGTAAACTCGCGACTATCTATATATATGTTACCGTGAATGACCGAAATTGGAGAATGTCGACTTTCACCGGTGAATGTCAACAGATACCAAATACGTCGGTGAAAGATCGAATATTTTATTACATTGTTGTATATTCGGACCCTGTCCGGTGTATGTCGACAATCACAGATATGCTCTGGTGGAGGTCCAAAACAGAAGAGTCAAAAAACAAGCGACTGGCTCTCTCCCGCCAAATCCTTTGTTCTGCTCGGAGTCAATCAGCTTTGTCAGTCTTATGCAAGCTTTGATAACGCGAGCAACGTTTTCTTAATTGTTTTTCCGATACCCTAATTTATACTAAATGGATACTGCTCGAAAGTCGATTCACCCCCTTCTACCCCCAAGTGATTCCCTAATCCTAACCCTAACCCTAACCCTAAACCTTTTTTATGAGGAAATGTAACGTAACGCGCATAACCCGAAATTAATCACGACTTGGCGTGACGTTTTATAGCGACTGAATTACGGAGATGAAAATATAAATCTCCAACATGTTCAACATTCACCATTAGTGCATGGTGAATGTCAACATTTACCGGTGTAAGTCAGAAATAAGGGTATTTAGCAAATATTTCGGACATACACCAAGCGACTATGTGAATGTTGACATTCACCGGTGAAAGTCGACATTCTCCAGATTTCGGTG
The DNA here is from genome assembly GCF_050948215.1 of Halictus rubicundus. NCBI lineage: Eukaryota > Metazoa > Arthropoda > Insecta > Hymenoptera > Halictidae > Halictus > Halictus rubicundus. The sequence continues at coordinate 6,907,266 of NC_135154.1, forward strand.
TTTCACTGTAACATATACACCAATCCGACGTTCGATCGATCGATATCGCGTCGGGCGATATTCGAAATATTCCGGCAATTGTTCGATCACGGTGAACCTGGTCGAAAGACGACTGGAAAATCGAGCAGGATCGCGCGAAGCACGGCCATCTCCTCAGAGCTATTGTTTCATTGGCATTGCAGATGACAAATCGCGAGCAGCATACAGTGAAGTCCGAGATCACAGTAAACACAGGTTGCGGCGCGCCATTAGCTGGTTAGAGAGGGATTCCGTGTTGCTCCATTCTAATCAACCGACGCCGGCATCGGCAAGCATCGGTGGCGTCGCCGGCGCGCCAATCAATTGCACACCCTGAAATATCCCTAGTGGCACCCTCCATCGCCCTTCGTGCTCTCATTCCGTCTACTCTTCCTTTATCTCTCTTGCCCTCCCCCGCCACACCCCGCCCCACCCCTTTCCCTCCCTTGCGGCACTGTTTTACCCCCCCAGAGGATTAGCTAATGGTCCATCCGCTGTTTTATCGGACAGATTCGCACCGCTCCAGGGCTGAAGGACGTGAAACGTCCTGTGAAAGGACATGGAACGAACGGAAAATCCGAGCTACCGTACGCGTCGGCGGACCCTTTGCTCTCTCCACCCTTTCTCCCTTCTGGCTTTTTTCAACAATCTGACCGTCTTTATCCTTTCTTGGTTTCTGCTTATCACTCTTGATACCACCCACAAGGAGATATTAACCCTTTGCACTCGGCGCTATATTCATTGTAAAACTAAATTTTTCTTCCGTCTTAGAATATTTTCATTTTATTCATACGAAACTGATCCGATTTCCACATATAATATTTGAATGTTTAGTGATCTATTAAATAGAAATTTTGTAATGTAACAAATATTTTGTAAAATTTCTCGTAATTTCTTTGAAACGATGCCACAATAATTTCTAGTGGTGCTACAGACCACTCGAGTGCAAAGGGTTAAACCTTTGAATCGGCCACCTCAAAAATGCTAGGAGAATAAAAAGTGAAATGCGATGGTCTAGCATTTTTGAAAATTTTATTCAATTTGATAGACCGTCTAGAGAGCTAGAAAAATGTACGAGGCGTTTACGGAACGTTGGCCGTTTCGAGCGATGGAACAATTACCCGGAACAAAGACTTGACCGTCCGAAAAAATTGACCGACACGTCGCTGCTTGTGTATTCTATCGGCGTGGTCGCTCGGCTCATTGAAAGGGAAGAAAAGAGGGAGCGGAACAGACGGAAAGAGAGATAGCCAGGTGGACGGAGGAGGCGAAGAAGGCGGAGGGCGAGATTTCAATGGCAAGTAAATAGCACGAAGCGTGGCCAATGGGCTCTCCCTTTGATTAAATGCAAATTATGCGGGAAACGCGATTAGTACGGCCGACACTCTGGCTGCAATCTTCAATCGTTCCACCTATGGTCTCTGTGCGCTTCTTTCCTCTGTGTACGGTGTGAATTTAAAACAGCCGAGCAAGAAAGCGTTTAGGCCACCACGTGTGCACAGTATACGCGTGTACAGTGTACGTGTGTAGAGACGCCGTCTCTACGTGGACCAAATTATTCCGAAGCGAGAGACTTACTTGCCGGTACGTTTAAACGAATTCGAAAATAGCGGCGAGCCTTAGATTCCCTCTCGATACCGATAATTAGATTTTTCGGAATTTACAGCGTTCAGAAATGCTCGGCGAAACGCTATCTTCTGGCCGAGGACAGTTGCCGTAATTCGGTTGCTTTTAATAAGGAAAAACGAATTTTCTGTTTGTTCGCTTGCATTAGTGGCGGAGGCACGAGTTTGCATAAAAGCCGGCAATCCAATTAACAAACATGAAACCTTGCGGGAGATTTCGGTATGACATATCCTCAGAAACGGCAATATTTATTCAATACATTTCGCAACGATAAATAAATTTGAAGAACGGGGACAAATTCCCGAAACAAGGCGGCGTGGTTTAATTTCCGAGAGGTAAAACAGTGCACACTCCGTTTCGCTTCGCTTCGTTCCGCTTGGTTCCGCGCCGAGCGCCGCGCGCCGCGACGAGAGCAATCGCAACCAGGGAATATTTACGCGTTGTGTTTCTAACAAGACAATATGTTTGCCAAACGCTTCGCTTTAATTACGCCTTTTCCATCAATCCACTCGTCGCGAAATATTTGTATTAAAATATTTACAGACAAACACGCTCTCGCTCTGCCGACGTGGATTTTATTATATACGGCGCAAACGACGATCTATATTGCGCGAGTGTGTTTGTACGGTTGTATTCGACGAATGTAGCATTCAATTTAAATTCTCTCGTCGGCGACACGCGGCCCGCTCGGCATTTAATTTTTCACCGCGATAATCGAGGAAAAAAACATTTCCGTTCGATAAACTCGGATCACCCGAAAAAAAAAAGATCAACCTGTATTTTCACGGTACCTGTAAAACCGTTTTCGATTCGAAGATCCGTGTTCCGAGTGTTCGTTCGAACAGGAATTTGCATATCGGTGCTGCCGGGGTTCGCCAATATTATTTTTCCGACACCGTGTACATGCCTGTTGCGCGAACCTATCGATCGCGCGTGTCGAACTTGACTCGCCAGAAAACGCCTAATCTGATTAGCGTCGCGGCGTCGCTGAGGAGCGAAGAGCAAAGAGGGGAAGCCTCGGCGTACGAAGAAAGACAGAATCGGGGAGAGAGCTAGAAAAATTGCGGAAATTGCTAGAGCCTCGCTAGACTTAAATTAATTCGCTCGGACGGACGAGCAGTCTACCTGGGGTTTATATTGGCACAATCCCCCTTTTTACTCCTCCGCCTTATCCCTCCCTTCGTATCCCTTCGTATCCCTTCGTATCCCCTCGCCACTCTCGTCCTGTTTCTCCCGCTTTCGCGTTCCGCCAAGTGTTTCTGCGAGTGCTGACTGACAAGGTTTCGCCATTTCCGTGACGCATCCGGTAACGAACTTCGACCTCCATAACTGGCGAAACACTTTGCGCCATTCCCGTAAGGGATTCGAACCGTTTCCCTTTTTTATCATTTTATATTTTTCATTCGCCTTCGCGCGGAACGGATGGCTTTCTGCTCGGTCTCGATACTTTCTCCCCCCACTACCGAATCTCTCTTAATGTGTTTACGGGATTTCTTGGCTCGGCAGGATAACTGGCAAAAGGTCGGCGACCCTGTGACGCGAAAATAAATCGCTTCGTTAACGTCAGGAATTACTGTAACAATATTTCCCACAAGTTCCCGCTTCGGATTTAAGGCTCGCGTAAAGCTGTTCATTAATTTATTAAAAGAAGCGACGACCTTCGTGCCGTCGAGTTGCTGCATCGATAACCTTTGCGGCCCTTTGTCGAGCCAGACTCGACGTTCACTTTCGCACCGATAGTTCATCGATTCCCATCATATTCGACGCTAATTGCACGTAAGCGCGATTCCACTGTTTCTTAAAAGTTGTAAATAGGTTAGTAGAGCTACCAGTGGAAATACAGTGGATTTGTATAATTTTCCAGCGAGTCTTGACGCGAAGCAGAGGAGAAACGCCGTTCCACCGCAAAAGGTTAATTTGCGCTGGAACCAGGCGGAGCGGTAAAAGTAGTACAAGTAAACGAATCCGCAAACATTTTCGGCGTATTCTTTGTCGACGATGCTTTTCTGTTTCGCGGAAATTCCCGGCGAAAGCCAGCATGGAAAACTGCTCGGAGCGGCAAGGGTTGAAGTCGAGGGTGTACTTGGACCGACCAGACTGACTGAATTATCAGACACGGCGCAGGGAGTATAATTTCGAAGGTAGCGAATCGATCAGGGGGCGGTCGACATCGGGAAAAATTGCGAACGGACGCCGGGCCCAGTAATTAAAGTTACGTTCAGTCGCGTGGAACTCGTGGAAACGTGGCTCCGACGGAGTAGTAATTCAATTAACACGGTCTGTCGGCGGCAAAACATATTTCCTTGTTCCGAAAGACGCCGAAGCGGCCGAACGGGAGACCGGGAGGGACCGAGAGGGATCGAGAGAGGCTAGAGAGAGAGAGAGAGAGGGAGAAAGGAGGAACGGGAAAGATTGGATAAAGGACAGGGATACGATGAAAATCGCGTGGACGCGGAATCGAATCGGGTCACGGGTGTGTCGGTAAGTTTCGCTCGAGTGCGATAATTTGGCCATAAATCATTTAATTGCAAACTCCATCGGTACAGCGCGGCGGCGCGCGGAGCTTATTCGGGCGCGTTTCCCCGGCTCGCGCCTTCGGCTAGCTCACCTCAGAAGCTCGCTCCTAAGATAACAGGACCGGGTTAATTGTTTGAAACTTAGCGCTTCGCCCCGCGGGGCGCACTCACTATTTACTGTACATAATTAATTTATACTCGTGCGCGGGCGCTGCGTGTTGTAATTGCGCGATATTACGCCAGCCGGAGCCAAGAAAAGACAGGGAAGAAAGGCCGCGGAGAGAACGAGACAACGCGGGGAAACAGAATGGGAAAGAGACCGGCTCGAAACCGTGCAGCACATATTCGGCCAACAATTGAATCATTGCTGTTAATGAACCTTCTGTCGGTGGGCTCCGGGCGCTGTTTCTTTCGGTGAATCGAGGGAGCGGGTTTCGCCGTGAATAGCCGAACAGCCTCGTATCAAGAAACTCCGCGGATGAATTACTCGGGGAATGCACAATGGCCGACGCGCCGGAAACTGCGTAGGCTTCTTTGTTAAAAATGTTTCCGAACCCCTGGATCCGTTTCAACGATATCGCGAAACGTTAAATAATTGGGCACCCGTACAGCGACAGTGACTATCGGACACGGACAAAGTGCAGACCGCGCTCGTGTCGGATGACTCGACTAGGCTAGTTTAAAGCCAGCACACTGGAATTAGCCGGTATCGAATCAGACATAGAGACTAGGCTCGCGTCGAACCACAAACGACGTGGTAAATATCCGATCAGATAAGTGGAACGGGTCGGGATCCAGTCAGACAAGTACGATAAACCAACCTCTTCGGTAACGAATCGTTTGGAACGACTGATTCCAGCTATACTGTTGCACGCTATAGATCAAACGGCGGTCCAATGGAAGAAAACAATTGGGAACGCATTCGACAATCAATCAAATTAAACGTACACCCAGTGACAATATTGCCAGGAATGAGCTTGTGCTGTTGAAAATTGTACAGAAGAATCTAGGAACGTTAATACATCGTTTTTAACTTCTTAAGATGATCGAGGACAGAAAGACTGATCCGTCTTTCGTACAGCCAGTGACAATATTGTCAGGATGAGCTTGTGCTGTTGAAAATTGTACAGAAGAATCTAGGAACGTTAACCCTTTGCACTCGGCGCTATTTTCATTCTAAAACTAAATTTTTCTTCCGTCTTAGAATATTTTAATTTTATTCATACGAAACTGATCCGATTGCCACATATAATATTTAAATGTTCATGATCTATTGAATACAAATTTTGTAATGGAACAAATATTTTATAATATTTTTTGTAATTTCTTTGAAATGAAGCCACAACAATTTCTAGTGGTGCTTCAGAGTCACCACTCGAGTGCTAAGGGTTAATACATTATTTTTAACCTTTTAAGATGACCGAGGACAGGAAGACTGATCCGTCTTTCGTACAGCCAGTGACAATATTGTCAGGATGAGCTTGTGCTGTTGAAAATTGTACAGAAGAATCTGGGAACGTTAATACATTATTTTTAACTTCTTAAGATGATCAAGGACAGGAAGACTGATCCGTCTTTCGTACAGCCAGTGACAATATTGTCAGGATGAGCTTGTGCTGTTGAAAATTGTACAGAAGAATCTGGGAACGTTAATATATTATTTTTAACTTCTTAAGATGATCAAGAACAGAAAGACTGATCCGTCTTTCGTACATCCAGTGACAATATTGTCAGATTGAGCTTGTGCTATTGAAAATTGTACAGAAGAATCTGGGAACGTTAATACATTATTTTTAACTTCTTAAGATGATCAAGAACAGAAAGACTGATCCGTCTTTCGTACAGCCAGTGACAATATTGTCAGGATGAGTTGGTGCTGTTGAAAATTGTACAGAAGAATCTGGGAAGGTTAATACATTATTTTTAACTTCTTAAGATGATCAAGGACAGAAAGACTGATCCGTCTTTCGTACAGCCAGTGACAATATTGTCAGATTGAGCTTGTGCTATTGAAAATTGTACAGAAGAATCTGGGAACGTTAATACATTATTTTTAACTTCTTAAGATGATCAGAAAGACTGATCCGCCTGGCGAAATCACGGGAAGATTGGGGTGCGTCCTATTTTGCCGGGGCAATATGGAGGATCGTTTTTGAGGGACGTGTCGCACCTCCTTGGCTCTTCCATATCCGAAATTTCCAAAGTTTTTTTGCCGGAGTGCGAGGTTCTTTTTCGACCGAAGGAGGTAAACTTCTGACATAAGTTTTCTTAACCGAGTGACGGTAGTTTCACCGGCAGATAAGACGCTCCTCATAACCGCACCGAGATTTCACGAGCTAAAACTTTTTCCTCGAGAGCAAATCCGTCGACGTACTCGGTCCGGCGTCCTCGTCTCTCCGTTCGCATCCGCATCCGCATCCGCATCCGCATCCGCGTTCCAGGACACGGCCAGGAGAAGAAGTCCAAGTTTCGGGGACGGCCGCCGCGCCGGTTCGATTGAATGGATTATTCGAGCTGCAACCGGGCAGCTTTTGTGCGGGCGGCAGCTGCACCTCGATTATCGAACCGGCTACTCGCGAATCGAAAACAATCGGAACACACACAGCCTCGACGCTGCGCTGCTCATGAAACAAATATATTTCTTCGGCGTCCCTTCGCGAAATTTCGGAAACCGATAAACGGGGAAACGGCCTCTCGACAAATAGCCGTCCGGAGAAGTGACACTCGCCGTAAAAAATAAACACTATCGATCGATTAAACGAATCCACGTATGAGAAAGGCACTTCGCAGAATTTTCTTGTTCGAATTCGCCGCGAGTGCCGCGCATCAATTTCACTTTCGTCGAGCGACGCTTTTCGAACGGAATTCTCTTGCCTTTAATACCGACGCCGGGCATATTTACCGTGCGAATAACTTCCGAAAGTGACTGTATAGTTATGGCAGGTAGTTAAAAAGTTTTTCTTCCGGAAATAAATCCAGAAAGTTTTTCACGCCGGTAGTTCTCGAGAATGTCTACTTTCCTCCGGACCTTCTTTCACGGAAATTTAGCGACGATTGTTCCCTTTTTTCCCCCACCCCCACCACCACCACCACCACCAACCCTTCTCTTAATAAAAGTAAACTCTTTCGCTTTCCACAGATCACGTTTATAGGCTGTAATTATAAAGAACGATTTTCTTGTTAACCGTTCTCGCCGTTATCCGACAGCTGGAAATACGCTGCAAACGTTTCTACGTGGTCTCTCTCGGTTGAAAATTTGCCGACGCGAAGAAGAGAAAAGATCTGTGTAAACCGATGATAACAGATAATATTTGAGCGGAGCAATCGGGCGAACTCTACACGCCCGGGGAAACTTCAAACTTTGCTTCATTAACGAGCCTCGCCTATTAAATACATAATTTCCATCCTATCTTCTTAGCGGGTACTTACAATTAGTTGCGAATAAAGAAACGTTCTCCGGAGCTTGTTCCAGAGAGATAGAGAGCCGAAGAGCGCGAAGGACCATAGAAAATCGATAGTTCTGAATAGGAAGCTCGCCCGGATTAAAAAGAATCGGGAATTCGGGAACACCGCGATATCCGGGGCGGTATTAAAAGATTTAATTCTTGAGACGGTTCCGTTGTTGCGTTGCGTTAGCCTTTAACGAAGCTGCAGCAGCGCGGACGAGCTGAAACTTGCGCGCAAACAGGATTGGAAGAGTTTGAATAACAGGCGTACCGTGAAACTTAATATTTTGAATAACAAGCACGGATTCTGTTTCCTCCGGCAGTTTGAGAAAAAGATTCTATGTTCTTTGTCTGCCGGGGGTATTCGTTAACGTTTCGTAGCCGAGCTAAGAGTCCGAGTTTTCTTCTGAATTAAGTAATTCCTACAGTTCGGACTACTCTCTGTTTTTTAACTCCAATTTGCATCGAATTTTTATCCGGTAATATATAAAATCACCGGGCAAACTTTAATAAAACGATTCTTCCCCACGGCGAATAAAATGAAATTACAGGCCGGACAGCCTTTTCGCTAAAATCATTGTAATATTCCGCGGCGAGAGGAAAATGAAATAAGAACTAGGTCAGCTGCAGAAATACATAAGGTAATTATCGATTGATCTTATTACGGATTTACCGATCTTAAAATACCAGGCTAATGAAACATTTACAAGAGTGCTCGTGCAGACCGTTGCTTCGATCGTATTTACAATTTTTCTGCGTGTCAAGCAAGAATTATTTACATTACCGGGGAAACTCTATTACCGTGCGGAGAGAAAATGAAACGATTTTGTGAAAATAAATTCTCGCGCGAAGAAGGAAGCAGCATATTTTAGTGCAAAGTGTTATCCGGCGACGTGTGTCACAGTGCTGTCGCGTACATTACCGAGAATGGGAAAGCTATCGGTGCCGATTAGGGTATAATTTTAGACGGAACACACGGTTCGCGTCCGTATTTCACACGGCGGAAAGCGGAAGTGCACCGGGTGGGAGAGAAGAGCTTTCCCGATGCATCGAGCACGAAGACTGCACGAAATTACGCGCTAGTACGCAATAATGGTTTAGTAACGCGCGTTCTTGAGAAGTCGAAGCATCATCCCAACCCCCGTGAAAAGAAACGACTCGACTTCCCGCGAGGAAAATGTACTTAAAAAGTTTCCGCGTCTCGTTTATTAAAAATGAATTAACCCCGGCCTCCTGCGGGGGATGAATTTGTTCAAACTTCTTTCGAAAGCTCCCCCGGCCGACTTTTAATTACCTCGATATCATGATGAAGCGAGTTACGTCGATGGCTCATTTTGGTAAACTGCGGAACAAATTTTGCACGATATTTCTCTCTCTCTCTCTCTCTCTCTCTCTCTCTCTCTCTCTCTATCTCTCTCTCTGCTCTACAGGCTTTCGTAGCATTCGTTTTACGCGAGAGAGACAAGCAGGAAATGGAGAATAAAATTTCTTTGTGCGAGGTCTCGTTTTCGAAGAGAAAAACGGGTCGGATTGGTTGGCGTGTCTGACCATGGCTCGCCGTTTCTACTGCGCGCACATAGAGCGAGCAAGTTGGCTAATTTTTAATACCTCGCTTGTTTTCGAACGAAACGAAAAGAACGTACTGTTCAACGCGAAGAGGCAAATGCTATGATAAGAAATAAAATAGAAACGCCAATCGAGTGAATCGAAAAGGTGAATCGTTTTGTTCGATCGTTTTGGTGCGAGATCTTGCAGCGGTCTTGTTAATATTTAGAAAGTTGTGCAAGTTGCTCGCAGGCGATTATAGGATTCGCAAACGAGAGTCGAACCAAAGTTGAAATGCCACTTGAACACGCGAACGCTAGCGCGAACGGGATCTGGAGGGGGAAAGGGGACGGGGACGGAAACGCGAATTGGAACGGGAACGGGAATGGGAAGGGGAACGGGAACAGCTTAATGAGGGAGGCTGCAGAGGGCACGAGTGCGATTCTTCCCGCGATGAGCCGATCGAGGGAGGGAACGAGAGCGAGCCGAAAGTCGTCCATTTAACCAATTCGAGGTGGGGAGAGGAGGGCCGCGTTTCCCAATGCATCGCAAAGGACACTTTATTATTCCGTAGGAAGGAAGGAAGGAAGGAAGGACCCTTTTCGAACAGTTGACTCCGTCGGGTTTCTTCTCTCTTCTTCTCTCTCTCTCTCTCTCTCTCTCTCTCTCTCTCTCTCTTTCGTTCTCCTCGTCGATCGCGGGTCTCCGGCTCGTCCGGGCTAACGAGATACATCGATTCAATTCAAGAATGAACTTTCTTCGAGGAGATTCGTCAGGCGTGATTAAAGCAGAGAATTACAGGGTGCACGCGATAAGAAAATTTAATTCTTCATTAAGCACCGCTGTTTCTACCCCGGACAGTTAATTATCGTCCGTTCGGAATAATTGGGTTGCCGGGAACACCGTGTAAGTTATAACGAGACCCACTCGATCGGATCCGTTATAATTCAACGGGGTTAGAAAACCAATAGCCTGCGCGCAAAGCTTGCAATTACCGTCTCGAATAATTATCGTTACGCGCGAGCTTCCCCGGAGAAGAACTTCCTTAAAAATCATTCCGGAGATAGGTATTATCGTCGAAAAAGCCGAGGTTATTAGGTCGCAAAAATAATTGAAAGGTGGACGAGGTTCGAGAGATCTCTCTCTTTCGCGTATCCACGCGAGTTCGTCGGAAGACGTTCCTCGAGTTCCATTATCTTCGTTCGCCTGATTGGGCCCTTCCGAAACGAGTGCTCGTCCAGGGACGCAAACGTGCCACAGTTATACTATTCGCAACCGTTCCGAGTATAAATTCTTGCAAGAAATTCCACGGAGATTCATTATTCTCTTGGCGAAAACATCAGAAGGAGGCGGAACTCGCGGTGCCCATCGAAGATAATTGAGTATTATTGGAATTTATGCCATGCTGCGGAATTTTCCCGAGGAATTCTAAACGTTCTATGAACACGAATCTCTCGTCCCGTGCCGGAGCTCGTTACATGCGTTTATTTACGCTCGTACACCTGCAACGAGATTTAATATTATATTCGGACAATGCCGTGGAGGGAGGGAGCGCAAAATCTCTGCTCGAATGTTTATTTAAAGCCGGCCATCGGAACTTCGAATCTTTCGATTCTCGGTTAGCGATCGATTATCAAAAAATCTTTCCTCTTTTATCGCCCTTTTTGTCCCAACGAGTTTCCGAAACTCGGAATTTTTCCCGGAAGCTAAATCCGGTTTTACTGCTTCGCCGAATTACACCGAAAGAGGTTGACGAAGTTTTCGTAGGACTCATTAACCGAATCACGAATAAGTTCCGTCGGGCGTGGCCTCGGCGCGGAAAATGTCATCGGTCGAATTCCTACAGCGACTCGCAGCCGCGGACACAATGTTCTCGGCTACGGAAACACTCGGCGCGGCCAATAATTTGACAATGTAGCGTGTTCGAGGGACAGTTTCGAGGCCGAACGCGAAAGTTTCGTAAAACTTACCCGACCGAGTGGACTGACAAGGACTTTCCTCCCTCTCTCTCTCTCTCTCTCTCTCTCTCTCTCTGCCTCTCTCTCTCGCGGTCCTATTCAAACAACTTTCGTTTGTCGATTCGCTGCAACACGATTGGTCACAAATGGCATAAACCCGACTCGTTGACTGCAACTTAACACATCGCCGGGACGGTTTGCCGGATGGATTAACCCGGAGGGTTTGTCGAGAAAGTTCTTAATGTCGTAATGAAAACAGAGGGGTCGCTTTCCTGCTGGCAGGATAGACGCGAAACCGAGGGGACGGATAACTGAAAAAGTCAAGCAACACGACCATCCTATTCTCTCTTCGTTCTTCCTCGATTCCACTTGATCCGGTGATAAAAACTGGATCCCATTCATGCACCACCAGCCAATGTTAACCCCTCGGACTATGATTTATTTTAGAGCTACAGGGATTCAAACCGTTTCATCCTTCATCATTTCTTATTAACGGTGACTGTAAGGCGCCACTTAAAATTGCTGTACCATTATTTAAAATATATATAAGACAAAGGATAATATCGAGGACTTTCCAGGAAAATGACCAAAATGTGTTGCTCTAAAAGATAGAGGTTATAATTTACATATGATGTATATACAATATTTACAAATATACAAAATGGTTAATTAATTACCTAAAAGAAAGAGAAACGACAATTAAAGTCTATTCTCCTCAATTACTCCTAGATCTATTATTTTATTTATCGCTAACTATTTATCACTTTAATCTTCGCACATGTGCTCTCTTACATCATCTCTCTATATTTTGATCTCCCTCGTTGAGCATCGATATATATCGGTTAGAGGGCGCGTTGAGCTAATAAAGCGCGGCCAACCTGATTATTTTACTGCATAAAATGCACAACGCACATACGCTCTTTACTATGAAAACTATTTCGAACATTTATTACGATATGTAAAGGTCAACCCGACGTAAACAACGCGCAATCTTTGCTGAAACACGTAAGTTTTAAACTTCCACATTTCATCCGCTTCAACATGATTATTCTTGCTCAAGGTCATTTCAAGGTCAAAAAGGTGGTATCCACTAAATTCAGTTTTTTATTGTCTATCATGCTATCGTAAAAAACTATACTATTCCATTTAAAAAAACATCGGTGACCTTGAAATTTCATTAAAAAACACGACATAAAAAATTTGTTTCTTCACCATTATATTGCCCCCTGCAATAGTGTCACTTTGTCCTCTGAAGTTTTCTGCTAGGACTGTAAATACGAAAGATATTTAGGTGTTCCCATTTATGTGGGACACCCTGTACACGGTAAGAAAATATTCCAGGTCGGAAGAAATGTTTCGTTTTGGAGTTAAAATAGCCTCGAGTGCAAAGGGTTAACACTGAACCTACCACTGCCGGTCAAATAATCGGCTGGAAATTTTTTAGTTCAATGAAGTTATACAGGTGCTTCCACTCAGAATGGTTATACACAACTAATCACGCTTAATGGTCGGGTTTAGCGTTAGGAACAAGAAATAATTTATATCCGTTGGCCGCGTATAAAACTTTATTTCGGGTTAACAGAAATTAACAGCATTCAAGTTTAATGGCTGACTCGATGTTCGGGGACACGGTCGAGGATTAATGTCCACCAAATTTTATCGATGTTCGCTCCGAAGAGTTTCCGCTTTGGGAAATTTTTATCGGCGAGTAAAACGACTTTATACACGCTGTCCTAAAATCTCCGGGGCGCACCAAAGTTGACAATGCGGCGGCAACGCAATCCCACCCCGCTAAGAATGCCGATGAAATAATAAAAGCTCGAAGCCGGCGGTCCCCGAAATATTGATAAAGTCGTAAAGTGTAAAGCAGCTTGCGTCAAAGTTCTGGGGGGTAAAAGAATAAAAATAAACGCTCGGGGGAGGGGGCTAGGGCTTTGGAAACGCGGATTCCGGGCCCTCGCTCTACTTAGCGGGGTGTTAATATTTCTCGGTCATTACTTTTTTAACGGCGGCAGCTGGCAAGTTAAAAGCATTCCTGATTTATTAACCGTCGCGGTTTACGCTTGGTGCCAATAATGTAACGAGCTTGATCGTCTCGCTAGACCGGGGACCGCGCGAGAACTCGAGCACGTCGGAAAATCGTAAAATCGTAATTGGAAAACGGTCGCTTTGCCAAAAACTCGAGCGCGGCTCGGAAATAACTGAACCGTTGTTTCGCGAGCGGCTAGATTTCTCGCGGACGCAGGACGGTATTTATTTTGAAAAAACAAAAAAATAGTGGTTCGATAAAGCGGTGACAAAATATCGGTAAACGGCATCGGAGGAGGTACAGGAGAAAAACGGTGCCGGCCGGGCTTATCATCCGGGCGCAGAAGCGAAGAAGGATTAAATCATTGCTGCAACATGTGTCATCTATTGTGTTTGTCGGCTCGGCTGCAGAACGATGGCATATGGGGGCGTCGACTCGCGAACTCGTGAACGGATCGTCTTGCCCGCCGCTCGACAAACGTTTCGGGATCGCTTTCACCCCAGGGCGCCTGTAAATCTTCTCACCATAAACACATCGGCGAGCTTCGGGCACGGAGCGCATAAATTGGGGACGTCGCTTGGCAGATCAACCGCGGCGATAACCTCTCGACAGTCTGTCCCGCGTTCGTGCCGCTATTTGCATAAATTTTACAAAAAAAAAGGTTCCGATCCACCCTCCGTCGATGGAGAGAGCGCGGCCAGTGTTTTTCAAGAATATTTTAAAAAGCACCGGTGGAACCGTAGCCGTGTGTTTTGCGAAGAAACGATCGCGGCGGAAGAGTCAACGGGTTTTTTCCTCGAGATTTTTTCTTTTCTCCCCCGCGGCGATCTGAATGATAGTTTTTTCGAAATTCGCTCGCGGTTTCTGTAATGGAATTCTTTCAATTTCTCTGTTATAGGATATCTCCCGGCGTAACCGAATCGTGACCGATTTCTCAAGGTGTTCCTGCAGCGGATCCGCCGGGACGGAGAGGTGAGTCGCCGAAAAGTAATCTCTCCGCGGAAAAACAAATTGAAAGGTTGAAACGTGCCGCGCGTAGATTAGACCAACCTAACCGGTTACTCTCGGGCCGGCTCGACCCCTCGGCCGGCTCGCCCCATCGCGTCGCCCGCGTACACGGGCAAATACGTCGAATGAAAGGACACGTGACATCGAAAACCATGAATAGTTAGGGACGAACCCTTTCGTTGAATCAATAGTCATTCTGCCACGGTCCCACGAAGATGGACCTAACGACGAGACTCCGGCGCTCGAGTGGCCGCACTCGATCGAGTTTGTCGATACACTCGGGCTACTTTCAATCGAGTTATTCATTATTATTGTTACACCGCCGCGCGATCCACGGATCCATCCAGCAATTTCTCGAGTTGCTTGCACACCGATCGCTCCGGCCAAAGGTCACCCTCGAACCGACGATATTCGATTAGAACTTGCATTTGGGACAATCATTAATGCAAACTTAGGAGTCATTTCTGACACAGTTACTAGATAAATTCGCAGTGTTCCGATATCGTAAAATTAACTAACGCAATTTTTGGAAACGTCCGAAGATAAATTGAACCATTTCAGGTTAGAAGCTTGGAAAATCTAAAAATACTTGTAAATTTTCCGAATGTTCTGGTGGTTCTCGTGGTAACGATATAATGCAAATAAGGAAGAAGCTGAACAGGTCGAATCGAGGTAATTAGAGTTTGCCGAGGATATATAATTTTCGTATCTGGAGTACAGGTTTGCGGGAACAGGGTAGCGGAAGGGGCGGGCTCGGAGTTATCGAACGAGACAAAGAAGTCTCTCGACTGACAAGCAACTGAACGGCTGCTCGTTTCGTTCCTCGGCCACGTGACCAGCATCATCCCGGTGGTTCGGAGCAGAGTCGTCTAAAAAAGATGATTAAACGAGAACCAACCCTCGACGAAGTAGAATACAGTGTACACATAACCCGTCGAAGCCACCCCCGACAGCGGACAGCGGATGCATTAAAAAGCCCGTACAATGAGGCGAGCAAATAGACTGAGCGCACTCACGGTTCGTGGTTTGTCAAGCGTTCAACTTGTTTTTACGTGGCCGTGCAACATGTTTGACGGACAAACTCTTTCTTCCATTAGTTTAAAATAAGTACATTAAGGACCCTTTCAGCCGCTCCTTCCTCCCTCGTGTTTTCTCTCGTTTTCTGCCCCACCGGAGCATTGTCAAACAGATTTTTCCGCCAGTACTTAGGCACCGGCTGGCACGTCCGCTCTCCTATCGAATCATAATCGGGGTTACCCTGAGATCGTCGACAACTCATTTCACCGACACTGTTTTCATCGACACGATTTGACTGACACTATGTTTTCATTGACACGGTCACATCGTCAACAAATGTTTTCATCGACTGTCCATATTTACCAACGGGTTTGAGTTCATTCGTTTCCACGAACTGATAGCTACGTAAGAAATTGTTATTATACTTCCCAATTTGTACCTTTGCTATATCATGTGTACTTTATCGACAGCCACAATTTCAAATCTGACCCAGACCTATTCTTATTATTTTTCCGATTCCATATTCTAGATCTATATAATGGCCTAAAAAATATACAAAAATATGACATCCCCTTTTCCATGGCAGACCACCGAGCGTAGACAGTATTTTTCAAGTTGAACCCTTACTTTCCCGGTAGTGGAGGGGCGTCGCCCCCCGAGCCCACATCCTGTATGAAGATTATAAGTTAAACATTTTTTGAGCCAAGTAATTTGTAATTTGAAATGCAGCGGATTATGTCAGTGGAACGAATGAACTTAATTCTGTCGCTAAATATAGACTGTCGATGAAAACATTTGTTGACGATTTGACCGTGTCAATGAAAACATAGTGTCGGTCAAACCGTGCAGATGAAAATATTTGTCGGCTATGTGACCATGTCGATGAAAACATACTGTCCACGAAAGTTAATGTCGATCAAATCGTGTCGGTGAAATGAATTGTCGACGATCTCAGGGTAACCCTCATAATCGAAGTACGATTACGGAGGGGTGAGCCCGATCGCACGCAGTTCTTCATTTACCGCCCCGATAATTTCGATACGGCGAATTTACCGCTCGCGATCGAATTTTCGAAAATTCTCACGCCCGTGGCTTTTCTCGAGGAAAATAAAAGTTGAGATTCTCCGCGTCTGTTCCACGCAGCCTCGATGTACGTAATCTGTCAAATGAAAAGAGAGTCGGACAGCTTTTATCGTGATTGCAATCGGTGCCCCCATCCCCCGAAGATCGGTCGCGTGACCATGCAATTTTCGGCGAGCATCGACGCGGACGGTTTTCGCCCCTCGTATCCCCGGGGGTGGCACCCTTCGGCGTCGAGTGCCTCCTTGTACATTCCTCGTAAAAATCAAGTCATCCTTTATCGCGATCGTTTGCGTTGATTTCGCCCGAAGCTCGCCACTCGAAGCTTAGAAATTTACTGCTGACCGCAGAGGAGCCTTCTCCGAGGAAGCGAAAGGGCCATCGCCGGAGGAAACGGAACTCTCTTCTTTTTTATCAGAGCCTCTTTCACAAGCTTCCCCGTTTTATTCGGGCCAGACCATAAACAAACAAACATCGATCTTTTATTCTCGGGGCTGCTTCAACGAAATTTCTTGATATTGTACGCTGTAAAATCGAGTCAGACTCGTGTCGAACATTTCGAGCAGAATTCGTCAAACATTTACAGTGACGAGCTAAACTGTAAACACACTTCGTTGGCTTTACATAAAACTATTTTTCGATTGAACGATAAAGATACTAATAATTAGAAAGTGAATAGGATAAACAAAGCACATTGTTAATATTAACAATGTACGGAATATTTATCGAAAATAGGGATTGAAAACAATTTTTACGGTTCTGCACTTTATTTGTGCTCGTCGAAATAAAGCTTTAAATGAATATTTTGTCCATTTTACTTTTTTTATACTGCTTCTAGCTTGCATGACTATCTATTAAATTTTTAATAATTTCCGGCTCAATGTTGCACAATTCTTGTTCTGTCCTTTTCCACGAAGTGTGTTTACACTTTTGCTCGTCACTGTACATCAGTAATTTACTCTAAAATTTCTAGAAGCTCTAGCTATAACCGTAAACTAAATCATGGTAGAAGGGGTTACGGAAAAAATATACCTTCCAAGGAAATTGTTGGAAATTCGTAGATAAAGCGGTGACGACGGTAAAGAAATTTCCTCGCACCTGTCCCGAATTATACCTCGTTGCGCCGCGAAAACTTTCGAAAAAGTATAGCTCGCGAGGCTCGGCGTAACTTTCCCCCGGAAAAAACCGTGCTCGGGTCGCGGTGGTGTGCGTTTCCTTTCTTCGGAGTGAAATTCACCGACATCGGGCGTTACGACGTGCGTCGATAAAAAAAAACGAAGTAGAAGAGGATTGGGAGAGACAGATAGAGAGAGAAAGAGAGAGAGAGAGAGATTCGGTGGAGAGAGAAAAGGAGGTGGAAAGTGCGGTAAGTTCGCGTTGGTGGATCGACGTTTCGCGTTCTACCATCCCTTTCATGTCAATCCGACTCGCATTTTCCGCTCAAAAGTTTCGCCCGGCAGAAATCCGCAGCGGGATGTCGAATTTTCAAGCCGGTACACCCAAATCGGGCTCCGTAACGCGAGAGAAAATCATTCCGATGCGACGTCACCTCCCTGAACTATTCCCCTCGGCGAAACTCTGTGTATTTAGGAGTTGCTTTGTACACGCGACGCTCCGCCATTAACAAAACTCAAAAGACATTCGACGACCGCGAAACTTTCGACGCATCCCTAATAGACTCCCGCGTTCATCGCCGCCATTTCGAAACGGCGAGGAATATCTCTCGCTGACGTCGAATTTACAGGGAAAAGCATTCGCGCCTGGCAAGATTGCGTTGATTATGTTTCCATTCACAATAGGCTTGTTATCCGCCTGCAGCCAGCGGCTAGCATAATAGATCGAACGAATTATTTAAGGTGACGCACGCTGAATAAATAATGGAGGACCGGCTGAAAAATTAACGGGCCTCCGATCGACGTTATTTTTCATTCGGCGCACAGTGTGACTGAATCGCCTATTTTTCAATATTTATCGATTAATATGTTTACGGTTGTATAAAATGTGAAGAATTATTAATTTTATTACAACTTTTAGTTGATTTTTGTTAATTAAACAATATATTTTAAGTGATTTATAATTAAATATAAAATACAACAAAGTTAGTAATGGATCTGTGTAACACAGAATGATTTAACAAGTAGTAGATATTATCAAAGAAGACGTTATTTTCAATTATGGACAAAAAGAATGTAATTTTGGAAAAATTATAGTGTAGATGTTACTTTTTGGAGATTCAGACATATTCTAACGGAAAAGAATTATTCTTTGGTTTAGTATAAGCTTATGTTGTTTATACCAATTTGTTTAGAGTAATCTAAAAATTTGTATTTCCTATTTAAACTTTTCATAATTTTTATAAGGGATGAAATGTTCTGATTCAACGTACCTGATTGTATCTAAGGAAGATTTTGTTATAACGTTTTTACGTATAAAGTAATAACGTAACAAATAAAACACTAACAATAATCGCAGTAATTATAACAACAACAATAAAAATAACGAAACTGAAAGATATAAGAAAAACGCAAGGGAGATGTACACTGCACGCTGATCGCTCTGAGACTGAAGAAACGAATTTTCATACGAAGAAAGTTCGAAGGAAAACTCGGGGATCTTATCATTGTTTATTCCTTCAATATACAATGAATGAGACCAATCCATAGGTTTCAACGAGTAGACTAAACAAACCGCTAACAATAAGTGGCGACGGCAATCTAACGGTAACTTCATTGTAAAAATTAGTATAGTTCTGCAACGTTCTGCAAGCCAATGTTGGTATTAAAATAAAGTAGAGAATCTGTACTTTATTATATGTAAAAATCATCGCGCGGGGCGACGTGGGGCATATACTAATTCATTAACGAAGAGTAGTAACATGGGCGTTTCTGTGGAAAAATAAGTACCGTCTTTGACACTTAATTTACAAAAATAGAGGAATGTTATCGATAATTTGGAATTACTAAAGTGAAAATACATGTTTTGAGACGTTATATCCATCACATATAGGAAATTTAAACACTCCTTAGTACATTTTAACATATTTCTAGCGCGTATGGAAATGTTCCCATTCATTTATAGGTTAGGCGTTCGTCTGTTAGGTGAAGTTTACACGCTCTGTAAACATACAACAAAAGAATTTTAAGTTTTAATATTCAGGGGTTTTAATACATGGTTATTTTCGATTATATTAGCACAGTTAGTTTTTGTTTATTTGAAAGTTAATTTTGTCCAGCTAAAAAGGCCATTCGATCGAACCCTCGTGAAAAGCGCAAGGTATCACGGGGGCGCACAGTGGGCAATTTGGACAAAATCGGATTCAAAATCAAGGAACTTTCGATAGGAATCAGGTAGAGCGATGAAATTTTTTTTAAATGAAAGCTAGAACTTTGTAGAATATGGGAAAAATAGGGAGATTATGGTACGAACGCTTTTTAACCTTGAGAAAAGTCGTTAAACTTGCACAATTTCAAGAAAATTGTGGTTTTCCCAATACCACGCGCGGAAGAAATTTTTTTTTAACATGCTATACATCCTTTCCCATAGATTTTTTCACGCTGATTTCAAATCTGGTCTCAAAATTTGTCTACGACCTCAGGATTTTGCAAAAAATAGATTTTTGTGACAAAAACTAATGAAGTCATTTTTTCGTTGAAATGATTGGATGGTAATAATCTCCCTATTTTTTCCCATATTCTACAAAGTTCTAGCTTTCATTTTAAAAAAATTTCATCGCTCTACCTCATTCCTATCGAAAGTTCCTTGATTTTGAATCCGATTTTGTCCAAATTGCCCACTGTGGCGCGTAGAGTAAATCGATGTATCCGCGCCGATTTTGGTGGCGCTCGACGCGTCCATCAACGCGGCCGAAAACGCGAGTCCGTTGCCTTGTCGGAACTTACGCATTGTTCGAGGTCCGATCGAAACGCAGGAGATAGAAGAGCGGGGGATGGAGCGGGGCTGATGCGCGCGGATCCGGTGGAAAAAAAAAGGAAGAGAAGGGGAGGATCGTGTTATGTACTGCGAGAGGGGTTCATTAAAGACAATGAGCCCCAACAAAAGGACCCCGTTATCGATTGGACGCGAAAGCTGGTCGAGGATCTCCAATGACGCGGATACCATTGCTGTATAGAATTCAGCGCTCGAACCGGCTGAAAAGATGAATTTGTTTGAAATTTACGAATTTAGCCCGCCATCGGGAATCGAAATACTCTGTCGCGAATCTTCGCGATTCTCCTATTCGTCCTATCGTGTTCGCCGACGCCGGTATTTAATATTTGAGGGGCGGTGGTCCTGCGATCCTTTGGTCCGAGCCAAAAAATCGAGACGAGCCCGAGGGAGGACGAGGAACCGGCAGAAGGGACGGAAGGGCCAGTAGGGTGGAAGAAAGAGAAGCGAGGAACTTTTTTGTCCGCGTGAATCGTCGATCGCGTTTTTCAAGGGGCAAACTCATTCGTTCCTTTCGTCCTCGCTATTCATTCGACCCTCTTCCCTTTGCTTCTCGATCCTGAGAGTGTTTCGCGAGGAAAAGAGAGAGCAAGGGGCGGGGGAGGGGGGGGGAGGAGGAGGAGGAAGAGGAACGGCCACGGGGCATGAGGAACACCGGTTATCAGATGTACGGAAACAAAGCGCCGGCAGAGGAAGCTGGGCTGAATTCCGGGAGTGGACGGTCTCAAAGAGTAGATGGTATCCTTCAGCCCCTGTTGCTAGTGCATCGTCGACCCTGGAACCGGACACTTTTCATTACGCTCCCCTTTGTCCTATGGATATATTCTTTTTGCGACAGAGCCCCCGTTCCGAACAGTCAAATTCTGATCGCCGATCCGCGTTCCACCGCCAAGAAATTTTCCGAACGATTGGAAAACGATCGGTTTCACCTGGCGAAACTTGCACCGCGCAAACCGCACGTTCGTTAAAGATTCAAGGCGTTTCGCGTCCGACTATCCGCGGAATTCCCGACTCCTGTCGATCGGCGAATCGGCGATCGGAGGCACGGTTACAAAGGCGGATGAAAATGTGTGATGTCAAAGTCCTCGAAATCGTCGTCAAAGTCTCCAGGTGATCGCTCGACGTTCGAATTTCTAGAAGGACGGAAATGCCTGGGCTCGAGAGCTGCATCTTGTTACGCTTCGGCATAGGATAACCTAATTTTCCGTGGACTCGTGCCCAGAACAACCCTGTCTGTCTCTCTCTCTATCACTCTTGGCCGGTTATCGTCGGTCATCGGAAGACAACGAGCAATCCCGGCCTGGTTTCCGGCCGGTCGATCAGTCCCGGCTTGATTTTCTCGTTCGGAAAATAATTACTGCTCCGCGGCTTGTGATAATTCGAGCGTAATGTCTTTACAGCCTCTTCCGACACGTTGCGGTGCTCTCTGCGGGTAGCGCGCGCGGCCTTCATAATGAGAGCGCTCCGCGCAAATCTATCTCATTGCGGAGGAAACCCTACCTCGAGTACTGGCCGTGTATGGCATCAATCGCGGATATCGCATCATCTCCATCTGCCCATAAAATCTGCCGTACCTCGTTAGCTACGCTTGTTACGTTCCGCACCCCAAATTCAGACACCCTTCGCCCTTCGGCCCCTCTCGTCTCTACTCTCCTCTCATTCTCTCTTCTCTCTCTCTCTCTCTCTCTCTCTCTCTCTCTCTCTCTCTCTCCATGAGCTGGCAAGGATTTGCGCGGGGCGTCGAATACGAGTATACGAGTGGGCCCGTATACCGACGCACGATGAAACGATCCTATTCCCATGCACTCGTACGTATCATCAGCTACCCCTAATTATTTCAAGTCGAACTCGACAAGAGGAAGCCGGCCTAAAATGCATTGGCAGCGCTGGATTAATCCGAGTCATTAGCTTCCAAAATCCGTACACAATGGATCTGGATAACACCTGGATTCTAGGTCACAGAAGAACTCGTCTCACCTCCTAGTAGAACGTTTGCAATTTTTACGCGTTTGTGAGAACACAAAATGCACGAGTTGGTGCAATTTGGAACAGTAGAAAGATCCAAAAGGTATTCAACTTGTTAGGAATATTAACCCCTTGGCGCTACGATTTGTTCTGCGGTTACACCGAGTAGAATTCTCTTTGATAAGTTCCTAGAAGGGAAGGAAAGTTTATATTTATTACATGTTTGCGTATTCTCCAATTGCTGTACACCGGCTGTAGCAAAATAGAATATTATTTCGATATAAAGAAAACTAATAACGTACACAGACTAAGAAATGTCCATTGTGTCTTGACAATTTTCATTTCGAATAAAGATCCGCGGTCAATTCATTATGCATGCAGGGTTATTTCAACGGACGTGAACGCGGGTTTTGAAAAGCCCCTCTAAAAGGCAAAGACACGAAATGAATCGATTCGACGTCGAGGGAGAATGCCAGAACGAAGGTGGGGGGTTGAAATAAATTTTTATCGTAACGTGTCGAACTTTGTTCTTAAACCCGGCCGGATATAAAAAGTAAAAGTTGGTCTTTGGAATCGATGCTCGGCAGTATCTCCGGTTGGTGCGCAGAGCGCTGAGATTTCGCCGTTCGCCTGTTTGTTCTTCTGTTATAAACCACGGGGAAAAAATAAACAACGTTCGAGGGGTGGAAAAGTTGGTAAATTCACGGCGGAGGTAATTTCAACAAATACAGCCGCCTGGCCGGCCGACATCCGCGGGAGATGCGTGTTTTTTCAATATCGGTAATGCGTTTTCCGGGGACCGTCCAATCTGCGGCAAAGCGTTCCTCTTTCCTCCGCCGCCTCCTCGATCCTCCACGAACGATAAAGTTACGTTGAGGCGCGCGCGCGCGACCCGCGGCTTAAAGCTCAACAATCATTCCGATGGGCTATTCGGTTTTAACCGATGACTGACATCCATCGACTGGCATCCATCGGCCACTGAATTTAATTACAGTTTCCGCCGTGGTTGACTCTACAGAGGGATCGTTCCGAATTAATTGCCGTGCACTCGGGGAATTTTGATTTCGTTCCCCGACCGCGCAAGACTCTTCCCCCTCCCCACCCCCTCCTTCCTGTTGGCCAAAAAATATCATTCTATTTTTCGTGGATAAACCGGGGGAAACGTGATTCGAATGGAAATGTTGCGCATCCATTCTTCGAGTGGCTTAGGACTTTTGTTTCCTCGAGGAATATATTAAATTTGACGAAATACGGCGAATCGTTCATTGCCGACGGACTATAATTCGTAACGGGAATTTTTACGAGTCGCGATATGCATCGCGCGGGATCGTGTGGCTCCGCCGCGGCGTGGTTAAAATGAAACGGGGATCGTTTCCGGCACGGTTTTCTTTTATTATTCGCGGCCGCGTCATTGATTATCGCGTAAAAACGGAGAAAAACCGGTGGCGGTGCTACAGGCGAATTCCTGTCGTTTCTCAATCGAATTGCGCCATTACCATATGCCTCCCGATATCGTTTCCATGTCACAGTCTCTTTCCGATATCCGGATCCGACGGATGTACACGGTGGAAGGGAGAGGAAGGAGCCGATAGAACCCTCGCGCAGGCCGGCTTTCGAACGAAAGAAAACCCGTCCCTCCTCCTTCTCCCTCGTGGGTTCTACAGGGTCGTACATTTGTCGGGGAATTCCATAGGTAGCACGTGTTTTTATGGTTTATGCGTCTGGGCTACACCATGAATGAACCCCGAGGAAACAGAATTGATGTAGCCGGTGATATTTTATTGTGCTACAAACGTTCGGAGCCCGCAGTTACGGTAAATCAAGTCGAGCTTCCGATATTTCCGTGTCAGTTCGATCAATCGACGGCTATCCGAAGTCTTTTCCGTTTAATTGTCTCGTCGATCGTTGCGTTACACAAATGTTCCTTCTCGCGCCCTATTTCATCGGCAACGGGATAAAAAGGGACGCTCCTACCACCGCGGCGATTTATTTTGTTAAAAGTTTTACAAAAATCGGTATAACTCTCGGGACGGTTTTTACCCGTTCTCGAGGGTTTACGAGAGGAACAGGGCGCGGATAAAGGGCGAACTTTGGTTAGAATTCGGGAGCACCGGTTTTGTCGAAGCGGCGGGCTAAATAATTCTCCGGCAGCATAATCATTTGTACAGGCATCACGCGCCGCGGCGCTCGTCGCGCGGAACCACGGCTGCAAGCAAAAAGCAATCCGAATCTCGTATGATATCGTTAGTGCACGGTAGATAAGATAGGATACTTGGCCGGAATGAATTGCTTGTCGTTTCTTATCGTGAACAGACATAACTTGGCTAGAGTTCTCTTCTCCGTCGCATTATTCCGGTTACCAGCGGTTCAGCCGTCTGAAATCCCTAACTCTTGAGCCGCGTCGAATTTTCCGATCGTGAACGTACCCAGGAGAAACTTCCGGATCGTTCGATCCGACTATAAAACCGATCCGAGAACGCCTCGAGTGCTTTGGCTATTGGTCATCGAGCGATATCCATGATTCAACGTTGGTTCGTTGGTTTCCTAAAAATTTCCAGCCTGACCGTTCTGCGATTTCTCGAGGATCCAGCGTGAGAAAAAATTCAAATAAATCGGCTGAAAATCGGGACCGCTGTCGGGCTCGATTAGATCGCGGCGGTACAACAGATATTCGGACTCGAACGACTTCAGCGATATCCTGGATGACCGACCCCCCCGGAGTAAATGCGTTTCGACATCCCGATCCCGTTACGGCTGGTATCGACATCGGTTTCTATGCAGCTGGACGTCTAATGCGCTTTCGATACCTCAGTTTCCGGCGAAATCCAGCTTGCCGGTTCTTTGGTTAAAGGTATTCCAATGGAAAGTAGACAACGATACTCCGATTAAACCCGGTCCGAAGGCCCGACCCGGTTCCGATTCGAAAAACGGATCGGTAACGCTGGAAGATGTTGCACCGGGAACTCCGTTCTCTAACGAGTTGACAGCCGGCAGCGTCTAAGTAAAGTACAATGGCGCCCCTTGTCCCCGGCGATCGCATCAAAATGTAGTTGTCAGCCGACACGCGGTTTCTCCGGTGACACGCAGACAAGAAATTCCCAGCGGTCTGCGCGCCGCTGCCATAAATTACGTATCTGGCAACGAATCAAGGAAGGCTCTTCTAGTCGTGCCGCATTATTTTCTGCGCCCGGCGAAGTACAACGACACGAGACCGATAGTCACGAAACTTGTTCCGCACAGGCACCGATACGCTTCGACGCAAATCATTTCCGACGTCGACGTGCCGGCGACTGATATAATAACCCGGGGCACGAGATCCTCGGCACGGCCTCCGAAAGAAAATCAATTAGCCCGGGATCGCGAGCAATTCCTGTTAACGCCGCGATTTAATAACCGGTTCGCGTCCTCCTGGATAAAACGTGTCTTCATTCCGACGATTCTTTTCTTTTTATTATTATTGAGCTTAAATGTAACTCCCCATAGGGGTCTATGAAGCTTCACATTACTTTAAATTATGAATACAGCGTGTTTGACATATTCATTAGGATTAATAGGACAACAGCGTATTTGACATACACTCAATTTCAAATTTGTAGAGTACGTTGTTTGAAAAAATTCAGAAGAAAATGACACGCTTGAATGTTTGGTTTACAAAGCAACGATCTAACATTCAAGGGTAGGAACAAATTGAGCCTATTCAATCCTTTCATAAGATCAACTCGCTGTGATTTCCATAAGGTAGACTGCCAAATAATATGGTTAAGGTCTTGAACCTCATTGCCACGGTTACATTTAGAATCATTTATAATATGTAGTCGTGAAAGGGATGCTGCAAGATGATAATGATCTGATCTACAACGATTGAATGTTACAATGTATTTTCGTGATAAACCTCTGTCCGAGAACCATGGTGCAAGTATACTGAAAGTACTCCTTGCCCTTGTACTGACCCTGTTGCATTGTGAAAGCGTTAGTATTTTTTTTTTTATATTTGTGTTATAAGATTCTCGTAAATCGGTGAAGGGAATGACAATACGCTTATCAGCTTGTTCTAGTGTTGCCAACTTAGCTAAGGCGTCAACCTCATAATTTCCAACAATGCCTGAATGTGACGGAATCCAAACAATTTCTATATTGCTGTTACTCGATGTGGTTTTCTTGAACTTAAAGTATTTTTCCTTAATTTCGTAAATGTAGAAGTTAGTCTTTATTTCTATCTTCGAGTTTTGTAGACATAGAGGGGCACTAAGGGAGTCAGTAAGTATTTTATAATTATGGTTTGTGTCCAAAAGAGCAATGTCAAGTGCATCAATTAACGCAATGCATTCAGCAGTGAATACAGAAGCATTAGATGGAATCCTTTCTTTGATTGATATATTTAAATATTTACAAATGCATCCAGCACCAACAGAGTTAGAATTTTACTGCCATCAGTATAAATTGTGTATGAGTCACAGTTTAAAAGCCAGTTACGCGATATGGAGTTTGGATGGTTACATATTTTGAGATCATGACCGAGCTCAGTATTTATTGGGATCGTGTCACTAATAATATCATAATCCGGACGGTAAATATCATACCAGTTGCTAATGCTTAAGTTTCTTTTTATGATAGGGATATCATCAATACATCGATGTACGAGTCTTTTCCTCTTGCGTTTGAAATTTCTGGTCTTGGAATAATATTGGTGTATTGCATTACTGACCAAGATGGAAGTATTCGAAATAACCTTACTCAAGTAACTATTACACAAAAATCTAACGCGTTCTCTTATTAACGGGAGCTTTGATTCAGCCAATAAAACGTTGGTAGGAGTAGATATACGATACCCTAAAGCCGATCTAATGGCAGCAAATTGAAGTTTTCCTAGTTTATACATTCCGACGATTTCTCTTGGTGATTTTTCCGAGTCGTAAGAAATCTATCGATATTCCGAAATATTTCTTTTTAACACTTTACCGACCGCTCACACAACATGTGTGTGATGCTACCGCCGAAGGTTGTTGGCCAGTACCACACCCTTTGTGCGATAATTTATGAATGTAAACAAGTGTGGATATTGCTATTGGCTTCGTAAATCATCGCCACGTCTTCGATTCTAGGTAATCGTTGCCTATTTTTAATTTTTAATTAATTCTTCAAAAATACTGCCGGCCCCTGGCGACGTTCGACTGCGTACACATGCGGTCGTTAAAGTGTTAATGAGCAGGCGAATCTCAAAACGAAAGAATGAATATTCTAATATTCTAATTCTGATATTACAAGAATGAAATTTCTCTTCGTCTCCTGCTTCATACGGTGGACAATTTTTGGCCCGCAGTCTGTTTATGCGACAATCGCTGGTGCGTTTCGACGCGTTGATCCCGAGCGATCGGAAAGCGTGCTCCAATTAAGCCGAGCTCCCCACAATGGTTGATTTCCGTCCCGAGGATACAAAGCCGGGCGACGTTGAACGAGCGTGCTCGAGCCTCGAGGAGGACACGATTTCCAAGGAATCTGATAAAATTTGCTCGCGACCCGGCCCAGGTTTTCGACTTAATCTCGACGCGGAGAGAGACGGTGGTGCTCGCATTTGTATACAGGGCTGGTTCCGGGCCCTTCCTATCGGAGGATCCGGTGGGGGTGGTTGTTTGAGAACGGGTTCGAGGTGATTGCGTTCCCATTGACGCGAGTTTATAGAGTGGCCGAGCGACGCACCGTCGCAACAGTTAAACGAAGAATGTCGGAGAAAGGGGAGAAAGGGGAAGAGTTGCTTGGCGAGGGGAGGAGAGGGGACGAGAGGGCGAAGCTGAAGGCGAAGGCGAAGGCGGAATATACATAGAGCGAGCAGGTGCTCGCCATTTTCGCCCTCTCGACGTACAATCCTTATAGATAACGCGTCGTTTGTAACTGTCACCGGGGTGGAAGAGAGACGACCCTATACGTAAGTACACACGTACACGTAAGCCTGCCGGAAGCCGGCGTCTAGAAGGAGCCAGACTCACGGTGACTTTCTGAACGAGAAAAAGAGGGCCGGCAAAAACTCGTACATAGAGTAGCGCCGGGCACAAGACCGACGGAACGAGAACCAGAACGAGTAGGAGAACGAGAACGCGAAGGAGAAGGAGGAACGGAGAAAAGGAGACGGTGGGGCAAGGAGGATTCGCATACACGCTCCTCGACTTCATCCGTGGCTCCTGCACAGTTCCTGGTGTCTACCAGCTACGATATACCTAAGGTCCGTTCTGCTCGGAACAGCGGCGTGTGTCAGTGGAAGCGTCAGTGACTAATGTTACCTGAAGGTGGATTTGTATACCGGCTGAAATCGATAACGGCCTGTCGGAAGTATGGGAGGAAAGAAGGGAGGATGGGTAATAGGGAGGGACGGTCTCGCGATAGATTTTCCGAATAGACTGGGGATACGGGGGGAGGGGGGGCTGAAGGGGACGAGTAACGGCACCCTTATCTTCGCCTTCTTCCTTTCTCTTGGTCTGTTTCGTAGTTTCCGATACGTCGATTTGCTTCGAACTAATGCTCGAGCGCTGCTCGATACCAATCGGGACTCTATGAAAGCGAAAGTATTGTTCGCCGGAACGACACGTGTAATTGCCAGCCAGCCCCAACAGACAGCTCTCGCCGTCTAATACCCTCCCCCGCGAAACGACGGGACGCACCTGGATTCGCTTCGTTCGCGGAAGTACAGTGAATTCTCGTTACGAGTCGGTCGCGCCGTTCTGCTGACTGACTCTTACACGAAATACGAGGTAGTCGCCGAGCATTCGAAATACACAGGCCACGCTGGAAATCTAAGAGCCCTGTCCGTCTACCTCTTTGGGGCCAGGTGGGTTAAAAACTATCCCACCTTTTGCTTAGCTTTTCATGCATGCTGGGATATATTTTAACCCACCTCGAAAAGTTGAAGTTACTCATAGCCATACAGTTTAATATTTTATTCAAAGTTTTTCATTCAGTTGGCAATGCTATGCGCCAATGGTAAATGCGTAAATAAGTGAAAAAAAAAATGTATGCAAATCAAAACGCACCAGTAAGTTGTGCGTGCTGCTGTGCAACTGAGGTTTTTATTTTCTTTAAAAGCGAGTGCCTCAAAGAGCTACAAGTCATAAAAGCCTGTGACTACTAAACGATAGTGACAAGAAGACCGAGAAAATGTCTTTCTCCGATACTCGAGCTTCGGACCCTCGCCGCTGTGGCGTGGGTAGTTCCACTGACTCCAAATTGTAAGGTTGGCACTGACTTATAACGAGAATTCACTGTGATCCGAAATTGCACGAGTCGGACGGCGCTTCTACTTCTGAGAACATAAAACTCTCTCCACCCTTTGTCGCGTTAAGCTGGGTATCAACGATGCCGGGGCGCGCTACTCAATTTTGATAAAAGCCAGGGATAAATCTTCGTAGCGTTTAGAGAAGCCGACCGGCGAACGTATAATCTCGCTGTTTACGCGCGATTAGAATGAAATCGCCGCGCGATTGTCCCGGGGCGGTCGTGTTCCGCGAATTGAATTGTCGCGCCTCGTTTGTCCGCCGTGCTCTCGTTGTCCGCGGCAGCTTTCTCCTCGTGGAATCAAAGGACACCACCGGTCGCCGGAGTTGGTTGGACGAGAATGTAGCGTGGACCGTTTCGGCGTGGAAGAGGAGCGATCTTTCTCCGGCATCGAAAAATGTGTCAGCAGAAAAACACCCCGGAGCTTTCAAGCGTTTTCGATTTTTCCCGCGGCGAGACTTTGCGAAACTTCGATGCTTCATGGCCGAGTTTCGTGAACACGAGCACGGCGGAGGAAGGGTTCGGTGAGGAGGCGGTTGTCGACGGTTGAAAGTGTAGGAGAGAGAGAGAGAGAGAGAGAGTTGAAAGGGCCAGCAATATATTCCATCGTAAAGAGACGGCCGAGAGGCGGTGGGGGGTCGAGTTTCCATTCTCCCTTTTCTTTGCTCGTCTTTTCTTTTTCCGTTCATTCGCGCAGTTATTCTTTCCCTTCATCGCGCTCCTTCTTCGTTGCTGTTTGTTCTGGGCTATCCTTCGCTCTCCGGCACCGCGCATCGTGTCCCTTTGTCCTCTACCTTTCTCGCCACTTTCACGTTTCCCCTTTTGCCGTCCGTCAACGCCGACTGTCCTTTTCCATCCCCATTCTCGGGCCCGGCCAAAAGCGTTTCGAACGTTGTCGCTCTCTCTCTTTCTCTCCCGGCGATGCTTTTCAAGCGCGGAGAATCGGCGCCCGTAAAAAATGTTATTAAAATGTGTTTAGAGTCGCCACGGGGGAAAGACGTCATGAATATTAAGCCGCCATCCCGCTTCCGGCGTGTCTGTGCCCGTGTCCGTAAACAACAGCGACCGTGCGTGCTATCGGAGGGCTGATATCGCTCGAACCAAACAAAGAAAATAGAAAAAAAGGAAACTCTCTCCCTCCCTCATCGGGAAAAATCGTTGCGGAGTCCGTGCAGCGTCCCTTGTTGCAGCCACCGCGGAAGGGTATTACGTAAAATATTTTCCGGTGTATGCTCCGTCGAGAAGACAAGTCTCCTCTGTTCTCGCAGGGTATTAGAAACCTTCTCTGAATTTTATAAATTATCCACCGCGCGGAATAACTTTGACAACCCGGGAAAAGAAGATTTCGGACGCGGTGAACCGCAGAACTCTGCTCGTTGATAATAAATTTCGTTCCGTCTCGAATCGATACGGTGATCCAAGGAAAGAAGAAGCGTCTTGCTTCTAGGGTATCAATTAACGTCAAGGAAAAAGTTAGAAGTTCGGTGTTTAAACCGACGCGACGCGACGCGACGCCCGTGCAGATGCGACGGTTTCAGCGCGACGGTGCACTTAGCACGTGTCGCTCCGGCGCCGGTCGTTTAAAAATTACAGCTGACCTCGACGCGTTACAGGTGCACCGACCGTAAAAACCGTAATGGCTGGGACTTTTAGGGACGAATCTGCTCGGACGCGTCCGAATTTGTCTCTCTGCTCGGACACGCTGTCTGGAAGGTTCGCTCCTCCGAGAAACCGTAACCCAAAAATAAAGAACACGAGATCAGCACCGCGGAAATAATTAATGAGACAAAGTTTCCGGTGAAATTCGATAATCCGACATCGCGACGGACGTTGTGATTCCTTTGAGAATTCCAAACCACGCGTCTCTTTTTCTATCCCTTTCTTTCTTTCTATCGAAAGGAAAGCTCTTTCTCTCTCTAGCGCGCGCGCTCGCGGCCAAAGTTAATTAGCGCGATCGGTTCGTTCCGACGGAATTTCAGTTTTAAACGGCAGCTTGGCAGGAACAGTCGGCTCTTGTTTAGGGTTAATTCGTTCCGGGAGATATTCGCGGGGCGGCCACGGTTTGCCGAGCAAAGTCGAAAGCAAAGATAGGTTTCCCGGTGAACGAAACTTTCACTATTAAATACTAATTCGGCTCGCAATCTCTTGGGGTATTGCCCCGTTACCCTTCGAAAATGGAAGACGCGGAAGTTGGCTCCGCCACGCCCCCCTCCCAGCCCCTCGCACATACTCGAGGGATCTCATTGATCTCGGATACGTGTACAGACATCGGTAATTACTCGCGCGCATTGTTACCAATTTGCCGGGCGGATCAATGCCCCGACCGTATTCTATTCCGATACTCGATATCTCGTTCGTTCCCCTTCAGCAACGAGCCCGAATGTTATTATTTTCGTGCACCGCGTCCTTAGCCCCGGCAAAATGCATCATTACGAATCATCCCTATCTCCTTGACATCCCCTATTCTGCGTTCAGACATTCCAGCGCTCGCTATGTTGAATCTCCATGTATCCAGATTAAGAATTACGGTTTCGATCTTCAGCTTCAAATTAACCCATTAGTTGCCACGATCCCCACTCGGCGCCAGAAATATATTTGGTACGCCTGACAGTTTAGTTTCATTCTTTCATTCCAAAATTTGGCAGTTAATGGGCTAAGCAAGTCTCTTCTCACGTAACAATTTTTGCCGAAGCTCTCGTTGATCGAACGTCTCGAAAATGGCTTCGCAACGCCACGTTTCATATTTTTCCGAAATATTTACGAACGACGCGACGGTGTAGAGGATGAATGCATTAATTCTTGCTCGCGATCGCGGCTTTTAAAAACAACACGAGATAAATATTCATGATACTTCGCGGGGGCCGATATCAAAGGGTTTAGACCGAGCAACACGAGGAAGCGGCGTCGGCGTCGGCGTCGGCGTCGACGGCGGCCGCAGCCACGATTTCCGCGACTTCCCGCCGTACATTCTGGTTTTCTCGGACACATACAGCCAGTATTTTTTCGCAAACCAGCCGACCGACCGGGTCCCCAGGCGTTTGTCGGTTTACCCGAAGGCGGAAGAAGCGGAAGAAGTTTAGGGGACAACGGTTCCGAGGGAGAAATAGACGGAGAGGCGAAAAAATATGGTCTCATCAGTTCCGGCCGATTTCCCCGCGGAGCATCCCTTCTGTCCGCGATTCCATATTCGTCAACCGATAGGCCGGAATGGCGGACAACCGAACAACGGCGCGCGGTCCCCGGCAAATTAAACCCGGCACGAGGACGAAGACGAGGACGAGAACGAGGACGAGGACGAGGACGAGGCGTGTCGACGCGTTCGATCGCCGGGAATTCCGCCGGGCTCCAGAAGAAGAGCCACGAGGAAAGAAGAGAAATTCCACAGTTGGCTCTGGCGCGGTAATACGCACACCTGTTTGGCCCGAGTAATGGATGAAGCGTGGGTGGAGAAAACGTCGTCGGATGCTGCCAAGATTCGCGTCACGCTTATATTTACTCGGGCCGTGGTAACGCCGGGAATTCGCGACGCGACGAGCCGGCATCGAGATCCGTTTTCTCGCCTTCCCTCGATGTTGTCGCGCCGTTCAGCAACACACTTTCGGTATCGTTCGTCCCTGGCTCGTTACAGCCCCTCACCCTCTCTCTCTTTCTCTCTCTCTCTCTCTTTCTTGACTCGCTGGCAATAATTGCGCCGAAAACATTCTACAAACACCGCCGAGACACCGCAGCTCAGAACTCTGCCACGCCGAAAAGCTCTCTAGACTACCGCGTGCCAATGCCAAGTCGCTCTCTCGACCCTTAGGCTTTCTTCGATTCTACTTTCGCCGCGAAATGTTGTCCGATAGACCCTACACTGCTCTCTATTAACCCTTTGCACTCGGCGCTATTTTCATTGTAAAACTAAATTTTTCTTCCGTCTTGGAATATTTTCATTTTATTCGTACGAAACTGATCCGATTTCCATATATAATATTTAAATGTTTAGCAATCTATTGAATACAAATCTTGTAATGTAACAAATATTTTGCAATATTTTTTGTAATTTCTTTGAAATAGTGCCACAACAATTTCTAGTGGTGCTTCAGAGTCACCACTCGAGTGCAAAGGGTTAAAAGATAGAAACCACGTCAAACACGAGTGAAATTTTAGCAGAATACAAGGTATAATTCTAGATGTAAGAATATTTTAATATATTGGTTGCCGGAGTACCTGACAGTAAGGGGTGAGAAAAATAGGAAATTTAGAAAGTTATATCTAGACTGGTGATCTTTAATGGATTATGAAAATTTTCAAGATATGCTACAACTAAACTGCGGATGTTTATGCAGAATAAAAATTGTCCACCAGAATTGCGACAAACTGGAGTGAAATAGAAGTGTATTTGCTTTCTTAACCCTTTGCACTCGAAGGTATTTTAACTCCAAAACGAAACATTTCTTCCCACATAGAATATTGCCCTTCTATGTATATATTTTTCATGTTATACATACGAAAATGGTGCAATTTACTCGTACAATACCGAAATGTTTAGTAAGTTATTAAATACAAACAAATTTAATAATGTAAAACATATTTTGAATAATGATACAGTAATTTTTAGTGGTACAGTCACTATTCGAGTGCTAAGGGTTAATATATTTAATACGTTGAACATAAAATAATAGTATTTTGAAATTCTTCGAATGTTTTTACCGTTTTCAATCACATCTACTCATTTTCGTCATAAATGCATGAAATCCGCTGTCTAGCTATAACACAAAATTCGATAGAATTTAGTAGGATTCTTATTTGTTTTTTTATCCACAGAGCCCGTTCCCATGAAAAATAGGATTTCACTTCATTCTACTTCCTTAAAACTTGCCTACAAAAATTGGAAATAAATATCCGCTGTCTAGCTATAACACAAAATTCGATAGAATTTAGTAGGATTCTTATTTGTTCTTTTATCCACAGAGCCCGTTCCCATGAA
The DNA here is from genome assembly GCF_050948215.1 of Halictus rubicundus. Classification (NCBI taxonomy): domain Eukaryota; kingdom Metazoa; phylum Arthropoda; class Insecta; order Hymenoptera; family Halictidae; genus Halictus; species Halictus rubicundus. The sequence continues at coordinate 6,941,651 of NC_135154.1, forward strand.
AAATAGGATTTCATTTCATTCTACTTCCTTAAAACTTGCCTACAAAAATTGGAAATAAATATCCGCTGTCTAGCTATAACACAAAACTCTATAGAATTTAGTAAGATTCTCATTTGTTCTTTTATCCACAGAGCCTGTTCCCATGAAAAGTAGGATTTCACTTCATTCTACTTCCTTAAAACTTGCCTACAAAAATTGGAAATAAATATCCGCTGTCTAGCTATAACACAAAATTCGATAGAATTTAGTAGGATTCTTATTTGTTCTTTTATCCACAGAGCCCGTTCCCATGAAAAATAGGATTTCACTTCATTCTACTTCCTTAAAACTTGCCTACAAAAATTGGAAATAAATATCCGCTGTCTAGCTATAACACAAAATTCGATAGAATTTAGTAGGATTCTTATTTGTTCTTTTATCCACAGAGCTCGTTCCCATGAAAAATAGGATTTCACTTCATTCTACTTCCTTAAAACTTGCCTACAAAAATTGGAAATAAATATCCGCTGTCTAGCTATAACACAAAATTCGATAGAATTTAGTAGGATTCTTATTTGTTCTTTTATCCACAGAGGCAGTTCATGAAAAATAGGATTTCACTTCATTCTACTTCCTTAAAACTTGCTTACAAAAATTGGAAATAAATATCCGCTTAGTTAGAACAGATATTACGACGGCAGGGCATCGCGAAAATTCTGAACTCTCCGCGGACGAAATGATCGCCAGACAGGAATTTTCTATTGTTCGAAACGCGGATCGACTCGTCGCCTATCGTCGTTCCCGCTGGTGTCGTTTTTCATAGCGCTTCTAGCATGACTCGAGCACTTCGCTACGCTGCACCGCTGCTTCGCTACGACGTATTTATTTTGTCTTGCCGCGATTCTTGGCGATCTCGTTAACCAATTATTCCTGAACGACACAATGCGTGATTCAATTACCGCGCGCGATAAAGAAACAACGTTCGCCGAGGGTAATTCGAGTCGACGTTCTAGAGGCGGCGACGGGCGGGAACGATTAGGCCTGTCTTGCGGCGACGCGAATTAAATTCATTAGCGGACGGGAGAACGCTAACGCGATTCGCATAAACTGGGGATTGCTTGGGCCGTCCGTGGCAGTGTTAACGATCCAATAAATCTTTCGGATGAACCGGGTCGGTGGCGTGAACGTTGCAAAACGTTCTATACCATTAAAAAAAAAAAACTCGAATATTTTCTACGACTAAATCATTTTTCCGATGACTCGTCCGCGAGATCGGGCCACGATAGAGACCCGTAATTTCGTTCGTGACAGAGGAACTGTCAATCAACGGGAGGCACGGTTTCACACGATAATTCCGCTGATAAGCGATGGGGGAGAAACCCGCCTGGGACTTGTAGTCGCGGTTTATACAAGAAATGGCTTTTAAATCCGCCGGACTATAATCGCGAAGACTCAACAATAGACGACAACATGATCGATCGCGTTGATGTATCGCCGATAAAGGAATTATCACCCGCGGGGAGGGAAACCTCTTAAAGCGGAGCTTCGTCTTTCGATTCGCAGGGACGATCCGACGAATTTAACAGAGCACAAAAATTCATGATAAAATTCACACGAGTTCGTTCACAGCATCGCATGGCCGGGCGTGTAGCTGGAGGATCGCGATGATCGAACAGCGGAATCGAGGCTGGATCGTGGAAGAGAACATTGGAAGTCCAGAATATGTCGTTCGGGCGTCGTATGATGTTTGCTCGGTGGCCGCGCCGATAACCATGCACATGCGTACGCGTAATGGGAACGATACGTTTCCTCGACACGTAACACGAGAACCATGCTCCGTTACATTATTTATCACTTCGCGGTCATTTGTACCGGCTCCGGGCATCCCCCGTCCGCGTTTTCTCCGTTCGCACGGTCGCATCGCGTCGAGCTGATTTAAACTTCATTCGAACACCGTGCCAGGAGCGAACTCGTTCGATCGCGCGAAAGTCCCCGAATCCTCTTCCTGTCGTCGTCGCGTCGAATTATTACAGGCAATCGAGGCACACGAGTAATTTCCAATTAAGAGATACCTCTCGAGTCAAAATTCCGCCGAACGAAAGTAGAGTCGACGAGAAGGGCACAGCAAACAAGCAAGTTTCGAGCAATAAAAAGGGATGGAGAAATATAATAGTCTAAAGCAGGGTCGACGGTATATTTATATCGCGTATCGGTTCCCGGATCGACGGTGTCTTATTGGAGAGTAAAGAGACAGTGGAACGGCCTCCGCGAGGCCATTACCGAATAATCCGGGGACGGACGGATTATATTTGATTATATTTGTAGTATATCGAGAGTCGAGCCGATACTTTCATTAGGGGAGAGAGCCCGGGATGGGGTTGCAGGAAAGGATGACAGTCCCGCGAAGAAACGATTTGGCAGAGTCAATCGGACAGGGACAATCGGGGCCGTGGGAGAGGCGGGGGAGGGAGGAAGGTCGGAGGAGGACGATAAAGCACGTCTTCCCGTTAGTATCCCAGCGGACAAATATTATTTTCCATCGTGGATGCACTCGACTGAGTGCACAAGGAGAGGCTTAAGCGACTGCGGTATACGTTTTCCTCGACGATGCGATCCTCCACGGTTCACTTAATTTCTCATCTCTCTCCGCGCGCCGGCACCAATGACGTTACATTATTCTCTTCCGATATGATGCCGGGATACGGAACAGATTTGGTTTCCCTCGCGACCTTCCTACACATTGTCCGCGGCGGAACGTTATCGTTGCTCTCTCCGCTCTCTCTCCTCTCTCTCTCTCTCTCTCTCTCTCTCTCTCTCTCTCTCTCTCTCTCTCTCTCTCGAAGCGGGACTGCAAAACCCGGCCCGGTGCCCGCCTGTCGCGCTTTTCAACGTTCTGCTTGAAATAATACAGGATCGTCTTGACGGTGAAAATATTGCTTGTTCGCGATCTCGCGTCGCTTTAATAGAAACGACAACTCTTCCACGGATCCGCAACTTTTCTCCCAGCGACTCAGACAAGGACAATCAGTCGGAGATATACACCGGAGCGACTTCCACTCATGCCAAGATCAAATTCTGCGTCGCTTTCATCCGGGCCGACGTTTATCCAAACAACTGTTCCGTCTCGGAATTTTTCGAAACACAAATTCGGACCAAGAATCCTACAAGTTTCGACGTTTTTCTTCGTGAAGCGGACACGTTTGATAAAACATTTTAACCACGAAGATTAGCAGGGAAAAGAAATCATTTTCCTCGGCTTCGGAGTCCGTTCGAGCAAAGAGGTCCAAGACGGAACACCCTCGGCTGTCCGCAATCGATTGGACTAAACGATCTATCGACGTCGAGTGGGACCCCTCGCGTGGTTGTTCGGAATAAAATAGTTAAAAATCGGGGGCTCGGTGAAAGGATTTCCGTGTAAAGAGGGCCAGGGGCCGGCCCTGTATATTAGGTTCCGATTGCGAAAGACGGGAGCCTCTGTGTAATATAGCGTCGTTCCATCAAAGCGATTCGTCACGCGCAGCACTGCACCAGGAACGAGCGCCGGGCATCGGCGGTCATCGCCGGGCATCGCCGGGCATCGTCGCTCTCTCGTACGACACGCGGATAAATATCGATCCTTGTCCCGTCCGCGTGCCGCGCGCGGGGATTATTTTTCCGAGAAGCAAGGGTGGCGCAGAGGCGGAGGGCCGCGGGGGAACACCGAGCGACACACAAGGGGTTATTTGGAGAAATACGAGGCCTCGCAACCCTTTCGCCTGAGAGAGGGTACGTCTCGATGAGAATTGGTCACGGTATACCCCGCGGATCGATGTTTCGATTGCTGAACGCTCGGAAATTAAGAATTCTGCTTTAAATAATAAGTAAAGTTCAATTATCGGGGGAATATCAAGTCGGAATTTCGTAGGCGTTCGCAACAGTCCAATTAGCACGCGATACTATCGCGATTTCTGGTAGACGTCGCGACGCGCGTTGCGGCCGGAGAAACGGCGCGGCGCACCCACCTACACGGCGACGCAATTAAAGGTTAATACTTTCGCCTTGTCCCGCACTTGCCGTGCAAATGCGTCCGAACGGGCTTCCAATAAAAGGAGGGCAAACATATTTCCCCCGAGCAAATTGCACCCCCGGTGGTTGGCAAACTGCTTAACCGGCGCTCATACCGAAAATTGTAGAGTCGCCTCCGGGAGCAACTATTGATTCTATTTGTCAAAATCGTGCGGGAAGTCGTGAAGATCGTAAGATTAGAACACACCACGGTACATTTCGTATATGTCGAGGTTATCATTTGGGGCGGAATAACAAAACCCTTTTTCGATTGCTGAGACGCTGACGAAGCTAGGAGAAAAGCCTCGGATCTGACAATCCGTTTCGAAAATTGAAGCACTATTCCAAGAAGAGGATGGTCGAACAATTTGGCTCGGAATTTTTTGGCGCGGAATTTGGACAGGTTCGGAGGGGTCGATTTTTCTACGGGTTAAACGCCTCTGAATTCTACTCATTGTACACCGGAAACTCTAATTCCCCAGGGCTAATCTCCGCGCCACTCCTCGCCGCGAACTTCGAAAAAGTTCCACTCGAAGCGGTAACTTTCCCGTCAACGGCACGCTCCTGGGGGTTAAAAAGACTCGCGCGAGGGATGACGCGCGATCGACAGAATTCCGCTGGAAACTTGTAGCCACGGTCGTCGAATCGATACTTGGAAAAATATTACTTCGCCGTCCGATGCGCCGCGCCGCGTTCCAAGTTTCCAGTTCTATCTTTACTTGGCTTCGTGGCGTTCGTTGACATTCTCTATTTATCCGCTCCTTCCATTCACGATTTACCCTCTCTCTCTCTCCCTTATCAACTTGGTAATTTAATCGTTAAACGACGTTCGCGCAGCTTCCGGTTGCGAAGAATCGTTTGAAATTTCTGTTTTCGGAAACGATCGATGCGATTCCCGTGCAACGTCGAATGATTTTTCTGCACGGTTCGCATCATCGTTGTCGGATCGACGTGGCTCTCGTCAATGGACCGACGAACCGGGCGAGCGCGTTAGCATAATTGCGATCGCAGCGCGGATTCGCCTCTCGCAGATACAGCGCAGCGGTTGATCGGAAACATTCCGCTTCTCAGGGCAAGTATACGTATCCACAAATGATCTAGCAACCGGTGGCTCTCTCTCTCTCAAAGCTCTGTGATTACCACGGACAACGGATCGGCGGTACGATAGAAAGGGGAGTACCTTAAGGGCGTACACGGCGCGCTGCATGGACTCGCGGGCACGCGAGGATTACAAAAGGGCAGGCGGGCCGAGCCGGGCCGGGCCGGGGGCAGCCAATATCAGCGCCTGTGTCTCGGTTCGCTTTGACAGGGCAAAGACAGCGTTTTGCGTTCGCAAAACGCAGAGGAATTGCCGGGCACCGGTCGCTCATTTGTCCGGACCGTCGCGTCGCGTCGCCTAATGTTCGAGAGGTCCGTTGAATCCGCTCCGAGAAGCCGCGTGTATCGTTTTGCATCGTGTATCACTTTAACGATCCTGTCAACGGCGACGTATATAACTCGGAACGACGGTATTTTTGCGATCGACTGTACCCGTGCAGTTCCGTTGGGGTACAGTCTTTGGGAGCCGCTCGGGGTATTCCGGAAAGATTATCGACGCGACGCGTTGCGTTTACACGACGCTCCCGCGACTTGCACTCGTCCGCAATTGTATTTATAAGCGGTGACACTCTGTCACGGTTGAGCTGCCGGCTGCCGGTAATTGGGCCGCTCCGATTCCAGGACGCTGGAAGCATTAATATCGCGCCTCCGCGACAAATTTTCCTCGATCACTGCCGGCTAATTACTTTTACGAGCCGAGCGGAGGAAATAATTGGGACGATCAAGATACCCCCGACGAGGATCGACCGCGGGACCGATCGCGTTCATCGAACTCGACGAAACCCGCGGAAGTCTCTCTCTCTCTCTCTCTCTCTCTCTCTCTCTCTCTCTCTCTCTCTCTCTCTCTCTCGCATGCGAGTTCCTTTGTCGGATTGTAATTATTGACGGCCAATTATCGCCGTCGTTTAAACGTTTCGGCTGCCGATTGGCTTTCCGATGGCCGCGGAACGAGATTAATCGATTACCCGGAGCTCGCCCCGGAGATCTTACCGATTCCGACGCATCGGGATCCGCTAATGAGCCGAAAGAGCGCAGTTTTTCGGTTCGAGTTTCGATCGATTAAATTAATTTATCCTCGACGGGGTAATGTATTAGAATCTTGGAATTGAAAATCTATTCTGGATCGTTCTGACTCGCGACGCGTCTCGCAAACGCGGATGCCATCGGTCGAACAAAAGAACGATTCACCGGGGAGGAAAGAACATTTTGAAATTCGAACATTTGCAGACGAAATTGGTACACCGCATATTTCGGGCTCGGCTGATCGATTCGTATTCGACAAATGGGTTTCCCATTCGTTCGGGCATTGTCCCCGTCTTATCGAGCAATATGGATTAGCGGAAAACTATCGGGGGTGAGCACGGGGTGCACGCGTGATACCTGCGAATCCGTTTTGTCCATCGGACAACGGCATTGTCGCTCGAAAATTACACCAAAGGCGATGCCGGTAGGAACCGGAGCCACGGATGCATTAAACTGGCGAACTTGCGACACTCGTGACAAATGGCTCTCGAGGCCATTCGCCCGAGTATACTAACATCATAATGAAACTCGTTCTACTCGAAAACCTCGCGCTACATAATTAGAGTTCTTTGTACCGATGTCGTTCTTTACCCCGTTGCCGACGCGCTCTTATCGATTCCACCGGTTCGGAATCCGAATTTTAGTCAAAGCCACCGACCCTTCTTCACAAGGAACGGAAATATTCTACTATGCGGTGGTACAATAGAGAACAGGTCTTATTGTTTGTCAGGTATCGTGAGTAGACTGTGGGTTTTATGCAAAAATGTGTAATATACATACTATATTAGACAGCGGGTCTTTGTGCAGAATAAACATTTTCTACCTGAATTGCAACAGACTCGAGTGAAATAGACATTAATTTTCTTTCTTAATATGTTTCACCCGTTTGCGTCATAAGGAAATATAAAAAGAAGGCCTTTATCACGAAACTTTTTTGTTATTATATTTAAGTACAAAAATACAAGTACAAGTAAAAGAACTTCATAGTTCAGTATTATAAGAACAAATCAGAATTACTACAGAATTACTAACGAATAATGATAGTGACCAACAAAGTTGAGCGTATGCATACGGCTCCGGTGATAGTGACCAGGAAAATTGAGCGTATATTGAGCTAAGGATGCAAATGAAAATAATGTAACAGCATTTTAAAATTTTTCCAATGATTTTACCGTTTTAACCCTTTGCACTCGGCGCTGTTTTCAATCTGAAACTAAATTTTTCTTCCCTCTTAGAATATGTTCAATTTATTCATACGAAACTGATCCGATTTCTACATATAATATTTAAATATTTAGTAATATATTAACTACAAATTTTGTAATGTAACAAATATTTTACAATATTTTTTGTAATTTCTTCGAAATAATGCCACAACAATTTCTAGTGGTGTTTCAGAGTCACCACTCGAGTGCAAAAAATGCATAAAATCCGCAGTCTAATTATTATCCACTATTTCCAACGACACGTCTGACTGGTTCCCGTCTCTTGCGATCGATGCAGAACATTATTTTGCACAAAGATCCGCGGAGTATTAGTATACATGGAAAAGTTTAAGCAGCAAAATTTCTCCTCCTCCTTGATCTTAACCATGCGAAGCTGAAAGAACTCGAAGCGAAATTAAGTGGTAGGTTCCGGTCGAAAGAATCGCAAGGGGTTGAAGCAGGCAGATTTCGCGCGTTAATATATTTTCAGCGAGCGTAACGACGACGAATCGATGACTACAAAGGGCGGAAGGGTGGATCGGTGAGAATTGGCAATTGGCGGTGATTCGGGGATGACGATCGGATCGGATGACGTTCCGTGACCCTGCGGATCGCAGCCCCGCGGCGTGTCAGCTCGTGATAGCGAGTAGAAGCTGAAGGAGAGACCGAGGCGGAAGAGACAAGTGGAAACGAGTCGAGAAAGCAGTGAAGGGAAAGGGAAGGAAAGGAAAGGAAAGGAAAGGAAGGAGAGAAGCAAACAGACTGCTGCTGGTTCTAGGTGTACCGGAGGGGGTAGCTGGCGTCGTGGCGCTTCCACGCAGGTCTGGTGGGAGATCGTGGAACCAGGGGCGACTAGGGGGCGACCAGGGGCGGACGAACGGACACGACGCGGCGCGACGCGGCGCGAGGCGAGGCGACGCGAGGCGGCGTGGCGCGGAGCGGCGCGGAGAGATCCGTCTCTCCTCAGTCGACGTCTAGCCGTCGCGACGCGTGCGTAATATCTTTCGCCGGTTTCACGAAACTCACGAGACTCGCGTGTACCACGCAGCGTGACTCTCGTCGTCGGATGTTCGGCCACCTGTTCGCTCCAGAAAGTCGAGCGGGTTCGGTACGGTGAGCGAGATCGGTGCTCGTCCGATCGCCTCGTGCCCCTACCTGTCCAGGTACCCCCCGTCTATTTCCGTGGAAATTGACGGCGCGGCTCCGATCGGATCTTGCTCGCCTAGTCTCGTCTCGTCTCGTCTGTTCTCGTCTCTCGTCAGTAGTCGTCGGGAGAGCTCTCGCGATAACGTGTTCGGTTGGCTCGCCGCTCGAGAAACGGAGAAGTGCCCTTCGGTGTGAACAGTCTGTGCCCTGTGAAAAATCTCGCTGGACACCGGCAGTCTCTACGTGATTATCAGTGCGATACACCCTTGGATTATGACCGTCGGGTAGGTACACGATCCGCCAAATCATTTTCATACGATCCACAGGGGTTACAGTCGCTCGCGTCACTCGCAATGTGCTCGATGCTGATCGCGAGTAGAACGTCCCTTCGTCGTTCCATCGTCAGCCGTGTTCCAAAATCCCTTAGGTTAATAATCGTTCAGGTTCTTCTTCGAGAGTCTTATTTGCTTCGAGTTGATACGCGATCGATCAAATGCAAATTCGGCCGGGTACACCCCCGACGGGACTGCCGACGTTCGCGGAATTTTGACGGTTGGCTCTGTGGCTGGCTGTGTTAGTCGCGTTGGCAAGGAAAGGGTTAATCACGCCGGTTCCGTATTGTTCGCGTTACTTCGATCGACAACCGTGGGACCACTGTGCTCCGCGAGTCTACTCCGAAATCGGGGCTAGGAACACGGCCAGATGAAGCACGGGTAAACAAAGCTTCATTCTGCTACAATGACATCCGACTTGTCGGAGAGATTGCCAAATGTTTTTATACCCTGCTTCGAGGAGTTGGTATGCGATTCGATATAGATCGGAGATTCGTGCTCGACGAATCGTTCGAGCCCCGATATTAATTATTTTCGGCGCGATGGTATGGACTTCGAATTTGGAGTTGTCGTGTCGTTGTGTGTGTATGTGTGTGTGTGTGTGTGTGTGTGTCTGTTTCTGTGCCATCTATTTCCGTCCCTCGGCTCGCGATAGCCTTAATAAACAAAATCCGTTCGCGCAGCAAAGAAGGACGTTCTCGAGCCTCCGTGTGCGCGCGACAAATGAATAAATTTCATTCCCAGCGTGAACGGGCTTCGCGAGGGGGAAAAGAAAAAAAAACGTGTTGGCACAACGAAGTTGAAAATTATTTATTCCAGACTGCTCTGTGCACAGGGACGACCCGCAAATGGGATGACGCACGCGTCCTCGGTAATTATGGGTGAAACACGGTTTACCAAACGGTTATTTTTATTTGCTCGATTCCATTCGCGCGGTCCACCGTCCGCTATAATTACACATATAATGTTCAATTATCAAGAAAATCGTGGACAAAACAGTGCTATCGATCGACAACGGCTGTGGCGTCAACAGTTTTTCCGCGACACGGTTATTCGTTTCCCGTCGATCCACGGGAAAACGTATGCATACACAGAACAGAGATTTTTGCAATTTTGAGTCATTGAACAGAGTTTCTTGCAACTTTTTCGACTCGTTCGGTCGGCGAACGCGCTCGAATTCCCAAGGGGGAAAAATGATAAAGATAAGCCGTCCGGTTTGAGGCGATGCTGTTGTTTACGTTGACGTCGGCGTTGGCCTACTCGCCTTGACGCTGTACCATCATCCACATCCACAATGTTTCGCAATTAGCTGGTCGCGCTCGCATTATGCATAGCGTCGCGGCGTTTCTTTCAGTTATCGATCGGTATCGAGGCGGGGTAATTATCGATTTAGTATCGAGCAACAGCGAGCGCGAATGATTTCGACGGCCTTGAAGCATGATCGAACGACACAGTTCTGCTTGTTGCGTTCGCGCGATACTGCTAGTTACGAGTATCGATATTATTAGATCGCATTCGCGCGGTCGATTCAGACGATTCCAACACGCACGCAGAGACGATGCGCGCGCGTATGCTTCTATAGTAACGCACCTACATACACGCACACACCAGGCAGCCCAACGTGTCGCTAAAATTTGTCAACGTTTGCGTCACGTCAAACTCCGTCGTTTCGTCGTTTGTTTCGTTTGGCAGCGCATGGTTCGCCTCGTTAACCTCCTTCTTGTTACACAATATCGACCGGGCCGCGCTATCGTTCATGCAAGAATTCTAGAAAACGATCGTTTCAATATGCGCCGCACCGTCCCCCCCCCCCCCCCCCCCCGGCTCGAACGATAAAGAATCGAAAGCACACGCGCGTCCACCATTTGTGTCAACTGTTTTCGCTCTCCGAAGATTATGCGCGGCTTCTTGGTAGCAGCTCGAGAAAGCCTCTTAGCACGTTCCGTGCCACGTGGCTTTAGTACTTCGAGACACCGGCACAATAATACTCGCCGTTACCACGGTCCATGGCCTCTTCGTCTTCTGCGAGAAACAATTACCGCTTCCTCGTTATTACAGACTCCATACAGACGTCTGCGCGACGTACACACCTCGCAATCTGGACAGTTCATTTTCGATGCTGGAGAGAAACGAGACTCGAGATGGTAAACAAGCCCATCTACATTAACAATGGACTGCGGTCCTTTATTCATCTCTTCATCAATCATCTTTGTCGTAAATGCGCGAAATCTGCAGTCCAGGCATTATTCGACTGGCCAGAAAAATTGCACCGCAGCAGTAATGCGAATGCGTGTTTGTTTAATCACCGAGCAACAACTGCTGGTATCGCTGAAACATTGCATCATATCGTGTAAAATTTTGAAACGATTGTATCCTCCGTATTCGCAGATCACTCGTGCATTGAAAAGCGCGTATTGTCAAGGTACAATACAATTTTAATGCCCAGTAACGAGACAGCTGCGCGGGTCTCGTGCATTTCCCTTAACGAAATATAGATTTCGGTAATCGTAACTGACATGCGTGTAACGGGTGTCCGATAAGGATTGCGAAACAGCGTCTCGGCTAAATTCTCGAATCTCGTGTTCTGTTTCTCGTCGTAAAAGAAACCGTAGAGAGATCGGGCAAACATCGTGTCGAATTTCATTTCTAATAAAATTCAGATTTCCTCGGTTTGCTCGCAAACAGCAGGGAAACATCGGCCGGCCGAGAGGTCGGAGATCGAGCACACGCTGTTGTCTCGGCGAGGATCGTATCTGTTGCGAGAGCTATTGCATCGGTCCAGTCGATGACGTGGAGCGTGCTAGAGGCCGGGTAACGAGTCCGTGGAAGCTGGAAAGAAAGCTGGACGCGCGAACGGGGAAAAGGGAGCCGAACGGAAGGGAACAGAGAGAAGAAAGTCGCGAAGGAGGCGGCAGTTGTTTCTCGCGTTGTTTCGCTAATACAAAAACCTCGTCGAGTTCGTGCCCGGCACTGCAAAGCAGCAGCCGGGGCTGTGTTTTCGAGACAGAGCAGTTCCATCGAACGAAGCACGTCGTAGCTTTCCTGACCCTCGGTTCGGCCGTGCTCTCGGTCAAAAGCCCTCGCCGAAAGACAATTCGGTTCCACTTTGCCCGTATCGTTCCCCCGGTATCCGAAACACCGACTACGCGCAGATAAATCCACGATACCGATTTGTTGCATCCACCGTTTCCCTGATTTTGGCACGAGGCTCACGTGCCCCGATACACAGCGACGTGCTGCGAGGGACAAAGACGCGGGCTGCGATTCGATGAGAGCGCCTCTTCTCCTCTTTTCCCTGCCGACGCCGACGCCGACGCCGACGCCAACGGAGCCGATTTTCCTCCGTTGCTTTTTTCGAGATTCCAGCCAGGCACCGCCTGAAACATTGTTTCGCGTCCGGGATTCCCGTGATTGCTCTATCTCCCGGAGATTGAAATTCACGAGCCCCGAACTTTGCCGAATTCACCGCGAAAATAATTAGCATGCCCGCCACTCTCTCTCTCTCTCTCTCTCTCTCTCTCTCTCTGCAAAGTTCGATTCACCGGAGATCGTCGCGAGAGAATTTATTTGTGAAACCCGATATAAAATCGCCGAGTTGAATTTCCCAAGGTAACGCAATCGCGGCGCAGAGAGGAGGCTGTTCGCGGAAAAACAAGTAGGATTATTATCCTGTAAATTGTTATTATCCTGCGAGCTGTCGTCAGTTTCGCAATTTACATGCCGGAGAGAGGGACTCCGTGTCCCGTTTGGAAATAAAGTGATCACGGGTAAATGTCTGTTCGGTTGTAAAAAACGTTGTTGCACGCGCTGTACGTTAACGATTACAAATACCGTCGGTTCCGCAATCGTTTACGCGTCTGCGGGAAGAAAACAAAAAACGAATCGATCGTGCATCTCGCGACGAGCAACGATTATAATAATTATTATTCGCGCGACGTCGTTACCGCCGGACAGAATTGGAAAAGAAATTTCTTTCGAAACGAAAATCGTTGACGGTGCATGTGGGTCAGTTTTTACGCTAGTGATTATTCCGCCGCCATGGTTGTCGCGAGGATAACACTCTCGCGTATTTTCCGCGAGGATTTTCCGCCGTCGACAATAATGTTTCACGATTATGCAACGGAGAATATAATTACACGGTAACGATGGCGTACTGTCATCGTTTCCACAACAAGCCGAGAAGAAACACATTCCTTCAGCCGCGGTTAGTTCAAGGCCGTACGATAATACACAAATAACGCGCTGTATTGTAATACGGACATCGTGTAGCATTTCTTGGAGAGAGGACATACAGGAATTTGACGGAACGGTGACATTCGCCGGTTCCCCGGGCAAAGATAAACAGGATAAAAGACTCGCTTTTGCGTCCGGAGGATCCGCGAGAGGCTTCGGAATTAGCGCTCGTGCAAAAATAGCATTCTCGTTCGACGGAATTATCCTCGCCGGGGCGGGATTATCGATTCGTCAGAGATTGCCGAACTTTCCCGCGGGGCGTCGAACGTATTTCGAATTCGGTGGAAATGGGAAATCCAGCGATCGCTTAGCCGGGGTCCGTTCTTGTCGTTGCACGGCTGGCGGGCACGTGCTCTTGGAAAAGCGTGTTCCATTGGTTGCCGGCTGCGTGGCACGTTCCCGAAGGAAAACCGGTGTCGCGAGGGGGATAGCCCGATCGTCGAGAAAGAGAGAAAACGCCTGAAAAGCGAGGGGGCACGGCGATAGTGGCGATAAAGGCGATAGAAGCGATACGCGCGGAGAAATGACAAAGCCACCGGCTTTAATTATTATTGACACGTACGAACGGAGGCACGGGGGAATTTACTAGAAGCCGGTCGGTCTGTTTTTCCAGCGTCGTTCTGAGCAGCGCTTCAAGTGTTCGACAATGGCGATCTAACGTTAGCGAACCGCGGAGGCACGTTCGCATCGTTTGGAATTAGTTTCGCGGAACGAGTTTGCTCATTGATCGCTTTGCGCGCGTCAAGTGCGACTCGAAGAGAGTTCTTTTGAACGGCCGATCGTAATGACGTCTAATCGAGAGCCGTCTGTCACCGTTCTACCACAAAGCTGCGCAAACAAGTCGAACAAACGCGACATTCGAAAACGATATTTTTCCGTATTCTACGAATCGTCGGTTGACACCAGCTGCGGATATGGGCGGCTGTAGGTTCGTCTGAAAAAAAAGGGAGCAGCAAGAATCGGTCGGGAGAAACGGTAATGATTCACGGCTGATGAAAGAGAATCGTGCGAGCGCGACAGCAGCACGCGTTGCTGGGGCCTGGCTCGGCTCCAATTCTAAGACGGACTGCGATCAAATCGATGGTTTACAAGATACGCCGGCCAGGTTGTAATCAAATCTGTAACACTGATATTTGATCGTCGCGCGGCTCGAATAAAAAAGCTCGTTACGGCGGGTCGTTACGTTTATGGTATGCAGACGTAAACGGCCGTTGCGCGGCGCTCCGGTTCGACGCGGTCGAACGCGATGTGGCGCGATGCGGCGCGACGATCCGCGCCGTGTCCTCTATTCAGACAATTACAGGCGCACTTGAAAAAAACAATAGCGCTATTTAAAAGCAAACTCTGAATAGAAGCCAATAATGTGTCGGCGACGCCTCCCGTACACACGTGCACGCGTCGCTGCAACTGCATCGATACTAAAATTGGTCGCAGATATGGCCGTCCGAGAAAACGTTCCGCGCGCGGCCTCGTTCGCGAATGACGTTCGCTCCGCGTGACCTTTCGATCAGGCCAGCAGCGTGTTCGATTCGACGGGCGAAAATACCTCGGATCCGTGTAATCGCTAATCTCGGTTCCGCGGTGGGGGGGGGGGGGATCCTCCAATGGAATTAATAAATCGCTAGCAAGCTTGGAAAATTGGAAAACAAAGAGAAATAAAAGAATGACAATTTTCCCCGGGTAAAAATCGAATCCGCGGGGATCAGCGCAATTAATCGATCGGACCAGGTCGGACCGCGCGTCAAATTAATCGAAGTTGGAGAGAATAATGGCGAAAGTTGGTCCGGAGAAACGTTCGTTTCCGCGAGGGAGGAGAAAAATTGCCGGTGAAATCGGGAATGACAAGTAATTCGGCCGCGATCGAATATTTTCTTCCGAGACGGTGTTCGCGGGAATAATCGTTTAACCGATAAATCGGAGAATAACAGCGCGGGGCGGTCTGCAGGTCGCGCGACGCGCAGCGGAAAGTTTAATGATGCCTTCCGGTCCGAGGAGAGCAAACTGTGTTGTTGGTTATCGCTAACTGGCAAAAACTGATTCGAAACCTTGTTTAGAGGAACGCGGGAAACCGGTGGTGCGTACGAGAAGGACACAACGGCCGGGGAGAAACTGTAGAAAATTAGTTAATTGGTTTTCCCGGGCTCGATGGATAGACCGGTCGTGTTGCGGCATAGATTTTATGCCGTGGCCATTCCATGCGGGGGCGGCTGCGCGTTATAAGGTAAACTAACAGTAGGACTCGGTACACAGTCGAACTGTAATCACCGTTTCGATGAGAATAATATCGGAATAATATCTCGTCGCGTTTCAATTCCAATTACCCCGTTCGATCGTTTCGCGTTCGCGTTGCTCGTGACCATTCTTTTCTTATTACCGCGACCGGTTTTTTCGTTCCGAGTCTCGCAGCAACGTTTCCATCGCTCACCGTTATTGCTGTTATTATTGCCTTTGCATTGTCTTCTCGTCGCGGCGAGTTCTTCCGTTCGTTTCTCCGTTATTGCGCCCTCGATGTACACAGGCCGCTCTCGGCTGATAGTATTTGCAAATTATTATTATAATTATGAATAATAATTCGACCGAGCGCCGCGCTTATAAGGCTCCGAAATTCGTTGCCGGGACGTTCTCATTATTACCGTCACCAGTTCTAATTATTGGCCTTATAAATTTTGTATTTTTCCAGTCCGAATTGCTCCCGTGAATATGCATTAAAGTGGATCTTGTCACTCCGGCGTACGCGTAATGATTTATCGATCGCCGCCGGTCCTTCGCATCGCGTTCGAGTAATGCAAAGATCAACCAACCCCCTGTTCCCTGCGTCGTGCGCCCCTTTTCACTATACTCGCTCCTATCCGAACTCATAAATTATCAGTAACAAATCGACGCGCAACTTATTAATTAATTGCGAACAACAAGGATTTTGTTTAATACTCGAACGCGAGCGAGTAGCCGCTGCACCGTACATTCGACCGTGCACCATACAATTACATGGCACGCTCGTAAAATATTTTATAATTGTTTGAACGGCACGCGAATATTATCCGGGCAGCGTAACCTTTTCTGTTTTTTTTTTTTTTTAGTTCGGAAGCCGGGCAAATTGTGTTTCGGAAATTTTGCATCCGCAAACAGCGAAATATTGCACGAGGAATAAACACCGCGCCCTATTAGCAATTTTTTCGATGCCTAGCATTTTAATATCGGCCGGTTCAACGCGAATCACGGTTTACCAGGTTTCGGAGGACCATTCGATTATAATTTATATCGCAAAATCGTATGCAGGTGTTCGATCAAATATTAGGGAGATCCACAAGTAATCAATTATTTCGAAATCTAAAACAAACTTTCTAGTAAATTCAGGTTTTTATTTTTTAATTTATGATATAATCTCCTTCATTATCAAGGATAGTTTGCCATCTGACACTTGTTGACCTTCAGTACATCTTCCTAAACATCGCAAATTTTCTTTGTTGTTACCGTTGCATTAAATCCCGCATGAAAATGAAAACGTATGCAATGACGAATATAATCCTCGGAAATGATACTTTTTAGAATATTTTGAACGCAGGCTGCTTTACCGAAAACTGTAAAAGAATACGTGTTTCCTGTTCGACGATCGGTACAGAACTAAAGGCAAGAAAAACAAATTCTTTGCAAATAATTGATTACTTATGGGTGCTCTAATAATTTTCCGTAGACGATTCTCGATCGCGAGGAAGATCGAGAATTCGTCCGTCCGGTGGTTGCAAAAACGTTGGGAGCTTTTCGGAAAAGATTTGGTCGAGGCGGCAGGAGGTGACACGCTCATCCGTGGCTCGGAAAACTCGAGGGAACGGAATGGCGGGGCGTACCTAGGAAGGAAAGTGGAAGTTTCGCTGGATATCAGAGCGGAACGCTCGAATCGCTGAAGGTGCTGAAAAATGCACGGGTGTCTATTGCGACAAGCAACGCGGTGGCTTGCGGTGTAGCCTGCGCGCAAATCCTGCTCCCGATGTCTGACTACAAACGCGGCCGAACCACTTGGTTTCCCACGCAAAAGTGCTTACGTTGCTCCGATGGAGAATGTTCGGGCAGGGATTGCGGAGCACCGAGTTTTTCAGTCTTCTCGCCGAATCTTTTTGTTCCCTCCTTTTTCTTTCCCGTCTCCCTTCGATCGCCGTCTGCCTTTCCCCTACCACCATCGCCTCGTCTCGCTCTTCGTTTCTCTTTTCCTTTTTCTCGTTTCTCTTTTCTCTGTCTGTCTCTCTCCGTCTCTCTCCGTCTCTCTCTTCGACGAGAACACCGAGAACGAAATCGAAACTCGCCGGTGCTCCTTTGTTTCCCACGTGAAAGCGCTCGTTATAGCGTTCCGTGCCACGGGGAAACGTTATTGTTCCTAATTTCGTTCCGCCTCTTTCGATTTCAATTTTCACCGCTGAGTAATTATACGGGGCGTTCCAAGAACCAAGTACCGCAACGGCGAACAAAGAGATTCGTGAATGCATCATGCACCCCCCCCCCCCCCTGCAGACTTATCTCGAGCTCGGTGGTATTCGCGAAATTCGCCTACTCTCTCTCTCTCTCTCTCTTTTTCCGGAGGATCTCTCTGGGAATTATATTTTTTTGGTGTGTCTTCCGGAGTCTCGCGGAATGATCAGGCGCCTAGAATGATCGTAGCGTCCCAGATCCGTGAACTCTAGAAGCAATAAATTTTCATGGCTCGCCTCTCTCTCTCTCTCTCTCTCTCTGTCTCTCTACTCCGTCGTCGTAGCATTATCGTCGGGAACTACCGAATAACGCTTCGGAACGAACAACTCGCGTCAGATATTTCGTTACGCACGCGAACACTTCGGATTCTCACGCAGAAGTGCTTGCGAAGCGACACGCGAACCGCGCCACCGCCGTTGCAAATTCTGCTCTCTATTTCCTGTCTCGTTGAATACCGTGCAACCTCTAACATAACCTAGCGGCGTGTGTTTTAAAGAGGTCCGTCGGTAAAATACCGCAGACCTCGCGCCATAAGCTCGTCGTTATTTCCATGTTTTCTCGCCTCGAGGAAGACGAACGTACAGCCGGCACCCTATTTCAACGTCGTTTTCGAAGTTATTACGTCGCTCTTATAATAAATCCTCTGAAATTTGTAAGGAATTTAAACAGACGTAAAACATTAAATCATTTATTAACAACACGTCTTTCTCCGGTGTCCGACCTGACGAGACTGCTCGTCCTTTTATCGTCTCGTTCGTTTTTCGTTTTTCGACGTTCGTTTTATCAATAATTTGAACATATGAGTATTTGCATGAACAATATATACGGTGACGGATTAAATCTTAGCTTACAAATTAACACCGACGTATCACACGCCTGACGAATTAAACAAAAATACAGGACGATTCCACGCGGAAAAACCAGTCGGAAAGCTCGAAGCTCGGTCGTGGTTGAACGCGCTCGAGGTCGATTATCTCGAGAGCGAAGCCTCCAGTGAAAAAATGTTATTCGATATTTTCGACGCAGTGTTTCGCCTGAAATCTTATGCTACCGCCATTCTCGTCTTCGCGGTCGCGCGACGGCCCGTACGCCGAAAAATATGTTCGACACGGGCTGCGAGAGCTGACACGGTCCTTTCCGTCTCGACGTACAATTAGTCGCGAAGAAACGGGGCCGGAACTGGGCTAAAGAAGGGGGCGTGAAAGGAGAAAAAGGGGGCCAGGGCAACTAGGAGAGTAGAAGAAATGGGGCCGAGGCGCCGAGCACGGGCACGAACAGAAAGAGAGTCGCATTCGCGTTAATCTAATCACCGGCGCACGTGCAGCTGACAGGGTGTAGCGCCGCATTTTCCACAGGCCATTGGGTTCGCACTAAATGCGGCCTGTGCACGGGAAACGCTCAAAGCCCGCGGCGGCGGCGGCGGCGGCGGCTGTAATAACATTTCCATTCGGCCGGTGAAAAAAAGGAATTCCTCCTTGCGGCGGCTCAAATTTGAAAGGAATATTGCGTTTTGATTCGACGCTTCGCATTTAGTATGCGCAAAGGCGGTCGCCTCGCGAGATTCCATCCCGTAAATGCAGCACGCCGCGGCTCCGCGGTTTTTCTAGCTCGGTTTTCCTGGATTCTCCCGGTTACCGACGAAACAATCGCCCGTAACCCTTTCGGGACCCATCGGTGTCATTTGCTTTTTAGCATTTCGCGAATTATTGGATTTCCCGTGGAATTAAATAAAAACGCGGGGCTAGCTTTGGCGAAGAGGGGGTTAAATATTCTGTTTCGCGGGCATAATTGAGCGAGGCCGAACGAAGCCTCCGGCATTAAATACTATCGCGCTAAACCGGAACGCATTAAAGGTGGATTTGATCGGTGGGGATATCCAATTCTTTTGACGGCCGTTAATGTTGCCGGCGAGGCCCCGGCGATACTGCGAAAATATACAAAAGCATCGGTACACACCGGTAACGCGGCCACGCACCGCTCGTTTTCCCTCGGACGACGTGGCTAATTTGTAAGCGCGTAACGAACATGCGTCACTGCCGCTCGTTATAACTAACAAGGGATAACGACACCAGGTCACATTTCGTTTCCGAGCCGCGCGCTTTTTCAGGGGCAAACGGTTCCACATGCCGGTGACAGCCCCGCGCCGGAAAAGTGAAATTCGTTCGGCGCCCGGCCACCGGTATTATCATATTTTGCCTCTCTTCGACGCGCACGGCTATCTCCGCCGCGCGCGTCTGTTTACGAAGTCGCGCGCGATCGAATCGTGTCACGGCTGAGCCTCTGTCGCGACCACCGGGAAAAATAAACGTCGAGTTTAACAACCGTTTCCGCGGCTCGTAAAAACCTGGACGAATTCGTGGGAGCGTCGCGGAAATTCCAAGCGCGCGCGCGCGCGCGAGCGCGGTACCCGAAGGAATCGCGCGCAAACAAATAACGACGAAAATCAAATCCGCCCGGTTAAAAAAGCAACCAGATCGCGGTTCAAGCTCGGCAGCAATGTTTGCGATTCTGAATTTATTGCGCCCGTATATCCGCTTTCACCCGGTTTACAGAATAAACAGAAGTCAAGTGTCCTCCGCGCGGCGGACGATCGCGCGTTTCACTTCATTAACGTGTGTTTTGCCCTCGGTATAAAAGTTTCGCAGTTCCCCGATTCGAGCGACACGAATAACGCATAAATAGTCCGGCAACCTGATCCACTTGTCGCGCTCGCTCGGTTCGCCTCGCTTTCCGAACGTATCGAAATTCGAATATTCTTGCCGATCGGATTCGAAATCGGCTCTGCAAAACGTATAAACGACCGGTTTGTCGTATATAAGTGCGCGACGACGCTCCGTCGCAGAAAGAAAAACGAAGATCGGAGACGACGACGCGAGGTCGGTCGCGAAACTCGATATCCAGCGAGATCTAACGAAGCGGTAAAAAAGATACAGTGGAATATTATACGCGCGTATTACATTCTTTTTACGATACAGTTCTTTTGCCCACGGCTGACAGAATCATTCGTCCGCCTGGATATAAAATACAGTTGCTCCTTCTCCGGTACATCGAATGTTTATTTATTTACTAAACGACAATCGAGAGAGATCTTTAAATCACGAGGACACGCAATAAAAGTTTACAAGCCTGAAAAATTGCGTGGTATAAAATGCAGAGCGTCCTCTAAAATTACAGTTTTTCGAACGTTTAAATAAATCGCGAGCACTGCGACTACGCTAAATATTTTCGAGCTGGCTCGTTTAATAATTCCGCGCAATTTGACGCAAAAAGCACCGTCGTGTTCAACACGTTGGGAAATTGTGTCGCCGTCGGTGGCCTATCGTTGACAAAGTAAATTAGAGAAAAGTGATGAAAGGTGCGAGGAATTACGAACCGGTTGGCAAAGAGAAATATCGAATTTCCCGCGATTCGTGTAAAGTGTAGAGGATGCAGGACGCACGGACGTACGAAGGACGAAGGACACAGAGTGGCCAGGGAGGGGAGGGGACGAGAGAACGAAAGTCAATGAGTCGAAGTCGAGGAGAGCGATTCGAATCGATCGGGCGCGTCACCTTCTGCTGGCACCTATATATTCGTACGTCAGGTAGCGCAGGGCTGGGATGCAATTAACCGTCGTAGGCAAGGCAGCTTCGGTAAAGCGTTCGACGGTGCGTGTGTACGACCGATAGGGCGACAGGCGAGAGTTCGTTTTGCGAAACTGTCGATAATAATTAACGTCCGCGCGCGATGCCTCGTCTCCAAGCACGTATATTTGTGTGCACAGGAAGTGCCTACGGGTAGGACATGGCTGTCGTATAACGAACTTTCGCGGACGGACTTCGGCTTCACTGACTTGTCAGTAATTATAGACTGCGCCACGGACGTCAAAGGTACCAGCTATAGTCGCACCCTTTCCATCTTCCCCCGTAAACATGATCTTGAAATCATAATTAACATCCGCGCGCCCGTTCACAAGCGCCCGAATATTTGCCCGGGCTTCAGACCCTCGCGAATTTCGCAGTCGCAACGTTCGACGCCCTTCCACGATAATTTGTCGATCGAAAAATTTCATTAAAATTCGCTCCACTGCCTCTCGAATTACCTTCATTGCTTTACTTAATGCCCCGGATCGTATCGCTGTTTCTGAGAATTTTATTAGCGTCTCTTTCGTGAATTGTCTTATGACAATCTGCTGAGTTGCTTGGGAAAGTATGGTCGTGCCATACATGGCGCCAGGGGCCCGTGTGGGCCCGCAATCCTTGTGTACCGCCCTTAGGGCCTCGCGTTGGGCGACGTTTTATGTTTTATGACGTTGCTATTGTACATTGGGCCCAGTACGCGACTTTCCACAATTTTTGCTACGGCCTTGGGCCTGTCGACGATACTGTCGCCCTTACATGGAAACCCTCGATGCAGTCCGTTGCCTCTAAAACTCCATAGTTAGTCCGATGTCCAGCGCATATGGTTGCCAGACGTGCGGAAAAGTCCAAGGTCGCCCAACATGCGCGGCCTTAGCGAATCCTTGGACCCGCTTCAAGCACCCAGTTTTAGTTCCGATGAAACGCTGAAGAGGTAGGTAGGACCAGGTAGATTGCAATTAGATATCACTCGAAACATCTAGTCTTACACCTAGCACGCTGGGAAACGTATTGAAATGCAGTATTGTACAAAATTTAGTTTTTCGTTCCTACCGACCGGGAAGGTGGTCCTTCGTTCTAGAACCTTAACTTGATCGGCACACCCGGTGCAAAGACAGTGAATGTCCGCAGACAAGAAACACTGCCCATTGGGCGACTGGGCCCCCGCTCAAGTTACCCGACGGCCCCCGGAGACGCCATTGCTCAGGAGAGGGGACAAGTTCTCCGCCTCGATCTGCAAAGACCTGGAGAAGGGCCAGGGCCTCTCCCCTCCCACCGAGGGCCCTGTCTCTGATTTATAGGTTCCGACAAATACAAGGAACTGAAAGTCGCCCACTGCTTGTCCATCTATTTCCTCCGTGGAGGTTGTCCTTCTTTAGAATTCACTTAGAAAAAATATTTTGTCGAAGGGAATTTTCGTCCCCACGAAGTATCCTTATTCACTCCTTCGTTGCAAGGCGAAATCTTTGGGCTACCGATGCTCGATCGTTTAGGGGAATTGAGAGCGTATCGCCCGACGAAGCTCTCGAAGGATTTGGAACTTTTTCGGCTCGGATCGATCGGGGATCCAGCGCCGGCGGTCCGGCGTAGGCTGTAACCTAAATTCTGTGTCGCGTCGCGGCAGCGCCGAAAATTCGGCGGTGTAATTAGTGTCGGCGAGAGCTGGGTGAAATAGTCGCGACGTGAAAGGGACAGGGTGGGTGTCGAGCGTCGGGCGGACGGTCGGCGTAAGCAAAATTCGGTCGAAATGGAATTTAAATTCAGTGGACGATCAAAGGGAGCCTCTATCCGTGAAATACGGAAGTCAAAAGTTAATTTCAATGGAAGACGGGGTGGGGTTGGTCGGTGGCGTCGGAGAATGGTATTTCGGGGGAAGGTGGAGGACCGAGGGTGGGGGAGACAAAGCGAAAAGCCGGCTCTCGCGGGAATTCACCGAGTTAAGGCAGAGGAGATACGATACACGCCGGCCGACGCGAAGACTCGCGACGCGAACGGTGCGGAGAGTGGAAGCGAGCGCGGAGGCGTATGAAGGCGACGCGACGCGACACGCGGTTGGCCGTGCCATAGCGGCGGCATACGTGTTTACATCAGATATAGCTGAGGCGTGTTGGACGGCCCGCGGAGGGGTTGTAACGCGGATTGCACGGCCGCAGTCCACACACGTGCGAGCACGAACACGGGTTCCCGTGGAAATGGGTGAAGGGTATTTTATTACCAGCCGCGGCAGATAATGCTGAATGTGCTCTACTTGGAACGGTGCTCGCACGGTGCAAGCACGATGCGAGCACGGAGTGGCGCGCTAAGCGCTCCGCTGTGTGCGGCGTGGCTCGCCTCGCCTCGCCTCGCCTCGCCTCGCCTCCGTTCGGCGTGTTATTATGCGAGTGGATGGTGGATGACCACTGTGCCACCGATTGTGCGCCGCTCAATATGCCATTACGAACGTGTATGCACGGGCAAACAACAAGAACGATACGCGCGGCGCCTCGCTTTTTTCCTTTTTTCCTTTTTTTTCCCTTTCTCTCCCCCTTTTTCGCCGGCCCCGTTTTGACGTCGAGTATCGTAAACCAGCAATGAGATTCCGTGCTAATTCCGGAACATCTGCCACGAGACGTTTTTTCAATTCTGTTTCCTTCCCGGTTCCACGCGATTCGCCCGTCCGCGCGCGCTTGCATCTCCTTTTAAACCGGGAACGCTTGCCATTCGAGCCCGCTCTCGTTCAATTATCGAACCGCCGTTGCGAAGCCGCACGATAATTCGAACAAACGAAAGTGCAGGCGATCGTTTTCGTTTATCGTTCGGCTAAACGCGCAAACAACAGTCTCGGCGGACCACAATCTTTCACCGGTGTTTCTAATACCTCGACGGCAAGATTGATTGCCGTTGAAACGGCAATTCCACTTTGCCCTAAACAAATTCGATCTCGTCAGTTTCACAAAGCAACGCCGTGCCAATCGCTTGCAGCGCTCGGTAGATTTATCGTGTAGGAGGGAACGAGAACGGAACCGTATTTTCTTTCGAAAGCGTTGGCTAATGGGGGAAAGAATAGCGGCCGAGTAATGGTTAAAACGTTCTAAACTGGCACTGGTCCGCCATTCCGCCGCGTAATTGTTGAATTATTATGCAGCGAACGGTCGATCGATACCAATTGCAAGCCTATAAAGTCCTCGACCGGCGTGCTCTCTCCCCGCAAAGGCTTATCGATCCTCGAATCACGGCCAGTTTTCCCGGTGTATTTTTTCGCGCGGCGCCTGAGAAAACCGCCTGGGCGAACCACGGGAATCCTCGAGGATAAGTAACGAAAAGTTTTCGGAAGATGTGGACACGCTCTCCGGCCGTCGTGATTTCCGGAGGACAGCCAGCGAAGAGAGTCCATGTCCGGGGCTCGTTTTCGTAAACCTTCCCCGAGTCTCCGTCCGGCGAGTTTACCTTAGCGGTCGTCGATCCTGGCCCGCCTGATTTCTGGGACACCGAACCAACGGAATCTTCCCGTCGTCCCGGTTTTCAGAGAAAACACACGAAAACTCGCCGCGAGTTCGTTAAAGGGCCTCCTCCGTGCCTCTTTTCGCGTTCCCCGATCAACTAATGCTACGCGTCCGCTTGACGGTTTTGCCTCTCGAGTACACAGAACTCGCCAGCAAACGCGAACCTTACCTTTTTCGCCTCTCGACGCGATAGAGATCCTCGAAGAGAGGACCCCTCAAAGGATACCTCGTCTTCGAAAAGTCAATCTAGCCTGGAGTACATATTTTCGCCTGATAAAACCTCCATAAGAGACTCTAGCCTCTAGGCAACCACGGCGACTCGCCATAGAGCATTCGTGGACGTGTCGAAAATTCCGACCTAGCCGATCGGAGGGCGCGTCTACAGGGTGTCTCAAAAATGCTCTACTTCCTTCAAAGGGGTAATTCCTCTGATCATTTGAAGCAACTTCTTCCTTTATTCTCCGCGGCTTTTCTCAAGGAATTATTAACGAAAACTAGGAGTTATTAACTCCTCGACAAAGCCGCGGAGAATATTTTCGCAAAGGGAAAAGTTAGTTCGAACGACCTCGGGTATCATCCGTTTCAAGGCCTTGAAATCACCCATGAATCCCTATCACCTTTCAAGTACAACATTTTTGGGACACCCTGTATGGTTTGTCGGCGCGAGGCTTTACGGTTATCGTGACTGCTTTTGCGAAGACCATCGCCGGGCCAGAGGTCCGATAAAAGTTGTAGGACGTAATAAATCGCATAATGCTCGGTGTCCATTCGAGAGCCACTCTCGAACGATACTCTAATGTGGGCGGGTAGCGTAGGGAGCGGAGCACGCTCGATATAATGAATAGAAGAGCTTTCTTTCTCTCCCCGGTTCAATATCGGATCGGTCCAATTCCGTGGAAGAAATGTCGGACGAATTCGTGCTGGCCGGGGGCAGCCCCGCGCGCTTCGATCCGGCCAAGTTTCGAATCGAGTCCATTCCGGACACAGTGTATTAGCTCCGATCCACTTACGATAATTACTGAAATTGAATTTTCGAGTTTCCGCCCGGTGGAAATAAAATTATTACTGAGCCACTGGCGCATATACTATTAAGCACCGGGGTGATCCCCTAACTTTGCGACGGAGTATCGAACGTTTCGCGTTACATTGTTAGACCGACGTTCGACGACGGAGGAAACTTTCCTCGGGGTAAGACCGAGAATGCTCGACAGCTTGATTATTTTTCTTTCGCGTCACGAGAAAATTCGTTTTCCCGCGCGCGTGGCACGGATTGTCGCGAGACGAGTACAGACGGTGTTACGCGAACGGGTGAATCGGTCCCGATTAGTATTCCGAGGGACTATAAACTAGCCCGAGACTATAACCAGCCTCGACGACGAGAAACCGTTGATAAAACTTGAATCTGAAGGCTTGGCTCGCCTTGAGACACGGAACGCGGAGAAACGCGCGGGGGCAGGACAATATGTCAATGAGGGGAACTAATTGTCCAAGTTTCACCTCGAGGGTAAAAAATTGATCGAAGCCAGTGTGTCCCCGACATCGATTCCTCCTCGGCGGTGGTTCGCGCGGTTCGTGGGCTCGTGATTGGTGGCCCCGAGCTCTGGTTAAGAATACAACCACCACCCGATACCAGATATTCATCCGTTGATCCACTAGAGCCGCTTAATTCACGTCACATCAACGTGAAATATTTACGACGCGCCAATAGGACGCGCGTGTACAGGTGTACACGGATGAACGTAAGCAACCTCTCGGGTGGACGAGGGGTACGCGGGGCCAAAGGGAAGCCTTAGCCAAGAGTTGCTAACTCCGTCGGAGCGATATAACGAACACATGTTCCAGCGCAAGTCTACATAATCCGCAACAAGCTATAGAGGCGCACACGTAGCCGCCTGTGCAGATTGTTCGTGTGTTCTTCCCGTACTCTTGCCCTCCTGCCCTCCTGCCCCTCCCGCGTTCATGCACTCGCTTATACTCACCGCGCACTCGTGCCTCTCTTTCTCCTCGCTATACTTGTCTCCTCTCTTCGCGGACCACCTTCCGCAAACTCGAAATTCCCCGGCTCCTAATCGAATGTCGGTCGAATCGCAGCTCCCTCTTCGACCGTGACTCGGCCGGCAGTCGGCCAAATTAATTGGATTAATTCCATTCTATTTGGAAATTAACCGGCGCTGGATTCGTTCCCGAGCACACGGCTTAACAGTCGTTAATCGTTAAATAGGAAAATCACGTTCGCCGTGTCTTTCGACCGATTTACGAATCCTCGATTTTTATTTAATCTGTGCTTTAACGCGGACTCGTCGAAGGTAAAGATGCACTCGAGCAGAATTAGTTTACTTTATTCCTTTCGGAAAAATTTAGATAGATTCTTATTATTCTGATAAAGTAATGTAAAATAGCCGCTGTCGGTGCTCCGTTCTGTTTGCAAAATCGATGGACGCGAGGTTGGAATCGCGATAGCTCCTCGGAACAAGTCGAGCGTTCTTTTCGCTCGTAGTCGAAAGAGATTTCGACGTTTTTCCGTCGTTCTTGTCAAACAAACGCGTCGACTGGTCTCGTCTCGAAGGAAGAGGAATGCATTTCTATCGGAGCGTGCGAGGAGGAAAGTGCACACGCACGAACAGAGGTGGCCGCACGTGACACGCAGCCCAACACAGGGTACACCCTATGCACGGACGATTTCGCCCACGAAGGGGGCATCCGTCCCAAGAATCGGCCTTCAATCGGGCCTAATAGCTGGAACTCGTTAACGAAATTGTTTGTACTTCGTGATTCCGTTGCTAAACAACTCCCCAGCACCCGGCGGGGCGGTCCGGTTCTCCACTTTGAAACTCGGAGTCGCGTGTAATCACGTTGCCAGTTGCGAATTCCGTGAACAGGGCTACTTAAGTTATTGCCAATGCCGACAAAACAAACGGAATTGTCCGAAACCCCCCGAGGCGATCGCCGTGGCAATCCGCAGTGGAGATCCGGCTTTTTTTCCCCCGGAGAAATTTCCGTGTTCGAGTTCTCGTTATGACGTTCTCGGAGAGAGGTCCCCATTTCGTTGAAAGCTCCCCGAAATATCGGTCAGCGAGTTCGCGCTATAAACTGCCGGGTCGCGTCCGGGGGATAAAAAACGCAAGAACTATCGGCGCAGGACCGGTGTCACGCTAATTCGCTGTCTTCGATTGAAATTTATCGGGCGAATCGCGAGGATATTTAACACGGTCGAATCGGGGCCGAGCGGACGGCCGCGTTTCAACGCGGAATGAATTTTCTCTCGGGCTGTCTCGTTCCGGGGCGCGATGATATTTCATCTATGGCGCCGGGGACGATATTTTTCGACATTTACTTTATCATCGGCGCACAAAGATTTTTCTCGCACGATCCTGAATGCGCGCCGCTGGACCAGGGTATATCAGGCTTTTATAGCACGGTATCCGGTTTCAATGGTCCGCTTTTGTAACGAGCTATCGATAGGCGCACGACTTTTTAATACATCGGCCTCTGTCTCCCTCTCTCTCTGTCATGCTCGCCTCCCTCCCTTCCCCGCCGAGCAAACATCGATTTTTTTTTTTCAAACCGATGCCCGAACAAAGCCCGAAAGAGAGAGAGAGAGAGAGAAGCGGGAGACAATAACACTGAGACGCGTGAATCTCCACCGAATCGACTGGAATCAAATTCGACAGCTCGATCCCGTTTCCCGTTAATTTCTTTCCCGCGATTCACGCCTCCGAAATGTCACCGCCGCGAGATTTCCCCGCAAAAACGTCCCTCAGCCATTAACCCTTAACGGTCCGGAAGTATTTCAAGTTTCCTTCCCACCAAGCTATTTTTCGTACGAGGAGAAACTGTGGACTCAACATTTTTGTATCGAGTATAGAAAGGAAAATATTTATATTATTAATTAATTCGATTTCTGCCGCCATATACGCAGCATTGCTCCGTTAAGGGTTAATCCCTCGGACGTTGTCGTCGAAGATACAACAAAATGCTTCGAGAGAAATCTATATACCGCGACCTTGAACTGGAAATTTCGTTGTTTTATTTTCGGCAGAATTTAGCGGGGCGAGCAGATGATGAAATTCCGGCGGAGGAAGGCGGTGGTTGCGTGTATCGTTTTCGTTTTCTAGGGACCGGAAGCTCTTGGAAAATTTGTAATCGAGGAGGAAAGAGTGTGCGCGAGGCGGGATTCGAATGTTCGAGCGACGTTTCGTTCGAAAGAGGATCGCCGGCCCCGTGTACATATCGTGACCACTTACACGGAACACGACCGATGACATAGCGCGGTCACAGTAGTCACTCCATCGTGAATGCATGAGACACGATATGAATTGCAAATAGTGCACGCCGTCGGTGAGGGAGCCCCTACCCGCGTAATATCGACGATGCTCGTGGAATTGCTGTTCGAACGAGTAGTTTGTTGGACCGTGTCCGCGTGCTACCGAATGCTTCCTCCCCTTAAATTCGTCGAAATAATTTGTAATATATCGGCCCGCGAATTATCGAGCGCCCGGAGAATTACGCGCGACCGTTAAATTATAACAATTGAATATTTGTCGCGGGGAAACGTTCGCCGCGCCGCGTCGATACACCGTTACACGAGGGACGATTCCGAGCAATTTATCCGCGAGGGGAGATTCAACTTTTCTCACCTCTGTTCCCTCGATCGAACGAGAATCCTCGAAACGTTCCCCGTGTTTGGCCAGCGTTGCTTCAAAATTCTTCCCGCGTCCCGTAATCTCGGGAAGAAAATTCCAAGTTCAATTTTCTTTCCTACGTAGTTTTACTGGCACGTACGTGTAATTTGAATACCAGCTTTATACGGAGCCGCGGCGGTCTCTTATAAGAACGCCATCGTCCTCGATACGCTCGCAATTATTTTCGTCCATTTTACTCGTTCTTTGCTTATTTAACTCTTGGTTGAGCACAACGATATCCTGCTGCGACTTTCTAATCGCGTTTTCGGCTTGCCAACAAGAATTGGTTTTCAAAGAGCAGTACTGAGCACTTGGAAGATTTTTTGACCTGGACAATTTCTCGGGGATTTTCTTTAATCGAAAAATGTGTGTGACAAAAGTTCGAGTTACTGAATTTTATTTTTCCAGTTGCACACACACTTGGCAATTATTATGTAAAAGATGTGAAATTCCCTTCTTCTGCTGCCCTAAGCTGGTGGTTACTTTGCTTTTCGGTTAATCCAACGCTGTGTTAACGTTTAAATAGCCAGGCCTGGGTCGTAGCGAGGAAATCGAAAAGGAGTCGAGCGAGAAGGATCGATTGTTCGAGCGTGGTCATTGAAAATCGCAGGCTCGATGATCGGGGGGTCGAGGGAAAATACGGTTATCAATGCAATTCGGGGAAAGAAAGTCAATACATAGTTTCAGCCGGGCTGTATCCCTTGAAGCTACAACGGTCCGGGAGCGGGGTCTGCTCGGAACCCGTGGCCCGAACCCTGAACTCGAACCCGAACGATGGCTCTCGCAGTGGAAATTCTTATACGTAATATCGGCGGCGGTCTGTTGATTCGGCCTCTCAACAAGTAGTGCGCTGGACCGAGTACAAATGCTGGGAACGGCGGTCCGAGTTCCCTCGGTATTTCGGTAGCCGGTTCGTTTCCTTCCTGCATCTCGTCTTACATTTATCCCCCGTTCCCATTCCGGAATCCATTTCCGTAGAGTTTTACTAGCTACGGCTGGAAAAACCTCGAGAAGGGTCCACCGCCCAGAAAAGTCCGCCAACGAATACTCCGGGGCTCTGCTCGTTCGCGTTGCTACGCTCTCTCTGGCCGACCTTCCTTGCGAAACTTGCTCTATACGACCACCGTACGACCGGTCGTTCGAAACAAATGCCTCCTCCCGCCTTGCTCCGTTTATCGTCCGCCCAAGGACTAATTTTCCGACCGAATGCCAAATACTTCTACCGGCTTCTACCCTCCGTACGGCCAACCAACGTCTCAACATATCCCCCCACCCCCCTCCCGAAAATATCTCTTTACCGTGCAAAGCGTTTGGGTGCACTTAACGCGATTATTCCAACAGTTCGCAAGATTCTGGAATAATATTAGGGGGAAATCTGAAACAAATTTTCAATCCCCCTCTTATAGAAATCCAGGGTTCACGAAGCAAAATATGACTCAAGGTGACTCCTTACATCTTCTACAGAAGTGAATGTTTCATTTGTTAACCCTTTGCACTCTGAAATTTTGTAAAACACCTGTTAAATGTGGGCCTCAGCCTCGACATAGGAGCGCAAAGGGTTAAACAATGCTCCAGAGATCTGAAAAGATGACAGAGGGAGCAATATCCGGTGAGTACGGGAGGTGCGATCAAACTTCCCATTGCAATTCTTTGATTTTTTCCTGAGTGAGTTCCGCTGCCCGAGGTTCTCCAGGTTTCAACAAACTCAAAGTGAATTATGTCACGACATTCCCACCAAATGCACAGTAACGCATTTCCAAGTGATAAGCTAGGTTTAGGGGTTGATATTGCGGTTTGATTTGCAGAAAGCCATTGCTTGGAACGCTTTATGTTATCACAAAGAATCCATTTTTCATCGCCGGTAACGATTCTGCTAAGAAATGGATCTCTACGAAATGTAAATTACGTATAACAACGAAGTGCAAATTGATCGACGAATATTGGTCTCAGATAATTGATGCGTTACCCATATTCCTTGCCTATATGCCTTTCCCATTTCGCGTAGGTGCCTTTGTATAGTTGGCCATGCGGACCCAAGCCTTCTCGATAATTCTTGTATACTTAATTTTGGATCAGCTTCCACTAGAGATTTTAGGGTATCGTTATCAAATTCAACTGGTCGTCCATTTCGAGGCCTGTCAGAGAGATCATAATCGCCAGCAGCAAACCTTCTGTACCAACGTTGACACTTGTTGACCTTCAATATATCTCCATAAACATCGCAAATTTTCCTTGTTGTTACCGTTGCATTAAATCTCGCATGAATATGAAAAAGTATGCAACGACGAATATGATCCTGGGAAGGTACGGACGCCGCTATTTTATTACAGGGTTGTAAAAAGAAATTATACTTTTTAGAATATTTAGAACACAGGCTGCTTTACCGAAAACTGTAAAAGAATACGTGTTTCCTCTTGAACGATCGGTACAGAACTGAAGGCAAAACAAATTCTTTATAAATAATTGATTACTCAACACTATTCCTACCGACACTTCATGTATACCTATTCCTACGGCGACCGGTCTTTAGCACAACTTATATTTTTTAATATAGAATGAAGATAATAGCCAATTTGACGGTATAAAAATATAGTTTGTTTTATTTAGGAGTATATAACGTATATTTTATTCGTTTTCACCGCATAATATTTCGTTTACTATACCCTGTTGGGCCTGATGTTCCCCTAAAAATATTCTGAATAGGTGCTCTTCCAGGATTAGACCCTTCTTTTACTTCTTGCCAAACAGTTCCGTCTACAGCAGTTTCGATTACCTCTTCCTCATTCTCACTATCGGAAGTAACTAAAAATCTCCTTCTCTTTCGTCCTCTACGTACGTTCGAAACATTCTCTTCGTCCTCATCGGTGTTCGAGTCGTTCTCAAATAGATCATAATTTTCCGTATTGTCATTTTTAATATCAAAAATTTCGAACGTCTTGACATTTTGGGAATGAATATTCAAGGGATAAAATAAAAACTAAAATATAAAAATGTAAATCAAGATGGATAAAAAAATGAACAAAAGATAAAATGTGAAACTTACTACGAAGTATTGTTGGTTTGTTCACTTTTTCGAAAGTGACACTTATAACACGTAATACAATACAAAATACAATATAGAATAAAAGTAGAATAATAATAGAATAAAAATACAAAATAGTAAAAGACTGCCGAATAAGCTTCTTGTAACTTTCACGTTTTGATGCTCTCTGTTCAGCTCACAAGACTTTACCGATTTGAATTCGTGAGAAGACGTCTAGGCATCTCCTTCGGCTATGATATTATTTATTTTACAGTCATAGTAGATAAGACGGTGTAAGAAAATCCGAGGTTCTGGACCGCTTCGGATACCAATTAGGCAAATAAACACCGCGAGGCCGATAGGCGTGCGAGAACTGTAAACACTTCGAAGTGCCGTAAAGCAGTCCCTGGATGGCACTTTTCGGCTAAAATCATACCACAACTGCCTTACCTTTCGTTTGTAACGACTTTATACTTTTGGAATTGAGTCTTTGAAAGAATACTATTACAAAAAGATATAAATCGTTCTACCGGTCAAATGACCGGTCGCGGTAGGTAAGACAGACTACAAATTTTTCTCAGAAAATAAACGATAAAAAAAGAAGTGAATATTGAAAAATGTATTATACGCATATTTTAGGAAAAGCCGTGAAGTATAAAGGCGATTCAATTACGTTCTATATAAGAAATTCTAATCGAAATTTTAAAAACGGTCATTTGACCGGTCCCGGTAGGAATAGTGTTAATTCAGAATATTTTCAGCTTCTCGGGGAGGGAGCGTCGCACGGAAACATTCTGTTGTGCAGCTTCGGGTCGCGTCTGTTTCTCGATCGAACGGCGAACGCAGTTAACATTCTCGGACGCGAGCTCGCGGCGAAACTCGGAGGAGGCGTTTCCCCGTCGAAAGTATAGCGGCGTTACATAATTGGAGCAACAGAGCGGAGCTTGGCCCAATTACAGAAGTATGCCCGTGCCGTTTCGGGAATGCATTACACGTACGGAGGCACAGCGCACGATACCGAGTATCGAGCATTTGGCTTGGGCGGCTGGCGAAACGCGAGGCTCCATTCATTCCGGCCTTTTCTGTCGCAGTAATAACCTTTCGTCGTCGCGTTGTTATCGCGCTATCGGAAAGGCAATAATTTTTCCATTCTTCCGGCGTCTCGGATCGAGGGGGCCGGCCTGTGTGTAACGTTATAGGCTATAGTCCGCGCCACGCCGAGCCACGCCGCGCCGCGCCGCGCCATGCCACGTCGCGCCACGCCGCACCGTGCCGCCTCGAATCTTAACGGAAGGACGAAGATATACGAGCGGCGGGAGGCACGTGGCCGAATCGCGAAAATGTAAATTGAAACGATGACCTGCGTGCAGACAGCGCCGGCCATAATTCTCTTCGGACATCTTCATCCGCACCGGGTGTATTCGCGGTAATTATGTCAGTCTACCGGCTCTCTCGGTGCGGCCGATCGATGGGCCAGAATAGAAATGATTTACACTTTGCACTCGGTCGCGTCCCGTTTTCCGATCCCTGTAATTAACACTTACGCGAGACCCTCCTCTAAATCATCCTAATCTACCCCTCGCTGGCTATCCCTTGTCTTTTTGGGAACGGGAATTGAGAGGCGGTGGGCGAAAGGAAAAGAACCAATGGAATTGTACCGGATAGATGGGACCGCCGTGGACTATCATTCGGAATTAGTATGGAGTAGCAAGGAAACTGAATGCCGAGTATAAAAATATTCGCTTCTCTAAATCATCCTTATCTACCCCTAGCTCGGATAGTTCTATCCCTTGTCTTTTCAGGGATGGGAATACGAGACGTGGTGGGAGAAAGGAAAAGAACCAGAGTGTACTGTATAAGTAGGATCGTCGAGAACTATTGTTTGCAATTAACGAGTAACAGGTTCCGAGGACGCGCGACGATTCAATGGAGAAGCAAAGGAATTGAACGACGACTATACAAATATTCAGAACTCTACATACAGCGGTATCCGACGATTCTTATCGCTCCGACTCGTTCCTACGGAAATAATTAATTCCCAGCAAATCTGCCGTATACGTAGAATAATTTACCTCCTTTAATGCCACTGAAAAGTTTATACGCATTTACTCGACGCGGCAAGATTAATCCTTGAATTAACAATAGCCCGCAGCGGTAGCGAAGCTCTTCTATATTTTGATCTTCCATCGTACGGGTACGAGAGAGAGAGAGAGCCGGCTCGCAGTATTGCGTTGCATTATTCGCTGTTTTTCGCAAGAACGAACTCGAAGCGAATATTCGGCGGGACGTGACGTATACCGGGGGACGACCGGAAGCCGAATACATACTCGCTTACGACTTAGATCAGCCGTAAAATTGGACACCTCCAGGGAGGGGAGGGCAGAGCAGAGAAGGGAAGAGGAGTCCTCGGTGTTCGGTTTCGTGCAGACCTGCCCCGGAAACGTATCGCTGGACGAAAGGCACGGCTTCGCCGGGGGACGTACAAATTACGCACGCGACGACCCCCGCCGCGCCGTCACGCTAAAAATGAGTTGCCGCGTCGAAATCGAATCACGGGTTCTTGAATTACGCTCGGCGGCCGGCCGTGCGCCGGCTTGTAATTAATTCCGATTCCATTCTGGGTAATTGACGTCGCCGGGGGAATTATTTAACAGGCCTGAGATAGTTCGGTCACGGGCGATAAGCGGCGGCGCATGAAAATTTCCGAATTCGCGGCAGCCGACGGTGTTTTTCGCCGCGTAATGAGATCTGGTCTCGCTGGCGGAAAATAAAAATAACGACAGCCGACCGGGGTTTCATGGCCTCGTAAACCGTCGAACACCGTTTGATCGCGTATTCGACGGGCCGCGATTCGAGACACGACTCGAGGGAAATTATTATTTAGCCCGGTTAGATGATTCTCGAGAATTCTCCGGTTTATCCGCGTCGCGACGAGAGGAGACCGAACCAGCAGTCGTAAAAGGTGTTTACCGTTGAAAGGTGGGCGTTCGCGGGCTACGCACCATGCATCACATGGGGGAGCCTTATCTCGACTATATGGGCGGATTGTGCTCCGTAGATTATCATTGAAACCACACCATTCGACGCGATCCCGGGCACAGTTTCTCTCTTTTCGTTCCTCGTCCGTGATAAAACATCGATCTCTTGCTAATGGTAGCAGGCCTGCATCGGATGATAACGGTGACAGGTTTTTATCTAGTGTGCACAAAAGTTCTCGATAACTATGCGCTCATCCCCCTCGCTGGCCGATCCAGTCCGCACGGTAAACACTTCATAAATTTCTCGGATTTAGAAATGTAATCGCACGGGGCCGTTTCAAAGGGGAATTACAAGCTTGCTCGTCGTGCCAGACGGGGAATTGACACGTGTTCCGGTGATCACGTCCATATGGCTCCTAAAGTTGCTGTTGTCCATACTTCGTTATCGTCATTCGGACAATAACTCTTGTTCCAGGTGTTTCTTTGAAACGAAAGAAAATTGTTTCGGCAAGTAAAATAATTCTCGTGGAATCGAACCTGAAGATTCGTCGAGCGCGTACAACTGGTCGCGACCAGAGACGACTATACTTTCGTCCGAGTTGTTCACGCAGAACGAGAAGGATCGAAGAGATGTCTCTCGTTCGCTGCGATCGAAGCAGAGAATCTGAATGTTCCACGATGATCCGCTAATAATGACTTATGTACTTACGTTGTGTTCGAGGGACCCGCGTCGGCCGAGGTATTAGCAGGGAATATAAAACGGAAGTTGTCGGTTGATCCGATAAAAGCGTCCCTCCCGCTCCGTGTCTAGATCCCGAAAGTGCCGAGACACCGGCAGACAACTCTGTCCGCGGAATTGCGAGGCTGTCGGCGATAAGTCGGCGGTTCTCCTGAATCTTTCACGCATCGTAGCACGGTTTGTAAGTCGGTCGAACGCGCGCGAGCAGGCGAGGATTCACAGGTCGAACCGCAGACGCGGCCGCGTAAGTGTCGGCGAGGCTATTCGGAGAGAAAGAGAGACGAAGGGGAAGGGGAAGCAAGAGAAAGAGAAAGAAAAGGGAGAGAGAGAGAGAGATCGTTCAGATGAGAGAACGGAAGGATAGGGTGTGAGAAATGGGTGGAGGAGGGCAGAGTAGATTGCTATGAAGTTAGCTGGTTAACTCGACGAAACAACGGTAGCAAGTTAACGCGAGGAGTTGGCGTCAGTTGGCACCAGCGTTGCAGCTGAGAAGCTCGTGGGCTCGGGAGTGAGCGAGAGAGAGAGAGAGAGAGAGAGAGAGAGAGAGAGAGAGAGAGAGAGAGAGAGAGAGAGTGAGAGAGGCGGTAGGGGAACAGACCCCGAACCCGGGGTTCTAACTATTTCATTGTTTCATAATTGAAGCATTTGCGGTCTCACCGTTATGCATATATATATATCCATTAAAGGGGCTGAAGCGTGAAAACGCGGCGGCGTCGTCGTTGCCGAAACTTGCTTCGTTACCGAAGTAAAACGGAGCGCTGTCTTACTTCGGGACTGCTCGGGCCTCTAACGAAGTCGAAGTCAAAGTCGAATTCTGATTTCCTTCCTATTGTCGGCCGCGGGCGCAAACGAGGCTCTGACCTGTCGATAAACTCGGCGAATACGTAACCGGGAGCCTCGCAGATACCGTCCTCGGACCGGTCCTGAACCGTTTCATATTTCACCGGGTCGCTCGGCAAGTTCCGTGGAGACGCGGCTTAAACGCGCCACTGATGATGACCGATGACGATAGACTGCTGTGCAATCTAACTTGCGACCGAGTTCCGCGCCCCCCGTTCTACAGTCCGGCCCAAATGTGAAGGATCTAAAGTGTTGGTGACTTCTGTAGAAAAGAAGCTTGTCATTAAGTTTCTTCTTTAAAAACAAAGCACTGTTCATGGAGACTCTTACCATTTATAAAATATCCCTCCAGCTGCTGTATGCAGACACGCCCACAGAAAAAAATATCAGTGTCCGCACTGGAAGATGGTTTCGCATGAAAATCTTGACACGGTCCGCCCGGAAGAATAAAAAAATTTAATCATTCTGACACGCTCCGAGGTATCAAAAGAGGCCATCGTAAATCTCCCCAAGGAATGTTCCGGTGCAAGAAGAGAAAAAAGCAATTCATAAGGAAAAAGTTATTTAAATTTTACATCTCTCAGTCTCTCATTTGGGCCAGCCTGTACTTCGGCTGACCGTACGCGGTTTTCCTCCTTGTCCTCGACTTTGGCTTCCGGACGAGTTTACAAGTGGCGCGTGGAGAAGGAAACAATTTTTCCGTCTGGCGGTCCACGGATCAACGCGACACCGATTTACAATCAAACGGATAAATCGGGGCCCGCAATTAGAACGTTTAAATTCGCAAGAGTTTAAGCCGGCAGTTTGATCCGGCCTATAAATTAAATCGGGAAGCTTAAACTTCTCCGCGTTATAAATTGCAAGTAATTCAGTGGAAGCCGGCGTGTGCTCGCACGCGACACGTATTTATTTACTTTGTAAAAATATGGTATGCGTAGCCTGCCGTGACACATTAAGATTTTATCGGCGTTACAGGCCGGTCCCGATGTTGATCGCTCTGCTCGCTCTGCTCGCTCGCTCGCTCGCTTGCGCGGGCGCGCGCGCGACGGATTCCGCTGATAATGGGGTGAATTTTTCCGCGTCGTTGGCAGCGGGACGTACGGGCAATAAAGTGGTCAACCAGAGAATTAGTTTGTGACACGATCGCTCGATTTATGTAAATCGGTTTAATGTCGTCGGGCATCCGTATATTTCGTATTAACGTAATACCTATTCCCGCGTACGCTTCCGACAGATTTGCATGCATTGTCGGGGACGGTCAATTAAAATATTCCGGGACGATTTATGTTTCGTCTGCGACCGTTTTCACGGCTGAAAGCCGCCCCGGAGAGCTTGCCAGCGGAATTTCGCGTGTTCCGCCGTGACCTAACCGACGAAATATTTTTCAAAATTTTCATTATCTTTCCCCGGATCAATTTCACGGTTGACAAGGAATTTGTTTGCTCGCCGATTACAAAAAGGATGTCTAACAATAAGCGAACGTTTGGTCGGCGCGCGTGCGCCCGATATACAGGGCGCGTTCGATTGAAATTGGAAATTGGAGTATGTAAATAAATCTGGCTTGTCGGATGTTAAAATTAACGTATCGTGCAACCGTGTGTTTTCGATGTTGCAGAAAACACGCTCGGCAACGGTATGCCGCGCCGGTATAGTTATTGGCGAGCGGCGTGCTTGAGATACGTAATCACCATTGTGCACCTGACTGGACTCGGCGGAATAATTTTGCGGCGAAGATCATCTCGGTAATATAGCTCCAAGAGAGGCAACGTTGCTGCTGTTGCTGCTGCTAGTTTCGCACGCGGCTTTCACCATGCGAAATGTAAATGTTTCGACATTAGAACCGCCGCACGTAACGCGAACGACTTTTTGAAAAGGAAATCTGTTCGTTGTAATAACTCGTGCGCAACTCGAAGCATTTTCGTAGAAGCAGCTTCGCGCGGTCTATTCGACGACGAAAATCTACTCCGATGGAAGATAATATCTGATGGGAGACGTAACAAATAATTATTTCGAACAAATAAATCGGGTTACTCGCGAAACGAACGGGTCGGAGTAATTAGTGTAACGGGACTTGATAACGCAGCAAACATACGCGGCTGCGAAGCCAATTATGCGATACGTGTGCGGCATAATCCTGAGGAATTGCCGACAGTATTGCTGATCCATATTCCGACTTCCGACGTTGTTATCTTAGCACCCTGATACTAATTCTTGATACAGCCGCCCTTCTCCCGGCCAATGAAACGATCGCTCAAAATTCTTGGAACGTTAATTAATATCCAATTTCATCGCGACGCGTGCGAGAGAACTCCAGGAAATTTAATTAGCAACTCGTCTCCAGGGACAGCGAATGGATTATTTCGACCCGAATACCGTGCGACGCGGGAACACAACGTTTGTCAATTTGTTGGCGTGGCAGTTCGGCGCCGTACAATTAAAAAGGGTCAACGAGTTTACTTTCGGGACAAGATGGAAGCTACACGATCGGAGACACACGGTATTAGCAGACCGCAAAATCGTTGCCGTATAATCCGATGCTATCCATGGTAACCGAGCCATACTTGCGCCGTACGAAACCAAAGTGGTAGTATACGAGTATGGAAGCGACGCATTAGTGAATTAGCGTTTCCTCCCGTTGCAATCAAGGTAATGTGCCAGTACGGCACGCGCCTCCCCCTCGCTTCCCCGTCTTTTCGTTGGTACACACGAATAACGGGTTCCCTTTCCCGTATGTCGACCGCCCAAGACAATTAATAATTCAGGATTCTCGATTGCCGACCAGTCGATAAATCTATACAATTGCCCGATTGTCCGGGGAACGCGTAAGCAGAAAATATTTTTCGGAACGTCACCTCCCCTCTTTCCAACCCCTTTAACATTAAACTTACCGAGCCTTAAAAGCAACTAATACATGTTGTCTTATAAAAATGACGAGATTTATTTGGATTTCTCGTTCTCTCCTAAATATATTTATTTAATCATTTCCCAATTTCAGTGATTGTAAAATAAAACATCTGGAACGGTCATTTTGACCGGCTGTGGTAGGTTTAGTGTTAATTCAGTTGGTAAAATTTCTTTTCCTTCTGGGAAGGAATGTTTTCCTAATTGTCCGTCGATACGAGGAAAACGATAGTGCAAAAGGGCTTGATCCTGAGGGAAGGCTGCAGGCCGGACGAGTTATCGCGTCGAAACACACTCTGGAATCCGACAAGCCACGAGGCTCGGGAAAATCGTGTTTCCACGCCATTGACGTGACCCTGTAGCCATTTCGTCGCGCCAGAAAAAAAAACGTTTCATTTCCCGCAACGTACAACCGGGAACGGTGATTGAATTCCACGTTTGTCAAAGTGCACAATGCGCCGTTTTTCGTCCCCGAGAAATTCGTTTTTCAGGAATTTTAAATTGATTTCAAGGGGGCGACATCCCATCGGCGAGCGTTTGTGACGTTGCAATCCGCGATGCAATACGTTTCGGTTTAAGGGAAGCTTCGACCCTTTTCGTCGAAACCGCGGACAGAGGGTCGGACGCGTCCGGGGGATTATTTTGATTACCGCGCCGGTTTATTTTCCGTCGACAGACGACACGGTGCGACGCAACGTTCTCTCCCTCTCTCCCTCTCTCTCTCTCTCTCTCTCTCTCTCTCTCTCTCTCTCCCTCTCTCTGGGTCCGCCGGGTTTACGTAAGAGTTTTCGAACGCGTTGTTCATTGTTACCACTTGTCGTTCGCGTAATCGGTTTGCGCGTGCCTCTGTCATCGAGCGAGGGAACTGCCGCACAGCCGTTCACGCGAATATGTCCGCGAATACGCGATACGCCACGCGTCAAATAATTTCGCCGAGCGACGCCGAGCGACGCCAGTCACGCCGATGTGCATCGAACGCGTTTTCCCACTGCTCACGCAATACGTCCGCTGCGAAATTGTTTTTTTTTTTTTTTGTTGCTGCTGGTCGCCGTGAAATCAGTCGAGAAATTGGGTTATCCGGAGCAAAAAAAAAGGTTCAGGCTAGTGTTCCTTGGAGCCGATCGGTCGACGCGCGGCGCTGCGCGGCGGTCCGCTTGAGCATGAAAATTGGAAATTTTTATCCTCTTACGGTGATTCGGTTGACCCGGATGATACGGCGTGGAACCAGCCTGAACGGATTTCAAATTTCTCGAAATAGCAATCTATTTTCTACCAGCGGATTAAAATTGTAAAATCTTCGATGCCGGGTCAACCAGCCTCGACTCTACTCGATAGGCTCATTAGGAACCGCCTACGGCCGTGGACAGATTCTCAATCCGATTGGTCCGTCTCCTCCGCTGAAAAACGTCGCGTTGTCTCGTTAAAACTTTGCCAGAAGAGCGTTCGTGGGTCGGTCTTATCACAGAAGACCCACATTCTCATTACCATCGGCCAGTTCGAGAACTGTGTCGGATTCCGCGGGAAAACAAACTTATGACGAGTTTATTCGTTTCGAGACCTCCCAAGTTATGGCGACGGCAGCGGCAGTCGATCCGGAAAACGTTCGGATCTCGGTGAAATCGTCCGATCGACTCGCGGCCTTTTATTTTTCCGAGGGAACGTCGTTGCGGTATTGGCTCGGCTCGGTAAATATTCCGATTTCTTCTCTAGACGGCCGACAATGTGTTAACTCGACGTCGATTTAATATTCGAGCAGCCATCCAGAATTCAGGGGACGCCCAGCGGAATGCTGGCTCTCCGCTCGCGCGGGTCTCCTCTCTCGGGGGACAAAAACCGTCAGCGACGAATTACAAGTGTAAAAATGCGGCGCGAGTCGGTTTTCCATCGCGTCCCGATCGTGCACGCAACGCTTCCGCCATCTTCGTGCTCGATGTAGCGGACAGGGTGGACTTGTAATCTCCCCATTGTGTCGATGCTGCGACGCGTGTACGCAGATAGGAACGATTCGACCGGTGCAGCTAGCGAATATACACGCCCACGCACACCTATCTGCTCTCGAAGTTCATCACCGGGCCCCGGAGAATTCATCTTGTCCGGGAATGCTCGTTCCTTTCGGACACGGACGGCGGCGTCTGCCTTTTCAAGCCTGGATCCACCATTTTCAACCATTCGCAAAAACGACAATGGCGGTGTATAAAGTACACTTCGCAAAACGGGAAGACGTGTTACAAGAATACGTGAAAACAATTTGCTGCTCCACCTAGCAACGAAAGCCAGTACAAACTTCTGTAATAAATTACTCAGTACGTACCGCGTTATAGGAAACTCGGAGTTAGTAAAAATCGAACCAAATTGAATTCAAATTGATACAAATCAGATCGGAATTTTCCACCTCGTTATAGGGGAGATTACTGTGCTAAAACCAATGTAATTGAGTGCTAGCAAATTGGGAGCTAGTGCAAACTTCTATAATAAATTACTCAGTACGTACCGCGTTATAGGAAACTCGGAGTTAGTAAAAATCGGACCAAATTAAATGAAAATTGATACAAATCAAATCGTAATATTACACCTCGTTATAGGAGAGTTTACTGTGCTAAAACCAATGTAATTGGGCACTAGCAAATTGGGAGCTAGTGCAAACTTCTATAATAAATTACTCAGTACGTACCGCGTTATAGGAAACTCGGAGTTAGTAAAAATCGAACCAAATTGAGTGAAAATTGATACAAATCAAATCGTAATTTTACACCTCGTTATAGGAGAGTTTACTGTGCTAAAACCAATGTAATTGGGCACTAGCAAATTCGGACCTAGTGCAAACTTCTATAATACATTACTCAGTACGTACCGCGTTATAGGAAACTCGGAGTTAGTAAAAATCGAACCAAATTGAGTTCAAATTGATACAAATCAGATCGGAATTTTCCACCTCGTTATAGGAGAGTTTACTGTGCAAAAACCAATGTAATTGGGCACTACCAAATTGGGAGCTAGTGCAAACTTCTATAATAAATTACTCAGTACGTACCGCGTTATAGGAAACTCGGAGTTAGTAAAAATCGAAACAAATTGAGTGAAAATTGATACAAATCAAATCGTAATTTTACACCTCGTTATAGGAGAGTTTACTGTGCAAAAACCAATGTAATTGGGCACTACCAAATTGGGAGCTAGTGCAAACTTCTATAATAAATTACTCAGTACGTACCGCGTTATAGAAAAGTCGGAGTTAGTAAAAATCGAACCAAATTGAATTCAAATTGATACAAATCAGATCGGAATTTTCCACCTCGTTATAGCAGAGTTTACTGTGCTAAAACCAATGTAATTGGGCACTAGCAAATTCGGACCTAGTGCAAACTTCTATAATACATTACTCAGTACGTACCGCGTTATAGGAAACTCGGAGTTAGTAAAAATCGAACCAAATTGAGTTCAAATTGATACAAATCAGATCGGAATTTTCCACCTCGTTATAGGAGAGTTTACTGTGCTAAAACCAATGTAATTTGGCACCGATTGCACGGAAAAAGACAATTTCAGAAAATGTCCAGCACACGCCTTTCTTCCAGACATTTATTCAATTTTTCTGCAGTGGGTTAGGTTTACTTGGACGGAGTATATCTCCCACAACTGTGATTATTTTCGAGGGGAAAAATTTGTGACAGTAGTCAAGTGTGTGCTGCATAAGACCGGGTAGGTTTGATGTGCAGAGATCCCGGGGTTTTTGTGTAAAAAATTGTGATGGATGCAGGTGTTCTCGAGGCTTGTCTCTTAAGAGGCTTCCGTCGGGGCAAGACTTGGTTCGCCTCGATCACCCCACGGGATTGTCGAACAGGATCGCGACAAGTTTGCGGTACACGGGTTGCGCGACGGTTACGCACACGAGTATTTACATCTGGTACCGATGTAGAACACGCGGATATCAGCGAGCGGCGACGGCGTAGGGAAGCCAGCCAGAGGGAGAAGAACGATACCTCGGAGCCTCGTGGCTCCGAGCCGCTTCGAGGAGGCTGCCAGCTCTGAACATTGAAAAGTACGTAGGCGCCACGTGCTTGCAGGAAGATGTATCGCGGCGCAACACTCTCTCGAAGTCGCGCAGCTACGGACACGGGCCCGGGAACGGGAACGGGAACGGGAACGGGAACGGGCCGTCGTCCCTTCCCGTACGTGTCGTTTCGTATACACCGACGTTTACGTCCAAGTGTTCGCGTAGCTACCACTCATAGTCTTCACATGGCGGGTTTGTACGAGCGTGACTATACACGTAAACTCCGGGCGAATTCACAATGCAGAGACGTCGTCGTTGGCCTGCCCTCCTCCTCGTTCTCCGCTTCTTCCTCGTCACCCCCTCCGCCTCGCGTCCTCGTCGTGTTCTCATCCCTTTCCCGCATTGCCGTCCTTGCGCAGCCTGTGTTATTGGATTTGTTTGAAACTTTTCAAATTCGACCGGCGAATGTGTCTAACCCGCGACGTGCCGAGACAGTCGAGACAATTTTTCGAGTGCACCGACCGCGCCGGAATACTTCCCGCGACGTCTTCGGGCTATCCGGAGCTCGGCGGCGGCCCGCCTCTTACAAAACATCCCCGAACGATGATGCATCGGAACGGCTCGACAAATCGGGATGCATGGCGGATACTGTTTTTCCCTTACGAATGATCGACGCGAGACTCCGAGAACTCGGTTATCCAGCCGACTCGT
Organism: Halictus rubicundus; assembly: GCF_050948215.1. Classification (NCBI taxonomy): domain Eukaryota; kingdom Metazoa; phylum Arthropoda; class Insecta; order Hymenoptera; family Halictidae; genus Halictus; species Halictus rubicundus. Next base: position 6,986,138 of record NC_135154.1, read on the forward strand.
GAATAACCGTGCTACCCAGTCGAAATAACGTTTATCGTTCGAGCACAAATTTTCACTAGCAGTCCAACTATACAATCGATGCTGTTTAACCCTTAACGCTCCGACTTTTAATTGCGAATATACCGGCAACTCCAACTTATTCTCATCATACTTAGACCTGCAAGTTTTGAAGTGTCGGATTTTAAATGCTACAATGACGTGTGAATAATAATATTAAAGACATTCAAAACAATCTTTATTCATATCAGAAGTAATATAATTTTGATTACAATATTTATATTAATCGGAGCGTTAAGGGTTAAGACCGTTCGCTGCTTTGTTTATCGATTCTTAAAGATATTTTCTTCGAGGTATTCCTCGGGGGCATGTAATTACCTCGCCAGAGTAATTGAATGGCAATTTCGACATTCCGGGTCAAAACTGTTGACAGGATCCACGAAAAATCTAAACAGGAGATAAACCGTGGTGCACGCCGGGCATATCCGTCAAAGACGCCGGCGTCCAGCGGAATAATGACCCGCAAGATGTAAGCCAACATTCTTGTTCACTCTTTCGCCGCGGGTTAATTATTTAACGCTGTTCGGCCGGTCGGTTAAGCGAGTTGAATGGTCATTTAGCCTCGAAACGTTTCTTCGCCGGAAGAAGCCGCACCGTGGCGTCGCGTCGACGGTGTCAGGACGCTACCAAAGAGTCCTTTCAGCTCTCCGGTGCCCGTGTCTGCTAATTCTTTCGTCCTGTTTGCTTCGCGTAGAAAGAAAGCATTGCGAATCTCTGCACTCCTCCGCCACCGGGGGAAAAAAGACGAGCGGAGGGAGCAAGTGGCCATTGTGACCCGAGGTAACGAGCTCCGTCGCGCGCGTACGTGTGTACACGTGTTTGTGTGTGTATATGTGTGGAGAATAGTTAAAATTTGTTAGCGTAATCGAGCTGCCAGAGATCGCGCTCAAAGTGGAAGAAACTTTAAGTCGAGCTTCTGGCTATCTAGTCTTTTAAATCACGGTAGACGAAGAGGAGAACGCGCGTTCATATTTCCTCCCCCGCGCAGCGGAGAATCGCAAAAGTGTATCTCATTATCGGGCTAAGCGAGTTCTGTCGTGTTACGGGGCACTTTGTTCGCTCGATACTTTGCGCCGAAGGGGCTCGCCGGAGAGAATTGCCGGCTTTAAACAGCGGAAAGTAGACAGGACTCGCGTCGTTCCTCGTAACGCGACCGATCAACGAGTGTTTTAGTGCCCTGGTGATCTTGTATCGTCGTTGTCGCTGTTTTAACTCGTGGTACAAGATCAATTTTGCATCGTGCAGAATAGAGAATAGAAGCGCGTGCTCTTTCGAGGAGAAATCGAAAGCGGAGAGAGAGATAGAGCGAGTTGTTAAGCTCGGGATCGACGGGAACGCGCAGTCACGCTTTTTAATCTCGCGTTCTATTTCCGGGCAGTCGGATAATGGAAAAGTCGGGCTGCCGGCGAGAAGGAAGCAACAGGGATTCGGACACGGGGTGGGATAAAAACGTAGCTACAATTGAGCAATCTCATGATTGGAGGACCTTCCGTGAGAGACCTGCGAGAGGACTCTCTCTCTCTCTCTCTCTCTCTCTCTCTCTCTCTCTCTCTCTCTTTCTCTCTGGCCGTGTCTTGGTTGCTAGCTGTCCTCCGAGATAAATCCGTCCAATCCTCCAAGGAGCACCATTCGCTATTTATTCACCAGGTTTTCTTTGATTTCGTGAACGACCGGGCCCCGGTCCTGTTTTCCCAACCGACCGGACTCCGACTCGCCTCGGTTGCTCCTTTATAAGCTCTCCGAGGCCACTATATTGATTAACGTTCGGCTTTACATTGTATCGAAGTTAAATTCAGCCGGAAGATTCGGCTATCCGCGGCCGATGCCTTAAAAGCCACTGCACCTCAATTTTCCTACGCTTTATCGTGGAATTTCGTAATAACCGTGCCCGAGCGAACGAGCAAGAGAGAGAGAGAGAGAGAGAGAGAGAGAGAGAGGACGCGCGGACGGTCTGAAACCGATCAATTATCGACCATCATTCTTACCGTTTCGGAGAATTCGATTTGAAAGTTTGCCGCTGACCTCTCCGCATCGCGGTTTGCTGGAGCAGTTTGATAGCTGCAATCACTGGCAGCATAGAGAAGTTGCGCCTCTATAGTAGTTCATGTTCCGGGTTCGCCGATGTGTAACTAGAGAAGCAGGGCATCATCTAATTGTCTCGGTGTTTACTCCCAGCGGTTTGTGAAACTCACCAGGGGGGTTTACGGATCACGTACAAGCGATCCGAGAGAGCGGGACTTTGGACCCTTTGGATAGTCAAAGACTATGCTCTCCGGTTTTTCACACTTGTCCCGGGAGCTCGGCACGACTCGGAGACCCCCGGAGTCGAGTATATTTTCGACCAGTTTCTAGCGCCGCTGCAATCCGCTCGGCTCGTTACACCTGCTACGAGAACCGCGAGAACAATGCTCTTTCATCGGCAAACACTCGTCGCGAACGTTATTTAGAACAAGTTTTCTCGTGACATCAGCTCCTGTTGCAAATGGAGGACCGGTCATCCGGAGACTGACTTGCTATAACGCCACCGGTATTCGGAATAACAAAGAGAGATTTATGCTCGGGCACGGGCTTCGATATTCTACGCGTTTATTTAGTTTTGCACCGATCGATCGCGAGCACAATGGCCACCGCGGCGAAAGCGCGCGATATATTACAATCTTAAAAATTCGATTCCGTCCACGAGACTTTTGAGTCCGCGTCGTATTTCACGAGAAATTAGGGAATTTATGAGAGCGCGTTAACGAGCCGAAAATATAGGAGTTCAAAGTCGAACATTCGATGTGTGCCTTGTTGCGACGGCGTTCGTCAGCCGGCCTTGCTGTGGTAATTTGAGCAACAATTACGCGGATCCGGTTCTCACGTCGAAAATTCGTAAATACAGGAAAGTATTCCCTTTACATCGTGACATCCGGCGGGGGGCGACTCTCATTACACAGGGCTCGCTGGCAGCATGAACGTGTCATCGATAGTTTTTCTTCGGTGCTTGTTAACAGTGCCGCGCGCCACGCCGTTAACGGAAGCGAGCACTTTGATCGAATACCGATCGACGAGTTTGGCGAATGGAAATGCAACCGGATATAATGCGCTGGCGAAACTGCCCGGAAATAACGATCCGTCGAGCGTCGAGGCGGTGGTGGGTCCGGTGTCCAAGGTTAATCGATAATTAAATAGGCCCCGGCCTGATCCGGGCCAGTACAAGCCCAACATCGTCGTGGCGTAAGCCCGCTCGAAAAATACATAGAATCGATTACCGCGAAATTAGCTGCGAGCCCGCGACCACGATATCGCGGAATGTATTCGCCTATTATAGCCGGCGGTGCAGCCGTTCGAATGATCAACGGGTATCATTGGGATGCGCGGTAATACATTAGCAAAGCCCCGGCGTGGAACGTGCGCTCGCATGATCGCGTGCATCGCGTTTATTTGGTTTTGTAATCACTTACGAATCGCGGCGCCAATAAAATTGATCCCCGGCTAAATAATTCCCAGTTGCCGGTTGTTCGCGATCGGACGGATCGTTTTCTCTCTCGGGCTTTCTTTCATCGATCACCGGTATCGATCGGTCATACAATCGAACCGTACACGTCGCGAAACGATACACGCTCCGAGGGTAAATCTTCCAGTCGATGACGGACAACGAGAGGCGCAGGCGATAGCAAACCGAAAACAGTAATTCATCAACGCATCCGAACGAATCGCCGGCAGTCTACGTCGCTAATCACTAATTAGCCAATTAGCTCACGCAATTTTGCTAATAACGGCCGCGAATATCGAGCGGATGAATGGCACGACGCACCTGCAGCCACGCTAAAGGGGTATTCAACGAGCAACGATGCTGCTGCCGGCTGCCGGACGCCGCGGCGTTTCGATTATGGCCCCCGCGCCGTAATTAGTATTCTATCGACAAACTTGCCACCTTTCGCAGATACGCTAATCAGGCTGATCGCGTTTTGCGCCTAAACAATGATACTTGAATGCCATGCCGACGCGCCTCGTCGGTTTCGCTGGACGTGCCCGCGAATCCACCGTGTAGCCATCGTTCGATGTACCTCGATCAAAATCCCAACATTTTTAACAAACCAATACTTACAATGCCAACGATTTATTGGAACACGGGTGAAACTGAACAAAGTATCGTAAACAACTCAGTAGAACCGGGGCCCGAAACACTTACATTCATCACTAGGTAATTTGTGAAACAACCTAAATTTTTAGGTTATGGTCACACATACGTCGTATTTATTTCTTCATATTCTTGCTACAAGCATGTGGCCCGAAAGGTAAAAAGATAAAGAAAGGTTGACGAGTATGGCTGCTCTGCCTCGAGGTGGCTCGGTCTACACTTTGTTAACACCACAAATAAGTAACACAGTAATTTCTCTATATATGTCGCCGAGACCTGGAAAATAAATGTCGCGGAGTATACCCCCGTGGAGTGCAAACATAAGACGGCTCGGGTATGCCTCCTGGACGATACAAGACGCTTCGAAGACCCGTGTTGTTGACATACACTACCGGCCAAAAGTAATTGCCCACATATAAAAATCGCATAATTTTCTTAAAATAGAACCAAACGAGTTGAGATTTCTTGACACGTTAAATGACAAAGTTTACTAAGTAACGGGTAAACGAAATGTTGAAAAAATTGGTATTGGTCGGAATTGCGAAGAAAAAAGTTAAAGTAAATTTTTTCAACTTTTTTATCTGAGCCTGTAATGAAACTTTATTCAATACGTTTTGTAGATCAACGTCATTTATATATACGGTGAAAATTTCATCCAAATCGGTTAATATCGTTATGAGTTATAAACATTGAACTGTGATCACATAAGGGTGAAATTCCTTGACAATGCCGAATATCTGCGACTTTCATTCTTAAGCTCTCATCTTGAAATGTTTATTGCTCATAGCAACGTTCACCGATTTAGATGAAATTTTCACCATACACATACTTAACGTAGATCTACAAAACGTATTGATTAAAGTTTCATTACAGGCTTGGATAAAAAAGTTGAAAAAATTTACTTTAACTTGTTTCTTCGCAATTCCGACCAATACCAATTTTTTCAACATTTCGTTCACCCGTTACTTAGTAAACTTTGTCATTTAACGTGTCAAGAAATCTCAACTCGTTTGGTTCAATTTTAAGAAAATTATGCGATTTTTATATGTGGGCAATTACTTTTGGCCGGTAGTGTATATCGAGAATTCATTGTGTACGATAATTTCAAAGGGAGGTAACGGCGCATTTCCGTTTGCGTTCCACTTAACGCGCAGAGAACGTTGCCGGGTAACGGTGTGTCAAAAGTGGAAGTCATCGGGGCCGAGCTAACAATTTTCGAGAGGGAAACTCGATGTCGGAGAGGTGCGGCGCGTGAAGTTCGCGACATAACGTTGAGTTACGCCGTGTAAATAGCAGCCACCAGCCGAGTTAGATGGATCCCTCGGCTGAACAATACATCTTTGTCGAATTGCAAATGGTTGTTCCGCGCTGGCAAACAGCTGCTGATGCTTAGCCGCGGCAGCAGCGATACCGTCTGCGACGTCTGCGTTATTATTCCCGGGCGAAAACTGAGCTCGGCTTCTTCGGCCTTATCTAGACGGCCGTGTTTCACGGCTTGCTCTCCGGCCTGTCCCTAATCCACGCGTTCGTTCCTTAGGCGGAGGTTCGTGGCCTTGACAATTTTCGCAAAAATTTTGTTCACACGCGTCCGTTTGTTTCTCCCGTGGAAATTGAAAATGTTCCAGCTACCGCGCGACACTGGTTGCACACACGGTTTTCTGTAATTTTCCGGTGTGCACCGTGTAGACGTACACGGAGAAACTCGGTTAGCATTCAGCGGGCAAACGAAACAAACGTTGTCGTCAGTCCGGCGTTTTTTTTTTAAATAATAAATAATCTTACGCGCGGGGACGTGGAACAGAAGAGAGAGAGAGAGAGGAAGCTCTCCGGACGCATTTGTCTCGACGTTAACGATATAATTGCAATATCCCATCTCCCGGCCGCGGTTTACGGTCGGCGCAATTTTGTTTGCTCCTTCTGTCGGCCTGTGGCGCGTTGTTTTCGTTAACGATATTATCGCGATATCGCGCGTGCAATTCGCCGGAGAGGAGCGAGCGCGAGGAGCCGGTTTCAGAGCGCTCGCCACCGTGCTGGCCGTAATTTATGCGCAGCGTCGCGTGTCTGCGACTCTATTTAACGTCTTCTAACGCTGGTTTAGCATCTATTGCGCGCAATGTCGCGCGTATTTGCTTATGCAATAAATGTCAAATACCTTTCTTACGATGCAGCGGCACTCGCCTCGTCGCGTCGCGTCGCGTCGCTCGTCGTTTTGCGTCTCGAGGACGCGTCGCCGTGTTGTGTAAGTCGTCGGTACAAAACGCTCCAACTGTTATCTAATCTCGGAGAGTCGCCCCGTGTCTTTACCTCGTCGGCTGGTGCTGCTTGCGGAGAAATATTTACTCGCAAACAAGCCTTCCCTTCCTGATGTATCCGGCTCGCGGCCGAATTCGTTGTCGTCACTCCTGTCGCTCCGAATTCCTTTCGTATCGCGTTTCGCGTCTCATCTACGGGAGGTCTGTCGCCTTTCTGGAAACGTTTACGATCATAAAAATCGCCTACCTCTGTACTCCCAGTCACGAGCCTTTTAGAATAAATAGAGTTAGAGGGAAGCACAGGGCGATCAGAAAATAAAAGCACAGAGCGATTGTAACCCCATGGTGTTTTCTCGGTCGACGATGTAGGAGGGATTAAAGGAGAGTGTTTGGTTGCAGATGACAGTCGGCATGCCGCCGTCGTAGTCGACGCAGCGATTCGTCGCGATAGGATCGCTCGATCGCCGAAAATGAATAGGATCAAGCCGGAGCAGGGACGATCCGATTAGCGCGATCAGAGGACGCAGGGAAGACAACGATCTCGCGGGGAAAAACGAATTGAAAAGCCTTCGACTAGCGAGGTGATCCGCTGCGGAAGACGCGGGGGGGCAGGGGTTCGGAGAGAAATCGTGGAAAAATCGAGCGTAAATGGTGTCGGTGGGACGGTTAAGCGGGTTTACGAGCGAGTAGTTCTCGTCCGGAGCGGTTTCTGTAGGCGAGAGCAGCCAGAGAGCAGGAGAACGCGCCGGTACGATCGGTGAGGGATGCGGCCCACGGCCGAAGGGTGGGGTCTTTGGGCACCGATAAGGCTTATCCGAAGATACGATGGCCGACTGCTCGGCTGTTGTCGTCAGTCGTAGTGCTCAGGTGGCGTCGACGAGATCGCCGCTCGGTTTAACTCACGCCGATACCGCGGGTTCGCGCCTCTTCCACGTTCGAGCACCGCAATCGCATCCCATCGTTGATCGAGTTCGACTCAGACTGGTCGGCGCGGAATTAACGGACGTCGCCACGGACGTACAAGAGGATCTCGAGGAAGAGGAAGCCGTCTGAGCGACCACGACGGAAAACAGGTTCGGAAACACGGCCACGGTAAAACGATAAGAACACTGTGTCCGACCATCGCGTCGCAATCGGTGTCACGGAAAACGGACCCCTCCTGCCCTCGTCAGTCCCCTGCGCCTTCTCCTTCGCTCCTTCGAACCTTTCCAGGGGGTGTGGACACCGGCTTCCAAGCCCCAACCACTCGCGATACACGCCCGCTATCTCAACACTCTGCTCCGAGTTCGAAATAACTTCACTCGCCCACAATATTCCAACAATCGTTTTAAAACGGACGATCAACGGTTCAGAATTTCTCACTAAAAATGAAATTGTATTCTGTTAACATATTCAGCAAATTGGTAACATATTCGGTAGACTTTGTGCTGGTCGGTAATGTGTTAAAAGTGATCCAGAAGATATTGCACTTGGTCGGGAAATTGCTAGAACACGGTTTGGAGATTGGCGCGGAGGGAATTTTGCAATAGCAGGTGTACACTGGAGTTCGCAGGCAGTGTCGTTGCAAAAGCGATTTCCACACCCCGGCGCTCTCTCCTGGCAAGTCTTGTTCTCTCAAAGCGTCTCGAGATTTTAATTTAACGTTTTAACGCGCGAAGTGGTCAACGGTAAAGAGAAGTCGAGGAGAGGAAGGAGAGAGTACCCAGAAGTCGGTTCGAGCAAGGAGCCCTGGCTACGTGTCGAACAGAGACGGAGGATGAGAGAAGGAGATAGGGAGCGCGAGCGGCGCGAAGGACAAAAGTGTTAGAGGGTAATCCGAGAGAGCAAGGCTCTCTTTCCTACGAGCTTTTCCCGGCTCGCGGCCCTTCCATTTTCTCTCTCTCTCTCTCTCTCTCTCTCTCTCGTCGCTTTCTTTCAGCCCCCTGCTCCAGGAGACTGGCAGCTCGCGTGCTAAATTATTCGTGACCCCTTTGACACTTGACAGCGGTGGCAGTTCCGGTAATTGTACGTCTATCTTCGCTCTCCAGACTCGAGTTTGACTTTCTTGCGTCCTTCTCCGGTCTCCGCCGAAAATTTCAATTTCCCCTCGGAGGGAAATTCTTGTAGACGGTGGACGATACCGATTCGATTCGCCGTTCTCTTTCGCTGTTCGAATTTCGTGGGGTTTTCTTTGGCCGAGAGCGAATCGACGACGGCATTTTGTTGTTTATTTTGCGAGCTGAAAAAGAAAGGTTTCGACCCGCCATAGAGGGAACGCAAACAAGATATTTAAATGTCCTTCGCTGTGAACGGTCCTCGATGCGAGCGCAGTTTTCCCGGGGTTAAAGCGGAACTGCGCTCGACGCTCGTCGCTCTCTCGTCGCGTTCGAAGCCCCGCTCCGTAAAATCCGAGCGTTTCGTTTAATTTCCTCGTTGGTGTTCTGCAACGAGCATCGGGGAGCGTCTTCCGGCGATAAGCCGCTCGAATCCGCACGAAATCCGCGAAACTATTCGGAAACACGCGGCGACGAGACGTCCCGCGGATCTGTGGCCGCGTCTCCGTTCTGTTTTCGATTTTCGGCGAGCTTTTTTTCGTTTCGGAGGAATATCCGGGCGATTCGATCGTTTCGGAACAAAGGAACTCCGGTCGACGAAACTGCGGGAGCGAAAGAGCCCGAACTCCTCTAAGAAAACGGAGATCGCACGGTGGGAGGGACCGGGGGGAGAGTAAAGCCGGAATAAAGGGCGAGAGAAGAGTAACGCTATTGGAGATCAGCTGGTTCGCCTATACGAGACGAGTTTCTAATTAAACTGAAACTTTTAATTGACTCGTTGCGAAGCCGTTTCGCGCGCTCGAGCTGTTCCACGTACGCGGCGTTCCGGCTATATCTACGTTCCTCCGATTTCACTCGCTTACACGAGTGCTCTGTCTTCGTGGACTCGCCTTTCCCAGCACCTTCCACAGTCGGAGGTCCGAGGAGGACCTTCTTTACGACCACTTCGTCGCCGGCTAATTAGAGATACGGAGTCCGATCGCGTTCCTTACGCGGAGGAAGCGTTCCGCGAAACATCCGCGCTCTTCCCACGGAAATTTTTTCTCCGCCCTTCGAAAGTGACGTCTGAACAGAGTTCTCGACTCTCGAAATCGTGTACGATAAACACGAGGTTAAAGTACGACGAGCAAACTTGTTCTCCGTGGACATTCTTTCCAGACGTCATTTCCGGGATATCGAGCGAACAGAGATTACTTTGGCCGTTTTTACGATGATTCAGATTAGATAATCCCCGGGTTGACCCTCTCGAACCGAGCTCCAGACGTTTCAGAGCGTCGCAATAATTCCTAACTCGACTCGTCGCTCGGCGTTCGAAAGACCGTGAACACACAATCGGTATAGACATCGCGAGTCGCGCTAATCAGTCGAGACTATATCTGATCGAAGATAACGCTTCTGACTTCTGTTTCTCTTTTTGTAGCGATTCAAGGAACTACGATAACTGGGATCCGTCAGCTTTCCGAACGTTGATCGACTCGCACGCTGTCGAGCCGTAACTACCAGTGTACGTAAATCCGTGCGTAAAGTCGGTGTCCTTGGATGAACAGTGATCGCCAAATATTATCTGTGTTCCGAGAATACGGGAAATCTCGAGAGTGTATCGTGAAAATTGAAAAAGTGTGATATATATATATATATAAGTATAAAGCGGAAAAGGGAAAAACCGGAGGAAAAGGAAATAGTGCGTCCCGTTCGGATCGATCGATCGATCGACTTTTTCCCAGTTGTTCGTACGCGTGAACCGGTCGAGTTTGAGGGTTGACGCCTTCAAACCGGAAACGACGAGTAATCCTGTCTTCCTCAAGGATAAGCGAGGCCGAGGGAAGGAGGCACCGAGAGCCGGTCGCCAGGAGGACTCCTATGAAAATGTTACAATCATTGACCGCTTTGGCGGGGAAGATCTCGCCGGGCTCGCCGACCGACAGCAACGCGAACAAGGTACACATGCACAACAACAACAACAACAACAACGTTGTGCACCACCATCATCCGTACGCGAAGCAGCAGCCCCAGCAACCCTCGCCTTCGTCGCAGTCCAGCAACGGCGACCAGAAGGAAAACACGTGAGTGCAGTTTCTTATTTTTCCACTGTTTATTCTCCTCGTTTCTCTTAAAAAATGTTCGTCGCAAAACAATTCTCATTTCCCTATACAGTTAAACCTGTTTTATTACGATTTTATTAGATTTACGTTTTATTATTTTATTTAGATTTTCGAAATAGCGAGAAAGTGTTTTCCAAAGAAAATAAATCATTAAATTACACATGGAAACATTTAAAAAAAATTTAATTTCTCATTTGAAACAGAGAAATTTTCAAAATGCACAATTCAATACCACTCGTCGTAGTCTAAAACGCGCATCTTCTTATGAGAACATTACAAGAGTGTTATAATGCCTGCACTGTTGGCATTCTTATAACGCATCAAAAAATCACACAAAACAAAACAAGTTTGACTCTACTGTGACTTCTCGATAATTGTCAATAACAGGACATACCCGAGCCGTGTTATGTTTACACTCCTCGGCGTCCGAGGCCTCTCGAGCCTCGGTGGTAGGGATAATACCGCGACGTTTATCGTCCAGGCCTTGGCGACATATACAGTGAAATCACTGTATTTCCATTCCTTTTAAAAATCGAAGAATGCCAATTCTGGGCTTGTCGAGCAATTTCACCTTGGAAATCAAAAAGTAATTTCCTCGAGTTTAAGAATAAATTACCAGGCAAGGTGTTAATTGAATTTCTTGTGGTAATCGTTGTTTTAAGTTGATGAATAATGCTTTGTAATAATGACAAGACTACATCTATTCAAACCTAACACCATCGTTATTCTAACATGTGCTTCAATGAAAAAGTTCATTCAAAAAATTCTGATGAAAACATTTTTATAATTTCAGTAATTGTGATAGAAAAAATTAGGAACCAGTCATTTTGACTGGTTCGGTAGTTCTAGTGTTAAAATGACTTTAAGGTTGAGAAAGTGTTTGTAAAATGTTTAAAAAATTGTTTAAATATTTTCTGGCGGACTGAAACGTTCAGGGGATCTCGGTGTTGGTGGGGCTCGTTAAGAATTGGTTTCGCGGAGAATTACTGGTGGAGGTGTCGCGATTCCAACGTGAATGGAAATTAAAGTTCGTTTCAGCCACTTATGTTTTATACTCGCTACTTTTTCCCATTATCTTGTTACTCGCGGCAACTTCGGAGCAAAGCTTCGCTTTAATGGAAAGGCTGACCCTCGGGAATATGCGAAGCGGTTCTTCTCTCCCGCACGGTGGAAGGAACGGGAGAATAGAAATACCTGTGGCAATAAAGAATCGCGACAAGATTTCGAATCGGAGCAGGTAGCAGCAGCAGCAGCAGCAGCCTCGTTCCACGGAAATATTTTAATTTACTATCGGCGCTCAGAATTCAGCGTTGTCTTTGATATCGCGCGCACGTGACAGCGTTCCTCTCCCTTATTTTTTCACCGGGACCCTTCCGTTCGTTAAAATTCCAAGAATATTCCGCCGGAGTTGAAACAAAAGAAAAAAAAAAGAAAACGAGAAGAATTTCCACGGAAAATATTTGAACCTCCCGACAAGCGGCGCGCCCGTATTTTTACAAATTCGGAATTTTATAGATTACCCCGTCAAAAAAAAAAAATGCCGAGCAAAAGCACATATTTATTTTATCGGTTAAACAGTTTTAAAAATTCTGTAGTCGGTCGCCGACTAACGATAAACTTTCCCTGCTGGTCGTTTGTTGTTTTTATTTGCGCGCTTGTATAGCGTGCTCTGGACGTCGCGCATTTTTCGCTCATGAAATTGTTAATATCTCCTGCTGTAAATATTTACCGTTTCCGATCGTCGATCGCGGTTTATCCTGTGTAAATGAATCGTTAAACAGCCCAGTAAAAACAGTTACAGCGGCGTCGCGCGATATTCTCTTTTCTTCCGGGCGGTCGATTCCGGGCATTCTTGAGCCGATGCCTGCCGGAGAACCTCGGGAACCCGGGAACCAGGGAACCCGCCGCGGAATTCAATATCATCCCGAAAAAATACGATCGGGAAAGAAGGCGCGACGGCGGCTGGTGTGAGAAATTAATTTAGACGTACACCGAAACTCGGATCCTTATGTTCCGTAACGGAACGCCGTTACGCCTGCAGAATTCTCCGGTTCTCGGTTCTCGGTCCACGCTCGAGGAATTCCGCCCTTCGAATATCGCGTTTTACGTTAGGCGGGTGCATATTTTAGAGAGATCTGTTCTCGGTGGGGGGTAGATGAAGGAGATTGGGGAGAAAAGGTGAGAACAGAGGGAACCAGCGCGAACAGAGAGACCAAGGAAAAGCGGGAGAGAGAGAGAGAGAGAGAGAGAGGGAGACTTGGTTGGAGAGAAATGTTGCACGGAAGAACCGGAGGGCTGGTCTCGGCTAGGTCTCTCCTCCCGCATCGAGGAATGTCGCCAAGTTATTTTAGGCTTTCACTCCCTTCCTGCTCCACGGAGACCGTCGTACGGGTCGCGTTTACGCGACGTAACGAAATAATGAAGAAGGGCACGACGACGTATCGCGTTCTTTACTGTCTCCGCCAAAGGAGGAACCACCCTACTCCAAACGCCGGCGAAACAACGCTGACAAAAGGCGACCGTAATTTTTCCCCGAGTCTCATCTCGAGCCTCCACCCATTGTCGACCCGCGTTGATTCCTTTGTGAGAGCTAATGCCAATCCGATTCGGCGTACTTACCTCGCGGCAGTGTGTATTCTCGCGTGCGCTTTCCCAGTCAAACAGAAAAATTTGCAAAATTTCTTGCGGCATTGCCGCCGATTTGCTCGCGAAGAAAGTACGTCGAATCGGGGTTGTAGGGGGATGAAAGGCAACGGGAGCACGATACTTTCCCATTTGACGGTCGCGAGGTTAATAAATGTACACTTTCGGGGCGGCTAAGCACACGCGTTTACGTTCGATGCAGGAGGGCAAGCACTGTATCAAGTTGCCCCGTAAATTCTCCTTAATAGCTAATACCACGGAAAGCCGCGCAGCCGGGCTCATGGAATAATAAGATACTGGCGCGATGAGTAGTTAATTACGGGAAGTGTCGGCGCGATCAGCGAGCTGCTCTTTCCCGACGCGGCGCGGAGCGGGCGCGGAGCGTGTAAGTTCGCGAAGAGGCGCTTAACGCGTGTAGGGAGCCCGATAGTCGGTACGGTTAAGTGATATGTACTGCTCGAGGGGTGGAATACGCTTAACAAAAGGGTCACCGCGGACCCTAAAGGTCCTACGACCCGGGAGGGTCTTCTTATCTAGATACGAATGCTTTACTCGCTCGGGGAACTACATCGAAATTAATTTCTGACTGTCGGCAAGAGTCGAGCTTCTATCTAACCTGGCGACGCTGGAACAGGCACGTTTGCTACGTCATGAATTACGCAAATATTTGTTACTCGTTCCTATACGAACGACGTCTTACCTGCCGGGCTTATCGCGGTGTCGTGACGGATCTAGATCCGCGGTTGATAAAGCCACTCTCGACGATCCTAAGCGCTTCCACCTCGACGGAAAAACCGCTCCCACCTTTTATTATTACATGCTGAATTTTTCTACCAGCCTTGTCGAGAAAACTTGCACTGTATTAACTCTATCGCTTTAATAATATCTTCTTCGTTCAATCCCGATAGCAGTCTGTGTTAACACTTTAGCTACCCGGCTTTTCCATGACCGAGTAACAAATTTCCTTTCAAGTAATAATCGCGAGGAAAGTCCTGGACCTGTGCCCGATTTTTCAACGAATATTATTATTACAAGAGATAGAGATTTTCATATAAAGAAGTGGTATCTTTCCATTAATAAAAGAGGGCCTTCGTTAAGGGGACGTTTTTCGTTCTCAGGAAAGAGATTAGAAAATTCTAGCGTGGGAGAAAACTTCTCCATACGTAACGACAGTGCACTTGTTTCGTTATAAAACGATTCGTAGGTCGAGGAAAATCCCGAAAATTCGTAGCACAAAATCTGGGAAGCAGTTCGATGAGTCGAGCGTTCAAGCGGATTCGGTGTACGGTGAGAAACAGGTGCCAATACCTAGACTTTAGTGGCGTTATTAGGCGTTATCGGCGAGCAACGGTAATGGGGTATCGCGCGAGGGAGGGTGTCGAATCGAAGAAGAAAATCAATTTTTTGAGCGTTAAAGGTCGGCATCGAGCGCGCTCTCGTCCAGCGAGCTGTGTCGTCGCGTCGAGCCGAGCCGAGCCGGTTCGCGTGCGATATCGATCCGTTTCTCGTTTCCGTTTAATATCATTCGCACATAGGTACACGCAGACGTAAGCATGGTAGCGCAGGCCGCTCATGCCCCGTCAGTTATTCGACTTTACGTTGTCACGATGACGATGACAATGGCGATGGCGATGGCGATGGCGATGGCGACGGCGATGGGGCCGGGAGAACGCGTTACGAGTCACATTACCGCGTTCCCAAGTCGAGCATCCATCAGTGGCTCTACCTACTTCGTGGTCGCTTTATAGATCTGACAAATTGCACTACTATTCCAACGTTGCCTAGCACCGTCGCGTTTCGTTCCGCCCCGCGATATCGTATAACGCGCGAGGCCGACCAGCTCGCGCAGGATTATCCGCGACGCATTACAGAGACCTTCGAATCAATCTAATCGGCCAGCTGACCGTCCAACGGAATCGACAGAACTCGTTCGACGCGTCGCATCGTCGAATTTCGGTCAGTAACTCTGCCCGCTTGATCGTTAACGTGCTAGCTGACAGATCCGTCCTTCGCGAAATCCCCGAGATCAAAGCGAAATATTCTTAGGGAAATTCATGGGGAGCTATCGCTCTTTCCGTCTTCGAGAAACTCGTAAATTTTATCGGAATTTCGGTTGCACGAATACGTCACGCCGCGAGCTCATCGGCGTCGGTACTTTGTATCGTCGCGTAATTTACAACACCGTTGCGCCTCGGGCGAAAAGTGCTTAGAACTCGGTTGGAAGTCGCGCGTGCAAAGCCGCTTCTTTGAAGTCTATTGAGACGGCGTGCATGATGTCAACGCTCCGGCGGTCTAGATTTAGGCGAAAACGGCAAAGGTTACGTCATACGCGGCCACATGTTCGCGGCACATGTTCTTCGACCGGTGCGTTTCTCGGTGAAATCGTAACTCTCTGACCAACACCTCGATTCGTAGCTCTGCTTTAACCCATTTGCATCGTCAGCGTATATACAGGGTAAACACGAGATAAAAAATTTTTTTCTTCACCACTATATTGCCGGTCCCGGCAATAGTGTAACTTTGTCTGAAGTTTTCTGATAGGACTGTAAATACGAAAGATATTTATATATGCTGTATATGCTCAATTTTCCTGGTCACCATCACCGGAGCCGTATGCGTACGCTCACCTTGTTGGTCACTATGATTATTGGTTAGCTAACAATAGAATTGCAGGGTGTTAGAGATGAAGTCTAGAGATGAAAGCACAAGTTTCCTAACGATGCAAATAGGTTAAAATATTGTGATATTCGAACGGTTTTCAAGCAACTGGGTTAAAAATAACGGCGGATCAGCGACGATAAAATAATTCAGACCTTAAGGAGAGAAAATCGATAGTTGTCCAGCGGTCCTAGAGCGCTCTATCCGAGGAAAGGGAATGGGCGGAGGGTCGGAACGGTGTCGAAGGTCCGCGGGCGCAATAAACGCGATTCCCCTCAGCCTTTCCCTCTGTATTTTTCCGGCGAAATGTTCGATTAGGAAGCATGTAGCAGTTTGGCGCATCCTGGTCCCGCAGACGTGACGTCTCGATCGCGTAACGCGCATCAGCGCCGCGAGACAAAAAGGATCGGGCGTGTTGGGACATTATTGTCGTTGGCTGGTGCGCGCGGCGGTGGAAATACGTGGGGAAAATGAGGAAAACGAGAGGGAGCATGGCGCTAGACGGTCGCCGGCACATGGAACACGCGAGGACGATACAATTTGGAGCTTTGCAGCGGAGCCGTCCGACAATACCGCGACGGTACGTGTCTCGTGACCGCGAACACACGCTGACACCGGTGTTACGAGGGTCTCTATCCTCCTGCGTGAAAAAAATTGCCAAAGAATTGCCGAAGAATTGCGAGATAAGGCGCCGAGGTTTGTAAACAGCCGCGAGTTACATTGGGATCCCGCGCGTTTGTCGGATTTGTCGGATTTCTTGGATGATACTTCTTCGGCGCTTGATCTCTCGTCTTTGCGGGGCACAGCCACCGTAAACTTGGCGAACAGAAGACTGGCTGGAGACTGTGGGGAACGATTAACGCGTCCCCGCTATTTATGAAAGATTAAACACAACGAGAACCCGCAGATGAACGCGGCGAAGTTCGTCCGCCCCGACCGTGGAGCCGGTTTTCCAAGGGACTGTAAATGTTTCGGGAATCGTCGCCGGCAACCGGATGCCGACGCCTTCCAAGTTTCGCATAGTTTTCTAACGGCGGCGGTTCTAATCCAGGAAGTTCCGGGACGATCGGCGAACGGGGGATAGTTAGGGCGAACTTTCGAAAGGATAGAAAACGCGTGAAGTCGGACATTGTTAGCGAGAGAGATCTTCTCCCGGAGACGTCTCCATTCTCGCGAATAGCTTCTCGAAATCTTTTCCAGAGAGAGAGAGAGAGAGAGAGAGAGAGAGAGAGCGCCGCCCGGAATCGCGCTGTTGCAAGTTCACGCGGATTTTAACAGCTTTCCGTATCTGCTTTTGACAGCGACAACAATGCTTGCGGGATTCTGCTCGGGGCTCAAGATCGCCGAAGAAAAGGGGCTCAGACGACGCTGTTGTCCAACGATCGCGCGGATTCCATCTTTCCTGGGACCGGGCTAACTCACCAGTCGCTTCTGATACGATAATCGATCACCTTCTCCGTATCGAGAACCCTGCGATCGATAAATATACCGCCAATCGGAATTCATAGTCGCAAAAGTCTCCTCTCGATGATGTTAATCGAGTCGAGAAATAAATGTCTGATTAACCCTTAGCACTCGAATGGTGACTGTAAGGCACCACTAAGAATTGCTACATGATTATTCAAAATATTTTTTAAATTATTAAATTTGTTTGTATTTAATAAATTACTGAACATTTCAGTTTTGTAGGAGTAAATTGCACCATTCCCGTATGTATAACACGAACAATATATACAGGGTGAGTCACCTAAAGTTTGCACCTCAAATATCTTTGTTGTTTCTAAAGATACGTAAAATATGGTAAGGAGACAAAGTTGAATGGTACAATGGGGCTGACACGATGCCACAAAAAATTTTGTTTTTATGTCATTTTGTTAGAGATATCAAGGTCACCTTGACTTTTTTAAATGGAACTACCCTTTTTTAAACACCTACAATGATAGTCCCTTTCATTAGGAATGCAGTGACTATATTATTCCAAGGTCATTCAAGGCCAAGGACAGAGAAAACGAATGAGACTAAAATATGGAAGCAGAATACCTGTATTTTATAAATGCATAATTGGACCATGATTAGTGAATGTTGCTTCGTCCGTAAACAAGACATTAGAAAAAAATGAATGATTTTGAAGCAATCCCCATTGACAAAAGTTAATTCTATTTTGAAAATCATTCCCGTGCAATTCTTGATGGAGCGATATGTGGAACGGATGAAATTTATGTCGGGCCAGAATTCGTATTACGCTACTTTGACTTATGCCTGCTTTCCGGGAAAGTTTTCTCGTACTCACGTGAGGATCGACAGCTATAGTTGCTAAACTATTAATTTCATTGTCTTCATTAGTCGTGGGATTCTTCCGTTTGTGCCGTCTTGCATGTACACTTCCAGTACTTCGAAACAACCTGTACGTATTAATGAAAGTCTGTCTAGAAGGAGTGTTTCGCTCGGGGTACCTTTCCTCATAAAGTAATCGGGCCTGCACTGCATTTTGTCTACATTCACAGTAAATCGTGATCATATCACACTTTTCAGTCATTGAATAAGACGGAATCGCATTTGGGAACATACTGATAGTAAATAAGAATGCTGAATAACAATAACATTGAAGGACCTTAGTATGTTTACTTCAACTACGACCATACTATGTTTAATATTTACTACAAGTCTCAACCGTGATAAACTTATTCAGCTTTCATATTTTAAATCTTATACCTTTTCTCTGTCTGTGACCTTGAATGACCTTGGCATAATTATTGTCACTGAATTCCTAATGCAAGGTACTATCATTGTAGGTGTTTAAAAAAGGGTGGTTCCATTTAAAAAACTCAAGGTGACCTTGATATCTCTAAAAAAATGACATAAAAACAAAATTGTACCATTCAACTTTGTCTGCTTACCATATTTTACGAATCTTTAGAAACAACAAAGATATTTGGGGTGCAAACGTTAGCCGACTTACCCTGTATATATAGAAGGGAAATATTCTAGGTCGGAAGAAATGTTTCGTTTTGGGGTTGTAATAGCTTCGAGTGCAAAGGGTTAATTGTCTCCGGCAATTCCTTCGGAAAATATCTGGCTGGTAACGCTATGATCGAAATCTCGCGAAACAATAATAAATCTTGCGAATAAACGAACGATATTGGGCAGCAGCCGCATCGATATCGGTCGGCCTGGAAAGCCTGTTCCGTGGTCGGGGACGTTATTAAGCGAAAGAGAAGAAGGAACTTTTGACCGTTTTAGCGGAGGAGGAAAACCAGCCAGAATTCATGCGCTTTCCTGGCACTCGACCGCAGCCTATCAAAGGCGAGAGAAATTCTTCTGACAAAAGAGAACGCGCGTCGGCATTGTTGCCGTCCATTTCCCGATGTTCCAGCTTCGGAATTGAGTACGAACGAGGTTCCCCGTTGTCGCGGCAAGTCGTGTACGAACACTAAAGCCTCGGCTCTCTGCTCGCAAGACGAAAGGGTGTCGCGGGGGTTGAAGACGAAAGGAAAAGTTTCTCGTTCCCCCAAGCGACCTAGTTCCCGCGTCCATCATGTTTTGTCGCCTACCCCTCTCCCCCCTCTCTCTCTCCTCTTTTTCTCTCTCTCTCTCTCTCTGTCTCGTGTTCGTGGGCGTTGTTTACCGTGGCGGAGGCCCTTTCGCAAACGGCTGGGAAGGTCTTTGTTGCAAGGGTAGCGATTATAATCGAGCACCCGGTGACTATCCTCTCGAGCTTTTCTTGGATCGATCGATCCGCGCCCGGTTTCGCTCTGTTCACGCAGAAATAGTGCCGGCGGTAAACACGATTAATCGGCGAGACGTTATCGCCGAGCTTCGTCGAAAATTCTACCGTCTCCTTCGAATTATTAAACCCTCGAGTTGACCCTCGAACTATCGGCCCCCGTATAAGCGAGTAGTAATTATTTTCGCTCTCGCTTTGTGTCCGCCCCAGATGGTTACCGTATAATTTCTCCTCGGCATCTGGGTCTCGGTGAAATGCGATCGATTTCGCCGAGGCTGCTTCGTCGTTCTGCTCCCGTGGATCATAAGAAACGCTAGAGATACCCGGTCGATGAATCGTCGGCGAGAACGTTTCGGGGCCTCGATTGTTTCCGCGGGAGGGACGAGAGGAAACCAGACCGAGGCTAGAACAAAGAGGCTCTGTTGTAAACCTTGCCCGCGAATAAAAAGATTCAACTTTCGCCGACTATGTTTATAACAGGCGTATCAGGTGGATAAAGAACGTCGTCTGGCCGAGACACAGACGGCTCGACCGGTTCGACCGTGTTCCCGCGGCTCGCGCTATAGTAATAAATGATAAGAAGCGCATACAACTTGACCTAGAGGAAATACGTACGTGGTCTAACGTTCTGCAAACACGTACCGACGCTTGCTATCGATCTCGCTTAAAATTGCCGCTTCTGCCTTCCGCGGCTGGCGGTTTATAAATTATTTCGCCGCACACTTTCCCGCCGTTTCCTCATCACCTCCGATGTAACCATTAACGAGACACGTACCTTATTGCCCCCCGCCTCCCTCCCACCCTTCCAGCGTTCATAAATTATTATTCGCCCCGGGGAAAATATATCCGGTCAGTCGAACCCAACACCTGGACGCCCGTCGGGCAGACGATGACGCGAGAAATCATCGTTACCACTGTCTAATGCATCATGATTAACGAGAACGTCGACATTTCGTACGTGATACATCGCTGGCAAAGTTTTCCGGGCTCGTCCTATCGCCGCTGTATAACAATGCACCGTTTCCATGACTGTAATCATGAGTAATCGAGCCATTACAGGGTCCAACCGATTCGGTCCCCTATGATCCGCTCGATCAACTCTCAATTAGCCCCGTCGATTCGTCAAATTTTTCCACGGTTCACATCCCAACACCGGAAAGGAATTAAAAATTAATTCTCCGGCCAGACTGATTGAAATTGTTTGCGCCACCGATTTTCTCCTTCTATTTCTCTTCGCGGGGGTGTCGCGCGAATCTCTTCGGGGATCAATAGATCGCATCCTCGCACGATCTGCATGAAATTTCATCTTTGATTCTCCGACTATCGTCCCGATTGACCCTGCTATCCGATCGCATTAGCATGTTATTAGCCGGTTGTTTACCTCGGGTTAATCATCAGCTCGGCGCCAACGATTCGCAGACAGCTCCGCCGGGAGAATCGAATCGGCCAATCCGATTCACCCAGATAAATTCGATGACGGGATCGTTCCGGTGAAAAAACGACCGAGCGCGCAATCCGTGCCGCACCTCCAGACAAGCGTTGCGCATCTCGCGCATTTTCTCTTTCGGAATGGAAACACCGCCATCGGGGGAAAATAAGAATCGATATATCGGGCTGCGCTATTTTTCTCTCGGACGTTCCGTCGAAATCCGACAGAGTCATCGCTGCCGGTTCTTGCGAACAGCGTGGCCGTCGAAATGTTAGACGAATGTGCGAAACTGCTGCTGAAAAATTAGGAGACGAACAGCACTCGTACTTTCAAGCTTCGAATTTTATTCCGAAAATTCCCCGTAACTGTGTGCAGAAATATTTCATTTTCCAACTTTTCGTCGCGATTTTTCGACGATCGATGGCTAAATCGATTTCGGATTGTAGGAATCGGACGTTGTGAACTTTGAAAGAAGTGGATTTTGGGGAGTTAATTCGAGTCGATTTTGGAACGTACACCCGGTGGAATTTTTCGAACGTTCGAGGGCTTAAATTAAAGTTGGAAGATCGCGCTTCATGACGGGTTCATTTTAGTCTCGACGAGACATTTATTGTTTAATGAGAGAGGGAGGCTATTTTTCCGTTATGAGAAGCGACAATATTAAGCAGGGAGAACAATATCGCGGGGGAGAAGAAAAGAAAAAGGTCGGTCGACGGCATGACGTCTTAAAAAGTGTCGCGAAGAGACTTAATGAACACGGGAGCGAGGGTTGTTACGTGCCGGATAGCGGAGCGGTCAGTTTTAATTCCGGATGGCAGCGTCGCGTGTCCCGGCAGTGTTAAAATCTGTAGAACTAAAGGGCACCGCTGTAGGAGAGTTTATTGGAAGGATGGAGAGTTAATTAAACGAATAAATAACGTAACAAAGCCTCTGCGAGGAGCGTAAAGGGAGCCGTCGCGGCACGGCGCGGGCGTCGAGCGGCGCGGCGCAGCGCGTCGGAGAATAGGACGGTTTCGCGCTCCTCTTTCAGAGACATTGCTCTGCAAATATACATTCGTATATTCTATGCCGGCGTTCCCCTTCCACCGTTCTCGCCCCGGCTTATCCTTTTGCCTTCCGAAAGCGTGCCACGTCCCCTACCCTCGTCATTTTCTCGCTCTTATTGTTTCCGGGTTTTTCTCCTCGCACGCTGTCCGCACGGGAAACCGACGCGCCGCGACATTCGATCAATCGGAGATTTCAAACTTGATTCGACGAACGCTCTGAGCGAAATGAGAAATTTCGAAAATAGAGGCCGCCGTTCCGCGTTCGCTTTCGCAAAAATCACTGATCGGATACGCCGGGAAATTTGCTTCCTTGGAGAAAAATTCATCGGTGAAAATTCGAACTTTTCGGATTACTTTATCCGAGTGCGCGTCTCTTTATAATCGCAGTTTGATAAATTCCATCTCCTCGAGCGCGGAGCAGTTTGTTCCATCCACTCGGGAGAACAGAGGGCCGGTCGGTCGGTCGATTTGGTTTGTTGTGCGTAAATCATTAGTTTTATCTCGCTCATCCACTCGGTGCCGGCGCTTTATCTATCGGGATAACCGGCAGTTCGGCGAAAAAGCCGGCAAAAAATGTTTAAAACAATGGCCCGGTGTCGGTGTTAGGGTCCGTTTTGCCGGTTGCGCTGTTTCGCCCGTCGAAAATGGCCCGGCAACAATGGCCGCCGATATACGGACGGCTAACTCGAATGCACACGTCGATCGAGCTAACGAGAAAATGACGGCCTACGTTTTTCGCTAACTGCGTCGCCTAAGTGTGGTATCGACTCGTTGATGTTTATTGCGCTTCCGCGGGAATACTTGCGATATCCGCGACAAAAATGCGTCGACACGTTCACGGGGTTCCGCTCCGAACGAACAATTAATTATTCGGACATCGACGTCTTGCGTGTGCCAGCAGACATTTATAATTCCCGGATTAAATTGAGCCACGACGAACTGTTGGCCTCCGGATTAACACGTTAACTGTCGCATATGACTGACAGTGATTTTTGACTGGGTTTAGAAATTCATTTTTGTTGTAAGATATCCAGATAAACCGAATTTTATTGGAGTCTTTCGAATTCAAAAGGGTTAAGACAGCAGCCCATATAATACATTTTAAATTTCTAGTTTTGGTTTCATTAATTACTCTGATTTTGTAAGAATCTCTGGGTTTGATATTTGCCGCTTAACGTGTTAATTCGTGTATTTCGGCGAGAAAAAATTGCAATTGGAAGCAATTGGACGGCGCTGGTTTCAGGCGGAAATAGAAAATATCGCGACACGATCGTGCTCGATATTCTAGCGAATCGAGTTCGATCGCTGACAGAGAAACGATCCCGGAATTCGTGAGCAACAATGCCGTCGGTCGGACAAAACATTCCGCGCGCTGCGCAGCCTAGAGTAAATACACTCATTGTCGGGGCATTCACGCGTACGTAACCTTCTTTCCGGAGACTCTGGCCGGGGCCAACTCTTTGTTTAAAACGGCAGTGGAAAACCCTACTGGCCGGGCAAATCCTCTTTCCTCGTGGTTCGGCAACGTTTCGAGCGGAAACACTTTGGCTGCGCGGACATCGTGGTAATTATGGGTCGCAGTTGCGCTCGTCCTACGCTGCGTTTCTGTCCGCTCGCTGTCTCGTAGGTGTGTCCACGGTTTGATATTCCGATTCGAGGAACAAACGTATTTTTCGGAGAAGTATTCTCGAATTTCCGGGCGAAAGAAAAAGTTTCAATGAGCCAATCAGGGTCCGGCGCAAACAATAGTTAAATGGCAATCAAACATTCCGGCCGTTCCCGCTAACAAGCAGAAAGGGAGCAGCCACTCTGAATTTCATAGGCGATTCAATAAATTAGGTACGATTTCAAGTTTCCCCGGACGTGCAGCAATTTACCAGTAAACTTGGAAGTGCTTGCTAAATGCGAATCAGAAATAAACGTGGAATCAACGAACCGCTACGCACAGTGATTGTCTTACGGTTAACAGCGAGCGAGAGAGAAAGAGAGAGAGAGAGAGAGAGAGAGGAGGAGGAATAAGAGGCAAAGGAGATGGAGGAGGAGGAGAACCGAACAGTCGGGGAGCGGAAAGAGAAACGGTCGACGGGGGTTGGTGGCGGCGGCGGCTCGAGTTTGGTAAAAGTTAAATCTAAGCAAAGTTTACGTTCGCAGGGTCGTTAAAAGTTTTAAGGGATAAAGCACTCTCGCTTTATTGAAAGACTCGTTACAACGGAATTTCAGTCTGGAACCGTTTTGCGATTCATACCGCGAGCGTATCTTAAAGTGGGCGACGGGAGAGGGGAGAGAGGGGAGCCGAAGGAAGAGGCGGGAGATCGAACGAAACTCGCTCGAGGAGTTTCGCGAAACGGGTAACAGCATCCCGGCTGGCTCAGCTTCGCGCACACAATTAAAAATTCGTTAGTGTGGCCCAGTTTTGCGACCTTCCAATCGAGAGATAGCGAATCGACGCCTCCCACGATCCGCTGGGAGCCGAAACGCGAACGCTCAGAACGCCAAAGATCTGTTTCGGACGTGATATCGAAACAACCTCTGCCTCGGAGCGCACGCTTGCCCAGGAAACGATCGAATTGGGAAAACGTCGATAACAGAGAAATAGAGTTTCATTTGATTAGAGTTTGTTTGAAATTTTGATCGCGAGCTCCGGATGTTACAGAGAGAGAGAGAGAGAAAGAGAGCAACCGGTTAATCGATTCGCGTCGGCCAGGTGAGTTTTGTGTTCCGCTTCCGGTAGGTACAGTTGAAATATCAGGTCCATCGACGATGGCCCAGTTCCAGAACGGATCACCGGGGTGGTTGTCTTTGAAACGGCGGAGCGACTAGCCGAATCGGAACCGGCGAATAAACGGACTCGGCTCCTAAAATAGGGGTTAGGATTCTCGAGAGCTCGGCTTGCGGACGAATAACCCGAATGCGCGCACTTGTACGTGCATACAAATGCGTCGGCTAACCGGCAGAATGCATGCGGCTCGAGTCCGGGACACTGGTGTCAACTGGATCTAGGTTTTATGGGTTAGCAGGGTCCGCTGGTATGAGGGATTGCGAATTGTAGACGGTCCGGGACCGTTTACGCGTGTCGGGCAACGTTCAACTTTGCCCGAGATAGCGTGTTTCCATTTCAACTTCCGCGAAACCCATTCGCGAAAAAGTGTCCTCCGCGTCGCGTGGAGGTTTATTTAAATTTGCAAAGGCCTCGTTTACCTCGGTTTAATATCGAGTCCGTTAAATACGAATGTTGCTTTTTCTAAATTGTATCTCTCTTAGGCACGCGATTCCGTTCCTCCTAGGAGATCGCATGACGGAGGAGTTTCACTCGTAGGGGTTAATTGTCACCATCGTGATCGGAGGTCGCCAAAGTATGATCGATTCGAGAGGAAAATCTGGCAGATCGAATTTTCGCGCGGAAGCTCCGGGAAACGGGTAATTCGACACTTACCGGGAGACAGCGGGACTTAGGTTTGCGCGTGGGTGGTAGGGATGACACGCAAATTCCGGAATCTAAACATACCCTCGCGGAGAGAGAAAGGGAGAAAGCTCGAACGGCGCGTGTCTCGTATTTCGAGTTTCGAGTGAGTCACGGGACCCGGGGACGAAAATAGCGGGGTTGTCCGCGGTTTATGAGCCGATTTTTCGCGGGCCGAATAATATCGGGCCGATTCCGTTGGACGTGAATCAAGAAAATCCAACCCGACCTCCCGAAACTCTCCTATAAAAAATTCAGAACGCGTTCGGCGATCGTCGCGTCGCGTTTTCTGGCCAGCGATCCATCATTTTCGTGATCTGCGATGATGATACAGATACACAGCAATTGAAACTTTCTGCAAATGCAATCGGGACTGCGAAACCCTTGATCATATAATATGGCAATGCGAATTGTATAATCCACAAAGACGCAAGCTAACAAATGCCCTACTTAGTATGGGCCCTCAACTATCTCTTAATGCAGACGCACTCATAGCGAAGCCAAATATTGAAGCTTGTCTTAGTATTCATTCTTTTTTCAAAAATTGCAATATACATATTTAGTATTAACGGACATTGTTATTGTATTCACTTGTATTACTATTGTATTCTTCTTGTTTTATTTCTGTATTCTATATTATTGTGCCCACTTATATTATTCCTGTAAAGCGAAATAAACCCAGAAGGGTTTCAAATGCTTAATAAAAAAAATTGAAACTTTCAAATATATTATATTATCTGACGCACATGCGTCCGTAAAATCATCCGTGATGAATTTTTCGTCAGAAGGTTTCGAAACAAAGTCGGTACACTGCTCGGGTATCCCGAAGCGTACAATTTCCACAATTAGCACATAATTTGAATATGTTAGATAATGACTTTCCAATTTTTGTCGACGAACGACGGCACTGTTTTCGCGTTTTATCGGGCGAAACGAATTTATCGCGAGCGTTCCATTATCGCGGGCAGACCATTCCTGATAATTGCTAAGCCGTTCGTAAATAAGAAGCGGAGCGATTACGGCGAGAGGTTGCGTTCGCGAGGTACACGCGTCGCGAGCCAACAGAGAGAGAGAGAGAGAGAGAGAGAGAGAGAGAGAGAGAGAGAGAGAGAGAGAGAGAGAGAGCTGCCAGGGAAAGTTTGCCGGTTCGTTCCTTTGATTGGAAATATTCGCTATCTCGATGCTATCGATATGTAATACCGAACGTGATCCTATTCTGCCTCCGCGTAAGCAAAACGAATAAACGGACCGGTGTCGTAGCCACCGTCGATACTAGATTTCGCTGAGGCAACGGGAACTGACACGTTTTTATATTTACCTGCCGAGAGGATGCTCGGCAAAACCCGATGGGAAACGGAATCGAACTTCTAATGCTGACGCAACATCCGGCATTTTTTATTAACCGAATCGGAACGTCTATTTAGTTACACCCTAACAAAATTTCAACCGACCGAAGGGCAGAACGGTTCCGATAGAAGAGGGCTCCACGAGATTCGCGGTTTTCCATCTTTTCCGGTGAACGAATTTGCAGAGCAGATTCTGCGAAACGCAAATGACTCGTAATTAGTTGAAAAACAACGCGAACGAACGAGCTCTCCGGTACGCAAGGCAACAATAATTACCGAAACTGCAGACCATAGTTCGGATAATCAGAGCCCGACTATACGAGGATGTTCGGAACTGAGCATTAGCTTGTTGGTAAAGTGCAGATAACCGGAGTTGCAGCGTAGCGCGTTTACAAGCTTACGCGAGCTCCCGTGGCGAGAAGGAAAAAAAACAGGGGATGGAGCGAGATAGAATCCGAACAAGTTGGCTAACCCTGACGCGAGCGTACGCAATTAGGAGAGTATAAATAGGAAAAGTCAATCTGTAGATCAGTTGGTCTGTCACGGTGAGCGACAGCCTAGCTCGTAAAAGCAGACTCCGGCGGGGCTGGCTTGCTTCATATCCGATCACGGGATCTGTATGTTCGAATATAGTGTATATCTAGAGCATCTTTCTCTGTCCTGTTTCGGTCGATTGTTAACCAATCAGCGTTTTCCGATCGCGAATGACCAACCATACCAAGGCACGTGCGTGTTCCTCTCGTTCTTCTTTTTCCACGATCCTCTCCTCTTCGAAATCGCTTCGAGCGAACGGAACGCGACGATCCCCCCCGGCCGGTCGTGTGCGTTTACTCGATTTTCTCGAACAGGTTTTCCGTCGCGTTTCATTATTTTCCGCTGACAACGAGTAATCCCTGTCTTTGACTCGTCCGATGACGGAATTAAATTGAACGGTACGCGGCGCGTCCTTCCGCGGATATTCAATTATAACCAAACATGAGCGGCCGCGTGTAACGTTAATGCGTTTCGATGGATCGACAACGGCCGCGCCGCACCGCGTCGATGAAAAATATAAAATTCTTCGGGACAGGAAACAGCGTTCGAGCGCAGAGAGGCCGAACATTTTTGCGTTTTCGGAACTCATCGCCATAAAATACGAAATACAAACGTTCCTCGAGAGGCGTACATAGAGTCGTACATACGACCCCGATGTTTTCCCCGGGACCGTTCGATTCCTGTCCATCGTTCCCATGTACCCGCCACCGATACATGTACACAGTCGCTCGCAAAAGTCTGCACGCAACGAATTTCGCAAATCTGAAAAAACCCGACCAAGATATCGCACATTTCCTGGACCCGCTTGAATTGAACCAGTGGCCGGAACGAGCTATGAAATTAAATATACATCTAGCAGCTGTGTGTATTAAACTGCATAAAATTTGTCGTTACGATTACGATCGTTGAAGAAATTTACCTGATTCGCTTCGATGCATCCACGGCAGATTTTTCTACGTTTTATGTCGCGTTTTCAGTGCATTCGAGATTACATAGAAATGTAAATTTTTCCTCGATAAATTAATCGGCGGTCGGGGTAGGTTGGAGAGCCATGTTTCTACGTGACGGGTGTTTGAAAGATAAGCGTCGGTAGACTTTTGCGAGCGACTGTAGATATATCTTGTCCCGTGAGTTGCGAGTTGCGCTGCTTTTTTTTTTTTTTATTATTTCATTGGGCTTTTTTATCGTCCACAAAATGGTCCCAGCGTGTCATCTCCGTCGCACAGCCGCGTTTCGATCCAAAATGGGTCGAGAGGACGCAACCATTGCTATTATAACGCTGTTCGCTCGTCCACCTCCTCATCCTCCTCCCAATCATTTGTAGTTGAAGCTCGGCCAAGTTTCGATATATCACGAGGCCCCTCAATGAGGTGAAGCCAGCCAGTACGAGCTGCCAAAAGGGCGGGAGTTGTGCGCCGGCTTAATTAAGAATTAATAGTTCGTTCTGGCAAAACAAATTAGCGTGCGTCTGCGTGGGGAGGCTTGACAAGCTACGCGGAACTTGTTTTCCCGGAATCCCTCGATGTTTTCGTCCCGATTCGATTCCGCGCTACCGGAAGAGCGAGATCGTCGTCGTCGCCTGCACGCGGAACTAATATATTTGAAATTTCTGTACAGGCGGGAGAGGAGGTTGTCTCTCGAAATTAGGGGAAACCGGTTCTTTCGCTTAAATAGAAGAGCACGAAAAGTTGAGCGTCGCCATGTGGCTGCTCGCGGCGTTGTTCCCCGCCGCAGGTGCAACGAAGAGCCTGCAAAGTGCAATCGCCCACAGTTTGCTTACCGTGTTCCGATAATCTCGGAATAATAACGATTAATTTAGAATTATTTTTTTGCACGGCGAAACGGCGCAGCTCGAAAAAGCATCGGTCGGAATTTTTACAAGCGTACAGACACGCACACGTACATATAGAGACACGGGTAATAAAATATTTGCGAGAATTAAATGTTTCGCTCGATATTCACACTCGCGGAGCCCCGTGTTCGATCAGCCCGGCCGCCCCCACATATTTGCGCTTCTCTGTAAATAATGGCCACTCTTATTTCCTCGTTTTTCGTGGCAGCATGATCAACGAAAATCCGCCAAACCGGCCGAGTACATCAATACCGTGCAATAACGTCTGATTAATAATTTTCTGACAAATAGTTACGATAGACCAGACAATATTTCGCTCGGCCCTCCGCGTTGCCGGAAAATCCGCGGCGCGCGCGCGCGCGCGAGTGCGCGTCCGGTACAGTTGTAAAAAAGCGTTGCCTGGACGAGTTGCACATCGCGCGACGATAAGAATTCAAATCGAATAAAACGCGAAACGCCGGCGAGTTTTGCAAAAATGTTTATCGAACTCGAATTTATTCGACGCCGAACGGAATGTTCAATTTCGCTGGTTTACTCGCCTCGAAGATATTCGCGTTTATTAGAAACGAAATACTACGTTAAATGGGACACGGCTTCATTTTTATAAAACCTAACAGCAGGAGTTTTCCGTTCGCGTGTTCCGTCGATATTTCGAGCTATCTCATTCGAGTGGAATGATAGTAATTGCTCGATAAATCGATAGAAATGTTTCCTGTATAAGCGACAATGTGGATGGAGTTTATGACAGGAGGAGAACGTCTACCGAGGAATTAGCGTGATATTGCGGTTGCGGGAGAAGAAGGAAACATTCCGGTAAAAAACGTTGCTCTATCTGGTAGCTAAAGATGAAAGATTGAAACCATTATAGCTTTTTTCTTGAAAACACGGGGGCCGCCGGTCCCCGGTTCCGGTTGAAACAATCCTCGCAATAAGGAGAGCAGGGTTGTTATGGGGGGATGATTAATCAAGGAGGAAGAGCAAGTGGCGGCGCGGCTGAGAACGCCTCTTTATAAGAGGCAATTCGTCCCAGGCGTGACGCATTAAAGGCTCAATCTCGACTGGCGGCGTTTAAAGGAAAAACAGAAAACCTGGGGAACTGTGTTTCCTCGTCTCCTCTCGTTTCTGCTCGTTCCCCTTCTCGCGCGTTCTCCTCGCGCGAGATCTCGAGCGTTGAATCGCGCGCGGCTAGAGTCTCTGCGATTGGCGGCGGAGCGGAGGCAGCAGGCTACCGCTTCCCCGTCCTGGATGAATAACGAAAAGTTGGGGAAAAACAACGGGGAGGCGGTCCGTTTTATGAAAGGTAATTCGTGGCAGCCGTGTCGGCGACGAACCTTCGAATCCTCCCCGACAAAGCAAGAGGGAAGCAATCTTGGCCGGCTGTGTCTCGTTCCGCTTTGACGGCTTTATGCCCCGCACGCTCGTAAAGTTATTTTGACTCGGGCCATCGCGAGCCGAGCCCGGAGCCCGAGCGAAGCCCGAGCGCGCAGAACCGATCACCCAGGCTCTTGCCCGACCGAGTTTCAATCTCGTTCGGCCCTCGTCGAGCCCCGACGACTTAGCAGAATTTACCGCGAACGGTTAACGGGCTTCGATCGCGATCGCGATCGTTCCGTGTCGTTTATGCCGTTGTTACGTTCCTCCTCCGAGAACCGATAGACGCGCCATTTTGTCGGTGGAAACCCCATGAACCTTCGAACAGCCAGCCGGCCGTTCTCGTCCAGCGTTTCCGTAACCGTTAAAAAATAAACTTGAGCAATCCTCTTCGCCGGGAAATCATAAAGAGGCGGATAAATTATCCTCTTTGCCTCGGAGAAAATGCGCTTCTTGTAATTGAATATTTTTACGCGAACAAAGAACGGGGGATTCGCGTTGCCAGCAAGATGCACCCTCGTACATCATTGTCGCATCGGAGCCGACGATTATTCGTTGCGACGCAGCGTTCTGCCTTGAATAACAAGCTCCGAATGGCAACATTTTTACTCTTCTTGGGAATGACAGGCAAAGAATCGCGTCTTGCGCAACAAATTTCCATTAAAGGGTCGACCGCGGTGGAAAGAAAATCGTAGAAACGCATAAAAGAATTTTTTGCAACGCGCCATTGATAAAGCGTATTCTTTGATACCTGTTACGTTGCGCGATGGCCATTGTTTGTCCAACAAAGGGTGTGTCGTAAGCAGTGATGTAGTATCCGCAACGATCCTCATTATCCCTTATTGTGGGCCAGAATCTGTACAGAATGGAAACGTTATCCTCTGATTCACACGGAGCCATAAAGAAAATGGAAAATGAAGTGTCTATATCGCTTTTCTGAAACGTACTCTCGCGAACCTAACTCTGCGGAATTACGCTCGTTTCGAGGTTGCTCGTACAGGGACGCGATATTTACATTATGTGCAAAAATTAATTCCCGAAGCGCGGAACATTGAGTGCCGAACGAAATTATTTTGCTGGAAGTTTGATCGAGTTGAAAATCGAATGAAACTAATTATCAATGCGCCTTTGAAACGCGCAATCCGCCTGTGTTTATTAGTCCGAGGGAACGCTCTTTCGACGTTTCAATTTCTGCAATCCCGTTGCGGTTGTTGACGCGGCGTTTCGAAAAACAGGCAAAATTCAGCGGAGGATTTCGGCGCCGACGGTTGCCGAAGAGAAATGCACGTGTTAATTGATATCGATGTAGGACAGAGTTCCGGAATGTTAGAAACGCAAACCGGCGAGCGAATGTTTTCGGAGCACGATCATTTTCCCTGTAGCCTGTTTCGCTATAAATTATCGCCTAGTCGTTGGTCGCCGTCTCCGCGGTCGTTGTAAAATCTCCCAAAGCTGTCGAGCTTATATTAGCGTCGAAGCTTTCAAGCAATTCCGACGGGCTTTGCCGACCAGCCGGAATGCGGTGAGCGCAGTCGCATCGGCCTCGATAAACTCGATTTCTTGAGAGCGTTTCGATGTTTATTCCTACACGATTTTTCATCCCTCCGCGTGGTCTCATCGCGCCTCGCCTCGTCGCTCGGGGGGATGAATCTGCTTTTCCAGGGAAGAAGACCGCGAACAAGAATTTTCATTCGAATTCAATTCGCGAACGACCCCTGTCCGCAACTCGTTCTTCGAGCAGAATGCTTAATTCTTTTCCTCCGACGCTGGGGGAACGTTAATGCGTTGCGATCTCTGAAACAAATCCGCCCCACCTCTCTCTCCCTCTCTCTCTCCTGTGTTCTCTTTTTCCCTCGCGCTTCGCATCTCCATACGCAAAACTGAATTGCCGATAGATGAAATATCGCTGTAAATAAAATTGATGATTTATAAGCGGCTGGAACAGCAGTTTAGTGGTAGTGCGCGCGACCGCGTTGTACGTGAACGGGTTTCAACGATTCCGCGAGAGAGAGAGAGAGAGAGAGGTGTACGCTGGGATTATTCTTTTGAGCTGCTGCGGAATCAATACGAAATTAATTTCAACGTTAAAACGTATATTAATTCAGAATGCGGATGTTTGTGCTCAATTATGGGATTGCGAGCGAGCGAACGCCGCGCGCGAGAACACAAAAGAAAAATTAGAGGGAGAGACATATCGATACATACCGATGCGAAACGCGCGATACTGCAGTTTTGTTTGTTATTTTTAAACGGCATACAAATTGCGCGGCTATTCTTTCGTCGCGTATCGCCGCTCTGTAACTTATGATTGTTCGATCGTGAAAAAAATATATACCTACTACAGATTTGATATTGTTTCCGGACTCATTGTAACGCGATCCCGGCAAACAGCGTGAAACTTGGAGACGTTTAGTAAACGAACACCGATTCCGACCGGCGAGCGGCGTGGTATCGAGCGAAAATTCGCATTGTTCCGGGAAAAATGGTGGCCGGCGACCGGCCAGCGAGGTATGGCAGCGCGATAGAAGACACAATACATTAGCAGAAATAAAGCCGTGTCGTGGGCACGCTAAAAATTGCGCTTACCGTAATTGCTTGCCGGTTAAAATAATAGAGACTGCAAAGGTTTCAGCCGCCGCGGCACGGAAACGTTAATCTGGCCACTGTTTAGCAGTCCATGGAGACATAGTAACGGGGGTTGGCGGTGGCGGTGGTGGTGGGTCCTGGGTTCGCATTAATTTGAAGTATTCTCATTTTTCCAGGAGCGCGAACGAGGCGGGGGGAGAGGAGGGGCGTCGCTCGTGAACGCTTTAGAAAGTCGGGTTCCACCGCGTCGTGCATTTTGATAAGGAGAGTTAACGCGGCGCGATGACTTTTCCGCGTCCCCGCCACGCCAGCGCATTCCGCGAGTTTAAATTCGTTCCGTCTCGGCTGACAGAAAATAGAGATTTGTAGGTTCAAGACCGCGAGCGGTCGAGAGGAACCGAAATTAAAGAGCCGGCGAGCGAGCTGTGTTTGGAACGCAGCGCCGCGCCGCGCCGGGCCGCACCACGCCACGGTTCTCATATCCGTTCGCGAAACGAAATTTTCGACGAGTTAGAACGGAAGTACCGGCTTTTATCCCGAAATTAAATCCACCGCTGAATATTCGAGCATCCTTCGAGCACCCGGGTGCCATAGCGTCATCGGACGCGCGTTAGATTTCACGGAACGCTGGCAGAATCGCTTCCCTTGGCAGTTCTCGCTTGTCGTCGATTCGTCGTGCCGACTCGAACTCGTGTCACTCATCCTTCGATCAATCCTGCCTAGGCGCACGCAGGCTTCGTTAATCACTTTATCTCGATATATTTCTGATCATCCTCGTCGCCCCGGTCCCGACAAAAATAAACCGACGGAGAAATTGAGTAAAGCTTTCAAAGAGCTCCAGATTCGTTAGAGATTTTAATTCGTAACAGGAGAGAGAGATAGAGAGAGAGAGAAGGACGGGATCTAAAAGTTATTAGTTGAAAAGTTTCTTGAAATAACACGGACACTTGCAGCGACCGTGCGATATATGTTCGCACAGCGACGCGAGAAAAATCTGGCGTCGGTTCGAACGACAGGATTTGGTATCGGCCACGTGCGCCCGTCGGCCAGGAACGCGTGGCGTTTGTTATCATAAATAGCAGACCGTGCGTATTTCACGGTGAAAGGTGGCCTTTCCCGTGACGTCCGCCTGCGATCCGGAAATTGGCCCCACTGATAAACAACAGGCATACGCAATTCTCGGGGCCGGCGTTTATTAGCTTTTCAGAAAGAGCAAATGCAAACCTCGGAAAGCCGAGCTCTCTGCCAGCTCTGGGATTATTTATGGAGAAAGGAGCGGTTGAAAAATTCATAGAGGAGAACGAACGGTCGCGCACCAGCACCCGCACCCGCACCCGCTCTCTCGCGCTCACGCCAGCTACCCGCTACCCGCTATCCGCTATCCGCTACCCGCTACCCGTACCCGCACCCGCGGGTGGCCACGTTCGCTTCTCATATCCGTCGTAAAACGAATCTCGTAGACACGTGGACGGCGAAAAACGTGATTCAATCGTCGCGCGAACAACGCCGGCCATCCGCTGGTGATCCGGAAATTGGATCTACCAATAAACTGCCTGTAAAGATCATTTTTTCCCCCTTTCTCCTAGCCGCCACCCTCGCCTCTCCGCGCAATTCTATTTTGTTCAAGCGAGAATGTCGCCCAGGATTGTTTGCTAGCTCGCACTTGCCGACTCCGCGAGCGAGAACGATACAGATCCTCCCAAAAACACGGGACACCGTTCGGCGACCTATCGGTGGCCGCAAAGGGCTTTGCGGCTTGCCCTCTCCCTCTTTAACCCTTTCCTATGTCGATCCAAATTGAGCATCAACTCTTTGCACTCGACCGGTGACTCTGAAGCACTGCAAGAAATTGTTGTGGCATTATTTGGAAGAAATTACAGAATATATTACGAAATTTGTATTTAACACGTTCGCGGACGTGAATGCTATAGCATTCATTTTCATAGCGATGCAAAATGACATGCATGCTATAGCATTTAAATTAAAGCCAATTTTTATTCATTTAATTTTATACAACCTTAAGTTTTTGTAATTAATACACATTTCAAAGTAGTGACCAATTGTCATTACTAATGACAGTTAACTTATTATTATTGTTTATGTCTAATCAGATTTCGGATGGTACAACTAGTTTCAAGAAAAATTGCCTGTCTATTTTTGCAGCTCACTGAAATTTTTACTGTCCGTGAACGTGTTAATAGATTACTAAACGTTTAAATATTACATGTGGAAATCGGATCAGTTTCGTATGAATGAAATGAAAATATACTAAGGGGAAAGAAAAATTTAGTTTTAGGATGAAAATAGGGCCGAGTGCAGAATTAACTTTTGCACCAATAGTTAGTTATTTTGCTGTTTAGGCTAGCGAAGCTTTTCCATATATGGAAATATAATTGAATTATATGATGTCGAAACAAGTTTCATAATAAAAGAGAAAATACTACGGACCGCAAAGGGTTAAGTAAAGGTGCTTCCACGTGCCAGTCCTGTTTAGCGTTCTATATAATTAATGTTAATGACCCAGGGGGCGTGGTTTCGAGGCTCAACAGTCTAACAGAGCCCCACGTGGCAATCCGTGCCGCGAATCGTTACATTAACGCTGATTTCTTCGTCCCTGCTTTATCGAACAGCAAACGTACACGTGTTTGTTCAGATTAATAATCTCTCGAAGAACAGGATGAGTTCGTCCCGGCGACACCATCATTATCGGGCGAAACAACGGTCCAAGTATTTCCCGAATAATCGGAAGAGCCGCGGCGAAGCGATTTGCAAGTCAAATGTTGTCGTAATTTTGTCCCCGCGATCGGTGGATTTCCATTTTTCCGATGATCGCTCGATCCGAAACGGTACGCGTAGCCGCTGTCGCGTCTTTAACGGTGTCGCGGTCGTGGTCGCGGTCGCAGTCGCAACGGCAGGTCGCTGCGTCTGCACCATCGCGTCGAGTCGAGTCGAGTCGAGTCGCGTTCTATTGAATGTATAATTCAAATTTCGTGGTATGAATAATGTGCAATGATGCAGCGGTTCGGTGGCGGGCTCGGAGGAGGGTGGAAGACTCGGGGAATGGAAGATCGAGCTATGCGACTGCCGGAGAGAGAACTTTAGCCTCTGCCGCGGGGGTAACGCAATAAATAATAGAGGCGGGGTCGTCCGTTTCTCAGTCACCCCTCAACAACCATCTCTCTGTTGAAATATTCAGGGGTTGTAATGGCCTGGAACTCGCTGCCATTCTGTGATTCACCTGTCGTTCGACCAGCAGATTCGAGTGTTCTTTCGATTTTTGTTCCGTGACCGTGTTCACCCTGGACTCGACCGACCCCTCGCAAATACTCTACACAACACCGCTCCCGTTTGATTAATTAATATCACAGAGCCTGCTGCGAACAGCGACCAGCTTCAATACTAGATTCACGGGACGCGTTCTAGTATTCCTAATTTACAATTATTGAGATTGCAGAGATGCGTCCGTGATGAATTAACCAACAAACTTATGTCCTTGGGTATATGCTAACAAAAATTCGTAGTATCACCTTCTTCCTGGTCGGAAAATACTAATTTTTTACAAAAACTATATTTCGGAACTATACTTTCCGCTAGGTCTAAGACTAGGTGTTCAAGTGGCGTCTAATTGCAATCTACCAGGAGGACCGCGAGTGGACCTTAGCATCTAGGTCCTCCCTACCTCTTCAGCATTTTTATCCCTACATTTGAGGGCCCAAGCGGGTCCAAGGATTCGCCAAGGCAGCGCATGTTTGGCGACCGAACATTGTGCTTCTCCCAACATTTGGAAACCATATGCGCCATGGCCTCGAGCACCTAGCCGCGCTGAGCCCAGGCGACGATACTAACTGCACAGTTTTAGACGTTTTATGGCAAGGGACTGCATCGAGGGTGGCCAGGTACCGGCGGTAATATCGTTAAATTAAGCGACGAGATGACAGGCCCAACGCCGTAGCCAAATTGCGATAAGTCACGTAATGGGCCTAATGCACAACAACAACGCCCCCGCCATTAACGTCGCCTAAAGCAAGCCCCCACGTTCTCGTTATTTTTGGAAAGTAATTTAAAATAGCCGGTTTTAGTACTCCGTAAACCTATTGTTAAACGAAGCATTAACCCTTTGCACTCGAGTGGTGACTCTGAAGCACCACTAGAAATTATTGTGGCATTATTTCAAAGAAATTGCGACAAATATTACAAAATATTTGTTACATTACAAATTTTGTATTTAATAGATCACTAAACATTTAAATATTATACGTGGAGATCGGATCAGTTTCGTATGAATAAAATTAAAATATTCCAAGACGGAAGAAAAATTTAGTTTTAGAATAAAAATAGCGCCGATTGCAAAGGGTTAATATGAGAAAGGAAATTGCTTACGTTTTAGTGACTACCACCAATCGATTGCGGTTTGCAAATTGCCCGCACACCTAACGTGTCGATCCAACTCGAAAGTGTTCGAAGGGATTCGCAGCTGTCGGAAAGTAGCCAGCGTTTTATCCGCTGTTTGCGTAGCTATTTGTTGTTTCGGACAGTTGGGAAGAGAATTGACAAATGCGCAGATGTCCGGGAACCCGAGTTTATGGTTGTTTGACTACGTTCGAGCGTCGGCCCGTGGCAGTACGAGCTCGAAAGAGTCTGGGAAAACGTGGCGGTGGATCGTAAAAGTACTTGGATCGATTCGGGGATCGTCCGGCGTCATATTTGGCCGGGAGAGGAGGAGATTCCGATAAGTGGATCGAGGAAGAGGGTCGAATCGGCGCGACGATCGATACGGTTTCGCGGCGGCCTGCCGCCGTACGTAAAACGAGACTTCATAGACGAAGTTTCTCCTCGAAATCTTTTCTTTCCGACGACAAACTTTACGACTGTTCGCTCACCTCGATCGCCTACAGCCACTACTTTTCCACGAAATTCTAGACCGAGGAAGCTCTTGCCTCGGATCGGTGGCCGACCAACTTCGTTGCGCTTGCAAAGGTGCCCCGGCTTAATCCTGCCGAAAGGTCCTGAGAGGATGAGAATCTCGCTATTTCGATCGATCCTCGAATCTCCCAAGGAATTCTCGGCGCTAATCCATCGCGCTTAACAATCGCTCCTCCCCGAAATAGAAATGGTTTTTTCCCCCGGAAAATGGGAACCCGATCGAGACCGTACTCGATATATGTCAACAACGCGGGTCTTGCCAGCGTCAAGTATCGTGGAGGAGACACACGCGAGTTATGTTTACACTTCTCGAGGAGTCTCTAGCTTCGCGGCCCCTCGCGGGGTACAACCCGCGGTAGTGGGGATAATTTCGCGACGTTTATCATCGAGGCCTTGGCGACATATACAGAGAAATCACTGTACCCGGAACAGAGCTATGGAAAATCTCTCGTCGCTTTGTAATTCGCAGGGAAATTTCTCTGTCCAACCTTTGATGGATATTTTTCGCTATGAAATTTTCCGCCGTAGGAATTTCAATCTTCCCCTGTCAGTTATCTCTCGGTGTTATTGAATCGTTGACCCTCTGCCCTTGTTTGTCTTGTCATCAATTATGGAGGCAAATGAAGTCAAAATAGGACAATTGAAGCCCCGTCGAGCGGCGAAAGACTCCGGTTCCGGGTAGAAACATTTTTCACGATAATTCGAGCACGAGTAAATATTTAAACGATGGTGCCGGGATCGATCGTACGGATTCAGGCTCGCGTTCGGAATTGTTCTTTAAATCATGCGCTCGGTATCGCAAAAATGTCTCTGTTTCGTTCGACTTGGCTGTAATCCGATTATCCGGCGAGTTACGAAGGGCGCTCACATTCGACCATCTATAATATGACTTTCATCCGTTTATGCGCGCCCCTCCCTCTTCCTCGTTCCCCTCGGAGCTGGTCATTTTCTCGTGTAAACAAACGAGCCGCGTAATTTCGCCGGGCTCTCTTGGTCGTAATTTCGAAATTATTCCCCCGGAAATTGGAGAATCCTCCTGCACTTTTGACGCGGACGAGAAAGATAGGTCGGCTCCTATGATAAATAGACGCGCAACGACATTAATCCCGAGCCCACCCGCAGCGGTTTCTCGGTGACAATGATAGAACTGGCAGCTCTAACCGCGAGGCAGAGACATAAGCTGCTCCCAAGATATGGCACGATCATTAAACTATTTTCCAGTGGAATCGATTTACGATTATATACCGCCCGGCGCTCTCGCCGAGCTCGAAATTTAGGATAAGCTCCCTCCGACGTCCGGAAGATGAGACAAAATGACGCCGCCAGTATTTTGAATTTTCGCCTCTGCGCGAAATTTGCCCGGCTCACCTTTACAAGCGTCTCACTTTCTCTGCTTATGCTTCGCGACCTGTCTCTCTCCCGACGTATCTTCTCGTACACGGTGAAACTTGCGAAACTTGTGCACAACAGAATATTCTTGACTATTTTTAACAATCACGCTTGACTTTGTTCCTACACCGTTGGATCGTATCATTTTATCAAGATTTCAATTTAATTAGACGGATTGAGATTCGATTTAGAAAGGAAGGTACAGGGGGGATCAAAGCTAATCTCTAATAATAAATTCTTCTTAACCCGTTTGCATCGTTAGCGTATACAGGGTCATCCGTTTTTAAACGGCCAAACGTCAACCAGCCATAGAGGACCCCAAATGAAACAACTTTCACCCCTAACACTTTTTTTGATTCGGTCTTGATTTTTAGATAATTGCAAAAACCCGTCATTTTTTGCGTTCACTTAAGATTAAATATATTAGGACTGCAATGATGTATCTTGATGATTTTTC
Source organism: Halictus rubicundus (assembly GCF_050948215.1). Lineage (NCBI taxonomy): Eukaryota > Metazoa > Arthropoda > Insecta > Hymenoptera > Halictidae > Halictus > Halictus rubicundus. Next base: position 7,026,123 of record NC_135154.1, read on the forward strand.
CTCTGTTTGGTTTAAAATAAATAGGGGCATCTTTTTTATTAAGTCAACTTTTTTGTATGACCTTTGGATCTTGGTGTTTTTGATATGGGGCACGCCGTGGAGACTGAATGAAATAACTTCGAATCAAAGAAAGTGTTAGGGGTGAAAGTTGTTCCATTTGGGGTCCTCCATAGCTGGTTGACGTTTGGCCGTTTAGAAACGGATGACCCTGTATATACGCTCAATTTTCCTGGTCACTATCACTATTCGTTAGCAAAAAAAATAGAAATGGTGTTATTGGAGATGAAAATACTGATCTCTTCTTATAATGCTGTAATATGAAGTTCTTCTGCTTGTAGTGATTTTTGTGGTTAAATATAATAAAAGAAAAAGTTTGGCGATAAAGGCTTTCCTTTCATATTTCCTTGTGATGCAAATGGGTTAATCCGGAGTGAGTTGATGCACCAATAAGTACAAAAGTTGAAGCGCTATAAAAGGCTTCACGGAGGTTTATAAATAAATGTTGCACGCGTGGTTGCTGCACGATCTCTCCCCGCTCCGAGGATCGCCGCGTCGTTAGAAAATAGTTGTCAAATGCCAAAGTTTACTTTGAAGTTCGACTGGGAACAGACTCCGAAGAACCGTGCGATTTACTATAGTAGTTCGGACATGGAATTAGCCGGAGGAGGAGCCACTCTGCTTGCTCTCGTGGTTGTTGCATGGGTGGGCACCCTCTGTCGGCGTCAGTGACGCGGCGTGTAGAGAGAGAAAGAGGGAGAGAGAGAGAGAGAGAGAGAGAGAGAAAGAGAATTCGCTTGATGATCGACCGAACGGAATCAAAGCAACCAAAGTATGATTGGACCGCGGCCAGCTGGCCATATAATTGAGCATCGCGTTCCCCACGGCTTGCTCCAGTGTCTCCCATCGGCCGGCCGACACGCGCGACGCGTATAAATCAGAACAATTAGTTGCACGCTCGTACCTCACCGTGCCGCGAAAGTGTTGCGGCGCATTTACCACGTGCGAACTTTATGCGTCTCGTCAGAGCCCCGGTGTTTCTTGAATCGCGTATCAATCTCTCTCCCCTCGGCTCGGCTTTTCCGACCGTTTCGTGTCCCTTCGATCGCGCGATCATTCTCTCTCTCTTCCCCCGCCGGTACTCCCATTTTTTACCCAGGAAAATACAAAACGGTTCCCCATCAAAATCCTCGGACCCAACTTTTATTTTCTATCGCGAATTAAAAGGTACAAATTGGTGTCTCTCTGTTCCGCGTAATTTCTGTGAATCTAAAATTGATTTTAAACAGCAAAAGCGAATAAACATTGCGAAACTTTTATTTTCTATCACGAATTAACACTTCGAACGCCCGACTAGAAACCCCCAAAATTTCATAAAATCAAAGTAACTTATTTGATGAAATAAAAATTGTAAAAAATTAAATGTATGATACCGAGTAATCCTCCAACTTTCTTGCATGTTACAGATCCTAATCAAGTTTAGTACAGTGAATATATTAACGTAAAAATTCATTTTAAAACCTGCAGAAATAATTCCGTCACCCACGTATGGGTGACGCGGCGACGAACGTGTTAAAAGGTACAAATTGGTGTCCCGCTGTTCCACGTAATTTCTGTTAATGTAAAATTGATTTTGAACAGCAAAAGCGAATAAACATTGCGAACCTTTTACGTTCCATCGCGAATTAAAAGGTACAAATTGATGTCCCTCTGTTCCACGTAATTTCTGTTAATCTAAAACTGATTTCAAATAGCAAAACCGAATAAATATTGAAAGAGTACCGCGCGAGCCGAATTTTTTGTATCGCAAGTTTCGAATCGACGTGTCCCTTCCACCCATTCAATTTCTACTCATCTAAATTCGATTTTAAGCGGCAAAAGCGAAAAAGGATTGAAAGGGATCGTCTCGGGTAGAGTGTTCCGCGCGAGCAGTGACCGGTTAGCATAAATCCGACGCGGGTTCCGCCGGGAGACGATCGCGAGACGACGCGACGCGACGCGGGAATTGGCTCGAGCGTGCTCTCAGGTGGCAGACACGTGTGCGTAAATCATAGCAATCGGTTAAAGGCTCGAGCTTTGAGATCTCGCCGGGACGCACGAGATCTTGTACTATATTTATCATGCTTAGACTTTCGAGACGTTTTCGCGATACATTATCAGACGGTGATCCGAGGAGCGACGACGCCGACGAGATTCGATCGCGGTAGCTCGTCGAAGATTGTAAAACAATTCCGCGAACTAGAGGAGCGAGGACACTTTAATATCATGGTTGGCAGATTCTCAAGAAAACTTCGAAAGGTACGGCCATAATTTTCCGTCTCGTTGAAAGACGAATTTCAGGTTCTCTGGCGAGTGTTTGCAGAAACGCGGAACGGTCAGTAGGAGGGGACTGTTCGTTGTCGGCAGCTTTCAGCGAAATTAACGGAAAAATCAACCTTTTCGATTTTACACTCGGCAAGGTTAAGTGACCTGTCACGTGTACACGCGGCCGACGATGAAACTGTTATTTGACGACCTGTATCAACCGAAAGCGTCGCGCGTCTCTGTCGCCCTCGATTCCCGCTGGGAATCAGACGAGTTTGCTCAGTACACGCTGAATGTGCGTACGATGTTGATCGTTTGCCAGACTACTAGAAATTATCATCCCCCGAATATACCTACCCTGTGCATAAACGATCGTCGGCCGTGCGCGCAAGCGGCATTTACCGATGTTACACGCCAGTGAAAATGGCTTTGGACGGCTCCTGCCCGTTTTGTGGTGATTGCCGCTCTTATTTGAATATACGCCCCGTCGATTCCTTTAATCCTTTTTTCATCGGGAGCCACGCTACTTTCGATCCGGAGGCCTGGCCGACCACCTCGCGTGCAGCTGCCGCTCGCGATACCGATTGTTTCGTTTCTGGAATCGTTAACATCACGCACCGATCGAACGATACCCCCTGCAACCTTAGAACCATGCGAGTCTCACAAACTTACAACTGGACCGCGAATTTTATTCTGACAACGTTGAAGAAATCAAATACAAATACATAAATATTGCCTTATAAAAATGGCAACCCTATTGAGACTGTCTGCAATTTTCAATATAATATATGCTTGGACAAGGAAATTTATTTCACTATTCTCCATAAATGAATTTTTATAGTTTCAATGATTGTGAAATATAAATCCGGTCATTTTGGTAGGTTCAGTGTTAAAGGAATTTAAAAGTACTCTTATTTCGTAACTTTCAACTCCTGGAATTGATTGAGAGGTCTATTTGTAATCATTCGTCTTCTCGAAAAGAGTTGCGTTGGTATCGATGAAGATGGAACACCGACAAGGTGATTCCAGGTAGACTCGGTCAGTTTTGGTGAACAATTTCGGAATTAGCGTGATCAGGGTGAATGTTCTCAATAAAAGAAGCGCAGAGCAAGATCGCAGGACTCCGATTCGTATCCGCAGGGAAGGTTGGATGGATGTCAAGACCGCGAGGCACGCGCGGCATCCTTCCAGAGCGCATATTCGTGTAATTGCAAAAGTTATCGGTGTGCGCAGGCCGATGCGATACGGCGGGCCGAAAACGCGAGTGCCCGCCGGAAAAGCACGCCGCGTTATTACCGGTCAAGTATTTCCGTCGCGACGCCACTGCGAGAGAGAGAGAGAGAGGGGGGGGAGAGCTATGAAAGCTGCGTCGCTCGCGGTTACGTAATTGGTCGCATAGAACGCGACGACGACTGCAACTGCGATCTGCCAATTTCGAGTGACGGATGACCCCGTGGACCACGACTAAAGTTAGCCTCCGATGGATAGACGGTGACGGATCTCGTCGACGGGCCGGCGCGTCCTCGAATTTTTCCGAAATTGAACGACGGTAATTATTCGTCTTTGTCGAGTCGCTGTACAATTTTAAATACAACCGTCTAGCATGATTCCTGAAAATACCTTATCACTGCGGATTTCTTGCGTTTGGAATTAATTGATCGAAGTGGGTAATTTTTATCTTGCGCGAAGATCCGCAGTCTACATATCAGTCATTCGTCTTTGTCGAGACGCTGTAAAATTTTAGATACGTCTAATATGATTCCTGAAAATATCTTATCACTGCGGATTTCTTGCGTTTGCGATTGGAATTAATTGACCGAAGTAGGTAATTGTTGTCTTGCATAAGTATCCGCAGTCTACATATCAGTAGTTCGTCGTTTTAGTAATGCGACGCAAACGCTGGAAATGTCCCTGTAAAAGAGGCTTGGTTTTTTTACGTTTTTGCGGATTGAGTGATCGAGGGTAATTGTTAAACGACAGGGTGAATTTGCCGGCGTAGGTTCGAAAGTTCCACGCGATCGGCGAAATATCGTTGTCGACTAGGCTCGCGGATTGAAGAAAATCGATAAGACCGTCGACATCTCGTGCACCCCCGAAAGTCCCATAGTAATCACCTGGCGTGAGGTACAGTCGTTAGAAGAGCTTTGTGGTATAAGCGAAACCTGCGAGAGAGCGAGGAGGTTCTGAAATTAGGGGGCAATTCCCCCAGTGCTTTCGGTTCAACTTCCACCGAGGGGTACTGCCTCCTTCTACCCCGTGAAGCCAGCCGACAGGCGCATGCATATACCAACACGCTTCGTTCCGTTCCGTTCCGTTCCGTTCCATTCCGTTCCGCTCCGCGCCGCTCCACGCTGCGCCGCGCCGGTCAAAAGTACCAGCTTCGAGACAGTCGTATCTATGCGAATTGAATGCTAACGAGCGCGAAATTGCGACCGCTCGGCGACGACCTCTGTGACGGAAATTTTAAACGGCCGGCTCGCGCGTTTACGCTCCCGAAAATGTCGGCCAACCAGCCACCGAATAGACCAAATTAGTTTCTGACTACTGCCGCAGCCTCCCGCGACGAAACGCTTCGACGCTCGAGCACCAAATCTTCCGACCAGAAAGACAACCCTTTTTTTATTTAGGTCACATCCGAGGTTATTAACCACCGCAGTATATTCGCAACGGCAATGGTTCAACGTGGTCGTTCTACGTTAGATGACAAAGTCCGATATCCTTCAGGAATCCTAACAATCCTTTCAGCACAAGCATTCTCACGTAGCATATTGTGTTCATTTAACTGATGACATTCGATTGAAACATGTTCGATGGAGATTTCTACGTTGCATACACCAGAAATTAAATAATTGCTCAGTGATGAGAATAGAACGGGTTCGGTTGTCTCTTCTGTTCAAATAAATTTTATGCAAGGTAGAGTAGGTCTAGAAATTGTTTAGTCTTGATTCCATAAGTTTTTCAAGGCTTGGGAGAAATAAAAGACAAGCTTTGTTCAGATTAAACTGCCTCGATAAGAAAGCGAAACGGTGTCGGCGAGAGAGATATTGAATTGAACCAGATAGCTTTGGAAAAAGAGGAAACAGCTGTTTATCGCGAGTTAAGAGAAAATTCTGCGCAAACCGAGTTTCGTTTTCCTCGATAAGACGACGTGGTTATCGATCGCGCGTCACAGGGATCAGTTTATTTGATAAAAAGGTGTGCCATGCGATTAAACGTCGCGACGCGTCGCGTCGACTAGCGTTTTCCTGGACTTTATGATTAATTCGCGACCAGCGTGTTCCTCGCCCAGCCGCTTCGAACTCGTCGATTCCTCGTGACCGAAGCGTATTTCCCGTCGGCCAGTGCTTATTCCTGTTACAAGCGATACGTCTCCCCGGTGTGTTTCTGCGTTCATTTAGATGGCAATCATGGCCAGAGACATTTTATTACGAACGATCACGAAGTTCGCTTCGCCCCTCCCCCCCCCCCTCCTTTCCGCGTATTTGCCGCGCGCGCGTTTCTACCCTCTTTGCTCGTAATGCGCACGCACACACCGATCGGCTATATTAATGGCTTCCCCCCGTGCCTCTTCGATCGCCGTGTACGCTCGAGATTAATTAGGACATTTCTTTCCGAGGTCTAACGCGCTCGGAAAAAATGTCGAGTGCCAGAATATTTCGGGGGAGAGAAGAATGAATGCGGAAGAGACGCGGGGGCGTTGACCCCTTGCGGTCCTGTTCAGTCGACGAATACAGCGCGATTTATTTTTAGATAAAAATCATTTTCTTCTCTTAACACTCCCAGTGGAAGGGAGCTTTAAGTAATTCTTACATCCAGCAGGTCCTAATTAATTCTGTTACCCTCGATAATAATATTTCTGGAAAACGCGGGACTGAAACTGTAAATAATTGCAATGAGTCGGGAGTAATACGTCGACGACTGCCATGAGGAGCGTTTTAATCTGCTCGTTTTCGCGAGATGTTTGCGAGCGATGAAGAGTCCGGGGACTGGAGCTGGAGCTGAACGGGAAAAGTTGGTAAGACCGAAAGTTGCAAAGGGTTAAGAATAGAGCAGGTACGCGGGACCATCCGCGTTCATAAATGCATATTTGGCTCGGTATTTCCGCGCGCCGGTTTCCGCGTACAGGTGTGCGCGCGCGCGTGTAAGTACGTGTATGTGCGGCAGTGGAACCGCTCGAATTTCTTCGCGCCGCAACATCGTTAAGGTTCCCCCGAGAGTCCTCGAAGAAACGAGAGGAGGCGCAGTTCCGCCGGCGCTGTTATAACGTCTACCTTCGGTTCTTTATTCGCCGGTAATGGTATTCCCGTTCGTTCGTCGCGCAGGAACCCGCCGTGCTGTAGATTCGCGGCCCAAAGACCCGCGATCGACCGAGAAATTCCGTCGGCGACAATGTTATCGAGAAATATTTCCACCCGAGCCCCGGATATATCGGGAACCCGCGAAAGAAACCGGAGACTCGTCCCTGACGAGCACCGCGGCCTACTCGTTATTCAAGCTGCTCTATCGACGCGAGCTCCGCTCGACTTTGCACCGTCCCTGTTCATTTAAAACTCACAGGTCGTCCCACGCTCCTCTAAAATACCATTCCGTCTATTTATCTTTCCATCGCGTATCCCTTTCATTCATCGTTCGCGTCTGCTCGACCCTGAAGAACCGAACCGATCCCGTAACTCGTAGCATTCGGGGCCGGTCTCTGTAGATTCGCGATAAGGTAGAGTGACTACATTATCGTCTAAAAATGGTTTTACGTGCTTCAAGTTTTCGTCCTTGAATAAGAATATTTTGTCGCTGGTAAAGGGCTCGTTCGAAAGAGGAAGGTTCAATCTAGTGCGCGCCGGTCAGGAGCTGCCGAGATTATGCAGATATTTGGCAATATAAGCGTTCCAAGCGAATCCGAGCATTTGCATGCCATTCGATGAGTTTTCTGGACGATGTCGAGAGCAGCGCGCACTAGAAGATATCTTCAGCTACAAATTGAGCTATAATTTGTCTTGATTCTCTTGCGAAATAAAGGCGAGAACTTGAAGCACGTTTCTGGCAAGTCAGAATTCATAATATCGATAATACAGAGCAAAAAATGTGACCAAAAAATGTGTGGATCTTAAGTCTGTGTCTGAAGTCCGTGATTGGAAATTATTAATTAAAAAGTCACGTGACTACCCCGGGCCCTTAAGGAGCAAATCTTGCTGACGCTCTAAAGATGCGAATTTGATTAAATCGAGAAAATATTATTATATCATTAGTAATTAACACTAAACGTACCACCACCGGTCAAATGACCGGTTCTAGATTTTTTATTTGACAATTTTTGAAATTATAAAGATGAGCAATGATTCACTCAATATCTTTAGTAGAGCACGCATTGCAATAAGAACCGCGCAAAGTCTGAATAAATTAAATCTTGTCATTTTTATAAGGCAGCACCTGTACCTGTACATGTACCTGTTACATTTACAGTTCGGTACGGTTAGTGTTAAACGGACCCTTTGAGTGCCACGTCTCCCGGAAATGGGAGGCGCAAATATTCGCCTCGATATTAATATCAACCTTGTTGAAAGGTAATTGCAACGTTAGAGAAAGTATCGACCAATTTCGCGAAATAAATTACTGAAAGCGTTAAACATTGGAGTTTCTGTCACATGAACATTGGTGTTCGAACGAGGATTTAACGGATTCGACGAGTGTGTTGAGCAGCGACGCGAACAGGTTTTTAAAATTATCGTTCGCCTCGGAGTCCGGACAGCCACGATACAATTATGTACACGCTGGACACCATATGTTGTATAAAATGCTCTCGTCGGCGATAAGATAAGGCCCGTGCATTCGGTCTTATCGGTGGATACGACTACATCGTGCCGTGATGGAACGTACCTTTTTCATTTTCTTTTTTTTTCTTTGTTGTTTAATCCGCCGGTATCAGGTTTTCCGTCACGGTCTCTTCCCTTTCACCGAGGAAAATGAAAACGAGTTCCGTTGGCACGGGCTCGACGCGAGAATGGTCATCTGTTCCGTAGAAATAAAATAATTGATCCGGTAACGCGCATGCCTGTCGCATAGACGACGCGACGTCGCGTCGCGTCTGATTGGAAAAACACGGTGTCGGAGCGGCGGCCTCGTTTCGAACCGGTGTTCGGCTTTCCATCGAATTCTGCTTGATTAAATGACAGTAGGCCGGGAATAGATTAATTCGTCATTTAGAATTACAGCGAAAGAACTTGCCGGTCGCGAATTCCGCCGGCGCTGAGATAGACGATGCGCAAATATTCTCGGTGTTCTATACTCATTCGGCCGCTGATTGAAATTCCAAGTATCGCCGTATCAATCGAACGCGCGGACGTTTCTGGCACCGCCTCGCCGCGCTATTTTCATATATAAGATCTTGGCTTTCCCGCCAATCGATTAATCATCGCGACTCGCATTTTCACCTACCTGTGGAGAAAAAAACGAGATCGACCCACCGTTTTTAATCGTCTCGTTCGTTCCCGGTCACCGGATTCTCATCGACTCGTCCGTAGAAACGCGGAGAGTCGATTATTCGAGAAAGAAACCGATCAAACGAGAATCGCCGACGAGCAGGACGTTTCGACAGGATCGATGACGAACGTCCTGTTCCCATTCCGAAGGTATCCAATTTGAGTTCCCCCATCCCCATTAGATAATTTTCCCCGTTATTACGTTCATTATCGAGAACGCTTGTTCCTCGTTTTTCTTATCGCCTCTCGAGATAAGATAATTCGGCTCAGAGCTCTAATCAAACAGCGGTATCGGTGCCGGAAGAGGGCAAAGAGGGCAAGAACTCTTCGTACGGTTTTATCTTGTCCCACTCTCCCCTCGGTCCGATCCGATCCGAATCTCTAATAAGACGTTTCATTAATATATAATATATTCGCGATGTGAAATATTAAATATTCATACGACCGATCGATCACCGGCTCGAAACGCGGCCGAGATGATTGAACATCATCCCCGGACGCGAGGCAAGAAGAGCAGGGTCTGTCGCGGTAAAATGGAATCAAGTCGAACCTAATACGGCCCTATCTCCAATGACAAACTCATTTTTCATGACTTATCCTTGCTCGAGATGCCAGCATGATAGATCGAGGTTTGCTCGGTCAAGACAAATTTAAATTTAATCATCTATCAGAGGCGGCCTGGGATCGCGCGCAGGACGTGGGATCACATGCGCTTGAATGATTACGCATTCAAAAGGGTGTCGGCGCGCTGGCAGCGAGCTACCGCCGATGCTAACGCTGTCGAAGTCATCCTCGATCGTTAGCCTCCACTTAGCAATTACAATCTCCCCGGGATTTTCGATTCCCCCGGAAAAATCTCCGGGATTCTTCGAAACAAAAGTTAGACACCCCCGGGAGACTCGGAGTGGTCGTCGCAGTTTCTTTTATTGGATTGCACAATTACTGTAATTGTCCGTAAAGTCGCCGAAGATGTCGCAAGAACAAACTAATTTTCCACGAGGAAACAACCCTCTCGAATCGCGTGTATAATTTCGAAAACGGTCCAGAATTTTCCTCTCGGAGCGAACGAGATGATTTTTCGCCGTTTACAATTGTTCATTATTTTCCCGGTGGCTGGCGCGCCGCGATCGTCGATGTGGTTGCGATTTAACGTTGTGAACCGTTACCAGGCCAACGGCAAATTCCCTCCCTTTCCCGTCGATTGAATTTCGTTTTGTATTATTACGTCCGCGGGAAAAGCGTCTCGCGTGCAAACGCGATTATAATTCCGTTCGACTTCGATTCCCCTGGTTTCTAATAATCGTTCGACGACATTCGTTCATCTTAAACAGGAGGACGCGACCAGGAAAATGATCGTCGTCATTGTTGCACCGTTCGATTCGACGCGAGACATTCGTTCCGCGTTATGCTATGTGTACCGCGATAACGCTTATCGAGGAGAGCTAGGCTCCTCCGGCTTGTTCGAGTGGAATTTTCCGGGCTTGAGTTATCAGTGATCAAACATCGATAAAACTCGACGACGTAGAGAGCGTCGTCGATCATCGAACGGCCAAAGTGACGAGCATAAATTGTCCCCGGTCATAAATGCCCGTTTTATGTTGACGCGAATCGTCCGATCCCGAGGGACGACGGACGCGAAGGTAAAACTCGGAAAATTTGTTTCTCCGTCGACCGGTCGGAGCGAACAACAAGTCTCGACAAGAAGAATTTGTTGTTTAGAACGGACAAGAGATTGCCCACTCGACTTTCGTTTATTTCCGCTTTGAAACACCGTTTAGATCCTCATCTAAATGGCCATTGGCCGGCAGGGTTGAAACCGCCTCCGCGAGGCGAACAAAAGACCAGGACCGGCAAAACGGCAACCGGGCAGACCGGTGCCAGCATGTACCGGCTTAATTTTCGAAATTACTATTAAGGTTGAAAGAAAAAAGCGGGAGAGTGGTGGGAGAGGAAAGAAGCTGGATGTTCGCGAGCAATTTTTGTAAATGCGCGAGGCGGAAACGAGGCCGGCGTGGCGTACGCATAGTTGGATAGTATCACGTCCAATTTCCAGGGAGTAAAATTACTCGAAGCCAGGCCGCGAAGCGTAAAGCAGTAATTGCCATTTACTCGTACCGGCCAGTGGTCACCGAATATTCCATTAATGATTTAGGGCGGCACTTTCGTCGGTACAGACCCCACTCGTCGGACAAAATTTCCGGAACGATAATTCATCGAGCATTTAACGATCTTTCAATAAAGAGTGAGTCAGCGGCTCGGCAAACGAAACGTTTAATTTACGTTAATGACGTACCGCTGGGAAATTAATTAGAAATTGATACGGCCTGCCACTTGTCAACGTCGAATCTACAACGTTGTTCCTTTGAAACGAATTCATTAAAATTCTGCTGGGCTCTCGTCTCGCTGACAAATTGATCGGGTCGCTTCCTCGATTATTATTTTCACCGGAAACGATCGGTTCCGTGCTCGCGTTTCGTTCCCTCGACGTTTGCCAGAGTGCGCGCGCGTGTTTCACCGGCTCACGAAAAATACGGGGCGCAATCGTAGTTTACAGGATCGTTTTCCACCAAGGAATTCCATGCTTTTCAGCAATGTCGCAAAAAATCTCCCGAATCGTTTCCATCGTTGTTATTCGGATCCCGATGCGATTCCCGATTATTCGAAAAATTCTCGAATTTCGAGCGGGTTCGCGGACAGAACGGGCATTTTTAATAGGCGGCAGTCTCGTTCGAAACGACGCGTCCCGAACAAGTTTGATAGCGGTTTAGCGGACAGAAAGCGTATCGACACGTATTCGCGAAGTTGCATCTTTCGCCGGGGCTGCTTTGGTGGCTGCTGAATGCGCATTCATCGGCAATTTCGCGTGGAACAGTTTGCGAGGCGGGAACGTGAGGAGCGACAAGTTCTGCATACTCTCCATATGCAGCGCGAAACGTGCGGCCACGAAGAGCTATTCTTGTTGTTGGTTGAATTACATTTCCAGAATTTCTAATGCGACCAACGCGCAACTTCGGCGACGAATCGCCGAAGAATCGCCCAACACCACCTCCCATTCTCATCACCGTTTATCCACACGTAAAGAAAATGTATTTCTTTAATTTATTATTTGGCGGCACATCTTCGGGTGACGGTGGAGTAGAGAACGTCCTAGACGGTAGATAGAGAGAGAGAGAGAGAGATAGGAGAGGGGGGAAAGACAGATGAAAAGTTGTGTCAGAACGTTAACCAGAGTAATTAATAAAGAAAGTTTGGTGAAAGGGAATTGTCACTTGAAGAATAAACTTTAAATGTCGTTTCTCTATTTCAGGTAAAACGTTTGTGTGTATAATGTAAATAATATTTACGCACACGTGTTTACTTCTTTTGCCAATATCCCACCATAGTAATAAAATAATCTTACACGCATTTATATCGAATGGAAGATTTAGAAATCGTTTCATCTCAGACGAAATGTTCTCTCTTTCTCGTGCAATATTAAATCCACGGTCTAGACGCTATAGATTTTAAGGAAATTATGGCGCTTTTGGAACAGAGTAGGATTTTTCGGTGGAGGGTTAGGGATGAGAACCGCTGGCTAGCAGATCGTGCCGGTGGAACGGCCCGGGGGTGAAAGAGAGGGTTGGCTCGATCGACGACTATAAATCAGGAAGGACACGCGAAGCTCGCCGTTCTTCCTGCCTCTATCAGGACAAACTCCTTCCAGGAGCGCGCTTCTACGGAAGTATCGACCAGCGGATAGAGAAAACTGAACTGCAGGGTGCATTCCTTCGTCCCCGCGGCTCGGCTCGGCTCGGCTCGGCTCGGCGCGTTACCGGGGATCCTGCGCCCATGGACATTAAATTTACAAAAGGAATGCTTAACGTTTCCTGTCGTTCACGACGTCGTTATCGCGCGGGTCGCGCGACGTAATTGCCGCGACGGACGTGTCCCGATCCTGCGATACACCCTGGGGGAAACAAGGCTGTAGAATTTTGTAGCGTTACCCCCTCCGCTGTCGTTCCTCTTTAATACCTTCGCCGAAAAATCGATCGACCTCGCAACTGCTTTCTCCCGGCTGGCGAAGATTTCGAGCGGAACATTTCGGACACGCAAATATTGATCGACAGTCGAAATTGATTTAGCTCGGAATCGTTCGAAACGAAGAAACTGGAGGCTTTGCTCGAATCGGTTGTCTAAACGGAGGTGCGAACGAGGCTACACCGATTGAAAGCGTTCGTAGAAAACAATCGAATCCGGAGGCTACGATTTTCCTTCGGCAGACTCCAAAGAAGACAGATCCCACGGTTTTACGTAGATCCGTGTAATAAAGGGCGAGCGCGGGAACAACGGGAGCCGGGCACGAAATCGCTCCGGCATGAAGCAAATTTTGGAGCGAATAACAAAAGCCGGACAGCGTGTTTGGCAATTTCGCGTGCACTAGCACAATGGCTCGATTCATAATTTGAATGGCGGCAGTTTCGGCGCTTGCCTGGTCGATACAAATGAACTGGTGAAAAAGTTTTCGTCGTACGGTGGGCTCGGCTTTGGCGTTGGCAAGTGGCTTTGTTCGACGGATTAATTAAATACGCGCGTTGAACTCGTTGCCATACGTTCCTCCCATTAACACGCCCGGTTGAACTTGTTACCTAAGCAACGATGTTCACGGCTCGCGGATCCCGCGGAGAAGTTCGAACCGTTGCAATTAGTCTAGGAAAAAAGCCGACCGGGCTCTTTCCGTGTCAGCGAGTCGCCGAGTGTACCGATCCGATTCTTTTTCATTAATTCCTTAATGCGCCCGTCATTCCGTAATCTTGCTCGTCCCGGCGGAACCCGAGTGGCCAATCCGAACGATCATCGTTCCACGGAACAGCAAACAATGATTTCACAGATTTCTCGAAAATTACATGCTCCGAGTTGTGCTTCTTCTCGCGGCTCGTTCATCAGCGTCTTCAGACTCTCCGCGCAGCTAGCCGATTTCTACATGGTCTTAATACCATACGGTTGTAATTACTACACTACGGAGTTTATACATTTATAGCAAAATGGAGCGAGCGTGATTTCAAGTAGTGCAAGGATTTTTTACGACTTAACCCTTAGCACTCGAATGGTGCCTATAAGGCACCACTAAAAATTGATGTATCATTATTGAAAATATTTTTTACATTATTAAATTTGTTTGTATTTAATAAATTACTAAACATTTCGGTAGAGCACGAGTAAGTTGCACCATTTTCGTATGTATAACATGATAAAGAAATATATAGCAGGGCAATATTTTAGGTCGGAAGAAATGTTTCGTTTTGGAGTTAAAATAACTTCGAGTGCAAAGGGTTAATAAACTTACTAGAAAAAGAAATAATTTTCTTATTTGGCTGCTACCTGTTGGAATTTATTTAATTAATGTAGAACAAAATCAAACCATTATTTCTTTAGAAGGTAGGATCGATTGAACCGGCTCTTGACCTGTATATGCATACATTGTATCTACGGTTAATATCCATTGTATTTTGTTCCCGGCATGGGACCCTCGATCTTCATATTGGACTGTTGCTCCTCTGTTTCGATCTCTTGTGTTTCATTCGTGACGTTTCTTTTGCTGGATAACGACGTGTCTCACAACGTGCTTCTAGAGTTACTATTCAAATATAAATTCTATTTCATATTTTATAATAGAGTGTATTTTCTTGTATACCCATATTCCAATACTACCCCTTGAAATTAGTGCAAGTCGATTCTATTTTGTAGAAATGTTCATTTACGAATATACACTAGCGGCGGAAAGTATGTTAACACCTTTTCAAGCGGAATAACTTTTTAAAAATTGGTCCAAATGACTTGAATCTTTTCTAGATGTTGGACCAACTAGTTTGCTACAGAATGACTAAACAAACATCATTTTAGATTGCAATTGGTTGGAATGATAAAGAAATGAAAAAATTATGATTTTTCGACTTTTTTATCGTAGCCTATAACGATAATTTAAAAAATGCGTTTTGTTGATTTCGGTAACTTACATGCATACTGAAAATTTCATCGAAATCGGTCAACGTTGCAATGAGCTACAAACATTTCAAGATGCGTGTTTAAGGGTTAAAGTCGCAGATTTTCGACCTTGCCAGGGAATATCGCCCTTATGTGATCATCTTGAAACGTTTGTAGCTCGTTGCAACATTGACCGATTTTTATGAAATTTTCAGTATGCATATGTTATAGAAATCTACAAAACGCATTTTTTCAATTATCGTTATAGGCTCAGATGAAAAAGTTGAAAGATCACAATTTTTTCATTTTTTTATCATTCCAACCAATCGTAATCTAAAAAAATGTTTGTTTAGTCATTCTCTAGCAAACTAGTTGGTCTATCATATAAAAAAGATTCTACTCATTTGGACCAATTTTAAAAAAGTGATTCCGCTTGAAAAGGTGTTAACATACTTTCCGCCGCTAGTGCACGTGTGAACAAGTGTGTTTACTAAGAATGGAGGAAGAGCGGCGTGCGGCGAGTGTGATGAACGCGTTAAAAGCCTGGTGGTTGCGAGGATACGATTGACGGAAGCTGTAAATCGGCGGCAGAGATCAGAATGGCAGAATCCCGGCGTAGATCAGTCAGCGACGGCCATTCTCGGGCCAGCTGGCCATTCTCGGTCGGAATGCCCTGGCTGCCTTGGGTAGCCCGGTTCCTGGTTCCTGGGTTCTGGGTTCTCGGTTCTCGGTTCGTGATAACCATTCGGATACGGTGGTCCGACGACAATGACGTATTACAGCGTAGCCCTGGCCGGGCTGCACAGTGTAGCACACCAGGCCGGCCACCGCGGCAGGGTCATATACCATCGACGCATAACTGGTAATTACACGAGCCAAGCGTCATTACCGCGCCCCAACCCTTCCTTTATTACTCGGGAACGGCTCCACGGAAACGACGGACCGTAGAAATGCCATTTGTACCGGGTCTCGCGGGCTCGACGAGGCTCGGACGAGGCTGTGCTAGGAGGCGCGGGGAACGATCGACGAACTCGGTCAACCGACGAAGGAACGAGCCGAGCACGCCGGGAATACCCATTCTTTCTGGCCACCTGCGTCCTCGAGTGATCCGATGTAAAACGTTGAATGGTTGTACTCCGGGGGGCACGCCGAAGAAATACTGCGCTCGATTCGCCGCGCCACCGCCCCGAGGTTCCAGCTCCTCGACGAATCCGGGCTCTTTCCACGGGACCAGACCTCTTCGCGGGATTAACCCTTTGGGCGTCAAGACTTTTGCAAATACCGGCAATATTTTCACTCGGGGAACCGACTCGACCGTGTTGTTGTCTCTTATCTCGCTTTAAAGCGGTCCGCAAATCGAACTGACCCCACTTTCGGATTCCATCGACGCGTGTCTCTCTACCGTTACAGCGGCTGTACCACGTGGGAAATTTAAACAGTCGATTACAGGAACCGCTGCCGCAGGGTCGACGCTTTTCCCGAAGCGAGAAGAGTGCGACGGGGATTTTTCCCAAAATCCGGCAACGTGGAAACGGCTGACTCGCCGTAGGCTGGCCACGGCGACGGAAATAGTCGCAATCGAGAATCGCAATTGCCTCGGAACGGGGACACCGAACGTCGATGATAATCAACCGATGAACGGCGGGCTGGCTCCGCGACGCCTGCTGCTAATAAACGGCCGTATGATTTGAATTCTCGTGCGACCAGTTCGGCGGTGGCTTGTGCCTTGCGGTTTCCAATTACAGTATGCCAGGCGACGTTTCAGTGACCTCTAAGGCGGACTATCCCGTTAGCTGCGCGCTGCGCGGTCTCTATGCCACCGTGAAGGAAGGACAGCCACGGGGGCGGCAGGGCCGGGGGATGTAATTAACACGACCAGCTTGCAGCAAGACACTGACGTATCTGTCTTCCAGCGCCCTCCAACCCTCCCGCGACCCCTCGTCTCCCCCTCAGCCCTGCCACCTCCTTTTACGAATAATAACCCTCGCTGCCATCTAATACGCGGCCGTCTAAGACGCCATTGCCCCTCCGAAGACGATGCTTTCGAGAAATCGATCGGGTACACCTAGCTTTTTAACCCCATCTGGTCCTGCAATTAATCTTCTCGGTTCCCATATTGGAGACACCGTCGTGGCACGGTTAGCGTTAGTCAGCACACATACCATTATACACTTTCCGTTTTTTTCTGTTTAATTTAGGAGGGTATTCTGCTTTCGGGAATTTTTAGGAATTTTTATTCGGAGGAATTGTTAAACCTTTTGGATTAGAATTTTGTACACATGTTCATGGGTATCCGAAGTATATTAATATTTTGTTCCAGTGAAAGCAATCAAAATTACATGAGTTATACATCTTTTTATAGAGTGCATTTGAATGTATTTTCTGTTTAATTTAGGAGGGTATTCTGCTTTCAGGAATTTTTAGGAATTTTTATTCGGAGGAATTGTTAAACCTTTTGGATTAGAATTTTGTACACATGTTCATGGGTATCCGAAGTATATCAATATTTTTTTTTTCAAGTGAAAGCAATCAAAATTACATGAGTTATACATCTTTTTATAGAGTGCATTTGAATGTATTTTCTGTTTAATTTAGGAGGGTATTCTGCTTTCAGGAATTTTTATCCGGAGGAACTGTTAAACCTTTTGGATTAGAATTTTGTACACATGTTCATGGGTATCCGAAGTATATTAATATTTTTTTTCAAGTGAAAGCAATCAAAATTACATGAGTTATACATTTTTTATAGAGTTCATTTGAATGTTTTTTTCTGTTTAATTTAGGAGGGTATTCTGCTTTCAGGAATTTTTATCCGGAGGAACTGTTAAACCTTTTGGATTAGAATTTTGTACACATGTTCATGGGTATCCGAAGTATATTAATATTTTTTTTCAAGTGAAAGCAATCAAAATTACATGAGTTATACATCTTTTTATAGAGTGCATTTGAATGTATTTTCTGTTTAATTTAGGAGGGTATTCTGCTTTCAGGAATTTTTATCCGGAGGAACTGTTAAACCTTTTGGATTAGAATTTTGTACACATGTTCATGGGTATCCGAAGTATATTAATATTTTTTTCAAGCGAAAGCAATCAAAATTACATGAGTTATACATCTTTTTATAGAGTGCATTTGAATGTATTTTCTGTTTAATTTAGGAGGGTATTCTGCTTTCAGGAAATTTTAGGAATTTTTATCCAGAGGAACTGTTAAACCTTTTGGATTAGAATTTTGTACATATGTTCATGGGTATCTGAAGTATATTAATATTTTGTTCAAGTGAAAGCAATCAAAATTACATGAGTTATACATTTTTTATAGAGTGCATTTGAATGTACATGTATCCAGGAACTTCTTGTCGAATACAATTGGGTTTTCTTTGAGACAATGGATCGGTCCTCGGCGAAAGTAGAAACGGTCGACCATGATCAGACGCGCGTGGAACTTTCGTTCGAAGTTGATCCACTCCGAGCAGTGTCTTCCCATACAGTTTTTCTCGTAGAATCGACCTCTCCGTACAATATCAGTTTTAGAAAAAAATCCTTACCAATTTATACAAATTGTTTTACTTCTAAGACAGTGACACGACGAAATAAATCGCTAGTGAAAACGACCACTTCAATTTCGTAATGCAGCGAGTCCGGGCTGGGCAAGATCGATTCGATTTCCGGAACACTTGTGCCACGAATATTTTTCTTCGGGAAATTACTCGGCAACGTCTGCGGCCCCGATCATCTCGCGTTGTTGTCGGGGCGAGCAACACGGTCGCCGCCCGGTGAATTGCAAACTCGAATCGTTATGCGACACAGAATTGCATTCCTTAATGAACCAGTTCGCGTGGAATCATCCCCTCGAGGGGCTTGTTAACAATCTCCTCGTATCTTTCTCTTAAAACAGAGAAAAGTGTCCCGGCACACCGTGTTCCCGTGTGTGCTCGCCGCGCTGCAGATGCAACGATATCAACGCGCCGAAAGAAACACGCGGGAGAATTGCAATTGCTTTTTCACCGCCGTGCTTAAATATTCGAATGTTTATCGCGACCGCGAGTTCCAGATTACCTTTCGCTCCGGAAAAATACTGTTCTAATATTTATAAATTTCAAAGACCGCGCTTAGACTTTAATTACCCACTCTGCTACACTCTGATACAGGGTACTGGTACTTCACTAAATAAAACTTTACACATTTTAGTGGAGCCTCAAAAAATATTAAAGCAAGGACAGGTCTCGAAATCGCAAACCAGTGCAAACCAATCTAAAACTTGCAGGACTGAATTTTTATAAGCCTATGTGCTTGGATAAAAAGATTTATTGAATAGTCTCCGATGAAAGCACCTTTGTAATTTTAATAATTATAAAATTAATTATAAAATACGGTGAATCCGCTACACATGTTTCCGCCGATTATTCCGTTTTCTTTTTCGTCCGTGAGGCGGTCGATGCAAGGTTCGGGGTGCAGTTTCGTGCATTTTAGAAAAACCCGGTGCGTTCGGTGGTAGGGTGGATCTCGTCGGGAATGCAAGGAAGCTTTCCTCGGCGAAGCGGAATTGTATTTGAAAGGTATCCGAGGACATGTAGCCGGCTCCTCTCAGATCGTAAATTCGGTCTCAGTCTGGGGACTACAAATTAGAAGGACAGAATTATATTAAGTGGAAGGTTCGTAAACTCGGGAGCAATGAATGTAAGATGTTTCCGACGAATAGATAGGAACCGCAGCAGCTAAAACCTACCCCCGGTGTCTGTCGTAAGTTACAGCTTGCCGCTAGCGTCTTAGGTGATGCACGTAAGGGTCCCATTACGTCGAGTTACGATTACGAGTCGAGCCGGTCGTAGTTCGTTTGCCATTTCGGAGGCTCCACGTTCGGCGCCGTCAGTCGTTTTGCGTTGCGTCTTCCCGAAACTTCAGACCGTAAGATCCTTCCGCCCGAAACACGGTTACGGGGTGCTTGCGAACGAACGTGGTGTCCGTCCTCGCATCCTCTGCATCGAAAGAAACTGCGGCGCCCAGGATCCTGGGATTATTTCGAAAAAAAAAAAAACCCTCCGGAGACGAATTTCCTCGGAGAGGACAGACAGTCGAGAGAAGAGTTCGCGGAAAAATGATGGTGTAGCCGATACACAATGGCCGTGCTGCCCTGGCGAAGGGCCAACCAGCAAAAGGGAACACGTGTTCGAGATTAGCCGGCTAGGACAGGTGCCACGGCTGGCGAACCTCTTTCTCTCGGTCCACCCAGGAATTTCTTTAAACTTTCCAAACGATTTCGGGGAATTATTTCGATCGAAACGAGTTTCCGGCTTGGGAATGTTGGTACACGAAATTCCATGATACTCCTTGGCAGACGTTGAACTACTTGTTCGCTCCTGTTCGCCGGAGCGAGCTCAACTTATGCAGCCGGCTGATTGTGTACAGGCTACGCCCACGCATCAGGAAGATCTAGTGCCTCTCGCCTTCTGCAAACGATGCGTTTGCCATCCCGCCACGGCGAAACTGCCGCGCGGCCGAAAATTTATTTAGCGACCGAAAATTCGTTTCTTGATAATTGGAATTACTTGAAAATTCCTTTTCCGTTATCGCCTAAAACCCGGCGTGTGTTGGTTTTTCCGTTGTTTCCTGAGATTCCGGACAGGCGTCTAAATCTGTCCGAAATAACAAGCACGTTTTCTCCGGGAAGCTGGTTTTCCTCGGAAATAAAATTACTGCAGTTTAAGCGACGACTAGGATATTCGTCGCTTTTCCCACTTATTCCGGGAGAGAGCTGCAGACGCGGTTATACGTTTCTACAAAACATTTGGCGCGATAATCGTAAAGCCTGGAATGGGTTGCCTCGCGTTTTACGGTGCTCAAATTTCGCAGCTCGTAAAGCTTTCGATTTAAATTCCAAGAGGAAGGACTTTTGAAGCGACGGCACCGCGGCCGGATGCCCGGGCGTTATTGATGTTTTCGTGCCGTATGACCGCGTAGTTAGTGTTAAATTTAACCGGGTTATATCCAGGGGTGGGTGTCGGCCGCGAGTCCTCCGCTGACGTGACATATTCGCGTGTCGAAACCGAGCGTTTCGATATAAATATAGGGACGCGCGGCGTCGTTCACCGGGAATCGATCATTAACGCACCCTTTGACATTCGTCGAGGACCGTACGCTTCCCGAACGGCCGCCACAAATAATACACTTGTCGTTCCGAAAATACGCGGAAGACTAATTTTACTTTTCCCACGGCGCGCGCCGCTGTTCTCCGCGAACTCGAACGTTATCGCGGTTCAACATCTTCCTAGCGTCGCCCCCGCCTGTTCCCCATCAACGTTGCATACTCGTGACGATCGCCATTCGGTATTTCGGACGCAAAAATCCAAATTCGTTTTGCGTCCGTTCGGAAAAAATAGCACCTCGCGACTTAAATCCTGTTATCGAAACTGTTGGTGTGCAGCAATTGCCACTTCCATAACCTTAGGTTTAAGGGACGGTTTACAGCCCTTAGGTAGAAGCGACCTTTGCAGTAAAGGAAAAGCGACGACTACGGTCAGTCGCTAACTGTCAGTCAAGCCAGCGCGTCCTCGCGTTAAGGGGGCCGGCAGGGTTTGAAATCCATATACGTATGCATGGGTCAAAACCTTTTCAAACTATCGCTTCAATATTGCAATGAGCAGTTTAGAAGTGGTCAATTGTGTTTCCTAAAAGTCCAATCTATGTCTGTATAGAGCCCAAATTGCGAATTTCTACCTCATCGTGGAGTAATTTGTAATATTCGGCAGAAAATTCGAATTCTGAAGCAAGTATGACGTCACAAGATGGCTGCCGCTGAGAGATTCTCTTAATTTCGCGAGATTTAGTGTTCGTATCGAAAAAAGGGCTCTATACAGACGTAGCAAAGACATATACAAACACGGTGGTATGCATTTTTAATTGATTACTTACTTATTTAAGACGTAAAATGTCTAGAAAAAAAGGCATAGCGTAACATAGCGTGACAGTCAAGGCCAAATGCCTGCCGGCCCCCTTAAGAAGTAGACACACATTGTAACACCAAGTTTTTAGCCATACAGTTATATGTACACAACCGTTAATATCTTCAACACTGTACACGCGATATTGCAACATTCCACTGCTCTAATAAACGCTAACAGAAACTAATATGTTGCAACCCTTAGCACTCGAATGGCGACTGTAAGGCGCCACCAAAAATTGCTGTATCGTTATTCAAAATATTTCTTACATTACGTACGAGTAAATTTTACCGTTTTCGTATGTATAAACATGAAAAGAGAATATATACAAGAGAGTTAAAATAGCTTCGAGTGCAAAGGGTTACATATGTTAAAAATTGTCTGCCAAGTAATGTTTGCTTGAATAATTTTACCAAGCTGAAATTGGCATTATCAAATAATTTTAAAGAATAATCTTAGCAGCCTGTTAATACGAGTGGAAGATAGGGATCATTGGCGAGCCTCTATTGTGTTCGTAGATGGCGAGATCGATCTGTTAACGAGGAATAAAAAGAGTTGTTTTGCGTTAGGTTGAAAGGATGAATGGGGAACGGTGAATGGCGATTCGTCTAGTAAATCGGATAGAGCGTAGTACAGCGTCGACACCGCAGCTGTTTTCCTGACCTTTCGCGGGAGCGATTTCGCGCGATAAATTTTCGTTGGCATTGCTCGCGAGCAATACCGTGTAAGACAGAGCTATTTATAACCAGCCACCGTTAAGTTCCACCGTAGTCGAGTTTACGCTAACTCCACGGCAAAGTTTCATCCGTGTCTGAGAGTCGAATGCTTAGAAACTCTCGAGCAAGAACTTTCGAAGCGTTTCGAAGGGATAAAAGAACTTTCCATTCGGGTAAACGCTTTTAATGAGAAAATATGATGCACCGCCCCTCTCGGTATTCCCCACGACGCCAATTAGAGGAGAATGCCTCCTCTCCCTCTCTCTCTCTCTCTCTCTCTCTCACCCCGTCTCGGAGCACCCCCTCAATCAACCACCGCCATCACCGCCGCCTTTCTCCTCCCCTGGTTATTTCTCTCCACTGTTCTCTCTCTCTCCTCTCCTTCTCTCTCTCCCCCTCTCCTCGTTCTCCTCTAGCATTCTGTATTATCGCGCCCGAGAAGGAAGTAACCCGGCTGGGTATTTTGATGAAAATCGTAATGCAATAGGCATGTAATACAAAAGGGGATGAAAGACGCCCCATCGAAGCCCTCGATAAGACGATCGACCGACCCTTCTTATTCCTGTTCATAACTACGTACCCGCCGCGTTGCGTTCGTCGAACCGATAGGGTGTGCTCGGACCCGGTACCCGCGGGTCGCGAGGGTCCCATCGTCCGGACAACTTAATCTTCGGATTTCGAGATTGATTTCCCGACGAAGACGGACCACTCTGTTCCGCTATGCGACGGGAAGCCTCCTGGATGCTCCGGGAAAACCGGAATCAAATTACAAACAATGGACCCCCGGGTAGCCTCTTTGCATCGAGTCAATCCTGCGAAAGTGGATTTTTTTCGACGACAGCACTCGTTAACGGCGTCTTAGACCGGCCCCTTCAAGGGCTTCATCTGCTTCCTCGCGGCAACATCGATTTTCCCGATTTGTCACAGACGAGAGGACTCATGAATCCCAAATATGTCTAAAAATATGCTAAAAATATGATATCTCGAGATAGCGTTATATCATAGTCGATAAAAGTCACAGAACTGTTCCCACTACCGCGGGGTATATCCCGTGAGGAGCCAGGAAGCTCTGTTGGAGTATACACGGAAATGCACGAAACATGCGGAGAGGAAAGTCCTTTTTGACCTGCGGTTTATTTGCACCTCGAACGCCGCCTTTTTTCCGTATAAAGGGCCTAAGGAGGAAGAAGGTAACCCTCAGTCGAAGCCAGTCTATCGAGCCAGTAACAGCTCCCACATTTCTATTCTATTACCGATAGTTATACTTTCAGTGTATGTATCAATAAAGTACAAAATTGTGTTAT
The DNA here is from genome assembly GCF_050948215.1 of Halictus rubicundus. NCBI lineage: Eukaryota > Metazoa > Arthropoda > Insecta > Hymenoptera > Halictidae > Halictus > Halictus rubicundus. The sequence goes on from NC_135154.1 coordinate 7,049,818, forward strand.
ATGCATTAACCAAACTGATCAACGTTTATTCCGTTGCGGAGTTTAAATAAACACTTCAAATATAAAGTTACATTTAACCCTTAGCACTCGAATGGCGACTGTAAGGCGCCACTAAAAATTGCTGTATCATTATTCAAAATATTTTTTACATTATCAAATTTGTTTGTATTTAAAAAATTACTAAACATTTCAGTACTCTACGAGTTAATTGCACCATTTTCGTATGTATAGCATGAAAAAATATATGTAGAAGGGAAATATTCTAGGTCGTAAGAAATGTTTCGTTTTAGAGTTAAAATGGCTTCGAGTGCAAAGGGTTAATCTCCTAACCTCGTCATCCCAACAAGCTCCACTGTCCTTTTCTGCGTTCGGCAGTCTATCGAAGAATAGTATCTCCTAGCCGATATATGTCAACGGGTTGGATCATGGTATCAAATTTGTCGACGCGTCTGATAGCTAAGGTCGATAGATCAATGTCCTCGTGGGCCCGGTTTTAGGAATGTTTCTTGCAGATTAAACGCGGAAATGATCCGTTCGGGGCGAAAGCGCGGCAACGTCGAGGAAAGTTCTGATTCGGTAGATCCTTGTAGGAGCACCGACGAAGGAGACAGCCGATGACGGAACTTTCGTGGAGATAGCGGGAGGACACGCGCGCGCGCGTCCCAACCGCCCGTCGTTTTCTGTATGCGAGCACGTCGTGTAAATTCTCCCTCTCCCTCTCGCCGTCTATCTCTTCAGACCCTAACTGAAACTTCCTTGCCCCTTTCCCGTCGTCGTTCTGACAAATTCGCGGATAAAACATTCGCCGGGAGCCCGGAGACGCGCGTACGTCCTCCGCTGTACGTGACAGACCGGATAATTTGATGAGCAAGGGTACAATGTCTCGGAGAAAAACCGCCGGTGTCGTGAACGTTTAATTACGTAGCTCTCCGACGATCCTTCAAATTAATCCGATTATTTTCGGATCCGTTTAATCTCGTCGACGAAACACCCGTCTTTTCGACGATATTCTATAAATTGCGGTTCCGTTTGAGAGCGAACTTGAGAATTCGAGCGTTAGACGCGGCCGCGAACGGCTTACGTCGCTCTGGCCCGCAGCGAGGGAAAATAAAACACTCCGGGGACCATGAACGAAGTTTACTATGTCCCGTACCGTGCGAGGGTTCAGGAGTTTCACGGCGGACAACATTTCTGACCATTCTGTTTGCAGACGTCAGCTTGGATTGACGTCCAGAGACATCTTCGGCATTCTTCGGTGGAACAGCCCTCGAGTCTTCAACTCGGTTTATTTCACGTTTTCTGGATTGTTGCTGGCTGAGAAGTCGCGAGATAAACGGTTAACGACGTTAACAATCTTCGGAGCGAGATCGCCGACGTCTGTAATCCGCGAGGAGAAACAACCTGTTAACGGTGAAAGGACTCGCTGGATCGGATGAAAAGGGGGATGAAAAAGGGTGGGACGTAGTCGATGCCGAGATTCGAGCAGTCCGTGAATATTTATCGAGAGCACTCCGGATAGCCCAAGGCTAGGACGTCCGAGCGTAGGGCACCGAGAAGCGGAGGGCTCCGGAAGGGGGCGGGCTGCTCGGAGAAAGCTATGCGGTGGAACTGCGGGAGGAGGGAGGTGAAGGGGGGGATATAATCCGAAGGTAGTCGTGCAAAAGTCACCGAGCGTCAGAATTGAATCGCCACGGATTCGAACAGCCTCGGGCAACTGCCACGCGCAGAGTCGGTTCGTCGACTTCCTCTCTCCGTGGCGCGGTGCTTACACGCATTCGACTGCTTGGGAACGGTAGTCTGGAACTTCGGACCCGTGCCGGACCACGTCGGACCTCGCTGGACCTGCCGGACCGTTTTCGACGAATGATCGATAATTGGAATTGTCCCGTCGTTAATGCGAGCCTCGGCGAATTTGCTTGCGGTCGCCGTAAATCCTACGCGATGGCCGCCGAACGGAATCGTTATTAATAATTCGATCGTCCCCCTGTTAGCTCCTGTCAATTTGCGGGCTGACGCATCTTTAACCTGACGGAAGCGATACCGTCGACCATGCTCTATTCCCTAACCCATTCATCTGCAATGGTATTAGGGGGACCCATAAGTAATCAATTATTTTGAAATCCGAAACAAACTTTGTAGTAAATTCAAGTTTCTATTTCTTAATTTATTATGTAATCTCCATCATTATCAAGCACAGTTTGCCATCTTTCCTGCAAATTTTCAATCCCCCTCTTATAGAAATCTAGGGTTCGTCCAGCAAAATATGACTCAAGATGCCTCCTTACATCTTCTACAGAATGTTTTATTTCTTAAATAATGCTCCAGAGATCTGAAAATCGTCAGGGGGAGCAACATCCGGTGCTCAACATCCAACAACATCCAACGAATATTGGTCTCAGATAATTGATGCGGTACCCATATTCCTTGCCTATACGCATTTCCCATTTCGTGTAGGTGCCTTTGTATAGTTGACCATATGGACCCAAGGCTTCTCGATAATTCTTGTACACTTAATTTTGGATCAGCTTCCACTAGAGATTTTAGGGTGTCATCATCAAATTCAACTGGTCGTCCACTTCGAGCCAACTTCGACAAACCTTCTGAACCAACGTTGACACTTGTTGACCTTCAATACATCTCCATAAAGATCGCAAATTTTCTTTGTTGTTACCGTTGCATTAAATCCCGCAGGAAAATGAAAAAGTATGCAATGACGAATATGATCCTCGGAAGGTACGGACGCCGCCATTTTATTACAGCGTTGTAAAAAGAAATTATACTCTTTAGAATATTTTGAGCACAGGCTGCTTTACCGAAAACTGTAAAAGAATGCGTCTTTCAACGATCGGTACAGAACTAAAGGCAAAACAAATTCTTTGCAAATAATCGATTACTTACGGGTAAATATTACCGGATTACCCGGATATTGCCCTAATATTACCGGATGTGCAATATGAAAATTGACAGGAAACTACTAAAAGGGGGACGTTTAACAAATTTTTAAGAGTTAAACTCAACGTTAACACCTTTTCTGTGAGTTACTTAATCGCTTCTTGAAAATCGAGGATTCTGAGCAGTAATGCCAGTCGTTTAAGCGGGAGATTTTAGCGAGCAAAAATTGGAAAAGTTTGTCTCGCTTTATTTTCCACGCGGGTGGGAGTTCCAAGTTGCAAGTAAGAATTCCAGGAGACGGAAGGATCCGCGATCGATTCGGGGGTTAAAAATGCACGCGAATCGCAGTTCGCCAAACTCCGAGGGTGGTTTCGCTTTCGAGGGTACACACTGTTCGCGCCGTCTGCAGCTTGCACAGTATTTCTAGCGGAACAGCAAACGTATCTCCGATTATTCCGGCACGATTCGGAATTTAATAAACGTGGCTCCGCGAACGCTATCGTTCCGAGGACATTTCCTCGACTGGGGAAAGCGACGCGCGTAGTTGTTAGGCTCGCGTATCGGGAGGCTACTGGGTTTCCATGGGAAATAAAGGAAAACCGCGGTAGGAAATGGGCAAGGGGGGAATTTGGGGAGGTGGGGGGTAGGCAAGTTGGCAAGAAAAGAAAAGTCTGACGACTTTACACACTGCCGAATCACATATTTCCAATTCAATCTGCCTTCGCCTCGTCGACGAGCGATCGAACGAAAAACCATTATTCTTTTCTTGGACGGTTGGGGGGAGGGGAGAGAAGAGGCTGCACAGGAAAGGAAAGGAGATGAGGAGGAGAGTTGGGGGGTGGGAAAACGGGAGAATCGTGGTCGTGCCGGCAAGTCCAAGACGAAGCGAAAGAAACGGAGAGTGAATCGGATCGAGAGAGGGGACAGAGGGTGTAGAGGGGTCAGAGGGGACAGGGGGTTCGCCCACGAGAAAAGGTCGGCCCGATAGCATTGTCGGGGTAGCCTCAGCCACGAAATATTACCGGTTATTCCTATCCCACCCCACGCGGATCCAGGGGTGCAGTCATCCACTGATAATCGTACCGGATATGTCGTAGATCTTGCCGGTAATATTTACGAGCGACTCCCAACCCTCTCGCGCTTTTCACCCTCTTCCTGTCTTCTCCCACGTGACCGCCGGTGCAGCGTTTCCTCTCTTTCTTCCGACGATGCCTCGAGTACGCGTCATCGTTGCACCCAAAAGTACTCCGTCGGTGGTTGCTCGACCGACTTGTTAACCCATTTGCAACGTTCGGAACATTGTTACGCTAATATCTCGCAAATCCAACCGTGACCGGGTGTCGTCCCACTTTTTTCGCATAAACGTTGCTGCGGGGTCTCGGAAACTCCCCCGAAATCATTCGATGTCCACGATGAAATTTGTTCCTAATATAAATTAGCATATTTGTGAAGGTAAAGAAGATTCAGAGTTTCATTTTACTCGATTATAAAACAAGTCAATTGTAGTTTTCTTTTATTCTATTTGTGTAGTTCGAGGGGTGGAAGGTTTAATTGAATTCTGCTGGATTTGTATATTTTTCGATTTCTTTCGGGAGCCACTCGGAGGAGGACCCCGGCGAATCTGTTTTGTTTATTAGATCATTTCGATTCTCCTCAGCCGTTCGGCCCCTCCGCCACGGCGTTTATTCACCCTTCTTTTCGCAGGGGATATTTCGTTTCCGAAACTGCCTCCAATAATCGGCCCGTTATTCTCTCTTCGTTGAACCATAATCTGACGATCGAGCCCGACTCGCCGACCCTCCGAATTCTATCGGCGCCGAGTAGAAATTCCGGCGTTGTTCGTGTCCACCCCTCGCCGCGCCTGTGTGGCAGTTTATAAACGATAACGTACGTGCCCCGGCAAATCTCTTTTTATTCCCCGGGAATAGTTCCCGGCGAAATGCGATCGGTATTTTATTCGGAACGGCCCACCTAATTATGATAATGTTCCCAGTCTGTTTCCAGCTCGATCTCGAATTTAATACGATACACGAGTAGAACGTCCAACGTCAAATGCTAATTTCGCGAAGTACCGGCGGAGCACGGACACGTTTCCCGGGAACAAAAGTGAGGTTCAATTAGTCAGCCGAGTAACTCGATCCCCACATATTCTTTCTTCTAATATCGCGATTGCCGTACCCCCTAATTTAAAATTCTCGTAAGCTAGCTGCTCCTTCTGTAAATGAGATTCTCGTCCCCGTGCTCTGCTCGCGACGAAAGTAAGCACCGGCGTTTAATTAATTAAGTACCGAGCGGTGTAACCCGCCAATTTTTGGATCCAATTAGCAGAAGTGAGCGTTAAGACGTTCTCCGTTCCTTCTCCGCGTCCGAGGACCGAATTGCCAGGAATGGAACCGGTTGCCAGAGCGATTCGATATGAAAAATGTCTATTTAAAAATTGAAACCCTCTATTTCCAAATCGGACGCGTAACATTTTCAAATCTGGATTACAAAGGCACCGAGCGAGCGATCGATGCTGTTCGAAGAAAAGTGTTTGCGTTGGTAACCTTCCAAATCGGTCGCGTTTCTCATCCCCTTACTGTCACTCTTATCCTTTGGCAAGAGTACGTGTTTAATCCGCGAAACGTGCGCTGCAAAACACGGTCGCCGGACCGAAAAACCTATAAAGGAAACGTATCCGAAAAAACAGACGTCCATAAAAAGATCGGGCGAGGGTGGACGCAGCGTCGCGCCGCGTTCGGAGCTCGCATTCAAATTCACTCTGACAAGAACAATATAGAGAAGGATTGGAAAGAACAGGCGCCGTGACAACAAAGAATGTTTTTCTCCCTGTCCCCGAACGGAATTGGGCGAAATTCCCGACTGCGCAGAGAAACACTAATGATAGCACCGACGCGATCGAAAACCTGTTACACAAGATTCGGCGACCAATTAAATCGCGGAATTCATTTCGACGAAATTCCTTATTTTTCGCAAAGAGACGATCGGGAAATTGTTGGCAACTTCCTCTCAATGGGAAAACGCGGCGGACCGGCAATGAGAGCAATGTTTAATAACACGCAACTTGCAATTAATTCGCAGTAATTTAAATGGTAACGAGAGGAAGCCTCTGGATTAGCCAATATTTGGGGTCAGTTTTGCCAAGGGGAAATTCCGTGAAAATATAATGAGAAATAATGAGAAAATTTGACGGTGCATTAGTAACCGACACATTGACACAGTTCGCGGCCGCGGCGGCTTTAATATACCGGGAGCCGGTGCGACGAGTCTCTTCCCGCGTTCACATTGTGTTTGCTCGTTCCTCGTCCGTGCTCATGCTCCTCTGAACTGCTCCTGATAATTACAAAATAGTTACATCGCCCGGTTATTAGATTCGGGACGAACTCCGAATTTCGTGCTTAACCGACATATATTGCAGAACGGCGAAATTAACGCTGAGCCACGAGTCCAAGTTATTTCGATCCTTGGACCGACCAGACCTCGGTTCGAAACGACAATCGACGGCCGAGGCGCGAAAGGAAATTAATCAGACATACTGAGAGAGGGGCAGCGAGCGAGAGAGAGAGAGAGAGCGTATCGATCTTTCGCTGGATATTAGATATACATTAATATTCATGTATGTTGATAGTTCAAACTGCAAGGTACTTCCTCCGGGTTCGGGTTTAACCGGAACAGTCGCGTATACGACATCGGGCCGAGAGTAACGCAAATTCGTGCCGATAATGCCACTTTGCATCAGAGGGTTGCAACCAAGTGAGAGACTAACTAAATTGCAGATGCAAATAGCAGAGGTTGCTTCTTACCGAGATTTAATGGATCGAACGTTAGAACAGCTTCGTGCCACTTAGCGGTCGATTAATTTGCGTCCTGACTAAACCCGAGTCTCTGCTCGTTTCGACGGACGCAAAAATTATTCCACCAAAAACCTTCACTGCTTTCCGAAAGTTCAATTTCAACGAGTTTGGACGGCTTTCGAGTTCTGCGCGAAGGTCAGTTTACTAATGATCGTCGAATAAGTATCCATTTGTAAAGCTTCACCCTTTGAACTCTTCTTTTGGTCCAGAACACATTTTATATATTTTCTACAGTGGGCACGCGAAATTATGCCTGCTTCAGACGAATTTAACCATTAACGGTCCGGATGTATTTCATGTTTACTTCCCACCAAGCTGTTTTTCATACGAAGAGAAACCGTGGACTCAATATTTTCATATCGAGTATAGAAAGGAAAATTGATTAATTAGAGTAATAGGATAACAAGATGATTTAAATTTGATTTTTGCCGCCACATACGCGGCATCGGACCCAGTAAGTGAAAGTGCCATTGGTCCGTCAAGGGTTAACCCATTTGCATCATAAGGAAAAATGTAAAAAGAAGGCCTTTATCACCAAACTTAAGTACAAAAATGACTATAGGTATAAGATCTTGATATTTCATCTCCAACAACAGCCTCCATTTCTATTTTTTAGCTGACGAATAATGATAGTGACCAAAAAAGCTGAGCGTATGCATACGGCTCCGGTGATAGTGACCAGGAAAACTGAGCGTATATATACGCTAACGATGCAAATGCGTTAATAAGATAAAAATTGGGGTTAATGTCGCAGCGTTTTCAGCGCCAACGATTGAAGATGAATCTTAGGGGCGAGAAAGAGAGGGTACAGGGTGAAGTAGAGTGGTTGACGGGGCGTGTTAACGTTTCGATGGTGTCAAGTGAGCTTCGCGAAGTATATCTGGAGCGTCCCGACGGATGAAATCGGTGGTAAACAGACTGCGAAGACGACGCGCCGCTGGTCCCCTCCGAAATTACTATCGGATGGTATTGATAGCGTCGATTTCGGTAAATCGATTTTGCGGGATGTTCAGTTCGGAGGGCAGGAACACGGCCCAGTGACTTTAGTGCGGCAAACAATCGTGGCTCCGGCGAAGATCTTCCATGACTCTTCCTTAGCTCTGCAGCCGCCGCCTCCTCGTTTCCTTGTCTCTCGGGCAGCCTCTCTCGCTCAACCGATGTTGTTCCATCCAAGTTTATTGCCCGGAGATAACCCTGGTTGCCGACCCTTCCATTCTTATCGAGGATTCGCTATGCGCTATCCAAGTGCTAACTAACGAGTTGCCGCGCAGCGTTCCGGGCTGTTTGGTCCACCGGGAAGATATTACTCGGCCCGAGGAACCTCGACCTTCTTCGAACCCTTGCTCGGCCTCTCGCTTTTCCTCGCCGCGACGTTTTCAAATCGACCCGACTTGTCGCTATCGATACCACCAGCCCCTGTTTACCGTCTCCTTCGGAATTTCGTTACACGGCTTATTTCGCTCACGATCGCCGCGCGCGCACGCTCTTCCATTGTTTACGAATTCCTCTCCCGGAAGCGGAACCTACCTCGAACTTTGCCATTCCGATTCCACAATTGCGAACACACAATTGTGTTCACTAATTTCTGATAGTCTTCGGTTCGCGGCTATTGAATTTGTAAGGTAACTGTTTCGCGTATCTTGTTCGAATATTTTTCTCGTGAAATATCGAAAATTGTACTTGTGCTTTAATTGGCATCGTTATTCGTATTTCGAAGCCACTCGTTGGTAAAGAGTTAAATAATACACTCGAGCGGTTCGGAATACGGTATTTAATTGTATAACGCTCGGCAGAAGGTGCTCGTGAATGGCAATACAAGTTTGATCCTTTTCAAAAATAGCCCCGCGCTTTCCTTTTCCCGTCGAGAGCGCAAAGTTACGTTTCTCCTATTGTAAATCGTTCATAAATATATTATATACCGTAGGCCGACCTATTTCCCTCATCGGGCGAGGCACCGTTGAATACCGTATCATCGAAGTGTGAAACGCTCGTTGTAAATTAATTTGCTCTCAGGACGCTTCTGCTTCGGCAGTCTGCCACGGTTAATGATCAACGAGAATCCTCCATAGCTTTCATCGCCGCGGGGAAAAGAGTTTCTTCACATTGGAGAGCTTGATTTTAACGGAGATTCTCTTTTTGTCCGTTCCGCTCCTCTGCGAGCTGACTAATTACTGGCGTATATCTCCGGTAATTGGTTGAGACAGAGTCGCTCTGCATGAAATTACCAGTGCGAACTCCAAACGAACTTAAACAGCCCGGGTGTATCACGAATTTCGAATTGTAGACTTTTGTATTGAATCGTAAACTTCGAACTGACATTACCGATTTTTTTCTGTTTCAGGTAAGTAAAATCCGAGAACGCGATCTTCGATCGAACCGGGCCTGGAGGATCGGGAGGGTGAGTGACTGTCCAAGATCGAACCGAATATAATTCTCTTTTTTTTCTGCCCATTGTATCGATTGAAGATCAGCCGGAACTGCGTCGAGTTCCGCGCGCGGGGATATTTAATTTTCAAAGGAGCGGAGAATTCGGAATTCTATTATTCGCCGCCTCTCTCGTTCGACGAGCAGCCACGGAATTCGGTTCGATCTCTGTTTCCGCCTGCAAATGAACCATCAGCTCGTTCTCGTTAGCCGTCGAATATTCCCGCGGAAAGTATTCCCGGAAACGCGGCGCGCTAAGTTGCAGCGCGATTTGCGAACGCGAACACGTCGCCGCCAGGACAGAGTGGCCTAATTTCCATGCTCCTTTCGGAAGAAAATATATTTGCATCGGTGCGCCAATTGACCGTGAATCGTAAATTCGGTCGAAATTTCGCTGCTCACCGCCTGTTTCAACAGCAATTTTCCGTGCCACTTAGGCGGACACGAGGCGCAAGTGGTTTCTGGGAGCACGACACGGCGAACGCGATCAAAGTTACGGATAAACGTCGTTGTCACGCACCCTTTGCCATCCGGTCGAACGTAATTTTTACGAGGAAGCGATTAAAGCACCTTCGCGGAAGTTTCGTCGCAACGATGTCGTTCGCTCGCTGCGCTGGTCGCCGCGCCGAGCCGAGCTGGTCTACAGGCTGGAAATTATACGGGCGACGTGTTTCGCGGTTATCGATCACGAGCGACACCGGCCGGGACCAGTTTCGAAACTTTTATTAAGTCGTAATTTCAGCTTATAAAGCGCTGCCAACTTGCGTCGCGGCTTGCATTGATGGCGCGTGAAATTGTACCGGCTTCGAACTGTCTCTCGCGCGCGTAATTGAATATCCAGGAGGAGGAGGAGCCAATTTCCTGTTGCTCCTTTCCGATGATCGGCCGGCTCGATCGGGACCAGGTATCCCGCGTAAACTTTGAACATTTCACTCACGCCGCCGACTGTTCCCGCGGTTCTCAATTTTTCTCGTGTAATCTCGCCGAGGTAAAAAGATTGTCGCGCGGGCGCGCTAACCTCGAGGCAGGAGCCGTCGAAGATCCTTCGGGATTAGCGGCGGATCCTTCGGGTCTTCTTGCGGATTACAAAGGACCAGGATACCCGTGTATGAACCGTCTGGGAATTCTCTTGCCTGATCTTCGGAGATCACCGAGATAAGTTAGACCTCGTTAGAGACTGCTCTCGTCCGGTGCTTGTCTATAATATTTGGGGACCATTGATACAATACCGCGGCCGGGCTCTAATAATCCCGTGGAGGACATTGGAAATATCTCGTGCGGCGTCCTTTGATCTTCGAGGACCCGGCGAAAAGTTCTCAGGGTCTTCTTCGCTCCTCGCGGCAACCGCCCGGCAAGTTCCCGGAGTTTCCTTTAATCATTCGAGACCACTGGAAAATCCTTAGGGTCTTCGCTGATCGCTCCGGATCGTCGAGAGACCCTCGGAATGTTCGTTTAATCCTCGAGGACTATCGAACGATCTTTCGAGTGCATTTCAATAATTTTTGGGAACCATTCTGACCACGCGCCGACCATTAAATCAATTCCCGGAGACTTTGACCTCCTTCCGATCTCTGTTCGATCCAGCTTTTTCTGTTTCTCAGTTTAATACAGTCTGTGGACCAAGAATGGGATAACGATCGTTGAGACTGTGCGGATTTAATAGAAATAAATTTCTACTTCGCTGCAGTTTTGTCGTGATTGTAGAAGAGAATTTGTGTTTCGGTTTTGAAAGGGATTTGCTGGTTGACAAAAATGTCGGGGTTTCGACAGCGAAAGGGGCGGGTTTTCATCGCGGAAATGGAGTCTGGGGGTAAGGCCATCGGACATAACAAAATCCACGCGTCGAAAAATATTTGCTTTCCGGTTGGCGTGCGGTCTCGACGAATCCGGATTTAAACGGAAGCCCTTTACACAATGTGTTGCGGCTCTGTACCGCATTGTTTGAGATTTACCTCGGCCGGCTGTTCTATTTGATAAGACAGCTCTCGAACCATATCGAAGGAGTCATCGAATTTGTTTTCCGCTGGAAATGATCGACCGTCGGAGACTATGACTGGGGTTGGTATGCCCGTATATTGAAATGCGCCGCATTCGAGCACGATGGACGAATTTTTGTCGAATACCGGGACCAAATAAAATTACAGAAAATAGTTTTTCCCGGGTGCGTTCCAATATTCGGCCGGGAGCCTGGTTGCGTCACCGTTGCTCACGTGTTCCACAAAGTTTAATATCTGTCGCGGAAACTGCGGGGGAAGTTTACAAGTACGAGATGGAAGTTTGTTTAAAATGCTTTGTATTGAAATCTGTCGCGTGAAAATAGCATGGCGGCGAAGCCAATGCAACGAGACCGTCGCGTCGCTCGCTCGCTCGCTCGCAAACACGAAAAGCGTTACAAGTGCGCGACGACTGTTTCTCGAAAGGCGAAACTTTATCGGGCCATCGACGTGAAACACTATCGAATCTCCTCCATTCCTCCTCCGCGCTAGAGAAAATGCCATTTCGAGCGATTGCGCCTCGCAAGCTCGAATTAAATCTAACAAATTCCGCGAAGCCGAAAAATTCCGCTGTCCTTTCCGAAAGCTTCGAAATGGGTCGGCCTATGGGATTGTTAATGAGTCGCTAATGAACGCTTCCGAGGCTACTTTCGCGAAACAGTCAACATTCTCGTTGCCCTAAATTCCCTCGCAACAGCTGCGTGCCTGTTCGTTCAACAAAACTTTGTCTCCGCATTTCAGTTTCGACGATTTCGTGACTAAAATACATCAGAACCTATTAATGAGGTGTTGCAATAAATAGCCAATATTTTAAATTGGGTCGTTCCGGACCCAGTGTCGCAGATTCGACGGTCAAAGAACCCGCCGAGCGAGGGAAACGGCACAATGAAGGAATCAAAAATTTTTTTTCCCCGAAACGGAAGCGAACGTTGTCGAATTTTCATTCTTCCTGCGGATAAAAGAGACGGCTGTGCATTTTCGGTTCGGTGGTATGGGGAACGAGGGGCACGGGGGAGCCGGTAGTTATCGAGGAACGGCGTGGCACACGTGTATAGCCGCAAATCGTCGGTATCTGGGTCAACTCGAATCAAACGGTTATTGTTATTCGCTCTTTCGGAATAATTTGGAATTTGTAGGAAAATTAATATCGCCGCGGCGAAATGACGGTCGAGGGAAGATGCCCGAAAATCTCGCCGATTACACACACCGTTTGCCTGTTACCGGTGTACTTCGCGTTGCGTCGAGTGAATTACAAACATTGCCCCGGCTCCCTGACTGACGTTAAACCGAATCAGAGGCACCAAACGGTAGACTCGCATTAATGACAGATTGTATCTGCCGGCCGTTGAGTCGCTAATAGATTGGCATTGGCTCTTATTGCGCTGTGGCTTTGCCGTTACGTCGTCACAATCGAACCAATTTGTCCGGAAACAAGACCGAAATTTGTCCAGCGTTCAGGATCGATCTCCGTTCGTCGCTCCCGAATCTTTCCCGGCGAGTCATACCTCAAATTAAATCTGCGTTCACGAGACTGTAAGATTACAGTACAACCTCGTTGATTGGCTCGCGTAAACGAGATTCTACTGTATTCAAAAAACCGCGGGGAAGCGCGAAGTAGCGAGCTATTTAAATTTCATATATTTCAGCATTCGCACACTCGAATAAACGCGAAGTGCCCCAACTACCGACGGCTGCTGTTATTTGGATTTTAATACCAAAAAATTGAGAGAAAACCTCGGTTTAACCCCCTTCATTTTCAATTCAACCTGTGAAATTACAAAACTCCGCTTGGAAATTTGTTTACCCGAATATGACGAACTTTCCAGAAACTACTCGTTTCCGAGAATGATCACCGTTCCGATTGAAAGTCGCGGAAGAAAATCGCCGTGCGTTTCGATGCACGGTTGCATCGTCCCCCTTTACGAGAGTGATTAAAGTAGTCGAAACGGGGACGAAATTGAGCGAGCAGAGGCTAACGACTGGATTGCGATTTAGCGTTCCGATCGCGTATCAGAATCGGGAACGGCACCTGATCGGCATAAAAGCCGCGGCGCTCGCGATCGTTCGCGTATTCCGGCGGTAATGCCGCGACGATGATTTGCAGCCGTGCTATTTGGAACGCATATGCGAGTTATGCCCCTCGCGACGCCATTACTTATCCCGGAATCGGTCGCGCACGCATTACGAAGCTGACCGACTAATTGAGGGGGGGGGGCCGGTTCCCCTCGCCCTTAACGAATTTCTCGGCCGCAATTACCGACACTCTGACTCGTCGTTCGTCTTTCGTTGGCCCTTTACATTGTTCTTCGATCGAGGCTGCACAGTTCGATCGGTTAATAATGCATTCCCGATCGACTTGTTTTCCCTTCGATCACCTGGCAACTATCGTATTTGCGCCAAGACATGCTAAAATATTCAACTAAAGACCCGTACACTGTTCCGATTTATTCTGCATTCGGATTGGCATATTTTACGAAGCAGCATGCAAACGAGACGGGGCACGGCGAAGGATTATGTTCATTGAAAATTTATCTTTCATCGATTTACGGCTCCCAGCCATCCTTTACGGTTCTTAAAATCGTGGCAAGGTATTTGCACAATCTGGCGACACTACTGTGCCCTGTAATATCGCAGGACAGGTATTTTTGCGCGTAGCGAAGGTAACGCTGTTTGATTTATTCACAACGCGGACTCGATACAGAATCGGCGGCAAAACACGGACGCGTCTCCCCGGTCGGTGTCTCCGCGACGGGTCCCCCGTTGATTTATCGGTGTCCCACATTAGACAAGAGCCTGTATTACAAGAGCACCGGTTAATTGGAATCGCGATTAATATAGCTGCACGCGACGCTACTGCCGCCGCGCCGCCACTGCGTCTGTTGCTTCCGCGAGAATAACTTGCTCTTCCTGTCCAACTCTCGAAAATACTGCGGCGAGCCTGGTCTTCGCAGAAATGAGTTCCACCGTGGTCGGATGCCAACCTGGGGGAATACAGCGTTTCATTTACGGTACAGCCTCGATCGTAGAGGAGAGGAGAGGAGAGCCGATCGAACGGCTGCGACACTCGTTTCCGTTGCCACAGTATTTTTTCTCTTTCGCCGTGTGCTCGAAAGTTTCCCCACACGTTGCCAGGCAATTACGTCCACCTTCGTGATGGAACCTAACGAACCAGGCACGTCAACGAGTCGGGATTCTACCGCGCTTATTTATTAACAAGCTGGAAGCCGACAAAAATCAAGTATTAGGGGTGGTACCCATAAGCAATCAATTATTTGCAAAGAATTTGTTTTGCCTTTAGTTCTGTACCGATCGAGGAAACACGTATTCTTTTACAGTTTTCTAAATATTCTAAAAAGTATAGTTTTTTTTTACAACCCTGTAATAAAACGGCGGCGTTCGTACCTTCCGAGCACCATATTCGTCATTGCATACTTTTTCATATTCATGCGGGATTTAATGCAACGGTAACAACAAAGAAAATTTGCGATGTTTATGGAGATCTATTGAAGCTTCACGTCATATTTTGCTTCACGAATCCTGGATTTCAATAAGAGGTGGATTGAAAATTTGCAGGAAAGATGGCAAACTGTCCTTGATGATGATGGAGATTATATAATAGATTAAGAAATAAAAACTTGAATTTACTACAAAGTTTGTTTTAGACTCCAAAATAATTGATTACTATGGGTCCACCTAATATATAAAATTTGCTTCGATAAGACAGAGATTCGGAAATCACAATTTCAGATGTAAAAATTTTTTAAGTAATCGTGTCAATCATACGTGGTTGGCACAGAACTTACTTTGCACGGCGGCACGATCAAAGATTAATCGAATTCTCGAGCTAATGCGCGATCGAATTAGCAAAAGAAAGATCAGCTGACATTTTCCGAAATGGTACGAGTTTGCATTCGACAGGCTGAGAATAGCATCGTC
This sequence comes from Halictus rubicundus, assembly GCF_050948215.1. Classification (NCBI taxonomy): domain Eukaryota; kingdom Metazoa; phylum Arthropoda; class Insecta; order Hymenoptera; family Halictidae; genus Halictus; species Halictus rubicundus. Next base: position 7,064,918 of record NC_135154.1, read on the forward strand.
CGCGTCGACGACAGTATGAACTGGAAGTAGCGTTTCCCATGCGGCGACTGGGTTTTCACGATGTTTAAAAGAGAATGTTGATAATAACAGCGGCGCGGTGACAGTAGATCTTTCGGATCGGCCGGCGATTTTAGTTCTCTGTCGAGCAACGTTGTTTAGAACGGCACAGTTGCCGGTCGCGGCATGGACGTCGATTGTTGTGCCTATAGAGTCTTTAGAAATGTATGGTGCAAACTCCGCACACGTGCAGGCTCGCACGAACTTTATGGAGTCGATTATACGTTACAGCGATCCGTAACGTTTGGCGGAAGTGTAAATGAAACCGATCGTTGCGCGCCGGTAAGTGGTCTCTGACATTTCACCGTTCGCGCACTTGTATTGTGCCGAAATTTCGCGAATAATAGCTTCTGCAACACGAAACAAAATCGTGTGTAGACACCGTTCGCGCGTTCTCCCCCCGAAAAATGACTGGTAGAATCGGAGTAATTTGATCGATATTCGTTTGCCAATGGCGTGCTACGAATTCCAATAAAACTCGATTTATCCGAATGTGCCGGCAATCAAAATTAATTTCTCCACTTGGATATGGAATTTAGCATAATCGACGCGGCAATCAGCGTTCCGACACTTCACGGTCGATCGTTTGAGGTCTATTAAGTAGCCGCTGGCTAGATGAAACGTTAACACCTTTCCGAATATCAGCGTTCGACGAGTTTGCTGGAACACCCTGTAGAGATTTATCGGTGATTGCCAGCGTTGCGGGCGTCTGCGGATTAGTTTCGCGATACGAACAGAGAAAGCGCTCCTCCAATCACGGTCTTGTCCTCTCCCTTTTTAATCTACGGTGCGCCGGCTAAAAATAAGGGGAAAGACGGAACAGCGAGCAGAGAACAGATCGCGGATGCTTTAATCTAAGGCCCGATGCGTCCCCGAACGCCGGCTCGGGTTTATTCGACAGGTTATCGAGCACGGTCACGCAAAATGGCGACGGTTTCCGGCCTGGCGCTGTGCAGCGCGGTTCATCGCGGCGAGGATTTTCGAAGCAGGACACCGAGCCGAGCTTTATCGCCTCGGCCCGGAAACCCGCGAAAACTGGCGAGCACGTCGTAAATAATCACGGACGCGAGACGCTCTCGATGCTGACACCAGGATCCAGCATTTTTATTGTCCCGGTCGGCCACTTTTTCCCGCGTTGATGGAATTCTTCGTCGGACATGCATTTTTATCGGGAATTCTCGGATCGGTTAATCCGCGGCCAAGACTGCCCGCCGTTTTAAACGAATTCCTTGCTAATTTCCAGATTGCGGATACTCGCCGCGAGCCAAACTAAACAGAGAAATTCATCGCGCTGGGCCGCGCGCGGAACTTTGTTAAAATCAAGATTATTTCTCGCGGAAGTAATCGAGTAATTAATTCTGGTTGATGTGCACGCGTTCCCCTCTATTTTAGAATTGCATCGCGCAACGCAACGAGAATATGGTCGTGACCGGATAGAGCGGAGAGAATTTTGCGACATTGTATACTTTTTTGTCAGGAAGGACGGGCAGAAAACCGGTCATACTCTAATTTTTCAATATTTCCATCGAAAAAAGGTATGCAGAAATTTTCGGTATCAGTTCATCGGTATCAGAAAGCGTTCGCAATAAACCTGCATCTCCGTCGACGAGAATTTCTGAAAATGGTCGCGCGCCGGCAAGCAGCCCTCACGGTGATTTATTTGTCCATTTTACAGCGTTCGCAGGGCGTCAGTCGCATGGATGTGCGTACCAGCGAAAGTACAGGTGCGCACGCAATGAAAATTCGATTGCAAGCTCGTCTGGGTACAGGGTCACCGAGGCTGGAACACGGGGTTATTTACGGCGTGCTTCGCGTGCTTTTTGCCGGTGCCAGTGCAGTGCGGTGCGGTGCAGTGCAGTGCAGTGCTGCTGCCCGTGCCACAGCCGCTGCAGCTTCCATCCACCCAGCCCGATAAAATTTCCTATTTCCCTTTTCTTTTGCCCTCCTCTGTCTCCGCGCTGTCACCGAGCCGAGCCGAGCCGAGCCGAGCCAAGGACCGCGCTCTGCACCACCAGAAACCCGCCGCGTGCCTTTCGCCCTTTGTTTCCGATAACCTGATACCGCGAATCCGACGTCGGATTAAAAATAGATCCCCGGCGAACCTTCGTCCGGCCCTAAAACGGCCCGACACCTGCGGAACGATCTCTTCTTCCTGAACTTCGATTTCCCATAACCGAAACGCACCGAGAATTTCAATCTCCGGAACGACCGGCCAACTTTCGCGTCCTCTGTGTCCATCCGAAATTGGAAAATACACCGGATCGATGGTCTCGTAGATTCTCGATGTCGAAATCGACCCGTAGACTCTTGCAATCCGTTTCGCCATTTTTTCCAGCTTCTCCTGGACATGCAATTTTTGAATCAATTACGCGAGAAAAAAGAAAGAGAACGAAATAAGTTGAAATATTCTGTAAACCTTCGTTTGCTTCTTGATCGCAACGCTCTTTAACACCCGAACTACCGAACCAGTCAAAATGACTGGTGGATGATTTCTTCTCTCACGATTACTGAAACTATGAAAACGTTTTCACGAGAATATCATAAAAATCGTACGAAACCGGAGCAAATTCAATCTTGCTGTTATCAAAAAAGGGGTAAGTCACGTTTAGGGTTAGGTAGTTCTAGTGTTAAATTGCAACGGTCAGAGCTTTTCTGTGCTTGATTTCCTTTCCGGTGGAAATAGGTCTACGTTTGCTGCTGGATCATTGGTCCCAGACATCGAAAAGTCTGCATTATCGAGCAGCAACGCTGCGAACGTGTTTGAACTGCAAGTAGAACGGACACAGGGTTCGCCGTTATTGGTTCCACCGTGTTTCGGGACTGTAGAATAAGATAGGATCGGTAATGAACGACGAGTATCCCTGTCGGCTGGCTCGTTCTACCGTAGTTCGACTGTCGGAAAGTCCACGCGGGAGTAGCGCCGCGCGTCGGTCTGTCCCAGCGTATATAACTTCACTGGCAGCATTTCAAGATAATTCAAGATAGATTTGCACGGATCATGGGATATACGCGACGCGGGGTAGGGAATCCCTTTTGACGAGTCAAGCTCAGTCGAATGCGTGCCATTCGTTGATAACGGGCTCGCCGACAGCTCCGCCGTGTTTCGTGAAATCCAGAGATTCGGACTTTTCAATTTCGTTGCGAGAATTCGGCAGCCCGGACGGCGCGGCGCGGCGGGAGAACGTTCGAAAGAAGGCATTAACGCGTTAACGATTCGTCGACGCGATCGACACCTTGGCAACAAATTCGACGTCTCCGATTGGAATTTTCGAAATCGGTTCTCCGACCATCCGGGAGAAACTCTGCGAACAGGCGAGGACAGGGACGAGAAAAATACTTTATTTAACCCTTTCTCCACTGTCCCCTGCGCAAGGATTTATCGACGTGGAATCCGTCAAAAGAGGACATCACCCCTTGTCCCTCGAGTCGTTTGCACTCGGAACTCGAAAATCCTCCATCACTCGCATTTGTAGCACTTCAATTTTTCTCAATTTCTTAGATGTAATATTATTTCTAATAATAATATTGCTGAAAATGTAACAGTTTTAGTCAGCAACTGGGATGTCTTCTTCGAGAGAACACGAAGATTAATTGCGGAACTTACGAGATCTACAATTTTTGTTTCATGACTTCCTTTGATCGAAGTACTGTCATTATTTCGGCAAACAATAAGCGTTCTACCGACGAGCGACTCAAGAGAAGGCTCCGAGCGCGAAGAGTTAAACGTGCTCGCAGTTTCTGTAGATTGCACGCGTTTCAGGAGTTGTTTAGAACTCGGTATATTCATCGCACGGTAAGATGCTCGTTGGCGATCATGCTCGACGTCAGCACAATGTCTTGGAGAAGTGACGCTCAGGCGAAACAGCCAGGTGTCTGGCCGACGAGTGGCTGCAGAATTCCATCGAGTGAGTTTCGGCACATCGTCTGTCAGAGGTCCGTCTGCCGGAAAGATAGACATTGCCTGGATGTCTGGAGATCCAGGATCCGACCTTCCGGTATGTACGGCAGCCGGGTCTGCCGACGAGCACCGGTATGCGATCAGGTGGCACAAACGGTCAACGAAGTGTTGCTACGGTATGTCGACGGTTTCCGCTGCCTTTGCAACGATCCGCCGCGTAAATTTCTTATACGGTATATACATAGCGTTTCCGGGAGAGCAGGATCCGTGCGCCGAAAAAGTCAAACGGCGGATCATAAAGAATTTATCGGATTTCACAGAAATATTTCTCTAATTCGATCGCCAGACTGGATGCAAGCAGGAAGTACCGTGTCAGACGTCGCGAGGTAATTCACAGGAAATAATTATTCTCTGTTCGTTTGATTGGATTGCAAAATTAGTCACCGAGTAATTGAAAAAGAAACCAGAAAACAACAAGTTAAATTATTCAGGGGAGAATGTTAGTAGGAAATAGAACGATGGTGTGCACAGTCGTCGGAATGAATGTTTAAACCTTAGCACTAAGAATTGCTGAATCATTGTTCAAAATACTTCTTTACATTGCTAAATTTAACAAATTACTAAACACTTCGGTACGAGTAAATTGCACCATTTTCGTATGTGTAACATGACAAAAAAATATATAGGGGGGAAATATTCTAGATCGGAAGAAATGTTTCGTTTTGGTGTTAATGTAGCCTCGAGTGCAAAGGGTTAGCTGTGGAAAATAGGTTAGACCCGTTTTTCTAAGGGACGCGCGGCGATCCGAGGCCTGCGATTCATCCGTTGAACGAGATTTTCATCGTGACTCGTTCACTTTTCCTGGTTACACGGTCGCAGGTCCCGCGACGAGCATGGAACTCCCCGAGGTGGCGACCACGCGCCACGAATTATTAAGGAGTCTCGCAATTAACGACTACTTTGCCGGTTAGTTAATCGCGGTATGCGGCGGTGAGTGTACCTGGGGATTAAATCTCCGAAGACGGTGTAGAACTCCGCCGCTTGCCGGTCCGTTCTGTTTATTACAGTTCAAGTTTCTGGTCTCCGTGTTCCGTAGAACTGTTCCGCGCGGTCTATGCCGCGTAGGGACATGTCTCCTCTCTCCTCTCTCCTCTCTCTCTCTCTCTCTCGCGTTACTGAATTTCCTTCGGTGAAAACGAACAATCCAAAAGTTTCTTTTGTCGTCGTTAACGCCGTCAGGGAAGTTGGATCTCATCAGGCAGAGTGCAGGTCGGTGCATCGCCGCTCGCAAAACCGAAACGCGCCTCTCCGGACCGCCGCCGTTTAGAATCCGCCGGTGTTCGGAACACGCGTCCGTTTACAACTAAACAGAGGCTAATTTATGCGGTAATCAAGGACCGGCCGGCGACCCTCGTTCTCGTCCTTTGTATGTATACGCGGTGTAGTGCCAAGTGTATTTCCTGGCTTATACAACCACTGGCCGCCTAGACCCTTCTTCCCCAATCTCTCTCTCTCTCAGTCTCCCTGTGCCTTTGTTTTACGGCGTTCCTTGTTTCTCTTTGATCGGTCCGCGGCGGCACGGTCCGCTGTCTCCGTGGACGGTGGTTCCAACGTGATTCCATCGAGGCGCGTTCCTCTGCGAGCCCACACACCCGCCGTGAGATCGGAGACACCTGTCCCTGCAGTTCTTGCAGTTACAGTTGCAGTTCCAGTCGCCAGTACCAGCAGCCTGTCGACCATACTTATGAATACGGTCGCCGTTCGTGTTTACGCTGCCTGTAAACTTCGGTTTTCCTGGATACACTGTCCCCAACCGCTGCGACGACGACGTCCGACCGGCGGCGTCTACGACACTGGCTATCCTACGCTTCTATCGATTGCCAAACGCCAAACTTCGAGATACAACGCGGGAATTTGCGGTCCGGCAGAGTTGCAAACACCTCCGGAGGACGTGGAAAGATAGAGTCTGTTTATTTATCTAGTGACGCAACACGGAAGATCCTCGGGAAATCCTGGGCGACCACGATAATGGAACGGTAATGGAATATACAGGGCGATCAGCGTGGCTCTTCGGCTATTTTCTTAACATGATTTTCTATCGATCAATTCACACGTTACTACACACTTGTACGTGTTTGTTGTTTGTAGGGTTCATCTAAAGATGAGCCCTTGTCTCTGGCTGTGTTATTCGTAGCTATATTTTTGGTAGATCTTTCAATGGGAGATCTAGAAATTTGAGATATATCGTGTCATTAGAAATTCATAGGATCGGGAAGCGTGGAAAGACAGTGGAACTAATTAAGTCTGACGATTAGTCTGTTTATTTATCTAGTGACGCAACACGGAAGATCCTCGGGAAATCCTGAGCGACCAGGTAATGGAATATACAGGGCGATCAACGTGGCTCTTCGGCTATTTTCTTAACAAGATTTTCTATCGATCAATTCACACGTTAGTACACACTTGTACGTCTTTGTTGTTTGTAGGGCTCACCTAAAGATGAGCCCTTGTCTCTGGCTGTGTTATTCGTAGCTATACCTTCGGCAGATCTTTTAATGGGAGATCTAGAAATTTGAAATATATCGTGTCATTAGAAATTCATAGGATCGGGAAGCGTGGAAAGACAGTGGAACTAATTAAGTCTGACGATTAGTCTGTTTATTTATCTAGTGACATACAGGGCGATCAACGTGGCTATTTTCTTAAAAAGATTTTGAAATTTTCAGAATTCACACATTAGTATACACTTGCACGTCTTTGTTGTTTGTAGGGTTCATCTGAAAAAGAGCTCTTATCTCTTATCGCTATTTACCCGTAGGTATACCTTCGGCAGATCTTTCAATGGTAGATCTAGAGAGATGGATCGTGTCGAGTCCTTAGAAATTCATAGGTTCGGAAGGCGTGGGAAGACAGTGGAAGTAATCAAGTCTGACGATTAGGTAGTGTCGTCGCTGGTTGGCGAAGCGGCGCGGCGGCCTCTGTCATTACCCGGTATATAAAATATGTGCGCGTTCTCGGTATGTGTATGACGCGGAAGAAGTTCGGTTGTACCAACGGTACCGCGGACAATGTAGCTGGCGAGCGGCCAGCACTACCAACCCAACAAACCGTTCCATTGTCCAAGGTATGCGTTCGCTTGAGCACGAGAGAGATAGCTAGAGCAACGAGTGTAGGCAGGCAGCGTCTACTATGCAGGTCATATCAGATTCCTCGGTGTACGGGGGTTTTCCCACCGGAAAACCTGCCGATCCTAAAATTTCGCAAAAAAGGAGGATCGCGTGCCGGATGATCTATTCGATCCAGCTCGTCGACTCGTGCCAATGGAGGACGTCGATCGAAATTCCCCAGCGATAGATGTCGGAGGGGAAAAAGACGTCTCTTTTCATTCCCGTACATGCAATCCTCCCGTATTGAGGCCGAACAAAGGGCCGATTGTTCCTTTGACGCCTGAACATCCGCTTCCTCAGAGTTTCCCCGACGTTTGGCGACTGGTTCTCGGAGGAAATTAAGGTTTTACTCTTCCCCCGTTCGCGTTTAATGAATTCCACCGGCGATCCCGTTAATTCGCGTCTATGAACGGCACTCTTCTTCCCGTGGATCGACTCTGTCTCTCTCTCTCTCTGTCTCTCCCTGGACTAATTTATCATCTATGGCCCGCTCGAAGTCGACACTTTATTTCCTTCCACCGATGATCGGTCGATCGATCGATCTTCCCCTTCGGGGCCGAATGGAAATGATTTCTTCCGAACTGCTGGCGATGCGGTGCAATGCAGTTGCGGCGACGAGAGGCCGCCGATCGGATTCTTCCGGTCCCGTTATTGTTACGGCACACAATTTATACAACGATCGTATTCGATTCGCGAGCCTCCCTTGACTTCCGCGGAGCCAATAGCCTGTAGAACAAAGGCGGACAACTGATATTGCCCCGCAGTTTGGCAATTTCCCAGGGACGACGCGACGGTCCCACGATTTTCACCGTTCCCGATTTTGTCTGGCTGCCTCTGGACCTCTGATGAGTTTTCTCCCGACAACAATGACGGCCATTATTCGATCGTTCTCATTACCGTCGGTCTCATTATTGGCCGCGCGCGAAAGATTCGAAACGAGACGAACCGAGCCTGTTCTCTCGGAAAAAAGGAAAATGGGACGCGCAAGGAGAGATCGATGGCAAAATAGAAGAGAGAGAGAGAGAGAGAGGGAGAGTGAGACGAGAATATCAACGCTACCACCGATGAAAAGTGTCCGTTAGGGCTCCGGTATGGAAGCGTTTCCCGGCTCGAATCTTAATTTACCTGTCTAGTCGGGTTTCAATCGATTGGAACGCCGAGGCGGCACGCATTTCTGCTCCTCCGTACACGCGATGCGCTTGTCCACGCTCGAAAGGGTTCGCGTTCGTCTCGCCGGGAATACTTCGAAAACTCTTTCGTGACAGCTCGTTAATTCGCCAATTGCGTCGGCGCGCGACGCCTCCGGATAATTGGAAACGTCAAACTAATCGAACAATACACGCTCGCCCGGGGAATCTTAAGGGAAAACGATCCGAATGACACGCGCGTCGGACCTGCAATGACAAGGACGACGGCACGCAATCGAGGAAAAGATGATTGCCATCGAGATAATGGAGCGGCGCGACGACGCGCCACCCTATCCGTTCGAAAAACTGGAACGAGTATTCCGTACGAAAATATGGCACATCGTTCACGATCCATTTAATTTCTTATCTTCGATAAATAGCAATTACAGGTCCGCAAGATTTCCTCTGTCTTTGTTTTTTCCCCGAGACTCTAAACGTCATAATAAAACTAAGCCCGGCACTCGTATCTGGGACGCGGACCCAGAAAAAGAAGAAGACGCTCTCTCTATATTACGTTGTTCGGGAAGTTTCTGCCTCTTTCTCAGATAAAAGTGTGAAATTAGTTTCGAAACCGTCCCAAGTTCTCCGAGACCATTACAAACTTTTAATTTTGTAATATTTACCATATTTCCGGCGGCACGCTCTCGCAGCGTTTCAGCTTCTCGAGCTCGCCGGTATAATATATTAGGCGTCGCGTCGCGTCGCATCGCATCGCGTCCAAATGAAATTTTTCTCGTTCTCCGGCCCCCGGGCCGCGCGGATCGATTTCGTCGAACGGAATGATCGATACGTGAAAAATGCGGTGTTCTTCGCCGGACATAATAACGAGTCGCTTTTGACGCATTGTTGTAGATCCAGTCGTGTGGGTGTAAAGTTAATTAACGCGCCTCTGTGTTGCGAAGACTGACCGACACGACGCGACGGTTCGCGTCGCCACGTTAACGCTAATTATTTCGGATATTTCATTCCAGAACGTTACGATAAATCAGCGGAAAATTCACGTGTAGGACGTGACTACGCCTTGTCAAATATCTGACGAGGTCGCGTGCACACCGGGCCCCGGCCGTTCGATCATCGGTCAATTTCGTGGACGCTCATTCATCGATGGAATTCGAGTGGCCGCATTCGCGTGTACGAAATTTTAATTAACGAACTGCCGCCGCGCCGCGCCGCCCTGCGCAAAAACGGCCGAATAAAGTTACGCTTCGTGAAAGGCTATTAGCCGCGCAAAACGTTCCCCGCGGAACGTTTCGCAAAAAGCTACGAACGTGGTGTCTGGCTGCTCTCTCCCGTTCCCGATCCCCGCTCCCCGCTTCCGCCCCCTCTCCGCCGCGGCAGCCCTTACGCCCCTCGCCCCTTCGCCCGCTTTGCCCCCTTTGCCCATCCTCGACACCCTCGTTCGGGCTCAGCCTCATCGAGAAATTAACATAGAGTAATTATCCGGTCAAATCATATTCCAACGTGTAATAGAGGCTGACAACGCGTGCAACGCGAAATCAGCGTTTTATTGGGCTCGCGCATACTGCTTCGCGCCGGTTTCATCAAGATCGTTGAACCCTCGCCACGTTGCGCGTCAAAAAATACCGGCGTCGCGAATTTTTTCGAAATCGAGACAGCTGTTCTTCCTCCGCGACAACTGTCTCATTCTGCTCGCCGTCGTTTTCTCCGTTTCCTCCAGCCGTCGTTCTGGGCGTTTCCAAGCAGCCACTGTCGCGCTTAAGACTCGATTAATTAATTTCCCACGCATTTATCAAATCGAGCTGACACGAACTCCGCCGACAGCGTACCGCCGCACCGGATGTATCGATTTAAGTTGGCCGGCTCGATTCCAACTCGTCTTCCGTCGCTGGCGAAACGGCCACCGCGACCATGCAGGGTCAAAGTAGTTCAGACATTGTTGCTGTTGTTCGTTGTTATTGTTGTTGTTGTTGTCGGGCCTGTTGTCGCAGATGCCACCGGCGCGGAAGGATCCTGAGACGTAGATCCGTTCTTCGATATTGCTCCTCTGCTACTAAAACAAATAGCTCCATTTTCCCCGCCGATGAACGTCTCGAAAATATTTACCAAAAATTACGCATCTGGACAATGTACTTGTACTAGGTTGTTCCGTAAATTGTTTATTATTGCATTTCATGGAGTCTCTTCCCGTCAGCCTAAAATGTGCACTCGAAGCATTCGAATTCCAGGTACGGATGACGACGAAATTCATTTGCTGTCGTCGCGTGCCGCCATTTAAAAATACGAACGTGTTATCGCCAGCGTATTTTATGGCAGGGTTATAGAAGAGGTACTGTCCCGGAAGAGGGTGATTAGGACCAAACAAACCTGCTGGCGGGTCGGGGGCCGCCTTGGGTCATTGAGCTATCGGTCGGCGCATGTTTATATGGAGTCTGCTGACCGAGGGCTTCCGGGAAGGTAAACTGCTATAGCGTTGCCCAGAGAATTCGGCAGAATGCGTCTTTATGCGCGACGACTTCTTAGAGTCGCGCATACAATGTTTACCACCTATAACCCGAGTCATGGCGTCACGTGGCGCGTGGAGAACGTTCTCTTAGGATCTGGAAAGAGCGGGGAGGAACCTTCTTGCAGGAGCACTTATGGCACTTACCCCAGAACCTCGGCCCACTACGTAACAATCGTTCGATCCCGGAGAATCAAAAGCTCTAAATTAGGTAACAACCGTGCAATTTAAAACCCCACCATCTGTTAAAAATGGAGTCAAAACCGCCGATAATATTGTTTCTATTAAAACCAAACGCCGTATATTGTTTTTAACGACTTGACGGTTGCGCCGACTCGCGAGAGATTTCCTCGGGGGCATTTCGATGCGGGCGTAGCGCGTGCAGCGATTAAATTTTGTTTCCTTTGTTCCAGGTAAGTAGCCCGCGCCGATCTCCAGGCTACAAGCTTGTAAACTTGGCAAACTACCCTAACAAGTAAGTGCCAAATCCGTGTCTAAAGGGCGGCGCCGCCCTTGCTAGCCCTCGAGCGCCCCGCAGTTTCTGCCGGTGCGAGTCGAGATATCGTTCGAAACTGCAATCGAAACCGAGGTTTCGGTCGCCGGAAGCAACGGTTCGCCGGGCAGCTGATCGCGCGAGTACCCGCGCCAATTGCAAAAAAGGAAAGGCGGCATTAATTTGGAGTTTTTTCTTTTTTTTTACTTGACGGGCATTGTTCCGCGCGGCGAGCGGTTCACCCTCGCGTCACGGACGTTTTACGGGCTTCACTTTGCGCCAGTATTATATTCGCTCGCGTTGGGAAAATGGATTTCGCCGCGCCCGGCCCTGAATAGGGAGATTCAAGAACCACGGCCCTTCGATTCCGTCTGTATTTTCGAGGTCAAAGTATTCGTATAATCCGGTTTACCATCGGGAATTACGTTGACCCTTTGCGGTCCTACGTCCAGCGCGCCTTTACTTCGTAATTTCGTTCCGGCAAAAAACGCGACTTCACTTTGCACTTTTATCGGGTACTTCAGCAAAATTTTCTACAGTCTTGTAGTCGCGTATAATTCGATCGTAAAACAGAGCCGATGGCGAGTGAATTGCGAGAATGTCCTGCTAGGTTTTTAGGGGATTTTTGACAGTCGCGGAAACAGGGTATCGATGACACTAAGAATGAATCATCCTGTACGCGCGTACCGCGTGCACGTTACGATTGGCTCGGGCCCTAAACCCAGGAGGTATAATCCTAGGAAGGTTAATGGTGAGCATAACGGCGTTACCGTATCCTCGCAGCGTAAACTGAAACACGCTTTAACCATCCATTAAACTGGCACGTCTTTAACTCGTTGGACGAGCGATTTTACGCGCGTCTAGATTTCCGGCTTATCTCCCGTGTCAGGGCTGCGGTTAAGGGCCGATCAGCGCGATAGTTTCTTTCGAACTTCACGGCGCGACCGTAAAAACCCATGATCTGCTCCGGTCGTCGCAGACTCGCGATTCCGAATTCCGATTCGCCACGTCCGATCGCGCTTTTCATTTTCCCGTATCGAAAAGATTTTCTCCATTTCGAAAAGCGGCGACAGCGACGATCAAAAAGATTTTCCAATATTTCGAGGAATTCGAGATGATCGGCAGAGCGCAGGTAATTGAATAGTCGTCGTTAGATTCGATTTCTGCGATCGTAGAAATTTCGAAGATGAAACGAGTTCAAAGGATTTTTTGAAGGGTTCTCGCGTGTTTCGTTTCGCGGATCGAATCAATCGAGCCGACCGGTACGGCATGCAAATCACGACGGATCGGAGGCGGCGAGTCGTAAACGCGTCCTTGACATTTCGTGTATCGATTCGCGTTGATTAATCAATTGAATTTCAACCGGCGGCCCTTCGATCGTTTTCGAATCGGTTTGAACGCGCGGTCGGACGTGCTCTTAGAACGGACGATTTTTGTCTCCCGCCCCTCCTCCCACCCCCGTGACCGTGTACACCGTCGGGCGAGTTTTATTAAATTCCGATGGTTCGACATGGAACGAGAGAAAAACCTTTGTGCCGGTCCCACCGAGGAATAATTGATCCGCGAGAGACACCGGAGTCAAACGCGCGAATGCCTCTGGAACTGTCAAGGAGCTGTTCGAACTGTTAAAAACGACAACGGCAACGCGAATGGTCGGGCCGCCTGTTGTGCGGCAACTTTCTAGTTCCGATATTTTCCGGGCGATGTTTCGACAACGGCCGATATCCGACGCGGTGTTATTCCGCTCCGGTGTTCATTAAGCAGACGGCAAAACGAACCGCCGAACTTTTTCATTGCCCGGCCCCGGCGAAACTTTGCCCGGCGCGGGCCGGTCCTTGAATTTCAATTTCAATCTCTTTTAATTGGATAGTTAAAGAAGTTTCTTCGACAGGGATTCCTCTTGTCGCGCAACGACGCCGTCAAGATTTAGGGCGGACCGTTTAACCGGGCAATGTTTTCCGAGACTTCACCTCCCGGAAGGAAACGGAAATATCGGGCGCCCGCCGTACCCGCGCGAACCGCGACACAGTACCTCCTCCATGAACAGAGAGAAAGAGAGAGAGAGAGAGAGAGAGGGAAGTTGTGGCCGTTTTAGGTGAAACATTAACGAAGGAAGCATTTAAAATTTGAAACTCGGTCGAACTTCTTACGCGTAAACATTAAAACCATCCGGCTAAGTGGCACCGCCGTCTACCCGCCAACAAGAACAACCGGTTATCCGCGCTTCGAGCGCCAGTTTACTCTTGATGGCCGCATTTCTGCTTGGCATTAAGAAGCAAGGGCGCAGCCCATGAAAATTATTGGCTCGTGCCCACCGCTCGCCCTCCGTCCGTTCCTTTTATTCTGCGGGCTTTACAGCGCGTAGCGGACTCAGCGTTACAATCAACGAAACTACCCGGACCGGGCCTATTCCAGAATTCATTGCGACAAAGTGAAACGTAGCGCAGACTTTTCCTTTTACACGCAGCTTCCTAATATCTCACAGTACACGCGCAATTTTTTATAGACGCGTAGGTGCTCGCTATTTCGCGGGGCGGATTTTTGAAGATACGATCTCTGGAAACTACTCGGTCAAATCGGGCCTATTCCAGAATTAATTGCGACAAAGCGAAACGCCGCGCAGACTTTTCCTTTTATACGCAGCTTCTTACTATCTCACAGTACACGCACAATTTTTTATAGACGCGTAGGTGCTCGCTATTTCGCGGGCCCGATTTTTGAAGATACGATTTCTGGAAACTACTCGGTCCGAATCGGGCCTATTCCAGAATTAATTGCGACAAAGCGAAACGCCGCGAAGACTTTTCCTTTTATACGCAGCTTCTTACTATCTCACAGTACACGCACAATTTTTTATAGACGCGTAGGTGCTCGCTATTTCGCGGGCCCGATTTTTGAAGATACGATCTCTGGAAACTACTCGGTCCGAATCGGGCCTATTCCAGAATTAATTGCGACAAAGCGAAACGCCGCGCAGACTTTTCCTTTTACACGCAGCTTCTAACTATCTCACAGTACACGCACAATTTTTTATAGATCCATAGCTATTCGCTAATTCGCGGGGCGGATCTTTGAAGATCTCTGGAAACTTTCCTTATTTTTGCATTGCATTGACAGCACCCTCTCTTTCTCTAAATAGTAATTAAATATTGTGGATAAGATCTCTGAAAGGCTTCCTACAGAAAATAATTGGTGCTTTATCAAAGCTGGAGCAACGGAAATCCATTTTCCGATCTCTCGATTTGAATCGATTTTTTTTTTCTCTGGAGACAAAGATGTCTGCAGATCGTTGTAGGGATGTTAGAGGAACACGTTTCGTAAATATTTTCGACTGTATGAGCCGCGGAGGCGGGCAAGGAAATCGTGTCGGATGTTAGGCAGGTCGATGATAGACGATTTCGAGGCAGCCGGGGAATCGGAGGCGATTACGTCGGCGCGTGTACAAGCGGGCAACGTATTAGCGAAAGCAGTGATCCGTGGGAAACTCGAAGGGGGTAAACCTTTCGCAGGAATCTAATAGAGTTACCGTCGGGGTCCGAGGATTACTGGAAAATACGTCAGACCGGCTACGGGTCGGCGCTGCATTGCGGTGTACACCAGCACACACGAGGCATCTATGATCCGCGTGTGTAGGAACGATGCAACGCCGGATACGCCGGGGTGTGGTGAGGGTTCGTTCGTCGGTGAGGGTTTTATCTGCGGATTAGCATTGCTTTACATAGTTTCGAACGGGTTTGCATAGGTTTCAGACCACCGTCTGCCACATGCCGCAGAACCGAATGGAAGCTCGACGAATCCGCAAACCGATTTTCAGTCGTTCTAACCGGAATCTTCTAATCTGCCGTCGAAAGCTTCGACCTGCGAAGACTATCGACCCCCTATCGCGCGATCCCACTCGCCTAGATCCTTCGCCCAGGATCCACGGGAAGACACCTTCGGCTCTTCAAAACGCGTCTACTCGCCCCGGATGAAAATAATAACGCGGGAACGAGCACAAAAGCGGGAAGTTTCAGACTTTCCAGAGGCTGAGCTTGGACCTTTAGGAAGTTAGGGAGGGTCGAAGTGTACCTTGAAGCACGATTGATCGGCTTATGAATCTTCGGGTCGCATACTTTCCTCGAAATTCTACGGTTTCGGGAAGAATCGTCGCATTATCGCTGGCAGCGAAGCGCTCTAATGGAACGAGAACGATTCTTTCCGAGTATTAATCTTCGCGCTGATGAAAGTACAATTTACATCGTAGGAGGGGTTAGGGGCGAGCATAAATCTTCTTTTTCATTACGGTGTAGGCCCTCGCGGCGTACAAAGGTGGGTCTGCTCTTAAAATATAGCCGCGGTCGGCTTCAATGCGTAACGAGGCTCGGAGCAATAAATACGAGGCACAATGGATAGTAATTAGAGTGTATTTTAATAGAGGAACAATTAAGGAAGTGGGTCGCGTTCGGAGGAGGGCAGGCGTTAGGTAAGAACGCGGAAGCCGAGCGATTTACGCTTCGCGCGCGCTCGAGGGCGCAAGTAGTCGCGCGCCGGTGCTGGCGAGTAGGATGCGCCAGGGAATAGCATGCGGGCAGTTTTACACGGGCGGCTTTCATTGGCCATCTGCATCGGTGTAATAGCGGCTCCTTTAATTAGATGTGCGAGCGCGATGCTCTTTTGTCCTCGAAAAAAGGGACCGTAGCCGCGCGCAGCACCGCAGGAGGATAATTCCCTTCCGTGTAACCGGCGCTTGGCCAATGAACCGACCAATCCACCTTAAACGAACGAACACCACCCTACTTTGTCGAGTCATCGAAATTACGCTCGCTCGATTACTGACTCCCCGTTGCGCCCGAACTCGATTTCTCGTGCGCGTAATTTCCCACGATCGTTCATTAATTCGTCGTCGCTCGACGTATTACGCAAAATCGAGCCTGCGGTCGATTTTTCCGAATACATAAAACGTGCCCGTACAAAAATGCCATGTTCTTCGATAATTACAAATCGAATTTACAATTTCGAAGAGTCGCGGTCGCAGAAAATTTTGTCACCGGGATTAATCTGCCGGAGCGTTGCGGGCTCGGCGATCGTTTTAATTTGTTTCGACGCGGTGCTTTGATCACTGTGCACAGTCCTGATAAAGATTAACAGCGTTTGTTTCACTGTTTACCTCGCATGTAAAATATTGAAAGAATTCAGCAGAAGAAAGCCACGGTAAATTGACTAACTTCAAGTCAATTCCGAGACTGTGGACGCCACGTATCTTTGCTAATTGTGCCGAACGTGTTAATAATATCGCAAACGCTGCGATACTCTCGACAGCACGAAGAATTGGTGCGGGCAGTGATTTCTCGTTAGCTAATTAATGAAAAAATTTAGAACGGCGACGGAGAACAGTGGATTTCGAGGCGGAGCGAAGCGAGCGGGAAGGGGCGAGGTGGGGAAGAGTAACGAGGAAATGAAAACATTTGAATAAAGTCGTCCTCCGTTTCTCCGGAGACTCCATCGATATCCCCTCGAAGTATATTAAGACAGAAAGGATTGAAAGTTTAATTGCATGCAACTTGACCCTCTTCTCTCTCCTCCGTTCCGTTCCGGAGCCTTTTTTTCTTCTTCTCTTGCTTACCCGGTGCGTCTAGGGTCTAGACCGAATCGAGAACGCTTAACGCGTCGGGGGGTCGTGGCTCGGAATCGATAGGGGTGCCTAAGGAACGCGAAAGAAAGGTGGAAGACGGCATAGATGGGAAAAGGAATTCGATGGGGCTCGATAGGGGACCGGTGGGGAGGCGGACAATGGGAGCTAGTACGTAATCGGAATGAAACCAGAATTATGCAGATGCCGGATATCCGATGGAAAAACCGGGGGTAGTCGTGTATTCTTCACGGAGCCGACCCTTTAGCCAATAGACATCTGGGATTTCCTGAATTGAATGTAAATTACCCTTTGCCCGTGTTCGCGAAACGGCGATCTGTCGTTAAGCTTTTGCAAATAAGCTCGCTCGCTACCCCCGCTTCGCTCTTCTTTATGCATTCTTTCTTTTTCTTTTTTTTTTCTCGATAAAACCCCCGACGCGAAAGGGGGGGGGACACGGTTTTCGATTAGCGCCGACTGTAAGCGGGCATTTTTCTCCCGGCGAAAATGAACGCCGCGCCGTTTTTAAAGGACGCGGAAACAGCATCGTTGACAATTCGTTAACGTCCCCCGCAACATTGCGGCGAGCCTCGAATAGAATATCGCGGCGTTAGGCGGTAATTCTATTTACTTAATGCGCGAAATGACGCGTGGTCAAACGAGGCGGGCGCGCGAGTATAATTGTCGATGAAACGGATTGATAGGGCGTAATTGCTGGATAATGAAATGCAGGCCTGTTTTTCGCTCGCGCGCCAAATAACCGCCCCCCCCCCCCCCCCACGCATCGCACGGTCAATTTTATAACGACGAAGAACGAGGGGTTCTCTCTCTTCTTTCTCGCGAGTCGACCTCGAATCATTGGGTTTTTATCGGGACGGGAGCGTTAATCATCGAAACGCAACGATGACCGTTAGTTATTGCTTTCGCGGAGAATTTGGGAAACGCGAGACCTCGGCTCTACGCGTCGCTCGCGGCGAATATTACGATCGTTCCATTCTGGTGCCCGCGACTTGATCGATGATCGCCGATGACAAGCAGTTTCATGCGCGCCGCGTTTACATACCCGGCAAATTAATTGGTAAACGCCGAGTGCACGGGTTACTCGTATTTGCGCAACCGAAACGCCACATTCCGCGTGTTGTGTTCATTATTATTTGCGCCCGTCGCGTCGCGTCGCGTAGTTTCACTATCACAACCGAAGACTGCGATACGATCGGGATCGGACGCTATCGATCCGACTGTAGAAAGTTTTAAATGAAATAACAAACGTAGAAATATCGTATTTATATATACATCCGAGCCTACGTTGACAACGATTGCGTTGACCGGATAAGAGGGTGCTGTATCGGGTTTACACGTCGCGTCCATGTTCCCGGTCCCGGATTTTGGGTTCTGGACTGGTTCGCACCTACGTCGGATCTGGTCCAGAAAATATCGTCCCCTCCGGCCTCGGATTTTCCCTGGGAAATTCGACGAAACTTTCGATCGGCCGACAGAGTTATCGAAGGTAATATTTTCGTTACTATATTAAAATATTTCGCCGATAAATTTCGGACGATATTTAATAAATTCCGCGAACTTCTGTATCGGCGTTTTTCCGACGCGTGTACCACGGAGTTTCATTTCTGGTTCCCGTATGCTGGAACACGGCAATGACCCATTCTTCGAACGGAGTTTCATTTTGTTAATCAAAAACCGTGCGCGCGAGCGATCTGTAAAACGTTTTTTTTCCCGCGTCGCTTTTATATAATTAATTTTGCACAGAAACGTCCGTTTAATGAATTACGACCACTTCTCTCTCTCTCTCTCTCTCTCTCTCTCTCTCTCTCTCTCTCTCTCTCTCTCTCTCTCTCTCTCTCTCTCTCTCTGTCCCGCACACGGGAAACTTCCACATGGATTCTTAGCAGCTTTCGCAAAACAAAAATAAGGTAAAATTCGCCGTGAAAGAAGAAGGGACGCAACTTTTAGCCGCCCCCGTGGCGGACTAACTTGGACACGTTTCTGTTTCCCTTTCTGGCACTCTGGAACTGCGAGTTTCAACTTTCTGTCGTCTGGATACAAATATAATTTCACTCTTACCTTCTATCCCGCTCGACGGCAGCGGCGGCGGCGGCCGACGGATGCCAAAAACTGACAAAAGAATACGGGAACGAGAGAAAGGAAAAACTATCTCTGTCAAGGGATAAGGAAACTCTTATTGCGCGAATTCGATTCCCCGGGGGATGGAATTTCACATCTTCTTAAAAACGGGTGACAGCACAGAAGCCAAATTGAATAAGGTAACTCGAACTTTGTTACCGCTACGCAAATCAATCGATTTATCGACGGATCGAAACTCCAACTCCCATACACCAGGCTACAATGAAATTGCATCGCACGAGAAAAATACACTTTCCCGAATGTTTCGATAAATTCGCATTCACAACGATATCCTAACGATTACACTGTAGGTCTGATTAGATATCAGGTATCAGGTGTACAAATTAATGGCTCATACGATCAATCAGCGGTAACGTTATTTTCGATCCAATTATTTTTAACCCTTAGCCCTCGTGTGGTGACTCTGAAGCACCACTAGAAATTGTTGTGGCATTATTTGTTGCAGTACAAAATTTATATTGAATAGATTACTAAACATTTAAACATCATATGTGGAAATCGGATCAGCTTCGTATGAATAAAATGAGAATATTCCAAGACGGAAGAAAAATTTAGTTTTAGAATGAAAATAGCGCCGAGTGCAAAGGGTTAAATCGGAATAGATTAGCTCGACTACGAGTTAATTTGCGCCTAGTAAAACGTTCGAAAGTAATGCGAAGCAGTGGAATTTCCATGGCTGTTGCAACTAACTAAATTAGTTGTTGCGCTGTCTTTTTGATGGAAGCCCTTTTCGAAACGGCACGGGCACCGCGATGCGCATTGTACGGTGCAAACGGTGCATATGCGAAAGAGGAGAAGGCATTTGTTGCTAGGAGACCGTCCGTTCAGATACCGGAGCGTTCGAATTCCAGGGTATTCGGATACGAGAGGCTTCACTATATTTCCATTTAACGGGACTTGCAGACATAGTTTCCATGGCCGAGCAACACGTAGTCTCGGTTTACCTATTACCTAGCGTTACGCGAGCCGGCCGAGAGGCTTGTTAGTGTTTAATTATTTTGACGGAAAAATAAGTGGTCGCAAAGAACGTACGAATTCCCCATCCGTTTCTTCGTTTTGCCTCGGGTAGGGCGGAAATTTTAATATGCAGTCGGACAACGGACACGGGGAATGAATTTAATACTTCATTTATTTCAGAAGAACCGTGCGCGCGCCAGTAACATTACGCGTACACTCGCTCTCGTCCGTCCGTTTCTCCAGCATTTACCAGCTTTAAAAAACTTTTAACATTTCCCTGCGTTCGGGAGAGACCGTGCGAGAAAGGGTGTGTGAGAGAAAGAGAGAGAGAGAGAGAGAGAGAGAGAGAGTGGGAGAGAGGGGAGAGGGGAGGAAACACTATTACCCTAACGAATGGCACAGTTGTTAACGATCGCTTTACCTCCGCTGCCGCGCGCTACTCCTCTAATTACGCTGAAACATCGCCATTTCGGCGGATGTGTCCCGACCGGTCTTTTTATTCCGGAAAATAAATATTTATCGGGCAGAAATATCGAATAAATATGCACGGTTTCGTATACGAACTATACCGCTCGAAATTCGGATCGACGTTCGTGCCACGTGTAAATCGATCTGATTGGGATTCTATGAAAATACCGTCCGCCGTGAATTAATAAATTTACAGTGCGAAACCCCGGTGAATTTTTTGACGGCAGCTAAAATTAATTCTTCCTCGAAAAATACGGAACGGAAATAAATAGTCGACCGAGAGAGCCGAACGCAAGGAAAACATCGGTGTTAATCGAGAAAGCATCGGGTCCCGCGACTTTTTGCTCACATTCCGTCACGTTTGCTGTTTACAAGCGAACCTAACCCAGCACTTTCTAGAACCCGGGGAAGGACACGGTTATTATGTTTCGAGGATGTCAATGGATAGCCAAGGACGTACTTGTTTCGCCGTGGAAACGCGTGCGTCGAATCAGTATCGTTCGGAACGTCGGGGACAATCTCGACCTGCTCTTCGAATACCGGGTGACTCGGATTTTCTTAATTTTCACTCTCGCGCGTCGATTCTCTCGGCTTTTATCGTTCCCGTTGGTTGTAGCGCGGCAGTCTCGTTCGCTGTTCGATAGTTTCTCGATTTTATCCGGCCAGAGAGAATTTTGCTTCCTCTCTCTCTCTCTCTCTCTCTCTCTCTCTCTCTCTCTCCCTCTCTCGCGCGCGAGGTGAACTTTCGTTTCCTGTTTCCCTGTGATTTCGCGAGCGAGCGTTGCAACATGCAACAACAGAAATTGCTGTTCGACTATAAGTTGTTCAAGAGCAGCACGTTGCAGCTCGATAACAACAACAACAACGTGCAACAGGCGGACTGGTGAGTCTCCGAAAAAAAAAATATATAACGCGCTTTGCTGTGTTTCGTCCCTTTCGAATCTCGAGTGTTCGACATGGATTTTAGATTTTTCTGTTCGTTTCTACGGAGTTTCAAATGTAACTATTTCAGCGATCTAATTTCCGTTGTCATATATCGCGCAGACAAACAGAATTCCCGACCATGAATATTAACGTAATTATATAATCCTTTAAAGGACGGCTCGGCAGCGTCGCTCGTTGTCACTGCTGTAAAACGAGTTTGCCTCGTTTCATAGTCAATTTAATGGTCGGCTCTGTAATGTCGGACAGTTTCGACGGGGTATAACTCGAGCGTTATTTCTATCGATCGAACAAAGGAGGAGGACGGTTGGTAAATAATTCTAAAGAAGATCGCAAAAAGATGATAAATGCGCGCGGTAGATAACGGCGGCCGAGGCCGGGTCGCGATTTCGACGAAGTTCCTCCTCCTCCTCGGCACGACTCGATTTCAGAATCGATTATACGACCGTCTTTCCCGCTCAGCTTTTTTTCCTCTGTGCTCAGCTGTTTTTAATTGGTTGCCTCTCAAAGCAGTGTCTCCGCAGCCAATTAGTGCCTCGCGTAAAGTGGCTCCCCGGCCTTCTATCGCGGTTAACGATTTTTGCTGTTTCGAATTTACATCAACAATTTCCGGCCGGTATTTCTGCCCGAGCTCGAGGGCAGCCGATTAAACGATCCCGGACGCTTTGAAAGATTACGAACGATTCAGGTAATTGTCAAATTTCAGTTTCTCTCGTCGGAACGAAATAAATCGAGGACGAATCGCGACCTAATCGAATTTTGAACGAGCCGATTATTTTGCCAGCGATCGGACAGAGCATCGAGAAAACTACAAGTGAAAGTTATTTTCCGGGAGCGAGGTCGCGGAAAGGCGGCTCGCGATAAGCGGTTATCGGGGGTGTAATTCAATTACTGGATCTTCACGGTGCCCGGAGCACCATTGTTCAATTTTGTTCGTTCCCTTCCGAGGTCGTAGCCGGGATAGCAACTGATTCGTTATCGCCCTTCGACCCGGCCAGACACAATGGTGTTAAATAAGAGATAACCAAGCTGATATCGTACCGTCGCCCTTGACTTCCCCGGGATCGGCTCGGTAATGCCGATCTCTCCCACCAACCGAATCGTTAATTAATCAATTAAACGCCGCGTCCGACAATTTACCACGCTACTTGGCCCATCCGTCGCGTCCGGTGAAATATGGATAAATCCCTAGGTGGAACCGGGGCCCGTAAATTCGCGGCAACATGACTCGCGAATATCAGATAAATCTCCTGAGAAAAATGATGCTTTAATAACCTTTTATGGGGAAAATATTAAACGAAGGCGGGAAAGCGGAGGCGTGTTTTGTCGTCGATCTTTCGAGCATAAGCGGCTTTAACCTCCTTCGAGGAACGAGTCGCGCCACTTTTAAAATAAACAGGCGATACAATCGAAAGCGAATCGACCGACTTGTTACCACCAAAACCACCGACACCGGTCTGGAACTATTTATATTGCAATTCTTGAGATTACGAGGACGGTTTAAATAAATTCATTTCATTTTTACAAGACAACGCAACTCGGTTGGTTTAACCAACGAAAGAGGATGGCGCGCACTTTGCGGCAAAGAATCCGCTAAAGAGAGGGGGTGTATCGGCGACGAAAGCAAATCGAAATAAACAACGCGACTGAAACGCGAGCCGAAACTTTGTACGGGCCAACGAAAGAAAATTAGCGGAACGAGGAATGAAGGAATAGGCAGGAAGCAATTAGCATTCTCGGGGAGAGCGGCCGGGACAGAGAGAAGCAACGACACAATGGCAAAAATAATCTCTGGGAGATAAAGTTTTCAAGCCGGGCTCAAGCGATAATACCTCGGGGGTTAAACTGGTCCTCTCTATCTCTCTCCCCCTTTCCCCCTTTCTCTCTCGTTTTCGGTCTCTATCTTTCTCCGACGCGATCTCTCTTCCCCCTCCCCTCCCCTCCGGACGGCAGATTCTTAGCGCGGCACGTTTCGCGAGATCGTGGTATGGCAGACCCTAAAACTGCGATTCCGTGGTGAAACGGTCGGAACACTGTACACGGTGGTTGTTAGGTATGGGCGGGGGAGGGCGAGAGGTCGAGGGTGCAAAGCCGTGGGCCGCACTAAACGGCTGATTCGGGAATAATCTCCAACTATCTGAAACTGCCACGCCGCTCGGTCGCACACGTGCTTTTTAATTGCCGAATACACTCATTTTTCCCTTTATCAAGACCGACGCGAGCTTCCGGCTAATTAACCACCGACGAACCCGACTCCTTTCGTTTAACACGTTCAGTGCCACACCGATGCTCATAACAATCACACGAGGCAACATTTCATTCACTTAATAGATTGTGCTAAAAATTGGGAGAACTTCTTCCAAGACACTAGATTTAGGGAGCACCGAAACTCATTGTTTTAACCCCTAACGGACCAGTGCCGTCATATAAGCGGCGTGGCACTTTTACTTACTGGGTCCAACGCGGCAAAAAAAAAATATATATACAATAATATATAAATATTTTCCTTTCTATACTTGATATAAAAATGTTGGACCCACAGTTTCTCTTCGTATGAAAAATAGCTTGGTGAGAAGCAAACTTGAAATACTTCCGGACCGTTAAGGGTTAATCCTTAGCGCTCGAATGGTGACTGTAAGGCACCACTAAAAATTGCTGTGTCATTATTCTTGACTTCACTTCGGTATTGTACGAGGAAGTTGCATCATTTTCGTATGTATAACATGAAAAAAAAATATATAGAAGTGCAATCTTCTAGGTCGGAAGAAATGTTTCGTTTTGGAGTTCAAATAGCTTCGAGTGCAAAGGGTTGAATTAATGAAAACAACGAGAATGTGTCCGCAAAAATATGTAGCCATTTTTCTCAAGGGTTCATCGTTACAATTTTAGTAATCGTAAATGAAAAATATCGTGAAGCTAGTGTTGAGAGCAGGCCGATTTCTGGCAGTGATTAAGTAGGATCGCCGGGAAATTCGGAGTCGATCGGTACTGGATTTTTGAACGAGGGTCGAGAGGATGCCCGGCTTTCATCCGACGCGAAGCAATCGCTGCCAAACAATTCCCCGGGCTGGTTTTCAATTTACAGAGGTTGTCGGTCGAGTAGAATATCTCGCGCACGGCGCGGCGCGGCAGCCACTCGAAGGTCGAGACGAAAGTCGAACGGCGCGCGTCGTCGTCGTGTTCCCCGCGGCGTTGTGCGAAAACAAAAGATTCTCCGTGGCTCGTAGGGAGCATGAACGAAAAGGCCCAATGGACAGTCGAATCGCTTTGGCGATCGAAGATTCGATAATCGCAGGGAGCTCGTTCGCGGGAGCGATACGCCTGGCGGCGTCCAATTACCGATCGGTAATTGGGGCAGAATTTCTGCTGAGCTTAAATTTGCGCGCCACGCGGTTGTCCGGCCCCTCGGTCACTCGCCAACGCCGCCTCGCTGCTCTTCGTTAATTAAACCGATTAAGCCCCGCGATTTCGAAGATGAGATCTTCCCCTTTTTACCACGCGCGCGCGAGCAAGCGCAACTCTCGATCTTCTTCCTCGTTTTTCTCCTCGCACCTAGCGATCCTTAATTACCGATCCGCTTATCGGAATCTTCGCGGATTTTACACGCCGCCGGGTAACATTTCATTTTTCATCCGCCGAAAAACCTGCTCCTGGCGCTATTAACTTCAGAAAGGTCACGGCTATCCTCGTCCACGTACACTTTCAAAGACGTCCATTTCAAATGTCTACCCATCAATTACCGCGATTATGCCGACACAACTAGGCCAAACATTCGTTACTCCTACGCTCTAGAACTCTTATCGATCTAGAGTAATAATATCCGTACAGATGAGAATTAAATTCGTCTCTCTATTTCTCTCGTTCAACGAACAGTTCGGATCAAGGGAAACTTCGCTTGTTTCACTGCCGATAGAAACCGGGAGTGTTCAAAACGCGGAAATTTCTTTTTTCCGTGAAGCGCAACTTTCGGAATTCCCGGGAAGCCCCGTGGCAGCGCGCGACACAGGATGATCCGATTGCAAAACATTTTTCGTGTCAAGGCGGACGGGATTAATTACATTCTGAGAACGGCAACAGACATCGGCGGAGCGGTTCGACGATTCGCCTGGAATCGATCGCGCGATATTTCATGGACGAATTCGTATTGAATCGCCGCCGCAAAAAAGGTCGTCGCCGGCTTTGGCCGGTGCCGAGCCGAGTCGAGCCGAGCCGAGCCGAGCCGAGAGTGAAAGAGTAGGAGGATCGGCCATATCGTAACTTTTGTCCGGACGGAACGTCAATGTTTCTCCTTTTCCGGTCTCGTTGCTCCATCCTTTGTTCTTTCGCCATCGCAATTAGTTTAGCGGCGAGGTATCCCGGGCTGAGAGTCTCCCTCCCCGGTTTGCTCCTTTCCCCCCGCACAATTAGTGGAATCTTTAAGGCGGATCATTTGCAAGCTCCAATTTGTCGGGTTGATTCGCCGGAAGAAGATCGCTCTCCAGAAATCGCGGCCAGATGCGGGGTGGACCTGGATAAAGCGAGCCCCGGAATATGAGAAAAGGGCAAAAGCCACGGAACAAATAATAGATTCCGATGATAAATGGCGCGTCGAACGGTGCCCTAAGCGGCCCCGTCTAATTCTTCCGGCATCCCCGACAGTTAGGCTCCCGCTCGACCCTCGTCCCTGTCTCCTGGATTTTAATCGTCGAGAATACAAATCTTTGACAAAACTCTAACTTATTCTAACCTATTCAGAACAGTTAAGGGACGCTAAAATTGTTTTTAGGTACCGTATAATTTCGACATTTATGAATATAACGATGCAAATATAGGACCGCAAAGGGTTAATCGTCGGGGATATTTGCACGAAAATATGAGAGGCCGAATTAGTAAATAATAATGATGCGTGGGAGGGTTTGTATTTCGAGGCCGGTCCGGAGGCAAGAAGTTTTTTAATCGAAGGCTGAAACGGTCTCCTATCGGCGGAGAGGTTCGCAAAAGCTGTCGAGCCTCCGTTTAATGAAGGACTCGAGGGAACTCGATGAAAAAAGGAACGAGAGCGCGGATGATTCTAATGAAGTAAAGCCTGATAGACCTAGAGAGGGAAATCGACGGAAACAGAATAACGGACCGTGAGAAATATAATGAATTACGAGCAGCGCGAGAATAAAGGGACAGTGGGCGGGAAAGGGAGAGAGAGGAACGCATGAATAAACGAGCAAGCTGACGAACGAGTAGAACCAACACGGACAAATCAGGTTGCTCGAAGTCGACGAGGATTTTCAGTAATTTCGTAGCACTATCGGCTGCTGAACGTGCTGCTTCCCAAGCGTTTTTTTCTTCTTTCCCTTTCTCCCTTCCACCCTTCTACCCTCTCCTCCTCCTCTTGCACCCTCCCTCTCCTTCTCTCTGCCTACCTCTTCATTTTCGATGTCGCTTTTTTGGTCTGTCTCCTTCAATCTTCGTTCACGCTTGTTTCACGTCCTCGTAACGAACGTATTCCGCTGATCACGAATAATTTCTTTCGAGAGTCCATTAGGGGACATTTTTCCCGGCTCCTCCGGCAGCCTGACGCGTCACGGCAAGCCGCGCCGCACCATTTGAAGCCGAAAGACTATTAAAAACTTTCCTACCGGTTCGATATTCTCCGGTGATTTAAGACGATGTCCACCGGTAAACGTAATAACCGCTCGTCAACGTTTCCTCCGATTGTCGCACGATTTTTATTGTTTGTGCTGCTGCTCCCACAACGATTATTCGCTGATCCTTTTACGGTAAATTGGCGCGCGGCTTCGAAATCGGGACGCTCTAATTAGCTTGCGGTTCTGTCCGCAAATTCTCATTTTCATAGGTCGGTCCCGCAAAAATCGGAATATCTGAGAAGATTCCGATTCGTTACAGTAATTTTTCAGCCGGCTATTACTTTCGACCGGAAAACAAAGCGATCTGTGAGATTTGATGTCTGCGAGAGAGGTATTTCCAGCTGCTAAATTTCAATAAAGGCGGAACAATAGGGACGCTCGTCTCCTCGGAGAAATATACCCTGTTAATTCACTTTCTGGCCGATCGAGGAACAGAGAGAGAGAGAGAGAGAGGGGTGGAGATGTTTGCGCGAGAAGAGAGAAAATTGCTCGCCATTACGATTCCTCCTTTCGTCCGAAGGAAATCGCAGGAGGGTGCGGACAGGGCAAGTTCTGTGTGCGAAAGGGCGATTGGTAATTTCGAGCAGACACCACGAGGAGACTAATCTTTGGGGCAAACCGGGAGCCGGATTGCCACCGCAGGCTGCTAGGCGAGCGGAGCACAGGCAACCGAGGACGTGCAAAATCGAAAATGTCCATCGATTTTGCGTCTCTGTATACCTACACGGTACAGAATTCCGCCCCCCCCCCCGCCCCCCCCTCGCCCCCCTCTTGAACCACGTTTTAAACCCTCGACCGGTTACGCTGGTCACGTGTAGTGTCCGGTGATACGAAAGCCGCATACAAAAGTTTTTCACCCCTTTCTCTGCGACCACCCCCCGCCTCTCATCTCGCAGCCGCGCCGGACGCTCGGACGTTTCTCGTTCTACGGTTCTGCACGTTCCCGTCATGTCCGTGCTACTCTACATCTACACTGCCGGCTAAAAGTACCCGGCCGTCTGAATTATTGTCTCCTTTCTTGGCAATCCTGTTCCTGCAAACGAGCCCCGAATTTCTGATCGTCCGTCTCTCCTCTCCGCTCTGGTATCGCTACCCGAACTAAATTCCGTCGTCCCTTAAAAATACTATTCTTTCAGCACTTAACCCGTTTGCGTCATAGGGAAATATGAAAGGAGACCTCCATCGCCAAACTTTGTTAAAACACTAGAACGACCGGAGCAGTCAAAATGACCGGTTCATAATTTTTTCTTTTACAATTACTGAAATTGTAAAAATGTTTTCATCGGAAATTTTTTAACGAACCTCTTCATTTAAGCACATATTACAATAAAAGTTGTATGAGGTCTGAATGGGCACAGTCTTGTCACTGTTACAAAGCAATATACGTCAGTCGTATTTATTGCTCGGTCGTTCTAGTGTTAAATACAAAAACAACTACAAGTAAGAGAACTTCATATTTCAGCATTATAAGAATAAATAAATTGAGCGTATACGCTCCGGCGATAGCGACCAGGAAAATTGAGCTAATTGAAATTGCGCTAATGATGCAAATGGGTTAACACGTTAAGTGCCATTACGTATCGGTGTCATTAATCTTTGACCTGCTTCACAGATTTATTTTTACCGCAATACAGTCGAATAAACCGATGTGTGGGTCTTTAGAAGACAGAAGTTTCTAGTTTCGGTTCCATTAGTTAAATTATCTCGATTTCCTGGGAATTTCTCGAGTCGATATTCGCCACTTAACGTGTCAGAGTTGCCGGCATCGTGATGACACCACATTATCTATTGCTTAGCTGTTCGGTCTGAAGCTGCAGTTTTCTGTTGGAAAATAACCAAGGAAGATTTATTTAATTTACCTTTGGAGGAAATTGTAGGGCAAGAGGTTAATAGTATTCCTCTTAATGTACTCTATTTATTAGAGACACCAGTGGATCGTCCAAGAATGATTGCATTAACGATGATTGATTATCCATTAACCATCCATCCATTCATTGATTATCCATTTTTTTTTATTTTGATTTGATTATCCATTAACGAGAAACGAGAACCTCGTCTTTCTCGATGACATTTTCACGAAAATTCGAGGAAGAGTCGAAGCTCGGCGAAGGAATAGGAGAAATGGATGTCGGAATTTCGTGGCAGCAAATTCGATACTTTTGAGAGCTAGTGTACTCGGCGTGCTTCTATATTCATCTCGACCTCGCCAGGTTCCCGTTCAAAGTGCACGTTCAAAGTAGACCAGTTCGTGACGGTTGTCCGGTGTCACCGAAAAATAAGAAAAACCCGTAGGAACATTAGGGCGGCCACGTACGTGGTATCTTGTTCGCAAACAATTCCTTAAAGGGAAGTATTGCTTGGCTCCCCCTGTCCATAACACCGGCGGCGGCTTTTCTTTTCTTTTCTTTTGCCTTCCTGCCGCCTATCTCTGCAAGCACGTTTTCCGTTCCGTTCCGTTCCCGTAATTCGTCTTTGGAAGAGGGGCGCAAGGTAAAGGGTAGTTTTCCGAGGCCCCTTTGTGTTTCTCGAGCTGAACTCGACGTTCTATTTCTTGGTTCGAGTGCGTTCGGAGCCGCGAAGATAACGTTAACGCTCGGTACAAGGGATTATTGACATGGAAGCTGTAGAGGAGAGAATCCATCAAAATAAAACGACGGAGCCTTCCGGTTAATCCGGAACACTGTGCTGGCTGAAAATAATTTCCTATTCTAATCATTTCGAAGAGTCTGTGCGTCGATGAAAATTTCGCGTTCGTTGAAATCGGCTGACAAGCGGGGGTTGTTTGCGCCCCTTTGGCCGCGAGGTGAGACTCGACAGAATGGCGAGAGGGAAAATACGAGCGTGAACGAGGCGAGAACAGTGGGGGCTGCCAGAAACATCTTCGTGTCATTGAAGCGAGTGAATTTTTCGGATTTGTTCCCCCGGGGGGTGCGGCATTCGACACCCTCTATCTCAACGCTTTTGGGAGCGGTCGCCAGGGGTGGTGAAAGGTGGCTCCGGCGGTTCTCGCTTAATTTCCTGTGGCTAATGAAAGCCCATACGTGTCCCCCGACAATACACGCACCTGCAGGCCCCCACCCGCTGCGCTGTCAACCCTTCTTTCGGCGTTGTAAGGCTGCGATAACAGGGGAGCTGTGTCGACAGCGCTTTTCAAAACGGCAGAATCTACAGAACGGATTCGATTATATTTTTACTAGTCGTAATTTCCACTCGCAAACACGCGCAGACAGGGAGGATCATGAAATTTTCGTTCATCTCCGAGGTAGTTATCGTCCGAGCGAGTTCCGGGCTCTCGTCGCAGGCGAGCAAACGCCACTGGGAACGCTATTCTTAATTATCCCCGGTGAACGGAGTTCGCCCAAGTCCCGAATCGCGCCGCAACAATGTACCTTTAATCGGGCAGGAAAATTTCCCGGGGAAACGGTACCTCGCCAGCGGCCAAGAAGCGACCGGGCATACTTCTGCAACTCGGATCGACAACGAAAGCTTCCCGGTGTATTGTAATACCACGGCTACTCCATTGTTTGATTATACACCGATCGATGGGAACTTGGGATGACAGTTGGAATGGCTATTACGAAGTTGAAATCAAAGTTTCAGAGTAAACATGTCCCCGGTGGACAGCCGGGAAAACCGGGCTCGAGCGCTAATCGAATCTTCGATTTTGATAGCGACCGTACGGACGGGTAGTCGCGGCCAGACTACCGTGAAAATATTCTAATTACTCTCTATCGCTTCGCCGTTAAGAGGAGGCTCGAGCAACGGGCTCGAAAAAATCGATCTTTTTATTTGGTAGATCTGTGAACTCCGGAAAATAGTTTCAATTAAAGCAAGAGATAATTCTTTTCATATTTTAGAGCGTGTGCGAAAATATTAGGACCTTGAATAAGTTCTCGCTGTTTCTTTTACAAAATAAAAGCTTTTACCCAATGTCCTTGCTTCTGGATCATTCCTAAAACTTTTAAACCTTATGAAACAGTTGACTCATCTACTTGTAATGTTTTTCCAAGTTCTGCTAGCGTCTGACATCGGTCTTGATCGAGTAATTCCTCCAACTTTTCGTCTTCAAATTTTTTCGGTGCGTCAAAACGTTCTTTATCCTCAAGTTCAAAATCATTATTTTTGAAGCGTCGAAACCAGTCTCCGCATGTCGTATCCGACAAAGCATTGTCACCATAAGTCTCAACAAGAATTCTATGTGCTGCAGCTGCAGATTTCTTTTGAATAAAGTAGTGCAATAAAATTCCCCGCAAATACACTTTATTTGGCACAAAAGTAGACATTTTCAGAACTAAGAAAAAATTACTTTGTTTACACTAAAGTGAACTACCATACACTGAAATTTAAGGTTAGATACACTACTGCCTTGCATGTGTGTTACCATTCGAAATTCCACGAACGGGGTACTGCTACTGTCATTTTTGAAGAAACAGCGAGAACTTATTCAAGGTCCTAATATACTGAACATTTCAGGCAGTTCTCCGTCTTGCAAGAGAAAATTATCTGATTTTTTAGAGGTTTATTTAGGTCTTCGCCTTGTTGTTAGAATTTGTGAAATGTCCGGGGAGGTTATAGTCGAGGGCGACGAAATAAAATTTGTCGAGAGCATCGTCGAGGGAGAATGGCGTCATTCAGGCGGGCCGAGTGTAAAAGGTTGTGCGCGCGACGAATCCAGTTTGCCGGGGTACATTCATTTTCTAATTGGCAGCGCACACACGAGTTTAGTAGCCATTAAATTTAGGAGCCGAGATCTCGGGGTACGCGTAGAGAGGAATACTCGTCGAATAGTTTCTTGAGGTGGCTAATAATCCTCCATAGCGATAGTCCATTACGTATCCAGCTCGTGCAGCCGGGGCATTTAAACTGTGTGTAAATGGGTTGTCAGGGGGATCGGGGGATTCCAGGCGAAGCCGGGTTTCTCAGTCTACGAGAATCCAGAATGGCCTCCATAGCTTCTCCGCTACTCCATGGTCAGAGTCAATGGCCCGGCTGACAGTAACGACAACGTCCTCAGACCCAATTACATCCCAGATATGCAAATCGCCCCACTTTTCATTCGCCGCCGTTTTCTTTCGGCTAAACCACTCAAACTGGCAATCTATTTTCCCAGCGTCATGCCAAAATTGCTGGCCTCCAAATTTCTTACGAACAACCAATTTGTTCGATCTTATTTTGTCGCCCTCAAATAGATAAAACTCGATGCTCTTGACCTTTCTAACTATCGAATTGCGGACATTTTTGACAATTCAACATTATACTCGCGGCATCGATAATGTGATTTACATTTATTTTTAAAAGTTGTTTCAATTTTTGTCGTTCCGTGGCACTTCGCCAAATTAGGAGACGCTTCTCGTAGCTATATTTGTCTTTTCACGGTTCTAAAAGAAACTCTGGATCGATGTAGCGTGAGAAATGGAATTAAAAAATCAATAAAATCGTGTTGCACGAACAGGTATATTGACAACCTAAAAATGGTTCTTAGAAAGGACTGGTGAAACAAAATGCAACGAGTCTCCCAGCATTTTCTGCGCTAAACTCTTCGTTTAAAATTGTATTTCTCGGCTGTGTTTCATCGTCGATTACGTGTATCGTCCCCAACGTCGCTGGGGAACGAATTTTTGGAATCCGCTCGGAATTCGGTGGTACAATTTCACTGCCAAACTAGAAACTTCAAAAATACCATAAAATCAAAGTAAGTTATTTAATGAAATAAAAATTGAAACAATTTTAATGTATGATATTGATTAGTCCGCCAACTTTTCAGCATTTTACAGATCCTAATAAAATTTGGTACAGTGAATACATTAACGTAAAACTTCATTTTAAAATCTGGACAAATAATTCCCACATATGGGTGACATGGCAGTCAACGTGTTAAGGGAGAAAAGAAATAGAGTTCCGTGTTCGATTCCGGCGTACAGGGGGTTGCTGTCAATCGGACTCTAAAATCGCGGTCACGCGTCGTTCCTTGGCAGGTGCGTCTCTTTGGCAGGGTGAGGGTACGAGGGCGCGTTTGCAAATGAAAAAAGCGGGCGACAAAGGGCGCGCCCGAGCGTCCTGCGCCCCCTAAAAAATTACAAGGCAAGACTCCTCTCTCCGAGTCTAATACGGGCCGCGGAGTCAAAGGGAAAATGGCTCGACGAGCAAGAATGAGACCATAGGGAGATAGATAAAAGAATAAAGGGCCGCGGCGGGGCGACGGGGGTGTAGCTAGGTGCGAAAACCGTGGAGGATGGGAATCCGGCTAGAGTAAGAAAAAAATAGAGAAAAGGAAAACCGGTCGCTTCTCTCTCTCTCTCTCTCTCTCTCTCTCTCTCTCTCTTTCTCGCGCGTTCTTTATTCGCGCTGTCGCTCGTCATCCATCTCGAAAGTGTCGACGAGATCGTCGTCATCCACGCTTCGCTCTCTACAATATTAAGCTCTCTTATTAATGGCCTCGGCCGCGGAACCGCTTAATGGTCCGCCGATCGATTAATCGAAATTCGATACCGCGTTACGACCCACGCGTGATCGAACGAATAATGCAGTTGCGCTGGTCGCGATCGGGAATAACGCCGGTTGTTTGATGCGCGCCGCATTCTTCCGTCGCTTTGTTCGTTTATTTATTTACCGCGGGGCCCTGCGGGTTTCGCGTGATCGATTTTACCGGTGGGCCGGCCGGGGCGAAAGTAATTGTTAAATGGAACTCGTTCCTCGTGCTCCTTGAATTATCAACCTACCCCGCCGACTCCCTCGGATTAAAGATCACGAATCGGGGATAAATCTGCGGACGATCTCGTCTCCGCGAAGGACCATAGATCTTCCGTCGAGCGATGGACCCGATTGTCTCAAAATTCCAACTTGAAAAGAAAGAACCTTTTCACGCGGTGATTTGTTAATCTCTTCGTTACATGTGCACTCGAGTCACTGCGTTTCACCGTGGGCTGTTTTTTAAACTAAGAGCTCCCTCTGGTGAGTGTATAAATGGACGATAGAAAAAATCATGATAAAATTTAGCTGCGGAACGTCTAGGCGTGTGCGTGTTATTTTAGCAAAGTGAAGAAACGAGTGGATGAATGAACATATCAACGAGAAAGGCACCGATCGATATCGTGCAGACGCTCGTCGACAGACATGTTCTAATTTTCTCAATGTTATTAAATTGTTTGTAGTCGATAATTGTCCACAACTCGTCTATACCATATTTACAAATGGTATCAAATAGTACAGCATCGGTAGTCGGGAATAAAGGCCGATAAAACCGAGTGCATGTGCACCGAACAGATTTTCAAGCACGATCCTCTCAAAAACGAAAATCTGATTGTTTCATCTCGACTTATTTCTTCGCGTGGAATCAACCCCTGGCCGATTGTGTTGCCGGTTAGAATGTCCTGGCGATATCCGTGAAAACGGCTCGTGTGTACGCGCTAATGATGCAAATAGATTAAAGGCGATTAGCGTGTCCTGTTTGGCGATCGAGGGAGAACAATTTTTGCCGTGTCCGCGCGGAATATCGGGCAAAAATAGTCCGAGAGGGAGGGGCGAAGGGGTGAGGGGGAAATGTGTTCGCCGGCCACGATGAAATTTCGTACAAATGAGACAAGGGGTAGCGGGAATGATCGCGGAACCGATTTCTCTCTGTTTCTTCTCCGCGGATTCTCTCGCGGTCGGTTATTAAATTCATTCCTCGAGTTGATTAACGTGTGCGCCCGGCAAAAACGGCTGAAATATTGGAAGGTTATATAAAAACGGAACTTCTCTCCTACCCTCGCGAGCCGTACTTAATCCTCTTACCCCGTTGGGCAGTTAGGAAAAGAGGGAGATAGGTGGGTGGGGGGTGGGGGTGGTCGGGGAGGTTGGAGGCTGGAATCCAGCTCGGTTCTGGACTTGTGCTATATTACGGACTTACACTGTTAAATTGATGGCCACAGTACCTACCACCACCACTACCATTAGCCGAAAACCCCGTGCGTTCGGAATTTACATTGACCGAGCTGTTGGAGGGTTAGCTACCAACACCCTGAAATTCCACGGGCCCCGAGAGACTTGGCCGGCTGTTACGCGCTGCCTACCCAATTGCGTATTTTATTACCGCCGTGATCTATATTTTATTAAAGATTTTCAATTCCCCGCATACCGACGAATTTTACCCGCACCTCCCCACCCTAACCCCGACTTCCGAAATCCTCGTTGCTTTTCTTCCTTTACATATTTTCCGGCGAAATACAGCGTCTCTTTTTCCGCCCGTTTCTCCACGATCGCAACCTCTGCTCCCGCTTTTCCAGTTGATATTTCGCAAACACCGATTATATCGAATTTAATAATGTAATTATTCAAACGCTTTGAATGATTCAAAGTTATTCCGCGGTTTACTTCTTTGATGATTGCATTAATATTAACGGCGAAATTATTTATTCATACGGCCGGAGTTTATGTACGGGGAATTATTTACTCGTAATCTAATTTTAATTAAAGCCTATGAGCTGCAAGGAGATGAACATGCTAATTAATATACGATAAATCTTGGTTTCCCGGTGTACGTTTCGCTAAATAAATTACATCGCCGAATTTTTTATGGCTGCTCTGCTCGGCGTTCGTTCATCAATTATCCTGCTACGCCGAAATAGAATTTATCAATGATTTCATAGTTAATCTCAGAACAGACCGGGTAATTTTTATCAAAATATAGACAGTTCCGGCGCGTTAGTTTTCCGAATAAAAAGCGTTCGGGAGATTAAGGCGCAGTGTTTTCCAACTTCCGGTCGCCGGGGAGAGAGAGAGAGAGAGAGACTGTGTTGCGATCGAATTTCTCTCTCGTTTCGGCGTTGGAATTAAAGCGCGGCTCTCGCGGGAAAGGAAAATTGGCGTGCTTCGTTTTACGATTACCGGGGATCTCTGAACGACTCCGGGGCGAAACTTTTCGACGAGAGCCCCCGAAGATTACCGGACGGGCGGAAGTCAACGCCGGGAAACACCGCGTTTTCCGAGCGCCCGCTAATATCGAGTGATGTTTTATCCGCGCCCGGCTGACTCCATTAGCTTAAACCATCGTGGTCTCCTCGCCGGTGTGTTTAAAGCCAAAGCGGATAATACGTTGACCCAAACTCGTCCCGGACCCGCTCGCCCGCGCGTACGCGTCCGTCGCGCAACAATGTATTTTTACACACGCGGCAAATGTACTTAACGCGGCTTACAACGGAATTACAATCTTGCGTAGAAAACTCGGCGCCGTCTACGGCCGCCGTTCCCCCTCGCGTTCTTCCCCGTGAAAACGCCGCCAACCGTATAATTCCTCCCATTGGTCAACCCCTGTCTTTTTCGCTGTATTTTGCGCCATTTTACTTCCATTATCTTTTATTTTCCTCCAGCAGATTTTACGCAATTTTATTCGCCTATTTTTATTCGTCCTTTCGTTGTCGGTGAAAACAGAACGGCACTGCAAAAATATCGTTAACGCTTCCGTACACGTAAACAGTTCTTCGATCGATCGTGTCCACGATTTTATACGATTTGGTTACTTTTATTTCACCCTTGTAGTCGGTGAAAATAAAATGGCTATGGTGGAAGATTTGCTACAGACTTTCTAAAACATTCTTAGCGCTCGTCTTCCATTTTTCACTTTTAAGAGGCTCTCGAATAATTGTTTTAGCTATCGTATCCGCCATATTGAACGACCACCCTCCGCCAGGGATGGCACGGTGCGCAGAAATGGGAAATCTCGTCTCGTCCCGAACGATTTCGACGTCAGCTATCCTTATTATTCTCCTCCGGACGAGTTGGGTAATTTCGCGAGGTCCGCGGAGCCGGTAACTTGTTTTAAACAAAAGCTGTTCTAACGACGCTCAATTTACATTATGCCGCGCTCCGCTATCCGTGCGCTATCTTCGAGTATAGAGATAAGCGCGGTCCGATTTAAAGTCACGAGGGCCCGAGCCACCGCGGCCTCAACTTCCCCCGACGTTGGAAACTTCTCCTACGTTCAAGTTATCACGGAATTACCTTAGTTTAGCGTTAGTTAACCCGAGCTTCCCGGCTGATCGGTACGGAATAAAAAGATACGCGACGATACTCGCGCAGGCAATCTCGCGTTATGGTCCGGGATACGCGATCGGAAGCGTGCAGGCGGCTGCGCCCAATTCTGGCCGAACCGTCGCACAAAATCCCGCGACGTTATTTATTATTTAACGCGAATCGTTCGACTGCTACAGTCTGCTTTTCGGAACAAGTACAAACGAAATTTACAATTCGATAAATTGTTTGAGCGTTCCTCGAAGGGTAAACCATCATCTGAGTGACTGACACTGTTATTTGACCAAGTCTAATCAATTAATCGGTAGATTAAATTGAATTAGGATGTGAAGGATTTAGAAGAGTGTTAACGCAAGTATGGGAAATGTAGTCTTTCCAGTGTTCGGTTTAATGAATTAAATTCGTTTGATTTTGGCGAGAGATTTTTAATATTTCAGTTTCAAGTGCAGGTGTCCGTAATTTGAGTAAGTACTGTGAAGATTGGAGTCCAAGGCGGTGTATTAGCCAGTTGGCTGTTTCTGACGAGTATACTCGTCATGAAGAAACGGCAATATTTGATGTTATGACGATTATACTCGTCGAAACAGTAGACATTTTTCAAAGGGATCGTTAACTGGTTAATAGTTGTGTTTGATTTTTAATGAGGTGGAAACGCGCGATATAATTGGTCGGATCGAAGACGGCGCGCAGCATTCTCGCTTCTGGGTCAGAGTTCGAATGCCAGACGGTTGAATTAGTGGTGGGCAGTAAGCAGGAAGCAGCACCCCCTATCCGAGCCAACAGATAGAATTCGCCAGGAGGAGGCAATACATCTCCGACAATTACCGTGGCAACGAGGAGAATCCGGCAAGTTTCCTCATAAATCGACGATATTTTTATGTGCGAAACTTTCCACGGAAGCTCGTACGCGACCTATAATATCCGTAAGAGCTCCGGAGGAGTGGAGCACCAGGACCGTCTCCCGTCGATTTACGAGCCACTCGCTGCCTGCCTCTGCCTCTGCCTCTGCCTCTGCTCTGCTCTGCTCTGCTCTGCTCTGCTCTGCCTCTGCTCGCTCACTATCCCTGCCCTAGACGATGCTCGGTCACTCCTCTTCGTGATTACCTCTGGAACTTGTCCACGTGATCGAGCTTTCAAGAGGTTTAGTAACTTGTCTCGTGCGGCTAGCTTGTTCCCCGACGACCTTCCAATCGATACAAGGATTATTTCGATGACGGGGCTTTTGAATTTTCCTCGTCAATCCTCCTCGCTTCTTACCGACCCCCATTGTCCACCCTCGCTCACCCTTTCTCTCTCTCTCTCTCTCTCTGGATTCTATTCTGTTTTCCTTGCACCTCGCCGGTCTTCGGTTTACCCATTTTATGTAAAGAGCGGATCAATCGGAGACCCTCGGGGACTGGGGGTAAGTTGTTTGAATCTTGCGCCGAATAAACAGTAACATACAGAGAATTTAATCTGAACGTTCATCCATCGTGACACTGAATTGGCTGGCGGATTCTACTTCCACTGAACACCTTCCATTTTCCCCGAAATGAAGCCCCCTGTTCCAACAAATTTCATTTTTGTATTTTAAAGTTTGTTCTTTCAGCGGAATCACTCCCTTTGTGGTTGCACTCTTTTCACAAAATTCAATTGCTTTATAGAGTGTGTTTTAATTAGAGGAGAGCGAATTCTTTTGACGCTGCGTACGACCATTTTCACGTCTGCTCTTGTCAATTTTCGAAAGCACACTTTCGAAGGTCTTTCCAGAGTCTTTCCGTTGCTTCGAACGTAGCAACCATTTCAGGGTAATTACGAAACACCGGTTCACTATGTTTTCACGAGCGAGTGAATCGTGCCGCCTGAAAATGATTTATTTAGCGAGTCGTGTATTCGTTGCCGCTCCAGGGGGGTACTTTTCCCCTGTTTTAGAACGAAGGACACGTAGTTTGTCGAGCGTTAAAAACAAACAAAAAAATGGTGGATCATTTCCCAATCAAAAAATATTTTCACAATATTTGTGGAAGCTCGTTCATCAGTGGCGGGGCTCGTACATCATAATCGCGGAAGAATGGCATCTGTCAATGTTCATTTTCAATTCGAATTCGCCCGCGAACGCGGCCAGGAAATTACGAAAAATTTTGAAAATGTTTCTCTACGGGATATCGCCATAGAAATGCAAGAAATAACGGACCCGCAAAGGAATTCGCGACATTTTATAATACGTGTCCGGCGGGGAGTGTACACGATTCGAAGCGTAGAAAAAAGGGAAACAAATGATTTCGGCGAGGGATTTTCCGTAAGGAGAAATCGTCCATGGGAAAAAGGCGCGGGGCGGAATGAAATTACCTTGGTGATCACGGTGTGCGCACGCGATGACCAAGCAGCGTGTCGA
The DNA here is from genome assembly GCF_050948215.1 of Halictus rubicundus. Classification (NCBI taxonomy): domain Eukaryota; kingdom Metazoa; phylum Arthropoda; class Insecta; order Hymenoptera; family Halictidae; genus Halictus; species Halictus rubicundus. The sequence continues at coordinate 7,104,319 of NC_135154.1, forward strand.
CGACGCCCTTATCGCTCGGAGGGCGATAATCTCGCCTTAAGACCGGCCTATCTCTCAGCATCGCGCGTACCCCCGCAAAAAGGCAACGAGATAACACGCTTTATGGATGGCGCGACTAGTCCGCGGTCATTAAAATTCACGGCTAAAACGAAAGTTGGCTGAATCCGCCTTGGCTTAACTCCCGGCCGCGTTTTCGACCGACACCACCCCCCGCCTCCCTCTCCCTTTCTCGCCCCCATGCTACGGAAACTCCGCCAGGATAAGACGGGATGTGAAAAGAGTGAAAGCAGCGGCAGAGAGCTGGAGGAAAAGCGAGAGAGGAAGGAAGAGGGGCCACGAAGAGTGGATCTTCCTCGAGGCAACCGGAGAGCGGTGGATGTATCGTGATTTACGGACAAACTTGCTGAGCACTGCAAACCATCGAACGTCTGTTCGATATCAATTTCCTATCTATCTCTGTCTTCGACCCTCTCCCTCACCCTCTCCCTCACCCTCTCCCCCTGTCGTCGTTCGATTTCGTGAAAGACATCGGGCCCAGGTGTAGGCTGATCGGAAAGAGACAAAAAATCGAGACGCTACTTCACCGGTGAACGTAACCCGGTCGAAAGTCCTCCTCTTCCTCTTCGATCCCTCGTCCTTCCGTTCGTCGAGGGTCAAAAAGTATTAGTCGAGGCCGAGCCGGAAGGAGGTTCTTTCTGTTGCTCATTAACACGTTAACTGCCACGTCAGTCACGTATCACTGACAGTGATTTTTGACTAGGTTCAGAAAGTCATTTTTATCGTGACCTATCAAGATAAACCGAATTTTATTAGGATCTTTAGAATTCAGAAGGGTTAAGACAGCATCCCCTATAATACATTTTAACCCTTTGCACTCGGCGCTATTTTCATTCTAAAACTAAATTTTTCTTCCGTCTTAGAATATTTTCATTTTATTCATACGAAACTGATCCGATTTCCACATATAATATTTAAATGTTTAGTAATCTATTAAATACAAATTTTGTAATGTAAACAAATATTTTGTAATATTTTTTGTAATTTCTTTGAAATAATGCCACAACAATTTCTAGTGGTGCTTCAGAGTCACCACTCGAGTGCTAAGGATTAAATTTCTAGTTTCGGTTTCATTAATTAAATTACACTGATTTTGTGAAAAACTCTTGGATTGATTTTTTGCGATGATCGTGTTAAATCCGACCCGAAAGCTTCGAGCCTCGAGGAGGTTACGTAAAATTGAAAGGATGTCGCGTCTTGCCCTCCTATTATCTTCCCGCGTCGCTTTCATCCGTCTTTAATGATCCCCCGCGCGAAAAGAATTGACGTTTGTTGGTTTATTGGCCGATCCGCTCGAATCACCGAACGCGTTTACTAAAAATTAAAATCTTCCCGTTAAATCCAGCTCCGGTTTGGTTGAAGCTGCGAGTGTACCGTGTTTCGAATCGATTTCTAAAGAGTCGCGCGCGGTTCGAGGGGAATTTGTATTCGAGTTGGAAATGTGCGTCGATGGCGAAAAAGGAAACGGCGAGGGTGGCGGATAGAGGAAAGTCAGCAGCTCCTTGTTTGCCGATTAAACGTTGCCAGTCGATTGTCGAGGCAGCAGCGAACCGCTAGATAAAGATCCTTCGCCCGGAATATCTTCGGGCCAACTTATTTGTATGTAAATGCCGCGCCACCGGCGGGATCCATGGTCGACGCGGTGCACACGAGAGAGAATCACACGCGCGCACTCACGTACACACACAGCCCATAGGAAGCCTTTCACCAGGATTCGTTTAATACAATCGCGCGAGTTTACCGTCATTACCGTCTCCATCTAGCGGCAATTACCGCGCTAACGATTATTACGGCTGATCCAGCTCGGATACGACGTTTATAAGCGGATATCCGGCGACGGAGCGTGGAATCACTTCCAAACAGGCCATTACACCCCCTTAAACAGATTTTTCAGAGGCACTTTTTACGGTTCTCAATGGGATTAGGTTTTCCCCGATGGAAATTATTCGAGAGACGCGAATTTACTTAACGCCCCGCCGCGCTGAACCTCCTTCGAACTGTACAGGCTGTTCCAGGCTGATCGAATGTAGAAATATGAATGAACTATATAATTTCGTAACGGTTAACATTTTCTAAATGAGAAACCGTATAAATACGAAATTTTCAAGGCGAAAATCGGTTTTTCGGTCCCCGTCAATCATGTACTGCCAGAAACGTTGCCGATCTATTTTCGCTTTGCATCACGGTAAAATTAACACTGCCGTTGTTTCGCATTTTTTAAAAGCCTCGGAGGCTCTGTATTTTCCGCGAACGCGCATACAGTGCCTTTTATGAAATTCCATCGCTTTCGATCGCTTTCAGAAATGAAAAACTCCCGGTCGTCCGATTAGCTAAAAACAAAAATGGATTATTTTGTAATTCGAATCGCAGATTATTTTGTAATTCGTGGCAGTATCTTTTATTCCTGTATTAGGCGCGTCCGGGTCCATTTCCGGGGGAGGGTTAAACCCACGAGATGCTTTGATTCGAAACAATGAGCTCGTAATAGGGGACAAAGCGGAAGTTCGTTTCGCGGGATTACTGAATCCTTGTTAAGTACTAGAATCCGATGCGACAATGGCCCCGTTACAAACTGCGCCACTTTAAAGTTACCTCCTAACGGGAGACAAGAGGTATTTTACACGCCGCGGGGTATAACTACCCCGTTAAAGAACACCGGCAACCGCGGAGCGACACGCACGGCTCATAATAAACGGTTGCGACCGATTCCGCGGCTCATTTGGTCTCGTAGAAACAACTTGATGATACATGCAAACGAGCACCGTCTGTTTGCTATGACGTGCTCGCGATCGCGGAAGGAAATGATCTGTTCCCTCGCAGATCCGCGTGCGTGTCCTTTAATTGTTCCTAAACGATCGCTTCTCTCAAGGATCGTGCCGCGGATCTTCAGAAATGTTCCCCCGTTTCAGTATTAAAATGCGACCGGTTCGTTTCAAATGTAATTAATATTGTGATTTTAATTCCGCGAAATTCCCCGGCGGAAAAAACGAAGTCACTTTCGTTCCCATAAATTGCAGCAGGAACGTACAATGTAATTTCAGGGACGTTTTAAGGTTTCCTTGGGGTTCGAGCCGGACGGTGGAAATTATCTTTATTTCGAAGCAATTTCTGCCTCGGAATTTCTGTAAAAATTTTTGTTAATTCCATTTTCGCCCGTAAAAAAAAACAGAAAAATACATGCAAAGTATTCGGTCGCGTTGGAAAACGCGAACACGAGCGGTACGCGAGCTGGCAGACAGGCAGGCAGGCAGGCAGGCAAGCGAAGTTCATCTCCCGGTCATAAACAAAAGGGGAAAACAGCGAGAACGAGATAGATATCGGTGATACAATAAAATAGCGGTCGGCTCTGTTAGCCGGGGGTAAATGAAAAAAAATTGGAGGCTCTCGAAAGGCGACGGTTGTAACGGAACGCGGGGGTTCGTCGATACACTCGACTGGGTTTTCGGTCGCGTGATACCCTCTCTCGACGCCATTGGCCCTCGGCCCGAACCGGACCCGGGACCCGCGTACGGACCGACTGTCCACGTCCACGGCTACGATATTTATGCAGTGTCATGGCGCGCCATGTTTATGGTTTTTGCTCGGGCCACGGCAGGGCGCAAAGGGCGGCGTGAAACAGGAATTCTGGACGTCGCCGGGGAATAAACGGCCTATGACCGTATAAATTCCATGGCCGTGTACTCGACAACCGCGTCCGCTTTTCCTTCGCCCTCGCCGGAGAATGACGAATCGGAAGACATTCGGAAGCGACGGGGAAAATGCTTTCGCTAATTACTTTCGCGGGTCTACTCGCCGATCTCGGTGATTCGCAAAAATCCATTCGACGTTGCTCTTCTGTTGGTTTCGGTTAGCTGTTTCAAGGCGATTGAGAATGATCGCGGATAATTACCCGCTCGTTTTGCGTCTGTCGGCTGCTGGGAGAAAGGGGACGAGCAACGACAGAGCGCAAAGGTGCCGCGAGCTCCTCCCGTGGGAAATATTTAACGAGGGAATTGATAGGGGTGGCCGCAATATTTTTGACAGGCCCCAAAGATTTACGCGCGGCCGGCAATCTCGCCAATTTGAATTTCCAATAACGGCAAATGGAAGGTGGTAATTTAGAGTTTTGAACCGATCGATCCGTGTTCTACGCTCGTTTCTATGATTTATTAATGAGACGTACGACTCGCGCGCAGCCTGCTGCTTCGTCCGCCCCCGATCATCCGATACATCTTTACGCGCCTACCCTCGAATCGGAGATTTCGAAAGGTCTGGCAAAGCACAGGCAATAGGCCCCGACTTTTTTTTTATTATTCATGTCAGTTGAATAATTCTGCTTTGCCTAAAATACTGTTACGAGAGGCTTCGCAGGCGTGTGCCCTCCTTCGCACGCGTTTTTCTCGGTTACTGCTCGAGGTATCCCAATCAAATAAAAAGCGAATAGTAGATACAGATCGCCCCAGGTTCGTAGGATTTTTACAAAATTTTATCCCGGTTTGATCATGGTAGAAAAAAATGTTTTGTCCAGGCAGGTTAAACCAATTTCAGTAGTACTGAAGCACAGTATCAGGATCAACGCTGTATCTCTCGATCACGGTTCGAGATATTCGGACGAAATAAAAAGCAAATAGTAGGAGCACATTGGCTTCACTTCGCCTAATTTTTCCAGAATTTTCCGGCAGTCCGGAAGGGAAGAAAAAATTACTTCTGCAAGGTGCAGCGCGACTTTCAGCGTTTCCAAAGGCAATCGACGAAACGAACGAGCGCGCAAAGATTGCCGGTTAATTGTCAAGATCCGATTGTAAAGCTGCTTACATGCCGGCCGAGTCGGACCGCACGATTTGAATGTAACTCGCGTTCCGCAATCCGCTTAGAACCGTAACGAAAGAGGCGGATACGAGAAGCATGGATTAGTAACGAGATGTCTGGCACGCGGGGTCGATTGGTTTTCGTGAGGGTTAACGGGAGGTCTTGCACGACCCCGCGTTTCAACGCGGCCGTTTCTGCGAGGCTGCGAGGCTGCGAGGCTGCGAGGCTGCGGGCTCTCCGCGGAGAAACGGACATTCGTTTCGTTTCGTTTCGTGTCTAAATGGCAGTTTTGCCCCTCTGGGAAATCAGCCATTCGATGGAGCGCGTCTCGCATGCTATCGCTAATTCTATTTCTACCTATTCGGTTGCCCCTCTCTATTGCCTGTTCGGCTCTCTCTCTCTCTCTCTCTCTCTCTTTGTCTCGCTGGAGGGTATCGCCGCCCTCGGACCGCCCTTCTCTATCGTTTTGCCCCCACCGTGCTCGCGATTTTCCCATCCCTCGTTCTCACGCTACCCAGCCAGCCTGCAATCAGACCATTCGGATGAAAAATAGAGGGACACGGCTCCTTGGAAGCAAGAGATTATAATTGCTGATCAGCGCGAGCACAGGAATTATCGCGTTGACGACCGAGGTGCTCGGTGGATCGTGCCGGGCCCACTTGTCCGTCGCGGCAAAGGAGAAACGGCGGAACAAAGAACGCGTAGATAATAATAATTTGTTAAGAAATTCTTGTAATCGAGCCCTACGTTTCTCTCTTTCCCACTCTCGATTTACCCCGGTATAAATAATATCGGGCGGGATTCGCGCGTAAAGTTCAGCAATATTGACACGTCGATATCCGAACCATCGACGGGTACATTTTTAATATTTTATTCTGCCCTCGGCCAGCGGGTCGAGCCCGTAGTCAATTTTGTTATCGGTGTTGAATAATTGACTGATTTCCAGAGTATTGTTCGCAGACACGTGAGTGATGGGCCGGGATAGTTGTCTCGCCGATTCAAATTTAAACGAGAAATATACGATATCTCGATGGCTGGTGCGTTGCACAATGTGCAACGTACAACGTACAACGTACAACGTAGAACGTGATGCGGCGATGGTGCCTGCATCGCCGACGGGAAATTCCTCTCGCTCGCGGAGGATGAAACCGAGGAGAAGTAGAGGAAGATAAGAAAGGAGAAACAAAATTTCATTCGGGGAAGAAATATTTGTCTTTCGCGGTAGAAAAATATATATCGCCGATAAATTCCAATCACGTGGCCCGTGTAATCGTTAATTCGATTTGTAGCTGTTTACTCGGTTCTCCCTCGACATCGATGCCCTTTCCCTTCCCTTTGATCCTCTTTCGGCCGCTCGCAATCCTCCTTCCTCCTTCCGCGCCCCGCCGCATCCCTTTCCACCCCTTTTTTCTCGTTTTCCTCTATTTCCGCTCCGTTCCTCGACGCTCGGAAGCCCGCGACCGGCCTTCCACCAGGAAACCGGGCTTCTCGATGGAATAAGAAACTTACTTGGCGTAGAAGAAGAAGAGGAAGAAGAAGAAGGATTTCTGGTATCCTTGCTCTCTCTCTCTCTCTCTCTCTCTCTCTCTTCTGTTTTCATTAGACCACCCCCGGTCTATATTCTTGCCGATCGGGATTCTCGGCCCCCACGGCTCGCCTATAAAATCGCCCCCCCCCCACCACCGACACATTATTGACATATCGGCCGACGGAAATTGAGGTGTCGGCCGCAGCAAACGATCCGTTAGGACGTAACTTCGTATCACTAGGTTTACAAGCGTCCCGGCGCATTATTTCCACGGCGAAATATTGACCGGCGATCGTTCATCGGCGACAGCTCTTTTATCTTTCCGACCCGCTCGATGCGCTATCCCGTCGTTTCTTCCTCGGGGAATCGGTGGTCCGAGAAACTCGGTAGATTAGTCGACCCGCTAAATCTTTGCGAAAGAACGCTGAAACAATGAGATATACTGCCGCGGGACTCCGACCGAGAGCCTTACGGCCCTGTTGCGAAATCCTCCCGAGATTCTTCGACCTGGACGTTCCTTCGCAAAAATTTATACTTATTCAGAACTTGTAGTGGCAGATTGCTATTGCACCTGCTCTGCTTCCACAGAATTTGGACCGAAACGCGTTGACGGTGCGTACAAGGTTCGTCAACAGACGATTCTACAATTTCAAGATAGAAAATTTTAGGATGACCTAACATTCATTGATAGGTCTTTCTCATACATGCCCCGAAGTGTTCAAGGAAATTATTTTGTCATTTGTGCTGGACCTTTAAACGTTCTAACAATGAATACCAGCAATGAAAGAAATTCTGGCAGCGAACGTGTCGAGCTTGTGAAAGTCTCGCTTAGATGCTGTCTTTTCTCGATATATGTCGCAAATATCTAGCCGATAAAAGCCCCAGAACTGTCCCCACTTCTGCGAGGTGTACCCGGTGAAGGCGCCAAGAAGCTTCGCTGTCTGTATCGAAGAATAGTATCTTCTAGCCGATACATGTCCCTGGGTAGACCCGTCGTGTGGACATGCATCGTGTAGAGACTGTGTCGGCTGTGAACGGGTTTAGGTGTCGCAGAGAATTTTTCTGGGAGGAGCGGTTCAAGAGTTGAGAGCGCCGGCTCGAAGAAGTCTCGGGCAGACAATTAATTATGTTGCGACTGTATCTAATCCCGACAGACAATGCAAAGTCCGTGGCCCCCCTCGCGTCTTCGATAACAATGCATATTGAATTCAAAGCGCCAGGCATTGCCGTAGTTCCACAGCCGTTCGGGAACCGGTAGGCGAACAATGTCGTGCCACCCACAGGTCACGAGGGTTTCACCGTCGAGTTTCCTCGATTTCCTTGTTTTGCAAGGGTTCCCCGAGTGTACTCACCGGTTCTCGGCTGTTCCGAATTACATCAGCAGGGTGCATCGAGGCGTGGCATACCGGTGTCCCGCACCTGCAACCCCAGTTTCATGGACACCGCCAGCAGACACGTACAATCGGTTATAATGCTATTGAAATTTACACGCGGCTCCTACCACCAAATAATCGTCACTCGCGAGCCCCGGTGCTCGCCACCGTGTCGCGAATCGTTCCTGGAACAACCGTTCTCAAGACGGGGAAACCCCTAACTCCTAATTCCTCGAAAAAACAGTTGATCGTGCAAGACCCTGGGAGATGACACCCCCTTTCTGCTGCCGTGTCTAATATTTTTAACCGAACTAAAATTGTCGAGGCTCGCTGGAATTACTCGGGTCGCTTAATTATTGCTGGGAAATCGAGGGTACGAGAACGTTTCGGAGGCCTCGATAGCTGGAACGATACGTCCCTCCGAGGTCGGACCGTGGACCCGGTGTGTTTCCAGCTGGGGCTAAATGGAGAAACACGGAGAGAGTTGCCTTCTGTTCGCGACGCTCAGTGGCCCTTGAAGCGAACGATAATATATTTCCCATTGAAGTAAACCGACGCGACGGTTAGCCGGGCTATTCGCTGCGTGACTCACGTGTATACCAGTGTTACCCTTAATTCGGGTCGCGCCTAAAACAACACTGTTTCATCTAATGGAGAACACGCAGGGCTCGGTTGTATGCTAACGTGACTCATCGTGCTCGCAGCTCGAATGGCTCGGTTTCGGCGATATCCGTCGGTAAACAGGGAAAGGACCTCGACCCGATAGCTGGCCGATATTTGTCGTGAAAATATTCCCGGTCCGAGCACAGAGATACGCGTGTTCGCGAATCATAGCGCGCCGGCGTCTGATTTGCTCGACGGCAACTTTAAAGTCCTCACAGCGATACTTAATTATTCTTCGTGGTATCTTGATATCGCATTTCAAAATTCTTGGTTTTAATCCGTGGAACGTTTGCGTGTCCTCGATTCAGATTTAGCAAAGCAGAATCTTGTATATCTTCGTTCACTTCGAAAGCCGTGTTGCAAACAACCGGTGCGATTAACATTTCGTCCGCCGAAAGACTGCCGACAGGTAATTGCAGCGATTTGAAAAATTTCGGAATGGTGTTCCCGGGGAAACAGGTTGTCGGAATGGTAAAAATGGCGAGAATACTAGCGGGAAAAAGTTTCGAGAAATATTAAAGGCAGAAGCGTTCTCCCAGGTGGAAGAATAATATTTTCATTAGGCTCTCTCCTCCTTTTCTTCCTCCTTTCAAAGTTAACCAGCATTATGCGTCTAGGTAATACGCCAGCAGTTCCCGCGCCAAGTCATCAATTAATTAAGTTGGTGCACGCGTTTATCTCGCACCACGGTTCGCTAACTTTCCGATAAACATTCCGCGAGTCTCGGCGCAAGCTGAAATCCTCATTCTTCGAGCGTGAAATTCTTTGAAAATGATGACACGTCAGAAGTTGCGCGATTAATCTCTATTACCGGAACCCGTAACGAAAAACATAATTACGAAACTCCGGAAAATCGAAATAAAACGCCGCGTGGACACAATATATCGCGATAGAAACTTGACATCAATCTGCCGTCGAGATTGCTGATCTTATTACGACGGGTAGATGACTCGCTGCCGTCTATTGATGTCTCATAATTCCAGGATAACACGATTAATTAACCGTGACATTTTCACCTACGGATTTCCCGTGTCGGATGCTTCTGATGTCTGCATCAGGACAGAGGAATGTATTTTGATCCGCGAGGAGCGGATCCGATCGATCAATCTCGGAGGCAAATGTTAATTATAAGGGAAGACGGATAAGGAGAGGAAGAAACGAAGGAAAGAAGAAGATCTATTATACTGCAAAGGGTTGAACCGTGAAGATGAACGCGCTCGCAAATGCAAAACCGCAGCCACCTCTTCTTCTTGCTAGCATCCACTCGCAGTTCTCACTTCCACCCCCACGCCGGCACTTCCACTTTACTGTTTCGCTCGCACCGCTTTCATTTTATTTCGCTCTCCTCTTCCTCTTCGGCTCTCACCCCGTTCCCCCCGCCTCGCCCACGCATCCGCTAAAGTATCCCCAGCGCGAAAGCAGCCGGATTACCCGTTGTTGTTGTATAGTCGGTTAATTAGCTTTATGCGTTCAATCTCGCAAGAACCTCGCCCCTAGCCACGGTAATAACGCAGTACACAGCCGCGTTCCGCGCAACATACGTCGGTTCGCCGAACAAATGGGCATCGTTCGTCGAATTTTCCACCGACCGTTTTCCCTGCACGCCTTTCCGTCCTAATCAAAGCTGACCAATCGCGTTTATCTGTCCTCTTTCACCCGCTCGTCCGCGGCGTCGCTCCGCTCCAAACCGAATCGAATCGCCGGGTGTTAAGTGCTCGGCCGCGATATCTTGCCGATTTTCTTTCCAGCTTTTCTCGGGGAAAAATAAATAAATCCTCCGACCGAGGTCGAGCCAAATTACCGGTCACTTATCGTGGAACGACGAAAATTCTATACAATTTTAGCACTCTTTAGTTTTGGCACTCTGTTGCTCTATCCATTAGCAATTGTGTATATAATTGCCAATATTGCCTTTTCTTCCTTAACAATCTCAACGCCTTGCCCTACAATATCCGGTCAGACTCGTGACGAACATTCTGAACACAGTCTAATAAACATGTTATTAATTTCCTTTGAAACGAAATAAAATTCTATTTTGTTGTAGTTGTGTTGCATTTATTGCGGTGCACTTGCGATCGACTTGTCAATAAACATGTACTAGAGCTACTTTAACTTTATTAGTTTGAACGCTCTTAATACAAAATAATATAACTCAAGGACTAAATAATATTACGGATGTTTCCAGATCACGCACACAATTCAATATGTAACCGATTCAAACAAACGCAACACATCCAGTTACCAACTAGGCTACAAATGGGCTCAGGGGTGCCAACGTGAACCTAGATGATGATTATTTTTCACAAGTTGCAATAAATATAAACTGTTTTTATTTTCCATGAAATTCTGAACGATGAAGAATTTCTACTCATTATGATCGCAAAATAAATAGTAGGGGAGGGGGTTAATAATCTGAAGCAGGTTCATCCACGATCTGAAACTCTTTTAACGCCTCTACTGGTTTAGGTTGCAGCAGGACATTTTTGTCGTACAGTCTGGGATCCCTGAAAGACGGCGGGACATTCGAACGGGCTTTTAATGATGAAAAATGAATCTCCCCGGCTAACCCAGTGATCGAGAAGCGGGAAAAGCGAAAGTCTTGGTCCGAGCGATTGGTCATTTGCGACACCGAGCCCGGCGGGAATATCTGTCATAACTTGATTCAGTGGTTATTGACCGTGCCGGCGCAATAGTATTGTGCGCGTAATTTTGGGACCGTTCCAAAGCGATGAATATTTCTCGGGGACAGTTTGTCCGGTGAAAACGCGGACCGTTTCCTTCTATTTTCGCCGGTGTTCGTCGAGGACTGGAATGAATTGCGGCCATTAATCCATTGCAGTCAGTTTTAGCGGGTCATTCGGTGCATCCGCCGCGTGTAACAGAAATATTTACCTTTCTGACAGTTCGTTGCGGATAGTTTTCATACACGCGTCCACACTAAAATCCTCCCGATCCGGAAGAGCTACCCCGAAAGACAACGGTACAAGCCGCGACGGAAACATAAACGCGCGATAAATTAGCGGCGACCCCGTTCGGCCCATCAGCGGGTAATTCGAGGCGAATTCATTTTCTGTTTAAATTTTCCTTAGCAAAATACCGTTATTTCTCTACGAAAAGGAGAAGCCCCCGCTCGACGCCGTTTTTCGCCTTCGGCCGGGTTAGGTTCGCGTTCCGTTGGCTTTCCGCGACAACGCGGCGATCTGATAAATTCTAGGGTCCTCGACGGAGCTCTCCGGATTCATTAATTTTTTTAATCGCGCCTCGAGTTGTAATCATCAAGTTTATTCCGTCGAGCGCGGCGCGGCTCGGCTCGGCTCGACGCGCAACCGCGGGAACGAAGTTCGCGGAAAGCGAGCGCTAAATATCGCTTGCCTGTGTTTAATTTGCATCTGAATTCGCCGGGAAGTTAGCAGAAATGAGCAATTACAACTTCATTCCATTCCGCGATTTCCTACGTTAATTCAATATACCGAGAAAGCTTATAAATACCAAGCGGCGTTGCGAGTCCCTAATTGCGCGCGAATCGGGCACGGGATCGGCTTCGATCGAGGAACGCATCCTCGAATCTCTCTCGCGATCTATTTAGGATCTCCTCGGAAATCCGAATCCGAAAAATTCTTCTGGGAAACGGAGACGAGGAGCGAAAATAGGGTTCGTCGAAAAGAGAAAAATAATCATGCTCTGAATCAGGGTAAACAGGGGCTATAAAAATTCAGGCAGAAGACCGTGTCGCGGGGCGACGAGCAGGATCGCTCGCAATGAAACTTGTCCAATAAATTATCCTCGAAGGGGGCTAATTGCCAGAGCCTAGCCGGTCGGCTCCCCCAGCGTTGCGGGAGGCTCGTCTGTCGCAGATTACTCTTAAATCTCCCCCGGCGTGGCATGTAAGGAAATTTCAAGGTTCCCCGTCCGCCGATAAAGACAATAGACACTGGGTGCGTGCCAGAGAGAGAGAGAGAGAGAGAGAGAGAGAGAGAGAGAGAGGAGCTGCGCGAGGGGGGCCAATCAGGCCCGGTCACGTAGACAGGAGAGCCCGAAAGGAAAGACAATTGTCAGCGCTCGTCGTGCATAATTCAGGCAGACGCGGGATCGTTAAGGAAAAGTTTCACCATTACAAGCACGAAATGTAAAGCACGCTCGGCGAGAGAACACGTCGAAGTCGAAGTCGAAGTCGAAGTCGAAAGGGAACGACGGCGGTAGGATACGAAGAGGCCAGGAGGCCGTCTTCTTTAAATTGTATCGCAAATTGTCTGGCCCCCCCGCGGAGCCGAAAGAACCCTGTACCCCCTGTACCCTGCACCCCCATCCCCCTTCACCCGACCCGATAACGTCGCGAGCCCCGTAATGGGCTGTTACGGCTACGTCGAGCCCATCAACGACAACTAAACATCTTCCCGCTCAATTCCGGCTGACGTTCGCATTTCCTGCTTGCGAAACTTTTCACGGCGGGCTCCTCCTCTCCTCCGATGCCGAGCAATCCCCGTAAAGATGGCGTCGTTTAGAACTTGCTCGATCGGGACGGAGACACTCGCGACACCGATGGACATCTACCCCCTTCGACGATAACTGCTCCTCCAATGAGGCCCCCATGCTCGCTTAGTACTGTAACTTTTCTGTCCTCGTGTCCGCCGTTTATAATATTCTGCAAATTATATAGCTCGCTATAGATTGCTTGGAAAACAATGGTAACTATTATTTTCGAGTGTTCAGCGTGTTTCCTCTTTTAGAAAGCGAATTATTCGGCCATGATTTGGAATAGCACCGACGGATCTCGGTGTAATGCTCGGCAGTCATTCGCGCCCAGTTATGATTACGTGAAACGTTTCCCACGTGAAACCCTGCGGCCCGAGTCATCGAACGGTTGCTCTCCAATCTGAAACAGCCATTCGAAATTAATTTGACGGGCTCTGCGCTCCGAGGAAACACGTCTCGGGCCTTACAACCCTGAGAGAGGGAGAGAGGATTTAACCGGGAAATCCACGAGCGAACGCCGTGGCAGACACGTGCCTCTCGCAAATGATTTATTTCTGGTCTTTCAAATTTTTCATCGCATTAATTGACAGGGCTCGCGTCGTTCCCCGCCCGGTGAAAAAGTATCGATCCACTTGCGCGGAAGAGCGTTTAACTCGAAATATATTTTCATGCGAGCGAAATGAATTTTTAAAAAGAGGATTTACCTCGGCGGGGCAGGGGTGGGGGGAGAAAAGCTTGTCTAATATTTGCGATAACATGATAGCGGAATTGGGCTTGCGTCGACCGTCGTCGTATCGAATGCGACCGAGAAAACTATAGGAAAACATTGACTAATCCCACGGCCGGAGTTAGGTTTTCGATGGCGGAAGTTGTCTGGACCTGACTGGCGTGATTGGTGGTAACAAGAACGGTAAAGTTCGTCCCGTCAGGAAAATGGCAGGGGAAGCGACTCCGGGACGAACAATCTGAACGAGATGCATAGCGCTGCGCTCCGGCGTTGGAATATTACGATGGCGGCAACGTCAATCAGTTTAATGTTCGGAGCGCGCTCCGCCGCGGACAATTACGTGTCGTTGCGGCTGTAAAGCCACGAGGGCAGACTAAGAAGGCCCGCTTAATTTGAAAGCACCTTCGATAATGACATTGTCCCGCTTTTGCCTCCGACGCTTCTCCGTCCTTAGACGTCGAACCCATCGCGAGATTGCCGGATAGAAACTTTAATCCAGAATTACAATGTCCCGCCATAGTTTCTACGTTCGATTCACCGCTCGATGGGACATCGATCCTGTTGTTACCGAGAACGACGCGACGTCTCGAGAACTTTCCGTTCCTTCCCGCTGTCGTCCATTGAATCGAGCACCCCCTGCGTTCGCAGGGAATCCTACCGGTACACCGGAAGCATTGCAAACACAGAAATAAGGAACAGAAAACGGTTCAGATATTAAAAGAGAGATTAATTGATCAGATTTATTGGATTACCCTCTAGTGGCAAAACGTTAGAGACGCAATTGAACGTATGAGAGTATCCGAGTGAAAAAAGGCACATTCTGAAGGAAAATAAAAGCGATTGGATTAGTTTCGCCGAAGGGGTAGGGAGAGGAATGTGGAGGGAAAACGTGGGATGCCTTCGGATAAGTGGCACACGGAGTAGGCCTAAGCGAGGCGCTGGTGGAACAAAGCAGTCGAAAACGTTATCATCTCGAGAATACAGGGAAGCGGGGGGGGGGGGGGTTGAAGATCACGCGAGATAGGTGCGTGGGAAAGGTAGAGGAAGAGGGAGAGAGGGGACGAGAGACATCGGGCAGACCGTTCGTCGGACGTATGCTGGATTTCCCTATCGGGCCGTACATTTCGAATCATCCCCTGCTTTCCGAGACTCGCGACCAGTCAGCCACGTTCCCTTTTCCAGCGAGCTCCTCTGCTGTTCCCCTAAGGGAAGCTGCATCCATTAATGTACGAACGGGACTAGGCGCGGTGTGCACGGAATTTGTATGAATGGGGAGAACTTGCGGATTTGAATTGATGAATAGCCACCTGTACCAGGAAGCGTATTGAATATTATAGAAGTGACTACTGCCCGTTGGGACCTTCGATTCCTTCCTTTCTTTTTCTTTCTTTCTATCTCTCTTTCTCTCGCTCTCTCTCTCTCTCTCTCTCTCGTTCTTTCCCTTTTTGGTTCTCCAATGTTCGATTACAAGCTGACAAAGTTCGGATATATACCGTCCATGTCCAAACCTTTTTCGAAGCTCTTTCCGGCTGGGTTCGGAGCGGAGCTCCTTTGACGATTGCTCGCTCGAATGATCGGAAAACGTGAAAAGGGACAGCTGATCACTTCTCTTTTTCCTCTTTACCGCGGCGAATTGGCGGACCGCATTTTTCTCTCGGACTTTTGCAAACACCGTGCAACCGAAAACTAAAAATCGCCGCCGCCACTGAGATTACCTTGCCCCTTCGACGATCGATATTTCTCTCTCTCTCTCTCTCTCGCTCTTTTTCTCTGTTCCAAAGCACTTTTGAATCCGGACACCACAGACACCTTAACGAATTCCAATTGCGTCGCGTAATATTGTTGAACGGTCTTTGAACGCGCGCGCGGAGAGCAGTCGATCGCGATCGAAAGGAACGCGGAAACACAAGCGGAGAGCCCGGGAGCGTTTCCTCCCCCTTTTTTTCTTCAACTCTTGTTGCCGTCGCTTTTTGCGTTTCTCCGCGGAAAGAGAGAATAAATCGGAAGAGAGGTTTAGTCTGTGGTTTTTTCGCTAGCATTTTTTCCCGGCGAGCGCTCGGCCGACAGTTGAATAATTATCCGACGCTTCCACTTTTAAAGTAGGTCCCATCCTCCGGTCGGGGGCTTCGCTCTGTTCATACACGCGCGCGCAAGTTTACCGCCTTTCCCTTTTCCTTGGCGCAAGTACGCTCTCTCTTCCGGTCTCTGCCCTTTGGCGTTCTTCTCCGGCTTCTCTGGCTGACATCTTTGATTATGAAGGTCCACAGGGACGCGCTATTTGCGGCCACCGGCCATCAAAGATTTGAATGGGGACCCCCGATGCTTTTGATGTGTCTCTCGGTTATCCTGGCGAGCCGGCCGGAGAGCATCGTCGACCATCTCCCGCCAATTCGACGTCGCTTTCAATGATTTAGCTTCCCCCGAAAGCAAGAGTCCCTCTCTCTCTCTCTCTCTCTCTCTCTCTCTCTTTTTCTACCCCTCCCTTCGTCTCTGTGTTTTTCCATTAAACCGTATCGATAGGAATGTCCATTCCCTTGGCCAGACGAAGTTTTTAATTAAGACCGGCCGGGCCATTGTTCGAGAGAATCTAAACACGATCGATCCGAGACAATCTTTCGTCGCGCCGGATACTCGGCCGTATTCTTCCGCCGTGGCTCTCTTTGTGGTTATCTTTCGATTCCCCGCCACGTCTCGCCTTGATCACCGGCAGAAGACTTTCCCCGGCGAGCGAAGGGTATTTCTGATCAAAGGAGACAATTGACCACGTGCCCCTCGCTTGTACCCGGCATCGCCCGCGATATTCTTCGCCGTCGCGACTCGTCATCGTCTTCCTCAACCTCAGAGATACCTCGTTAGGATTCGGGGTCTCGAGTTTCTCGTTGGCCGATCGTATCGGCCCGCTTCTCCGCGATCTTTGATCTCTCCTTCGAGATGGATAACTAATTCGAGTAGTTGCGAATAGATTGCGAACTTCTCTCTTCTCGGGGCGACTTGAAGCGTTTCATTTTAATCAGTCTAATGCGAGCCGGGTCAAATTAATTTCCCGCCTCGGTTTAACCCGCTCTCGTTGTCCGCGAACTCTATCGCTATGATCGTGACGTTTCCTTGCAACAAATCGTGGCATTTTTTTAGGGCTCTTGATTTCCGGCTGATCGGTTCCTCAGCACGGAGTCGCTTTCCTATTGTTGTACGAGAAGTCGTGATTCCAGAAAATTATCCTGGGAATCGAGGAGCCGAATATTCGAGCCGATGCGAAGGAGAACGAGCGGCGCGAGGCGCGGTAATCCAATGAAATCTCATACCTAGGCTGCGACACCACCGGGGTCGCGCTGTCGCTGTCTACGTTTTCGCTCGCGTCTCCGTCTCCGTCTACGTCTACGTCGCCGTCTCCGACTCCTATGGCCCCCTGTTCCTTTATCGTTTCGTGCTCATCCGTAAAATTGCACATGACTTTTCAAGATGTCACGCTGTTGGAACGCCCGCGATTCCTTCCTGGAATTTCGTTCCGTCGCCTTCTCTCCCCCCCCCCCCCCGCCCTTGTGTCGCCTCAGCTCGCGTAGGGAACAAGGGAATCAGGGCTTACGGGAAAAACGAAATCAGAAACCGAGGGGAGATTCCTTAGCCCGAGCTATTAATATTTCAAATTCTTCGCGGGGATCGTCGACCCCCTCCGACGGCGTTGATGACCAAGGATGCTTGCGAGGATCGATCGATGCCCGAGTGATCGACGTCCTTTCGCTCGGAAGGCGACGTTTATGCCAATTGGCCGCCCGCATGCGATAGGACACGACTAAACCATGCGAAATAAAAATACCCTGGCGCACAGTGTGACGAATGGCCTTTTTAGCTGGACAAAAGTAACTTTCAAATCAACAAAAACTAACTGTGCTAATATAATCGAAAATAACCATGTATTAAAACCCTTGAATATTAAAACTTAAAATTCTTTTGTTGTATGTTTACAGAACGTGTAAACTCCACCTAAAAAACGAACACCTAACCTATAAATGAATGGGCACATTTCCATACGCGCTAGAAATATGTTAAAATGTACTCAGGAGTGTTTAAATTTCCTATATTTGATGGATATAACATCTCAAAACATGTATTTTCACTTTAGCAATTCCAAATTATCGATAACATTCCTCTATTTTTGTAAATTAAGTGTCAAAGACGGTACTTATTTTTCCACAGAAACGCCCATGTTACTACTCTTCGTTAATGAATTAGTATATGCCCCACGTCGCCCCACGCGATGATTTTTACATATAAATAAAGTAGAGATTCTCTACTTTATTTTAGTACCAAAATTGGCTTGCGCAACGTTGCGCAACTATACCAATTT